>NC_037645.1:4601405-5232405 GCF_003254395.2 Apis mellifera
TGGGAGGGTTGGAACAAGGATCCTTTTTTTTCTTCGATCTCTTTTCTTCTCGTCTAATTTTCTCTAATATTCCATCGAACTCTCTCTCTATTATTCTTCAATCCTCCTCCTTTAAGACGTGTTGTTCACTAACACAACTAGTAGCAAAGTCTCTCCAAATTTTTCTCTTCAATTATTCCTCCAAATTTACTTACCCTTCCTCGAGGAATTAATCTTTTTCGCGCCAAAATTAACAGCCTCCCCTCTCCTTGAACGCGCGCGATCAGAGGAAAAAAGAAGGCTTCCCTGAAAGAAGGAAGTCGCCCTTAAAGCGTTTATTCGCATCCCATCCCTTCTCTTTCCGTTCCAATCTCTTTTCTGCGCACAATGGACACCCACCGCGAGCACGGGACTCTCTTCACAGAGGAATCGTCCTCGGCCCTGCGATATTAATGGAGCATCGCCAGGTGTGGCAAGTATGGACGCGTGACCGCGCATCGGCCGCCGAAATTTCACCGAATTTTTCGCAGATATTCAATGCTTACCCGCCCCCTTTATGCGGGGGCACGTTTTAAAATCACACCCCCTCGGTGGATCGGCGTCCCCTTTTTCTATCTGCTTATTCCATCGATGCGAAACACGCGTGCCGCGATGGACACCGATATCGTCCGGCGGCTGAAGAGGAGGGAGGGAGTTTTTTTCGTTGTTTACGGGCGAACGTGGCGGCCGTGACAGGAGGAAGAGCGGAGGAACGGTGGAAATGGTTGTAGAGGGTCGCATCGTGGAGGGATGTTCTCTGGAGGATGAGTTGTGCGTCGAGTTGGCCGAAGAATCTAGGAGATGAACAGATACGCTTAATGAAATATGAATATCGTATCGCGGGATAAAAAGGTGGACTATGTATAATTCATGATTCCAGATATCGTTTCGTTAAGACTGTTGGGGTTGATAAAAAATATATATATGCTTCCAGGTACGTGTACGTGGAAATTTTCGCCCGATCCTCGAGAAAAGGATTGGTAAAGGGAAATTGCTTTCCTCGATCGTTTCTTAATCGTATTCGAAAAATCCATTCTCACTTGCGTGTTATTACAGATCCACTCCTCGTTGCTTTCAAGACGATACGGAATCCATCCCCAGGTTCCAAGGATCGAAACGAAAACGATCGTGGTGCGATGGAGCGGAAACATTTTCCGAGGCCGGTGTGTTGGGCTGTCGTTAACGTTCCCCCGGATTAGACCCCGGCCGATAATCTCGTAAAATGTGCCGCTCTAACCGTTCCGCCACCCTTCAACAGGTTCCCTCCCTCCCCAATTGAAAATCCGAAATCTGGACGGCGGTGAAACGGGTTCCGCGCTCGCGCCCGCCCTCCCCTCCCCGCATGGCCGCGTAATCCTCCGACAATGGCCCCTCTAAACGGAGATTTGTCCGCTGACAGAGGCGCCCTTATGCTCCTCGATCGACGTCCTTTGACTAAATCGACCCGTGCCCCGCCACCCGTGAACCCCTCCCCCCTAATTCTGATTTATCGCCGATTTCACGTAAACTCGAGCCCACCAAACTTGCCCGTTACTTGCCGATCTGTTCTCTTGCCGGTCCGTTAAGGGTATATATATAATACGGTAATCGTAATCCGTGCGGACAGAGAAGATTTCGGAGAAGGTTTTCTCGTTTCAAGATTCGATTATTTAGGACGTGGATCCGCTCGCTATTTGTCCACACGATTTTTGTCGATTTTCTTTTTCTTTTTTTGGAAATTTATTCGTTACCTCTGCTTTCGAAGAGGAGTTGACGGACAAAGTGGAGGAAAAGAGTTTATTCGATTGAAGATAGATACCTCGTTCTCGTTTCGATGGAACGATCCAAGGACTGGCAAATCCTCGAATCGAAAGAATACGAAGGAGGAGGAAAATCGTGTCATTCCCACGAAACCCATCCACTTGGACCCCGCCTCTACTCCGCAAGCACGTGAGAAAGAATCCCGACTTATCGGGACGGTTAAGAAACTCACGCCCTCGAAATTCACTCGAGTAGAGTGGCGCATACCTCTCAACTTTACGAAACCGTGGATGTCGTTCCAACTCGGAGATAAATCCGCGCAGCGAGGCCCCCTTTGATCGTAAGTTTTGGCGCGCGGCGCGTGTCGGGAGAGGTGGGTTGGCCGTTCCTCCTCGAACGGAAGGACCTCTCCCCTCCCCTCTTCTTCCGTATCCGGAATCGTCCCGGCGGAGGAGCGTAAATAACCGTGGAAAGAGGTAGGCAGGGTAGGTAGATGATGTAGAACATCGCGGTTTTCACCGCCCCTGGACTTTCGGCCCTTGTCCTCGACCCCGGGGGGGCGTCCGCCTCGACGCGCATGAATCACTCGTCTCATGCAAATGAAAGAGGCGCGCGCGGGGGTGGACGGACGCGACTTTCAAAAGATCGTAAGTGTCGAGGAGGAGGAGGAGGAGGGGGGATTTTTGGCGAGGGAGGGAATCGTTTTTTCCGCGGGGGCCGGCGAAGGCCACGTATGCGCGAGGCGAAAATGTTGCGGTTGCTTCGAAATTTATTACGTTGCCGGGCTACGTGGAACACGCGGGTCAGGCTCGCGTTCAAGAGGAAATTTTTCGATACGGGACGAATTTTCGAAGCGCTTTGTAAACCGGTTTATCGGCGATGCGAAAATTTGGAAATCGAAACGGGCGAGGAAATTTCATTTCTGTTCACAATTTTGGAGAAACTTTGTAAAGAATAATAATCCAATGTATAATTTATAATCTAATCGGTTTAACAATTTCCTTCAAATTGAATAACCTATCGCTCTTGGTTCTTCCATTATTCCATTATTAATCGCGTCAAGCTACTGGTGCAAAACTTGGGATAAAGAAGATCCTTCATCCTACATCCTCTGAAAAAAAAAAAGAAGAAAAAGAACTCTTTATAAGGAAAAGGGGTCGAGAAACGTTTAAGAGAGTCGTGGAAAGGAACATTTCCATATCCGCTTTTCCTGCCTTTTTCACCACCTTCGTTCCACCCCTTCGTCTTCCAGGCCGAACGTTTAAATTATTTCCCCCCTCCCCTCCGAGCCTGACACCATTAACATTTATATTGCCCCCGTTTCCCCGATTTCTTCGCTCGGTGCTCCACATTTTTCGGACAATGAAGACCGCCCGCGGTTCGCCGCGCGAGATTCCACGCTCGAAAGGTTCCAGGTGCTATTATTATTATTATTATTATTATTGTTATTCGCGCGAATCAGCAGGCGAGTGCCACGAGCACCTGGGGGGGAGGAAGGGTGGTCCACCGTGTGAATTTGACCAGGTTGACACAGGGTGCGGGGGGGAAATTTCGAGATCGATCGAATGGGAACTGTTGACCCCTGAAATTGTTGAGCCACGATTACGCCACACGATCGCTCTTTGTACCTCGAAACCTCTTCGAAAGCTTTCCTTTGTCAGGCGACAAGAACGTTTCCCTTCTTTTTTTTTTTTTTTTTTCTTATTGGACTCGTTTCTCGTTAATATACGGGGGCAGCCAGTCTTTATATTTTATCGGTCGGTATTTAAAAGACTTTTGAAATTCTTCATTGTCGCTCGAAGCGAGACGAGGATCCTTACAGGCTTCTTAGAATCCTATTTTCATCCGTTCGAATTCTTTGATATAATAAAAAACGTTGAATTTCCAATACATAAGATGAAGAAAGAATGAATCGCGTTTCTGCAAACATAGATTATACGAAATAAGTGATGATTAGAAACGTGATAAATGAATAATATAAAATTCTTGTCACATTTATGGACAAGCCTTTAAAATCCTCTTCCAAGAGACGAAGAACGAAAATCCATCAACTAACATCTAACTAACTAAATATACCAATACAATAAAATTGGACTTTCGAACTGGTTCTCCTCGAGAGATATCCTTCGCCGAAGAAACACGGGATCGAAGACGTTGAAGAGCTGCCAACCATCGCATCCTCGCCCAAATCTCGCCCATTAATCGAAACGTGAAGAATAATCGCGATCTATCTTAAAATCCTCGTCTCGAGCGGAAGAGCGGTTCCGGTTTCCTCGAGATATCATCGTCTTCTCGTCGCGATGCTTTAATGCCGCGACGTGTCTTCGTTTCTTTATTTTTCGAGCCGAGTGGAGCGATGATGCGCGGGTATTCGGGCCGCGAATAAGATTTATGTGGGCGGCGGGGAAGGAAAATAAGGGCACGCGCGACGACGGCGACGATATTAGAGGATCGAACGGGAGGATGACAGGGCAGGAAGAGGAGAAGGAGGAGAGGGCGAGGAATGAAAGGGAAGTGGGAAGCATCGAGAGGGCGGGCAAACAAAATACAAAACGTATATATCTTTGGCGTCTGTCAAAACAAGAGACGCCCGGTCCTCCAAAACGAGAGAGGCAGCTTTCCGGGCGGATCTCGTCTCGTCGTTTTTTCTTCTCCTTTTTTCTTTTCTTTTCTTTTTCGAAACTGGGAACGAATCGACGAAGGCTAACTTGAACGGCGTTTGATAGTAATGTTTTTTTGACAGTTTGTCAGGGGTAAGGGGGGGAGAGAAATTTGTCGAAATTTTTTCTTCCTTTCTTTTCTTTCCTTTCGACTGTCGGGGGAGAGAACGATTTGGACAGGCTCCGGGGAACTGGATACAGCCGGGTATTTCGAGGAGAGAGGAGATATTGTGTACTTAAGTAGATCTCGAGACGGCGATCATGAGTATGGAGTTGAAAGAAAAGTTTCTTAGTTAGTTGGGGGGAAAAGTTGGAGCCCCCTTCTCGTTTATGCTAACCCGTACTCCGGATCGAATCTCGCTTCTTTGGAAATTTTTTTGAATTTTAATTCAACGATCACGAACAAATTGTTCTCTCTTTTTCTTTTTCTTCTTTTTTGTAAAGACTTTGAATTTTTAATAGTACGAGGCGTAACTATTCGACTTGATAATTATTTCAATTATTATTTTCGAGAGAAAGATTGAGAAATAATGAGAATAGAGAATCACGTGGTTCGTTTTTTTATATATAATGTACAATTTGATGATCAGGTGACAGATGATTTATCGAGAGGAAAATTAATTCATTTACAGCTGTAATAATAGGTTTAGACGTGATGTGTTATCAGAGTTGTTGGAATAAATTGTACAGGATCAAATCGCTTTCTCAATCGCTTCATTCATCGTTTTTGTTAAAATAAATTCGCCAAATTGTAAAATAAACGTTCGGTTTTCCAATTGCAAAGAATCCAGTTATGTCAAATATTTTTATTTAAATAAAATAATTTGAAGCTTTGTCGAATACACATGAGCGTTCGCACAGAAATGAATTTTTTTTTCTGATACCAAAAGAGTCGATTTTATTTCACGTATTTTATACGTACATTTATGTACGTATAAAATTGAAGGATACGACTTTTTCTTTTTTCTTTTTTTTTTTTTTAATACAATATCATTTGACGTCAATGAAAAAAATAAAAAGGAAAAAATTGTTGATCAAAGCTTACAAGATCACTTTGTGTACGTATTTTTAAAATTAAATGTTGCATAGATCCTCGATAAAATCTTCTCTTCTATATTTCAAAGTCGCGTAAACGTGAATAAAAATATAAAATTTCATATTTAAAAAATATTGTCCCAACGATCTTAGAAACAACATCATTCGACAAAAATTATTTTCTTCAAATCATCGCGTTTCAAATCGCGAATCCTTCGACTCTTAATTATCGACACACCACTTCAATATTTCCACCATCATTCGCGAAAAAAAAGATATTCGCCCCGTCTTTAAGATCCGAGAAACGTTCCACGTGTTCTCCAAATCGCGAATCTCCGCTCGAACCAAAAAAAAAAAAAGAGAAAAAGAAAAAGAAAGAGAACCGTTTATGAAGTCATCATCAATTCAACGCGCATTACCATAATTACAGCACGACCGGACAACCCATCGCAACTCGTCCAACTCTTTTCCCCACCCCCTCCCTCCATACTTTGAAGACTCTATCCACGGATCCTTTGATCGAGCCGCGTCCTCGATTAATTAACCTCGTCCACGCGTTTCATCATCATCCCGTGTCTCTCGCCGTGGCCACCGAAAAATTGATTAATCCTCGAAACAGGCGGAACCAACGTATATGTATATATATATACATACACACCACGTAAATATGTCCTCCATTGGATCCTTTCCACTCTTTCGAAACCCGTCCTCCGGTTCGATCGACGACGAGGGGGAGGAGAAAAGGAGGGGGATCGAAGCGAAAAAAGAAGAGAGAAAGAGAGATAGAGTGAAAACGAAGCGGCGGAATTTCAGCTCGTAAGCCTGGATTAAGTTATGACGGTGTTCCTCCTCCGGGGTTCGTCCCCCCCTCGTCCCTTTCCTCTCGTCCACGGGCTCGAGGGGGAGGGATACACTGGGCTCGAATTCACTTCCGTTTCCAAGGACTATCCAAGGCAGTGGTTCGACGTCGTTATTGTTTCTCCCTGGATAGGAGAAGAGAGGAGCCAGGGTTGAAAATAATGGGCGAGGATGAGACGGAAGAAGTAAAAGTTGGGCGGGTTGGGTTGAAAAAGGAGGAGGAGGAGGGGGTGGATGGCTGAAACAATTAGGAGATCGCCTTTATGGACTGGCGGGGGGTAGGTCGATGGGAGGGTGGGGCAGGGGGAGTAAGCAAATATCGGGGATGAAAGGAATGGGCTGTAGTTAATGCAAGGATGAAAGGAGCAGTCTGTGTTTAATGCAGCGACTTAAAAGGTGGCGGTGGTGTTTTCGAGTTTCTCTGGATAAGTGGGCGAGGGTGTCCGAGGATTTTATCGAAGTGGCTAAGTGGAATCGTGAATTCGACGCGTTTAAAGGGAGGAAAGTTGGTTTTGGTTAGGGAGTCTTCTTCTCTCGTCTTTTTCATTTTCCAAGGGATGAATTTGCTCTCGATGATTTCTCTCTCTTTCTCTCTCTCTCGTTGCGTTTAACTTCGACATAAAATTGAGAGAGACAGAGACTAGTAGTTATATAGTAGTTTTTGTATTCTTCTCGAAGAATCATTCGTTTCGTACCTTTTTGTCGAATACAAGGGTTGTACAAAAAGATTTTTAACCGAAGCGCAGGTTATATTTAACTTCTTTATACATCCTCGTAGAAATAACGTGTTTTCCAAA
Organism: Apis mellifera; assembly: GCF_003254395.2. Lineage (NCBI taxonomy): Eukaryota > Metazoa > Arthropoda > Insecta > Hymenoptera > Apidae > Apis > Apis mellifera. The sequence continues at coordinate 4,608,514 of NC_037645.1, forward strand.
TTACATGATTTCACTATCTTACGGGTAAAAAGTTTTTACCACCAACAACGATACTCGTAAAAACATCCTGAAAATTGTATCTCTTCCTCCCTTCGGATCTTGTTCAACGAACGCTCCAAAGAAACATTCCATTCCAATCATCTCGTCGATGATTCGCGAGAAAATTCGCGAACAAAAGTTTCCATCCATCCATCCTGTTCGAGTTCATAGTCGAATTGGTCGTTAGCAAAGACGAGACTCTCCCCCCCCCCCCCCCTCTCTTTTCGGTCCCATCCCTACGCCTCGATTCCTCGATGGAACGAGGAAACGGCGGTTCGCCTTATCGGGAACACCGTCCGGGATATCATTTCCTCCAGAAAATTACCATCCCTTGTGAGGACGACGGGGACGATCTTTCGCCACGGGGATGTCAGAAATGCCTCTTATTGCTGCGTCTGATGATGAGAGACGTCAAGCGGTTCAAGCTTCCACCCGGTTTCCATCGCAACGTCGATGCCTTCGCCTTCGAAGACGTTTAATCACGTGGCAACGGGAGGGGGAGGGAGACGTGACGGGATGAAGGGGGTGGGTGACGGCGAAAAACTTGTCTCGGATGTTAATACCGGCATCGATTCCTCCCCCGGATTCGAGAGGACCAAATGCTTGGAAGAAGCGAAACGAACCGCCCTTTTCTTCTTCTTCTTCTTCTTCTTCTTCTTCCTCCTCATTCGACATCGAGTTATTAGCCTCGAACGAACGTTTGAAAGTTTTTTTTGTGGAAATTCGATTTATAATCGATGACGATTACCTATTGAAATGAAATTATACTGGAAGAAAGAAGCTACGAATTAGCTTTGAATAATTTAAAACATATAACACAGGTGTTAATTAAATTAATCGAGAATTTTTTCAAGTATAAATCTTGGTTCTTCGACGTCACAATTTTATATCGATAAATAGATAACTCGATTATTCCTCGAATTAAAAAAAAAAGAATATCAATTTAGGATAAATCATTCTCCAGATTCTCTTAAACCTCGATCCTCGAAAATATGTAGTATAATTGTGGCGAGGGCACGAAACTAGAACGAGAAATGAGAAAGGAGAGTTTTTCGAAGGGATTTCAAGAACAATCGTGGTAGCAGGGAGGGGTGAAACTCGGACGGTTGGAACGCTCGAGATTTCAACCGATTCACGGCCGAGCCAACAACGAGAGGACAGGTTGACGTTTATTCGATGCCGCGTTGCTCCCAGAAATATGCACGAAATTCGGTGGAAACGCGCGCGTTATGCCTTCGGAACAGAGAGCAACGACGCCGTTTTTCCGATAAACACACGGATCCATCCATCTACGCCTCCATATACGCGTCGAAGAGAATCTTACCTCGAAACCTGTTTATATCCCATTTACCATTACTTCAGTGATTTAGTGATCGTCTCTTTTAACCCTTTGTGCATAGGCAGAAATATACGCAAGATATTTCGTTTGATTATTTTATATTCAAAGGAATGGTTAGATAAAAGTCGAACGATTTGGAAAGGTATCAATTTTTTAAAAAGATACTTGACATTAAAAAAATTCGTAAGTATAATTTTAATATTCTTACATATTAATTACAGTGTATTGCACAATTTACTTACCATAGTAATAAAGAAAATAAAGTATATACGTGAAAAATTTTGTTGCAGTCTTATGTAAGACTAGAAAATTATACTTGGAAAGAAAAGGGAAGAAAGAGACGTTGAAAATTTAAGAATTAATTTCACCCTTTCTTCCACTCCCGAGGATTTTTATAAACACGACCATTCGCATAAAACGTAAAACGAGTTTTGCGACCGACACGTATGTATATACATATATACATATACGTGTATCCTATTTCTCGGATAGACTCGTTTATTGGTTTTGCAATTGTGCTTGGAGGGAAATAATAGCGAATCCGTGCTGCCAATATTCGATATCCGCGGGATCGAATTTAAAGGGAGACGTCGTCCAGGGGGATGGGCGGAGGAAATCGGGTCGAGAACGGGGCCTGCGAGAGAAATCTCGTGGTAAAAATGCGGGGAAACAATTAGCCCGGTAAACGAGCGGTCGACGATTAACCGAAGATTCCCTGAACATCGACAGCTGATTCTAATGGCTCGGTTTTATTATTGTCGTTCGAAACGACAATTCGATTGGACTCGAAGCCCTCGTGAAACGTTCTTTCTGTCCTCGAATCTGCGAACGACGTTAATTCGAAAAATATTTTTATACCGTAATAATATCACTTTATATTATTCTAATAATTACCCAATCGTTCCCTTTTAGATAGAAACAAGATCTGTCCACAAATCTGATAAAACATCTCGTTTCTATCATCCAAACGAATCATCGAAGCAAGCCTGTTCAACGCTCGTCAACTGATAATCCCTGTAATAAAACGGTGGGTCGATTAAATCACTCTCTTTGTCGTCGCATCGAGCAAAAAACAATCGGAATCTCGTCGAACGGCCATTTACCCACAGTGATCCCCCGGCGGGAGAGATGCCACGGCTCGGTGCAAAAGTGAAAGCGTGAAGAACGCCGATTCCCTTCGTGGTATCGCGGCCACGATCTTTTCTAGCGCGCGGATACCATTTCGACGATACCCCCCTCGAAAGCGTAGAAAGTATGAAAATCGAGACGGGAGGCGGGAGAGATCGCCAACGGGTATACGCAGTTATTTGTTCAAAGGCAAGCCGTTTCTCGGCTTTGCAATCGCGGCAACCAGCACGTACATCTCGCGCTTTAATTTATTGCCGGTGCACCGATTCGAACTCCATTTATACTGTATCGTTATACAGCTTTCCAACGGGCCTCCTCTTCCTCCCTCGCTCGGCGACCAATTAAGCCTCGGTCGTCGGTCTTTCGGATACCTTTCGCCAATTATTAATCGCGACGGGTCATCTCTTATTCATTTCGTCGGCACATTCGTTCGAGTGTAAACTGTTTTTTGAATGCTTTTTCGAAACGGTTCTATCTGATTTAATTTGTTATATGTATAGTTTATAGCGGTTTATTGAAATTTTGACAAGTGATTTTTGAGTAAAGAAGTTTGTTACGTATGAATTTTTGATAAAAGGAAGAGGAGGATTTTGTACATACACACTGTGATATATTATGGTACCGGATAGGATATACGGTTTCGGTATAGTTGAGAGTTTACTTTCAACGTTTATTGACCGGTTACACTCGTGTTTGCGATTCGTGCATCGATTCGTTCAATTATCGAAGTACAATATTATTATATTTAAGTAAGACGCAATATTAAATTTTACCTATCATAAATTGGATATCACGAATTACTCTGTTGGATGTTTGTTGTTATAATTGCAATTTTAATTAATCGAATTGAAAGAAGTTAAACTAATTTTAACTGATGAATCGATTGGACAATCACGATCAATTGGATTCTGGAAAAGAATTTGAATATTGGTCGGATAAGGAGAGGTTAATTTCGTATGGGTTCATTTTTTCAGTCTCTCTCTCACGGTTGACTCACGGTGAAAGGAGGGGAGGAACTAACGTGCTAAGGTGCAAACAGCGAGTGAGCGTTGGAAAAAAATTTTCAGGACGCCAATTATTGCGGATTGCAAAAGGAACTTGTAAAACGGGTTAACCTAAATGTTGCGCAAAGGCGGAAAGCCTTCAGATTCTCGAGGAAGCACTGAAAACAACACGCTCGTTTCTGAAATACACCCTCGGGCGAGTAAACGTATCTTACTTTTATCTTTCGCACGCACGTAGGAATATGGAAACTGAGAGAATGATCGATAATCCAAGAATCAATCTTAATCTCGAGGCCTCCTCGTGATATTTAAACCCTTGGCGAGCAACTAGATTTCTTACATGCGTCCCTCTAACATATATTTTACGTCGAAATATCATGTAATTGTTAGACTATTATAGACTTTTATTTTTTTAATTAACGTCCCATAAACATAGAGGCTTCATTTCGTTCACCTCCATAAAAAATTATCCCCGATATTTTATTTAATTTAAATTTTCAGAGTAATTGGATTAAAATTATTTCTTTTTTAACAGAGTTCCTTTCAAAAATATAAAGTCACTTTCATGGTTCGATCAGATTTCTTTTGACACCTTATCAGAATCGATATTTCGCCAAAAAATAAATCGTTTCATTTTACGTATATCGTAAAAAAGAGAGAGAGAAAAGGGGTGATATTTTTCACGGGATATTGCAGTAACCGAAACCTTCTGACCTAAATTCCCCTAGAAAAAGAAGGGGAAAAAAAAAATTCTACTCGCTGCGATTCTCTCCATCCCCCTTTGCTCATGTCTCCCATAAGCTGGAATGTAACTGGCTCGCGGACAATGGGCGAGCGATTAAGTTTATTACTCGGAAGGGGCGGACATTAAAAGGGGGCCCTGCACGGATCCACCTGCGCGGAACCAGCCGGCGACGTAATTGCTTTCGAGTTTGATCCACCGCAACCGCGTCCCCGAAACGAGAGATTGATTTATCGGTCGTCGATCGCTAATCTACGCGTGCGTGGATCCTTTTGTATTTGTCTTTTCTCCGCTCTTTTGTTTCGTCCGCGTTGTGAATCGTTGTCGGTCAACGATTGAAATCGCCTCGCTCGAAATCCAGAAAACAAGAAAAGAAAAGCTGACCGATCCTTTCGTGTTTGCTTGTGTTTATTAACCCTTTATTTATTCTGGATTTCGTTATCTTCAATCAATAGGAGTGTGGTGTTGATTTGTGAACAGGTTGCTTGGCTCTTTTATTAGGGAATAATGGGAAATTTATATTTTGAGAGGGATATGAGATGTATTCGATCTTGAATTCCTCCAAAATTATAGTTTTGAATTGACGAACGTTAGTTTGGATTATGGTGAAATGGTGTTGTAAAAAAAATTCGAAAAGATCGATTGATTAAGAATTAAGGAGATAGAGGAAATGAAAGCAGTGATGAGGAAACGTTCCGTAAGATTCTAATAATTGTAGACTCATAAAGAGGTTCATTGAAAAAATGGAGAGCAAAGGATGTCTCTCTCTCTTTCTTTCTGATTGTTTATGATTTTTCACTGGTTTATACTTTAAAAATGATCAATCGATCGAGGATTATTGTTCCATCCATGGATCCTTTGATTTTAATTTCTTTTTCTTTTCGTTTCTTTCTATTTCGAGGGGAAAGATTATAGGGACGAGAAAGATCAGCGTTCGAATTTTGGATTGGTAATTTTATTTTCTTCTACGCGTGGTGCTTAGCTTGTATTACCAGCAGCAGTTCTCTTTCATCTTAGGATAGGATAGGAAGTGCAAACCCGATAAATTTAATCAATTTGACGTTTAATCTTTTACTAAATTCGTTTCGGATAAAAGTTTCTGAATGGCTGAGCACTTTTCACGATTGATTAATCTTCGAAACTTTGATGGCCGGCCACATACGAATACATTGATTGCTTCTCTCAAATGAACGAATGAAAAGTAATTACCTTTTATTACTAGTCTTAATTAACACGACCGTAAGAAAGAAAAGAAACTTGAAGATGTATATATATATATAAATGTCTGCGATTCTCTGCGAACGAATAGAGCGAGAATCGCATTTTACTTCATCCTCGTCTAAAAAATGTTCGATGAAACTCTTGAAATCCTCGCGACCGTTCTAAATTTCACGAAACGGAATCACCGTCGAAATCCATCGAAATCCTCTTACGTGCCAACTTAAAAAAAAAAAAAGAAAAAAGAAAATCCGGATTCGAAAGAAGAGCCACACAAATTTTATCCATTTACCTCGATTTTTCGTCATAACTCTTCTTCGTTGAAGGGAAGAAGCGCAACGGCTGCCTGCCCCCCTCATAAACTCGAGACAATTTCGGGATACGAGAATGGAGAGAACTGTCCTCTCGCCTCGTGAATGTAAATGAAACGAGAGAAACAGCTATCCTCGAGTCGAAACGAATCGAGTCGCGATTCGAGAATTTCTTTGGGCATCGAGAATCTCGTTCCCCCGGCGAAGAAATTAACCGAAGAAATTCCGAGCGAGAGGTGTTGTCAAAGTTGATGCGAAGCGAATCGAAAGACACGAAGGAGTGGAAATGCGCTACGAGAAATGCACGTCGTCGTGGAAAGGCAAAGTTTGTTCCGACATCGTCGTCGTCGTCGACTCGTGCCCACATCCACGTGCCTCATCGTCGTACCGACGCGAAACTCAAACGTCAAGTTGAGCTGGCTGACGGTTAAATTCGTTAAGAGCAGTCGTAATAAGGTTGGGGCAAAGTTTCGCGTTCGGTGCAGCTGGCTGCGCGCGGTGTCGCCGCGGATCGGCTGCTGTTTTCATACGAAGAAACGCGATTAACCGTCGAAATTTGTGAAAACGGCAAGTGGACAAACGGCAAGTGTGCTCGAATTTCTTGATTATTTCCCAACTCGTGCTAATTCTTCCAACGACGAGGAAACATTTCGATGATAAAGTTTTCTTTTCCTCTTTTTTTTTTTCCTATTTTGCTCGACGATCAGATATTTTCGAAGCGAGTAAAAACGATCGAAACAGGATACCTTTTCTTTCTTTCCTCGAGGTAACATCGATTTTCGATATTATCGATATCATCAATTGCTCGAGAAGACGAATGGAATATTTTCCTCTTCTTCTTCAATAAACTCCGATACCGCCGAGATCGAGCATTTTTTCCAAAAGATCTAATCACGAGACGAAGGATAATTCAACCGGTAAAAGGAAACAACCGGGATGTTTTTACAACCGGAGAGGAAACTTAACCAGGCGGTTGGAAAGAAATAAGGGAGCCAGGAGTAATTCTACTCTTAGTTTACGGTTCTTTTACGGAAAAAAGTCGAGTGAGAAAAATTTTCCATGGAAAAAGAAGAAAAAAAAGAATACGATCCCTCGTCAACACAACTCGAACCACGAGTTACCAAAAACCGAGTAAATTCGAGTGCCACTCTAACTTCGCTTCGAATTTTAATCTGCCCAATCTCTCGACGAATTAAAAAAAAAAAAAGGAGAAAAAAAATCCTGTAACCATATATATATATATATATATACGTATGTATATGTATCGAGGATGCGTGAATTCGATCTTCCGCCAACAATTTGTCCCCCTCCCCTCCTCGAGTTCCACAAGCAATTTCCACTCGAGCCACTTGGCCCACATAACAAGTGCGACGTACGCGCGCTGCGATTTGCATTGGGTCACTGGGTTCGTTGGGGGAGGGGGGGGGGGGATAATGGGATCCGTTCGAGCTTCGCTTATCGTTCGTATGAATACACGAAATATAATCGTCGAGTCGTGCAACTCCTTCGAGATCCACGAATTAGCCCACGGCTGTTCGAACGGTGATTAACAGGCACGGTTAGGGTAATGAAACGCGTGCGCTGCATAAGGCTAATCCTCGATGAGATCGCGGCTAAATGCTCGTAAAGGGATCTGGCTAAGGATCTGTGATAATAACGGTGCTATGTTGTTGTTGGAGAGGAAAAGAGATTTGAATATACCTCGATAATTCGCCAATATCTTCGAATACGGAGTAAGAGCTTCTGATTTCTACGATCTTTAACGATCGAAGAGATTCGTGATGATGCGAGGAAGAAGATTGGGAATATATATATACCTCGAGTGTTAAATTAATGAGGAAACGATCGTGAAATTTTCAAATAAAAATCCCAGCTTCTTTAAATCACCTATTAAATTTTAGAAAAATGGAAGTTTATTGAATGGCTTGGTATGCGAGTGTAATATACCAGTATCTTACCTTGTATACTGATTTTATATATTAATCAATTTCCATCCTGTCTTATAATTTCAAAAAAGAAAGAAGAGAAGAGAAAAAAACGATGGAAAATAAAGTGTTCGGTGTTCGAAGAATACGCGGTTAAAAATAACAAGGCGACGAAGAGATCAAAGTTTCAAATCACGAAGAAGAAAACGGATGTCACAATGCGCGCAATCCTCGATAGATCCTTCTCGAGAATCGCCGAAGTTCGTTTCGAAAGAGAGATATCTCCTCGTATTAACGATCGCCTTTGGTTCCTTCGGTTTTAACGACTTCCCGTTGCCGATTTAAACGAGGCCAGAGGCTGATGGCGGAAAATTAGCTTTCTCCGTCGTAAAAACGGTAATAACCGCTGCTTCCTGCGCCTATTTCGATCCGCGTGGAGGACACGGAGGGTCGGCGAGAGGGGGCGACGGGGGAGAAGTCGACGGCCTTTCGTCGCGACGGACGCAACGCGTCTTTTCTCGAAAAGGGCGGCTACCTAAACTACCGCCCGGCCGAGTGATTAACCGTGCACGCATTTATTTCTCGCCGGGCAATTTGTCGCGTTAATTAGCCGTGTAACGAGGGCCTAGACACGCGCGTCGCCATTCTTCGTGCGTCCTCCGAGTTGCCACAATACGACGACTGGCCGTGGCCGTGATCCCAAACGGGTTAAGCGCTACGTTAAAATCCGAAAGAAATACTCGTATAAAGCTTCCTTGATAATTGAAACTCCTAAGAGATTCATTTTCCTCTTCCTCTCTATTTAAAAGAGAATTCGAACGATCCTCTCGATCTTTCTTTCTCAATCGAAGAAGATGGTTGACGATCGAAATGTTCTTAATTATAATTATTTTTCTGACGATCTTTGCGAGGAAAACTGGAAAAGAATTCGAACGAAGTCGAAACGGAAATAAATAAGCGTAGATTTAAAGCGTTATCTCGGGCCACTTTATGCGCCATCCTAGAGCTCACCGCCGACAAAGCGTGAAAAAGTCGGCAAGGACCGATACTCGAGGTCGCCACCGAGCCGTAACTCACGTCACGAGATTCGAATGAGTTACGGATTCCATTCATCTGAACGTATTAAGCGGCGACGGACGAAAATTTCAATTCACGTCCGATCTCGATCCCACTCTGTCACTGTCGCCCCGTTTTCCACGGGATCTCCACGTGGCCGCGTGTGCCCGCTTCGGTTTGAATCCCGAATCCGACCGGGGTTATTTACGGCCCTGTAATGAGCTTTCCACGGAATGGTCTTTTTGACAGCGAGCCGCGCTCTCGTGGGGGTTGTCGCGAACTTTGACGCGCGTCTCCCCTCCCCCGGACTAAATTGCTCCTAACATTTCTTTCTTTCCCTCTTTTTTTCCACTCGTGTATATTCGTGTATAGGAATTCGATTGGTAATTTTTATTACCAACAATAGGGGGAATAGATTGTTCGTTTCGAACGAGAGATTTTTGATTTTTAGTAGATTTCATTCAGAGATTAATTATTTTTCTAATGCAGCAATGGATTCGTGGTTAATGGTAATAATAGGATTTCATCAGGTAGGATTCTTTTTATATATTAGAATTAAGATCTCCAGGATCATGAATTAATAATGACCAAATTTATAATACAGTTGTAACTAGACATTCCTAATAATTTTCTTTATAGTTATACTCCATTTTTAATTGGAGGATTTGGAAATTGATTAATTCTCTTAATATTAGGTTCTCCAGGTATAGCATTTCCACGAATAAACAATATTAGATTCTGATTACTTCCACCTTCATTAATTATACTTTTACTGAGAAATCTATTCTATCCAAGACCAGGAACAGGATATCTTTATCAGCATATTTATATTATTCCTCAGCTTCAGTTGATTTTGCAATTTTTTCTCTTCGTATATCAGGAATCTCATCAATTATAGGTTCATTAAATTTGATAGTAACAATTTCTCCCTAAATTATGATCAAATCTCTCTATTCGTATTTATGTTTTTCCGTTCTATGGAAGAGGAAAGTACAAATATTTGCCATTCAAAATTTAAAGGAACTTTACATTTTACAACGAGACTTCAGAAAAAGATAAAAATTAATCGAGCGATGTCACGAATATTAACCTCGGTTCAACAATGAAACTGGTGGTTTCGTAATTTCGAGGACGAGGATGGAATCGGTGCACGGAATGCGGGAATTGCCGAAAATGTACGATGACGAGGACACGCGATCACGAAGGGGTTACGTTACGCACGTGGAGCAGCGGTAACTTAAGCCGGGGCCACGATAGAACGAAGCCGGGGCTCATTCTCGTTTATCCGTCGCGCTCGTTTGACACCGATTGCGGGCATAAATCTCGCCGCGTCCCGCGCAGTTTTGTAATAATGTCCGCCGAGACGTCATCAAATATGCTATATTACGTTGTTTCCAGTCTGGAACCAACCAAGGTTTTATCTAAATTATATCCGCCTCCCCGCGGCCATACCGTTTCGCCGATTATTTCCCTGTTATTGCTCGCGATTCACCCCTCGGTAATGGGATGAATTTTTTGGATCGACGATAATGGTGTTTCGTTATTTCGAAATTTGTTTCTCTTTTTTTTTTCTCTTCTTCGAATTTCTTCGCGAGTTTTTTTTCCCCGGCTTAAAAAATCGATTTTTATTCCATAGCGAATTGTCCATTTTTAATACATTTATAATTACGGTTCGGATTGCGCGGATCAAATATTTATAAACAGAGAAATGGCGGTTGATAAAAGTTTCTTGTTTTATTAATATATCGGTCAAACTCTACTCACAATTTTATTCCATCATTCATCGAATTATTCGTGTAACAGATATTCGATGATAAATATTGAATCAGCGAATCAACTCTTGAATATATTAATTTAAACAAAAATTGTATAAATAAATCGATCCAAACACGATTGATTAATCTCCATTCTGATTTATTTTTAGAGAAAAATTATTCGAAACGAAGATCCTTAAATTTCTAACTTTCTCTCGCATCGAAAACCGGAATCACGAAAGAAACGAAATCTGTCTTATTCGTCTCACCGCTCTTCAATATCCCGATAAACTCGAAACACCTCGAAAGACGAGAAATAGTTCGAAGAGAGAGAGAAAGAGTCTCTTCCCCTCCTTCTCCTATTATGCAACCGCGAGTTTCAACCCGTTACATACCTTCATAACCGTTGAAACGCGTTGGAGCGCGAATTTCGAGAAGAGACGAGGGCCAAGTTTCGGCCAGGTGTCTCGATTCATCATCCCAAATAAAAGAGAGAGAGAGAGAAAGAATTAAAATAAAAATGGCGGCCGCGAGAGGGCGCAAAAGTTTCCCAAGGCCGCTCGTTTCTCGTTTAAAACACACTTAACGCCAGAAGCTATTTATTTCACGAGGGTTATTCCCCCATCGTGCAGTGTGTACACCTAACATTTTTGTAATTAGTTTGCTCGCGACTCCGTGGAAGAAGGGAACAAAGGAGGGTTGAAACGCGACCGAGACGAAGCGAATAACACGCGTGTGCGCCCAACCATCGCCGCGTCCTCCTCCACCGTCGTCGCGCGCAAACTGTAAAAAGGTAGTTTGCCAAAGAACAGTTAGCGAACAGGAAGGAGAAAAGTCGGGAATAAGAGAGAGAGAGAGAATAAGAAGAGAGGGGCAAAGGGGAGAGATTGTAATGGACGATCGTGGGATGTGAGAAGGAAGAAGAAAGGAGGGGGAGGAGGAAGAAAGCGGAGGGTTGTGAGTAGTCTGCGTCCGAGAAAGAGAGTTGCTGGGTGTGTTAGGAGGGGGTTGGAGGGAAGAGGAATTACGACGTATGGGCGATGCGAGCGCCTAATTGCCGCCTCGCCGCGTTACGGGTGATTATTTTTTAATTGCTGCGATTAAAAGAGAATGAGATCGGCACGCATCGGTGCTCGCGCTGCCCGCGTTTGATGTCCGTGTCCCGCGCAAGCAACCAAAGAATGCCTTCTTGACGTTCTTCGAAGAGAAACGAGCCGTCTGAAAAGAGATATTCGATGGGGGATGGAACGTAGGGGAGGAAGAAAAGGGATGATGCGCGTTATATCGAGAATTTTTTTTTTCCCTCGAATCTTTCGTAGTACTCGATACCGAAGTCTGATACTTATTGTTTATCGTCTCCTCTATGCTCGATATTTTTTTAAAAGTCGATATTATAATTGTAGGTATTTAGAATTTTAGCTTCTTCTCGATTCTTCTCGATATTCGATACTCGGTGTATATTTCTATACTTTCGTTTTTAATATTCGATACTATACTTTAATCGGTATATATCGACATTTCGAGTATTTGCTGTTTTAATCTCGATCTCTCGATATTTTTCGGTACGTACACTTGATTTCGGCTCCTTTTTCTTTCCACGTTTCGCTGGAAGGAAACGGAGTGGCACTCGGTTTAAACCGTTCTCTCATACCGGCTCCCTCTCTCTCTCTCCATTTCTCCCTCTGTTCATCATCGATTTTACACGGCCCGTTATTTGCATACTTTACACCGATACGTTGTCGCCGCCTCCGCGTTGCCACCTAACCATTGACAAATTTATTCGACGAACCTGGTTCGGTAGACTTTAGGTAAGGATAAGTAGCTTCGTTAAATCGATCGGCGAAATCGATGTACACGTTGTTCGAACCGTGATTTTTCCTTAATCGAACTTCTTGTGGATAAGTTGGACAACTCGATGCTGTGTATGCATCTTTTTCTTTTTTTTTTTTTTTCGACTCGTTCACACGGATCGCAGAAGGTTTGGTTGGCTCGAACGATTGTATAAATTATTGAGATTTAATAGGTGTGTAACTTGGTGGAGTTTTTTCCATGGAGTTTCAGTCGTGGAATTTTTTTACCCGTACGATTTTGATGTTTATTCATGAAACGAGGGAATAAAACGCGAGAAAGATGAATTTGATTAAGTTTACGTTATTATTCGTAGTTTTGCGTACGGATTTCTGTATTCTTAGAAATATATATATATATTGTTTTGGTATGAATATTTATGTTGAGTAGAGGAAAATTATATTTTATGAAGCTGAATAGTGTGAAGTTGTGTCTTTATTCTTCCAGTTAAATTACGAGAAACATTTGTTACTCGGAGAAGTTTGTTCTCGTTAATTTAGGGCCATGTTCATAGAGAAAAGTAAATGACTTTTACATCGTGAAAAATACCTCGGTAAATTTAAAATAAGAAAATAATTAGAAATCATCTGTTTATATTTCTATTATTCTTCCAATGATTCCATACGTGACATTGAAATTAAATATTACAAATTTTAAAATTATACCTTCCACAAAAAGATCTTCTTAAAAAATTTCGCAAAAAAAAAAAAGAAAAAAAAAGAAATAATAGCAAAGGAGAAAACAAAAATCCGTAACGCATCCGAATAAACTCCACTCCCGATTTTTCCACGTGGAGGTCGTTGGAGAGCCACAATGCCTTTGGCGTTAGCGGCAATGCATTAGTCGGGACATTAGCGGAGATATCGAGCCAACCATCGTATCGTATCGTCATCGTGTCGGTATGCTAAAATACCGTGTAATCTCGAGGAAATTACACGGTTGGTGTACTCGTGCACGCCTTTCTCCCTCTCTCTCTCTCCCCTCTTTCCTTCTCTCGCGGTAATATCATTGTCATATTTAGAAAATGGCGTCGCGCGCGATAAAGTAGCCAAGTCGTCTCGTTGAGACGAAGGAGGAAATACAACTCAACTTGGCTCAAATTCGGGAGATGACAATTTCTCGAGTCGAGGCGAGCTTTTGCGCCAATTTTCGAGGAGGGTAATTCTCCTCGTTCGGATATTCGATATTTAAATATCAATCTTTTTGATCTTTTCGTTTCCTCGAGAACGATCCCCTTCCTGAGATTGACCGTATCTATGGATCGATCTATCTTTTCGAATAAATTCTTTTTTTTTTTTTTTGAATATTTATATTCGTTCATAATTTTTATCTTAAGAACAATTCCGTGCTTAATTATCCAAACTCGTATCGTACATTTGACGTATAGTACGTAAGCACGAAAAATGATACACGCTTCGTGTATGATATCGCAAATGCAAATAATTTGAATTACAAAATGAAATAGATCTCTCTCTCTCTCCCTCTCTCTTTCCCTCTATCCAATAACAATATATATATATATATATAAAATATACCCTTCGATTTTTCTAAAAATCGTTCCACTTTCTGTTATTATTCTCAAGATAAATACACACATATTTCTCGGCACGTCTCGAAAACTCGCGAACGATAAGATCGGGAGGGATTATTAAATCGAAGAAATCCGTATCACGTTTTCTTTATTCCAATCTTTAACACATATACATCCCTCCGATCCAAGCATCGAATTCCTGTCTCGAATCGGCCTCGTTGGCCTCCGAAATCGTTTTTACGACCAGCGATGGCGCCCGCTAATTACGTGCTTGCCTCGAGCTTCGTGATCGGTTTTCCAGAAAAATCGAATCCTCCAATCTTTATATATATATATCGATGTCAGATCGATATAATAGACGGTACGTGTACGTCGAAGAAACGAGGAGGAGAAGGAAGCTTTCTCGGGACGGAAGGGGGATATAGAACGATCCCGTTTCGCCTGGGTCGGCTAATGAGTCGGTCGCTTTGAGAACGGTGTTTCTCTCTTTTCTCTCGCTTCTCGTCCCGTCTCGGTTCGAGTCTCTTGCCTCGTAACGCTCGTGACGCTCGTGGAAACGTAAGTCGGGGACACGCGAGGGTTATAGTAATAATTAATTTCGAAGTCGCTTTGAAGTCAGCTGCGACGAACTAGGGAGGGGAGGGGAGGAGATCCTCCCTTCCACCCCCTCAAGCTTTGAGAGAGGCGTAAACGTCAGACGAATATCCGCGGCGCGCTCGCACCCTCGGATCCACCTGAATACCCCGAATTTAGCGCACCTATCCGAGGCACAATGGGCGATACGTTGTTGATACAACAAAGGGGGGTTTCGATTTGACGCCGCTTCGAAGACAATTAACGGGGCGCTGGAATTTATGCAAATCCGTGATGGTACGCGATCGCTTTATTTCGCCGAACCGTTGATCCGCTCGCATTCACTGATTTCACCGGGACAGGAATTCCAGCTTTTACAATTTCGTGTACGCAGTTGTTTGCTGCTCCTGTTTTTTAGATTTGGAGAAGGAAAGAGTCGGTTTCGAATTGGGAAGAGATACGTTCGAATCGTTTGAACAGTTGTTATTATTATTAAATATATCAGATGATCAGATTTGGATTGGAAGGGAAAGAGATAGGGAAAAAAGAATTGGATAAATTTGGATAAATAATTGTTATTAAGTTAATTTTTCATAAATTTTAGAAAAAGTTGTTGCAAGGATTTATACAAGTGTCGATAAAGATTTAAGTTCAAGTATCGTACGAGGTTCGGTTCGAAATAAAGGAAAAGTTTCAAAAGTATCAGAGAGAGTGGAATTCATCGTTACTCGTTATCAGTTTTATTGGCAAGTTTTCGCGAAACTAGAATTTAGCCGGATACCTCGGTGACCGAGATATTCGTAATTCAAGGGGGTATTTCGAGAGTCGAAGATTTCCAACTTTTCTTGTTTCCCTGAAGATTACGATCGTTCCCTTATTTTATCACGTTTCGTAGCAATCCCGTGCTTTCTTTCCTTTCTTCCATTCCTCGACCGATTAAAGTTTGCGCTAATTTTTAACCAGTTTTATGGCTATTGTATCCATTATGGATAAAGGCTTGCTTTAACACCTGATACAGACACGCGGCCTGAGGGGTTGCACGCGAGCTCGAAAGGAGGTTTAAGTAATAATAACTGTACAAAAAAAAAAAAAAAAAAAAAAGAAAAGGAAAGAAAAGAAAAAACTACGGAGAACTACTAATCTGCCAGAGAGGATTAATCTAACGTTGCGACAGGTTTCCATTCGACGTCAGCCCGTTGGAAAAGTCCGTTTTCATTTGGTTTATCGATAAAATCAGTCTCACACGGCCGGTGACGTTTAATCCATATCCCCTTCCTCTCTTCCTCCCTCCTTCCTTCCTTCCTTCCCACCTTCCTTCCTTGTACACAATCCTAGGAGGAAAGAGCGAAACTTGTGCGTTTCTCGCGTGCGAGGGACGAGGCGCGCGGGAAGCATGGAGAGTTTCATTGCAATCTAAATTATCGAAGCTTCAAAGTGTTTTTATACCGAGGATCGGATCGAAAAAAAAAAAAGAAATTTACCCTTTGAAGAGTGCCGCGAGCCAGTTTTAAATATTTCAGAACAGGTCTCCCGGCCGACTAATCTCTCGCACGGATCTCTTTTAACACCGGCATTTTTCTTCCCTTTAACATATTTGCTAAGTTAATTATTCGCAACGTTCCCTATCCACGCCAGAACAGATTATACAGGTATCCGTGGTTGGTTGGTTGGTTGTATCAGTGAGAGGATCGGATCGGTGTCGTTTCGTGTTTCTTTTTTTTTTTCTTTTTTTTTTTCCATCGTGCACGGTGGAAGTTTAACAAGTTGGTGTATTATACGTTGAGCGTAATAATTGTTTAATTGTGTGAAGAGCGATAGGAATTGATACAGTTACGATAACACTTTTTTCTTTTTTATACTCTAACAGTCAAAGATGATGAACATTTTCATTCATTTGTTATATAATATCGATACTTTTTTCTTTTTCTAGGATTTGATACTATTTGATATTTCAGTATATTATATTTTTAGCATGCAATATCTTTCGAAATTCAATTGATTGTACAAGGAAGACAAATAGGAGAAAGAATTAAGAGTTTTGTAAGATTAGTATTATTGAATTATTTCTTAAAATTTGATACATTTTCGAGTACTCGTTATCTTGAATATTTGATTCATTCATTAATCAAGAAAACCTCGCTAATCCTCATACAACTCTCAATACACTCGTCATTTATTATTCAGATGCCCGATATTGTTATTGTTATCCGTTCATTTCGTAAATCCTTCCCTCCTTTCAAATCGCGTTCGTTAGAATCCGTATTCACCATTATATAAATCAGAAAGCTTTATTCATCTTGAACTTGCATCCCATACTCGTACATTACGACCGTTCTCAGCCATGGTGAAGGCGTTGCGTACCAAAACCAGATCCTCGACGTTGCTTTTACACTGTGCAACGTTAACGCAATCTTCCACGCTCTTCAAACGTTCAATTCGACGCTTTGTTCCTAGTCATAAAATGCATTCTCTCTTTCGCTTCACCGTACACTTTGCTCCTCCCGTACACTTAGGCTTAAATTTTACAACGCCAATTTGCGCTCAACCTTGCCGCACATTTTATGCCACATACGCGGCATATGTTGTTTCATTTCAAAATTTCATCCCGAACCCGACCAAGGGATTGTACATCTTTCGCGATTCGTGTGCGAGGGAAGAGCGGCCGTTACTCGTATCAGATTCGGTGAACACGATGAATAACACGTTGCGCATCCAATCTTTTCGACCCGCCATCTTTCAAGATTATTCTTTTATCAAGGAATATATTAGTAACGTATGAAATGAAATTTGTTCCTTGGAAGAGCATTAAGAAATCAATTATCAATCCCATCTCTCGCCAGATGGCAACACTTATATTCGACTTCGACGTGCGCAAGAATAAACTTCTTATATCTGACTTATGATTGTACGAAAAATTAACAGATCTCTTCTAAATTAGAGAAAAACTTCGTAGTTATGAAAACTCGATATCGCAACGAAAACAATCGAAAGCAAAGGCTCCATTCGCAGAGATCCATCTCCGCAAGATTCATCTCAAAGACGGAGAACAATTTGCAATTTTCTTTTATCAAGGAATATATTAATTGGTAACGCTACGTATGAAATGAAATTTGTTCCTTCTAGTAAATTTGTTCCTAATAGCACTCATCAATCCTATCTCTCGCCAGATGGCAACATTTATATTCGATTTCGACGTGCACAAGAATAAACTTCTTATATCTGACTTATGATTGTACGAAAAATTAACAGATCTCTTCTAAATTAAAGAAAAACTTCGTAATTATGAAACTTGGCTGGTTTCATGGATCAATAAACTTCAACGTAAACTCGATATCGCAAGGGAAACAATCGAAAGCAAAGGCTCCATCCGCACGAGATCCATCTCAAAGAAGGAGAACAATTTGCAATTTTCTTTTATCAAGGAATATATTAATTGGTAACGCTACGTATGAAATGAAATTTGTTTCTTGGAAGAGCATTAAGAAATCAATTATCAATCCCATCTCTCGCCAGATGGCAACACTTATATTCGACTTCGACGTGCACAACATAATAAACTTCTTATATCTGACTTATAATTATACGAAAAATTAACAGATCTCTTCTAAATTAGAGAAAAACTTCGTAATTATGAAACTTGACTGATTCCATGGATCAATAAACTTCAACGTAAACTCGATATCGCAAGGGAAACAATCGAAAGCAAAGGCTCCATCCGCACGAGATCCATCTCAAAGACGGGGAACAATTTGCGGTCCGAGCCAAGCTACTAATATATCTGTCGAGTGACGTGGGAGTACGTATTTTCCGCTCGAATATGATGCCATCTCGGACGCCGGCCAACGTTATTGCCCACGAGAGCAAGAGAGAGAGAGGAAAAGAGAGACGTGCTCGCGTTAAGACGAGGCCTGTCTTCGCGGTTCGCCGCCGTTAACGACATCGTTACGCCTTCGATCCATGTGTTGCAGAGAGGTCGAAGCGGAATCACAGCCGATCGTCGCGATTCCCGTCTCGTCGTAAATCACAAGATTAAAAGATTCGTCCAGAGGGCCACGAGAGGCTTAAATCAGGCCTTAAGACAGGTTATACTTAGGAAAGTATATATGATGCTCGCCCAGGTATCGAGGATGGATTTTTTTTAGCTCCTGTTTGGAGATGCTGCTGGTGGAAACGGTAGCCAGAGAAATGCTGTATACTTATATTCTTATCGATTCGATTTTTATCGATAATCGGATGATTTATCATCGGTTCGAGAGATCAGCTTAGCGATGAATTATTAACTCAACATTTTTGAAGAGTATGGGAATACATAGAATCTTGAAATCTGAAAGTACTTCCAAGTTTCCAAGAGGAGGAGGATCCTGCAAGGGATAGGATACAAGTGATTAGTCTCGCTAAATTTCACTTAAAGTAAGAACCAAAGATAACCAAATTTCAGGAGGAGGAGAAGTCAGGAGGAACGCAGGCACCGCCAGCATCGCGATCATCGATCCCACCAGAGGCCCTTTTGTTATCCGGCTCAATGAGGCCGGGACAGTGGGATCCCTTCCCAGAAGGAGAAACACGGAGGGTTCCTTTTGAAAGGTTATTAAGTAATGAAATACTCTTCAGGGGGATGTAAAGGCGCATGACAGACAGCTAATGTCCGCGATGGGATAAAGAAAGGCGTAGACCGAGGAATGGCAGGTCAAACAAAACCTGTTCCCCCTCCCCACCGATTGTCGCAGCGGCGAACGGTGAACACGGCCGAGTCACGTTGTTTGTTTCTGCAAAACGATCCACTCCTCGCGTGAATTACGATCGTCTGCCACGATCCTCCTTCGCCCGCGTGTGAGGTCTTCTGCCGGCCTTCTTCATTTGTGCACGTACAACCCCCCTTCGCGCTCATTATTCGCTTTTTCCACGTTAACCTCCCCTCCTTTCCTCAAACAATTCCTGCTCCCGATTTCGAGATGATTATCTCTCTATCGATTACGTATCTCGTTAAATCGATCTTATTTTATATTGAAAATATTCAAAGTTTGGAGAGAGAGAGAGAGAGAGAGAGAGAGAGGTTATATTAATAAAAATTTATAGGAAGGTCTTAGGGAGGAATTTCAGTAAAATTACTTTCACATTCGCATAAGATTGAAGAATACTCATTTTGCGATCAGTGATGGGTAAAATTTAATAGGCGAAGTTACGAGTAAAGTTGAGTTCGATAAATTCTTCTTCAACAGATTATGGTTGAAATAGAATAATAATCGGAAATCGATTATGATAAAGTAGTATTATTTTTAACTTTTCCGACACTGTTACGATTAAAAGATATTGTTTCTATTATATTTCGAACATCGCCCCCAGCATCCGTCCGCCCTTTAATCACGCTCTCGCCACCGTTGTCATCGGCTTGTTCATCGGACAAGCGCATCGATGCATCTTTTCTTTCGTCGACGCCTTCCGCGGGGCTCGTTAAAGCATCGCGAGGCGATCAGGTTACCCTTCGACGTCTCGTGTTCCTTTCGATTGTCTTCCACGCGAAACTCTCTCCGTTCTTAGAGATAACAAACTACTACAGCATTTCTTAACGGTTGAATAATGAAACACGCGGCTCGGTTTCGGTATTTTCGATATTTTCCGTGGAAAGTTGGATTGAAAATGGAGAGATTATTCACGAGATGGCTATGACACAGTTACTCTACTACTCTCACTACTGTGTCCCCAATAGTTTCGATCCGATTTTAACTTTATTTAATTTTAAAGTAATTCCAGTTTCAAATTTGACACATTTTCATTTCATTCTTCTTTTTTTTCTTTCTTTACAGAAACTTTTTCTTTCGATAGTCTTTCGTGAAGTTAACGTATTTCTTTACAAGATGTATACTCGTCTTTCAGAAGTTGTACAACATTCTTCCGTTCTTATTAAAACTTTTTTGATAGTCGGCGAAGATTATGGACATTAAATTGTCTTCGTGTAATATTCTTATCTCTCGTATGTTAAACGATATCCTTTTCTTTTTTTTTTTTCATTATAAAAGCACGCTACAGATTTCGATTCGAAAAACATAGATCGATCATCTCGCTCATTCTCCTTCCATTCGGAAAAAAAATTCTCGTAGAATCGGCCGCCGAAAATGATGGACCACCGCTTTCAAACCAATATTTTCCCACCCTGGGTTTCTCGCGTCGCTCCACGTCGAAGGTAAACCGCAAGGGTTATCCGATATCGGGTTACAAATCGAATAATCCTTCGATACCAACTACGAGAAAGTAGTAGTAGTGGTAGTAGTAGTCGATTCGAAAGGGGATGCGTTGAAACGACGACGTGACTCGATCCTTCTCTCTCTCTCTCTTTCTTATCAAGTCGAAGAGGGTCCAGCGTTCGTCGCATGCAGGCAATAGCCTGGTCCTCTCGGACCTTCTCTCTTTTCTGCCGGCCACTCAGACGCGGCAAGAGTGCTTCCGAAAGATCCCTCCCTCGTTTCCCTCCGCAGCGGACCCTCCTTCGATTCGTACATCCCCTCCTCCCTCCCTGCGTGCTCCAATTACGAGAAGGAATGCTCATTTGCCACGCGGCGGGGGACCCGTAATGGTCAGCGACCACTCGAAACTATTATCGAGCAAAGGGGGCCTCTCTGCGTCTCTCGATTCCTTCCTCCTCGTCACCCCTACTCCCCCCCTTCTCACCCGAATTTTTAATCCGGCCACGGCAATCTCAGGGAAAGCACTTTCCCCAGGAGCGACGTGAGACCTCCTCGGCGACGGGTCGCGTTTTTTTATCACGGTGATGGCGGCACGCCGCGGCGCTCGAGTGGAAACACCAATCGAGCGATGGAAATTGCGACGCTAACCTCTGGGAAAAGCCTTTTCCACTCAAGAGAGGAGAAGCTCTCCCTCCTCTTTGTCCTTGTCTCTTCTCCTTTCCTAGTTTGCTTTCTTTTAAGTCGGATTCGCTTCTTCTTCTTCTTCTTCTTCTTCTTCTTCTTCGTATCTTGCATATTCGATGGGAGAGATTAGATTCGGTTTCCCTCTCGTGGTCTTAGAGTTTGGCGACCATTCTCCAAAGGGAGAGAATGTAGAGATTTCCAAGCCTGGTGATGGTCAACCGTGCTCGGGGGTGGAAAGTGATTAACGGTGAGGACGAGGCTTGGCAATGAGAGCTCGGCCGTGATTGCGGCCTCGGCCGAGAAGGAAGGATCGCTTGAGGTTTTGACGAGATGGATTGGGCGGTAGTCGGGAATTCTCGAAAACGTGGGTTTACGTTAGGTCAAAGTTAGGAATTTCTTATGGTAACTTCCTTTGCAAAGATTCTTCGACCCTTTCTTCCTTTATAATTTTTATAACTTTTTCAGAATTTAAATAATTTAAGGTGATATTCGCAATATAAAATTAAACGCGTTCGAACGACATGGGAAACTGTAAACCAAAAATATATTGTCGTTACATTCCGTAGAGTCATTAGATCGTGATGAATATTGCATGTCGACACTGGAAGGAGTTTGAAAGTGAAGGAAATGGGGGAGGATGCCTGTAACGAGAATAGGTTTGAACAAGAACACTTAATATACGGAAAACCTTTGAGATTCGAGTTTCAAGAGTGGCAGACCGTTCAGATCCCCCACGATGCTACTTACGCTTTAAGTCTCTGAATAATGAACATCTAAGTACGTGTAACTCCATAGTCGGACAACAGTTGAAACTAATGACCGGAGGGACGTTTAGCTTTCACACTTGATGGTTGTAGTCGCAAACGGTTGTTCGAAGTCTCCTCCTCCTTCTCCTCCTCCGGAGGAGAAGTCTAGGAGCGCTTTTGTCCGAGTTGACATCGGCATTCGCTCGAGAACAGAGCGAGAGGAGCACCGATTCAAAAGAGGAGAGGAGGGCAAACACGTGGAGCGAAGGTTGATACTACTTGTTCGTTTTGACAGGAGGAGGATGATCGAACAGATAGATCCGTTCGAAGGGATCGAAACGTCTTATTGTTACCTCTTTGCAAAATAATTTTAGATTTCGAATTCTCGAGGAACGCACGGTGAGCTTGGCGAGACTCGAGACATTAAATGGAGGAATGATTAATGCTACTACGTTCTGACAAGAGATAATAAGACAGCTTGTAAAGTTGTGTTAAGTGACAGGGAATCTTTTCTTCTCTTTCTTCTTCTTTTTTTTTTTTTTTTAGTAGAAGAAATTAGCTTCGCTCGTGATTAATGTTACAACGGTATTAAGTGGTCACTCTTATCTGCGTTACTTTAAAAAGTTTCAAACCCCTGCTACAACGTCTAGGGCAAGGGGTTATCGATGCAGCTCTACTAATGACTCTCTTGACAACTTTAAAACGGATCTTTCTTTCCTCTTTCCTATTTTATATTCAATTCATTTCGATTTCATTACACCAAACAACCATTCTCTCAACAAATGCAAAAAATTACCAGATGATCCAACGTAATGATGAAATATCCTCGAAATGAAAGGATTATCACATTCCATAAGCTCTCCTCCTTAGAATCCAATCCTCAGAAACCCGATCACCTCCATTGGACGCGATTAAGTCGTCGCGACGTGGAACATCGTAGCAAGCGAGGCCCAAATAATAACAATGTTTCTGCATTCTCGATTCGCGTGCGTGGCGTGGCGCGATAGCAACGGCACGTGCGTGTCCGCCAGTTGGAAAAAAAAATAAGGAAAATCCCTCGGTTCGGACGGAGGGGGGGAGGGAAAGGACGATCTAATTTATTTTTGAAATCGGGGAAGGGAATTAACGTTCTTCGCGCCGTGCACACGCGTCCAGATAGCAGCGGTGCATGCATTAACCATTTTTATCCGATACCCGGTAAAATGGTTCTCGTGTAGTTTTATCGGGGGTAGAGGCCGCGCGTGCAATTGATACGCGTGTAAAGGAATTTAGCGGATTAGGATCGGCGTGATTAATCGGGATTGTCGCTTTATTCGCCGTTGGCTGGGAGGGGGAAGGGGGAGGGAAGGGAATTTCAAATGAACTCCCGCAGGGGAGTACACGTGTACCGTGTATCCCGAACACGGGTTGTTACAGAT
Source organism: Apis mellifera (assembly GCF_003254395.2). Classification (NCBI taxonomy): domain Eukaryota; kingdom Metazoa; phylum Arthropoda; class Insecta; order Hymenoptera; family Apidae; genus Apis; species Apis mellifera. The sequence continues at coordinate 4,632,012 of NC_037645.1, forward strand.
CGAGCGTAATTTTTTGGGAACGCCGCGTAAGGGATGTAAGGGGTGTTAACACGTTCGTGGGGCAGGGAAGAGTTACCTCCTTTCAAATAGATATCGATGAAAATGTTCTGATTAATTTTATAGGTAGTAATTTAAAGTAATGTTTTCGTATAATTAAATTATATAATTGTTAAATATTTCTTCTTTTCTTTTTTTATTCGAGAATACATCGGAGAGGAAATTTCTATTCCTTTTCCTGTGATTAATATTCCCTGTAAAAATTAGAAAAAATAATAAGAATCAAATACAGTTTGTTGATTTGAAGAAAACCACTTTAAAGAGATTAGAATCTATCCGAATAAAAGATATAAAAGAAAGAGAGAGAGAGTTAAACATTGTTGCGGAGGAGGAAGAAATAGGGAATATTTTTTTAAACCCACGAGATATGGAACCACCGCCACTCTAACGGTTATTACGGTTAAAACGTTTGCGGCTCGAGTGTACAAATATTAGCGGTGCTATTATTTCCTGCAATTATTCGCCGCAAAAAAGCAAAAGTCCTTGCGACGATAATTCACCCTTACGCGGCCGCCCTTAATCGTTATCGTGTACGGGGGGAGGGCGTTACGTTCCTCGCAACCCTCTTACGTTGCGCAGCGCACGCAGCTTGTATATGCGTGTAACGTAACGAGCAACCCGGCAAAACAGTTTTCTCGTGTTTCCCCAAAGTTTCTCTTTGTATACCGGGGAGGACTAGCGACGCCACCGCCCTTCCTTAAAACGGCTGATTCTATTAGCCGGAACTCCTGTTTCTCAACTTCATTTGGCGCAAGAATGTTCACGGTTGTTGCCGCGGCTCCCAGTTTCAACTTTGCCTACTTTAACCGTTTAATGAACGGAACAATCCCCGACTTTCGATGATTCGATATCTAGACCGAGAGTTTCGTGCGCAATGTTAATGAGGATAACGGCGTGTCGCGTGTGAGAAATTTCTCACGAAGAATCCTCGTGAAATTGTTGCGGTGGATCTTCGCGATTCTTGTAAGTTATTCGAGATTTTTCTTTATTTTTGGAACTGTTGGGGATTGTCGAGGAATTCTTATTTCTTTATTAATGACAAATTTGGAGATTTGGAACGATAATAAATGATCTGTTAATAAATGATCTGTTTTCTTAGTTTTGTGTTATTTATAAGATGAGGTTTGATATAGGTTTGAATGTATGTTCCAATGTAAAGTAATTTCCAAAAAAAGTTTGGGACAAGTCAATGGTCAATTGAAATTCAAAAACTTTCCATTCATGGATGCTCATCCCCAAGCTTTTTCTTGTATAAAGAAATGATGACTCAAAAGAAAAGTGTTGGCATAAAAAGAGTTTCATTTCAATCTTTTCCTATTCCAAACGTCAAGTATCTCCTTTTCCCCGCATTCAATTTTTCTCAATCTTATCCTAGCGCAATCCAAACCACTTATCATTCAATCATTCATGCATTGCGTGTTTGCAATCCATCTTTAGAATAATTTTCGATCGATTCTCTTTCAATCTCCAACCAAAAGACGTTTAAACAAAATTATATCTCGAAAAAGATGTACATATACATCTCCATCCAGCAGCCAACAATTACACATCAGAATATATTCGAGCCTCTTCTCGACTTCCTTCGAACCCATTCCCACAGATCCCTCCGTTTTCACTCGTTGCCTCGTTCGTCGTAACACGGACAATTCCCATAAAGTACACTCGTTGCGATAATGCGAATTTCGAATGGAACTCCGTAAAGTGTCGAAGGAGCTGTGTAGATTTTTTTTCATGGGGTGCAGTGATCCTACGATATATGTGTATATATATATATATATTCTTCGTTTCTCTCTCGCGCTTCCTCGAGACAATTTACATCCTTTTTAAAACGGTCGAACGTATGAATATGCTCGCACACTCGCGCACGTGCACGCACACGGGGAAGAGGAGCGCTCGCGACCATCTTTTTTTTCACACAACAAAGAGGAGGATACGTGACGCGGCTGGATACGCACAATCAGCCCGCAGTGATTGAGGCATTCAACGCCTGGCCACGCACTCTTACGCGCTCTTACGCGTGCACCACGTTGTCGAATTCTCACGCTCTCTGTAAATCTATTTTCGACCCGTCAAATAAACGAAGCCGTTGCCCGTACGCTTCGCGGCCGAAAATACTGTTGTTTCTGTTTAGAGAAGTCTCTAATTGGGTCTGGAATTATTCGAGAGTAAATGAAATGGGTGGATAAGTTGTCTCGGGAATGTTAATCGTTTAAGAATACAAATTATAAATTTGATTTGAAGTTTATTTAATATATTATTGAGAAGAAGATTTCTCGTCTTAGAAATACAAAAGAAGTAATATGATATAAAGGTATCTAAGAATTTTTTTTTTAATGCAATTTATTTTTCAAGTACCTTTTTATTACAAAAATAAACTTATCTGAATCATCGTTCAGATAAAATTTATATTCCATTCCCTGTCAGCCGCATAAACTCGTTGAAAAATTATTATAAATCATTCTCTTTTTCCGAAATCAGTCGGATAAATCAGAGATATATATGAATCGAATTAACGATGATTTATTTGCATTTTCGCTCGATCGTTATTGTAACAGATTCGTGTAATTTTTAATCAATGATCGAAAGAAGGTTTGAAAGAAACGCGAGGCATGTGATTTTCGTCGACGTTGGCCAACTACGTGTATCAGAAACGAGTGAAAGAGAGAGAGAGAGAGGTAAAAATAGAATCTCGTAGCACGATGAAATTTCTTCATACCTTGTAAGAGAATCTTTATTGGTGTCTCGAACGCGGCTCGAACGGTAAATTAGTGAATTTTAAATTCTGTCCCGTGGATAAACGAGGAATTTAAATCGTCGTTTAACAGCCCTTTATGTAAATCCGCCTCGGGTGTGCGCCCGACACGCCGGAAGAGAAGTTTCATTGTAACATGATACCACGCGTATCGAGTGGTGACGCTCACTTTCTTCCCTTTCACCTTTGATTCGCTTCTTGGAACGAGACGTTCCCGCAACGGAGCCGATGTCCGCCTCATTGCGACGAATTACGCATAATTTGCCATTCAATCTATTGGCTACGTCGGATGGCTATAGCCATACCGTGTGACTCGATCCACGTATACAAATCCCTTTGCCGGGATTAACGAGTTATCCGCAGTTATAGGCAATCTAATTGCAAATTTCGAACAATATTCAATACTCTTCTAGAGATAGATTTTTGCATCGGGATCGGAGATCGGGGCGTGATTGTGGTCAGAGATTAATCCGCATGCACAATAGTATACATTTTTCGATACACGAGGATAAGACAAGTTTAATTTAAAAATTTCTGGCGCGTGATATATCAGGTGGTGTAGAATAATTTCGTTGAGATCGAAGAATAAGAATAAGTAAATCGGGACACGAGAAAGTAATTTATCTCGAATACAAGATGTTCTTCCAAATAATCGAAATGTTCTTAAAAATGGAGCTTAAAATTTCAATTCCTGTGTTACAATTCCTTCTCCCCTTTCCATCATCCGGAGCCAATGTAATTTCCCTCCCCTCCTTATCTCGAACTTTAATTACTTCGTTTTATTCGCGAAAGAGTAGAGGGAGAGAGAGACTTCCATAATGAGAACTCGGCGTCCTCCCCCCTCTGTCATCGTTCCGTTCGTTTCTTTCGAGCAAACGAAAAAGCCAGACCTCAGAAAACTGAGAGAAAGAGAGAGAGGCTTCGCGAGCCAGGCTCCGTGTCCACAGTCCGTTTCCGGCCGATCTTGCATCCACCATCCCCCTCTCCCCGACAAAGGAACGGTGGCCAATTTTAATTAGCCTGAAACGCCGATCCACTTATTGAAACGGGCCGAGGAAGGGACTCTAAGGTCCCTTTCGGTCATTTGTACACCGTCTTTCCTCGCTTTTATTAACCCCCAGCCTCCCTTCCCCCCGTCTCCTTCGCGGCCGTCCCGCGTCTTGGCTCGTTCACCGAGCTCCAATATCCACCGTTATTGCACCACGCCGCCTGCAGTGTAGCTATATAACTGTGCCCCCCTCCCCCAAGTGTGGGTAGCTTGCTGCTCATCCTTGCTTCTCCCCGTTCGATTTATCTCCCCTTCCTCCCTAGCACCCTGCCCAAAGAAAGGCCAACGCCGTGTCTTGTCGCGCCGCTTTATATTTCCACCTGCTCTCCTCTCCTCTCCTCTCCTCTTCACCACTTGGCGTGTCCACAATACGCGGCAATAACCGAGAAATCAACGGTTAACTCTACCGATACCTCTCGCGACAAAGCCTTCCTGCTGCAGAGTCCAGTTTCTTTGCCATCCACTCTTCCTCCTCCTCCTCCTTCTCCTCCTCTTTTACAGATACATCCTCGTTACATCCTTGCTCGTGTGGGCCGATTTCTATTTAAATCGATCCGAATCGAGCAGAGGGGAAGAACAGAGGAGGAGGAGGAGGATGTTGACCGGCCGACGTTTCGGGTTTCTTCTTGTTCCCTCGGGGGGAAATTGTGTCCTCCTTTTCACTCGAGGAATCGTTATCGATTCCATGCCGGTTGATAGCGTTATGATGATACCACCGGTGGTATAACTTGTTACTCGGGATGAATGGGCCGGATCCGGTGTGGGTGATTCGGTGAATGGAAGGGCTTCCGTGGATCGGTTGTCGACGACGCGTTTTAAGTGAAAAGTTTCCTCGTATGGTTTGGAACGGGTTTTGGGACGAATTGAGTGGGTGACTTTTCTTTCTCTCCTTCGTTTTGTTCAATTTTTGTTTGGACACTTGCTCCTCTAGAGGAGGTATTCTAGATGCGTATCTGAAATTAGATATTATAAGCATCTTCGTGGAAAGTTATTATTAAGTTGAGAGTTGTGATAAGGTTATCGTAGGTATCGTATTTAATTATCGTTTCGTAAACGAAGAGAGTATCTTTTCGATAGAGGAGGATCGATTTAACATTTATCGCCATCCATCACGTTTCTTTTTTCTTTCGTAATAAACTTAATCTCGTTCGATAAATTTGTCGTTAATAAATTTGTCTTTAATGGACGCTATCGCGAAATTCCTTGCGACACGATTATTTCTCTTAAATGAAAAATTAAATATTCCGTAATTATTACTTTCCAATCTCGAAGGTATTGCCTTCCCATTGATTTACAATATCTTTATATCTCGTTTCGTAGCCGACTTGTGCAATATAAATTACCTACATTTTGAAACGATATCAAGTGTTGTCCTCGCATGATATACCGCCCAACTAACCGCCGATATTAATCAATATTCTTTTCTCTGTTTCAGGTAAGTTCGTTGCACTCTGCTCAAACATTCCGGCCTCCCTGTCCAGCGGTATGTCAAACATTTCATTCAGCCACTTTCTCTCCGAGGTCCACTTAATTCACAATTCCGTTTCGATCGTACCGTTTCCCCTAAAAAAAAAAAAAAAAAAAAGAAATATCTCCTCGCACAAAAATTCATCGATCGTAACCTCCTCGTGATCTCGTGAAATATATATATATTATTGATCAGAGTATTGGTCAGGCAGAAGATGTCGAAGTTAATGGAAACTCGATCTCCGTACAACCGCGTTGTTCCATGATGTTGTCCATCAATTCGATTCGTTCGTGTTCCACTCGAGGCCACTCCTCTTTATGGGAGAGGATCGTTTCCATCTTGCATGGGTCGTATTTTTTACGACTAATTCCCAAATTCATTAGCACAATTTACGACATCGCCGGGACGGGGAGTCGATGTGATTCTGGTTTGGCCCATTAGTTCTGCTCATCGATTTCTTATAAACGAGGGTTTTTAGGGGGACCCTCGATAGGGAAACGCGAATTTTTATTGGTCCGTGAAGAGTACACTCTCGGTCAAAAATCTCAAGGATACGTTTATTATACGTTCGATAATAATATTTTCGAATAATTTCGATTTACCATTAAAACGAGCGATACATTTTTTAGAAGATAGTTAAAATTTTTTATCCATTCCATAAGTTATCGAGTAAGGTTGCTTTTAAGTAAGGCATTTATTGTTACTATTTTTTTAACAACCATCCCTGAGATATTCAAGCGAGGGTGTAATAAGTATTTCGGATTTAAAGTAACTTGTGGCATAAAGCGCGTGATATTGCACAGTTTACGAGTTTCAATTCGGATACCGTGTAATGGAGATAATGGAGGGCACATTGGTGTAGCGCATCTGGTGCTAGTGGTTTGTTAAATTTTTTCTCCCCCTGAAAATTTTCGTGAGTGCAATTCGCTACGTTTTCGTTTAATAATATCTTAGATGATAGAAACGATAGAACGTTCTTTTCTTCCACGCAATCTACGCAACATATGTATAAAACAATACGCAAACTTAATGCAAAAGGAAGGAAGAAAAAGTCGGTGAAAAAAGTGAAAAAAATCGCTATGATAAAAACGCACACGAGCGAGAGATTTCGAGGAGGAAAAGGATAATGGTTTCCGTGGGCCATCAAAATTTTTCGTCACACTCCGTCCACCCACGCCGCGTTCCATTTCCATATGAACGATACGATTGTTCATTTTTCATAAGCCCGCCCTGACAAGTGCATAAGCGATGCTGCCCGGTAGTTGCAACACTCGACGCTATGCATGATTATTAACACCGGCCGCGCCCCTCACGATCCTCCACGCTCTTTCCTCTCTCTCTCTCTCTCTCTCTCTCTTTGCACGGGATATTCTTCTTCGCCGATTCGCTCACCGGGATCGCGTTCCTTCAACCGACATCCGGCAATAAAGACGATCGAGGCTCGTTATCGAAAATCTTCTCTCGTTCCACGATTATTCATTATTCTTACGACTTCGATTGTATTGATATCGATATTAATATCGATGATGTATTTCGATTTTTTAATTTTTTCGAGGGTGGTAGAGAATAGAGATATATTCATTATACAGTTGTAAATTTATTTTAAAAATGTGACTGTAAACACTTTATTTTTTTATTCATTCCCTGAGTCAATGTTTATACTATACGAAATTTTTGAGTAAATTTTACATGGTGAGGATCTGATTTAAGGATAATTCTTCACAATAAATCTATATTCGATGTTATATTTCTTATCTCATTCTTCACTAATTCAACAATAATACGTACCGAGTTCATCATTGTCTGAGTGGTCGATGATGTATTTCGATTTTTTAATTTTTTTGAGTTTAGGGTGTTAGAGAATATATTCGTTGTACAGTTGTAAATTTATTTAAAAAATATGTCTGTAAATCCTTTATCTTTTTATTCATTCCCTGAGACAGTGTTTATATTATACCAAAATTTTTGAGTAAATTTTACACGATGAGGGGAAGGGATCTGATTTAAGGATAATTCTTCACAATAAATCTATGTTCGATGTTACATTTCTTATCTCATTCTTCTCTAATTCAATGATAATACGTATCTTCGTACCGAGTTCATCATTGTCTGAATGGTCGATGTATTTCGATTTTTTAATTTGAGTTTAGGTGTTAGAGAATATATTCGTTGTACAGCTGTAAATTTACTTAAAAAATATATAAATCCTTTATTTTTTTATTCATTCCCTGAGACAGTGTTTATATTATACCAAAATTTTTGAGTAAATTTTACACGATGAAGAGAAAGGATCTGATTTAAAGATAATTCTTCACAATAAATCTATGTTCGATGTTACATTTCTTATCCCATTCTTCACTAATTCAACAATAATACGAGTTCATCACTGTCTGAGATGGAAAGATGGAAAGAAGAAGGATCCCGGGGAAATTACCCCAACATTACGCCGTCGATCCCCATTATTTTCGTTGTGTACACCCCCGCTTAGCCTCCAACTCGAACTCTCGACCTGCTCCACCCACCCAAGGAGCATCCGTCCATTTTTCTCATTCGAAACGCAAACACGAACCGTCCATCAGCGTGGATGGAAATTATTCCACGGCCGTTCCACGACAGTTCCCTGGAACGATCGGGAAGCGATGTCGCGGCCAATAATTTCGACACGTTCACAACGTAACGGGCCACTTAATTTCCAGGGAGAGGGACCCCGTAATGAATCACAGCCGAGCCGCTTGAGTAATGGTGGGCAGAGCCGGTCAACATAATCCCTCTCTCTCTCTCTTCCTCCCTTTCTGTCGTGGCAACCGTCTTTCCCTCCCTCCCCCTGGTTCATAATATAATCTTGCCGCGAGTAGTTACGATCTCGAATTACATTATAGATGAACCGGACTGTGGGACGATCCGGCATATTTGTCAAAAGAGATCCGGGCTCTCCTCGCCGCGTATAAGATTACAGGCTTCGTGAACATTGTCCGAACACGTGCGCCCCTTTCGTTCGAAAGGGCGCTCGAACACGCGAACCCCGGGTTCCGGTTTCGGCCCTCGATCGTGCGAATATCGATCGATAAGGTCCTTTCCTTCCAGCGGAAAGATTCCGTTTGAACTTTCTCCTATCCTCTTCTCGTATGAGTTAATCGATGATCACGAAGGGAGGGTTTTTCGATTTAAGAGATCGAGATTGTCGAGATATTTAGATACTGAAGAGAATCTTTTTTATGGTTGAGTCGATGATCGGTAAGGTGATAGTTGGAAAGGGTTTTGATCGTGTGAAGATGGAGGTTCGATCGATTGGAAAAGTTCAGGTATTGAAAGGTTGAGGATTTTCTTACGGTTGAATATGTATTAATGGTATATAATAATCACGGGAGAATCGGTAATGCGATAGTAGACGGGAAAGGGTCTGTCTTGGTATCGGATCTTTGATCTTTGATCGACGTTTGATCTTTGAGCTTCGAAGAAAATTTAGCGTACGATTGAATTTTCTTTCGATTGAACGTGCAATACGCTTCCCCGTAGTAGAAAGATCGAAAATCGATCCAATTTTATTCTCTTTATCTCTGATAGGTAGCGAAGAATTGGTGGAAGAATAATTCAGACAGACGGTTGACGAAGAATTAATTGCGAATGATTCTTCTCGAATCAAGTTTCTTTATGGCCGTTCCTTTTAATGGCCACGATTATAATCCTGTATAATTCTTCAATACAGGTTTAACAATCTTAATTAATAACTTGTTCGATGTTGAAATAAAAATAAACAAACACTTGTAATATTTATTTTCATTCTTTTTTTTTTTTTTTTAATCTCAACAACGAAATAATTCTTAGAAAAATATTTCTTCTTAAACAGATATTTAATCGATCATTCTCGTATTCTACGAAATTATTGTTTCCACCTTTCTGCATAATTTCTATTTGTTCCCGCGCGCACGATAATAAATAATAGTTTATGGAGCGGACACTTTTTATACCGTTCCTTGGAAATTGTTGAAATGACGGTTCAGAAGTTGTTTGTCTCCGGTAGTTTCTACTTGTTTTGGGAACTGTTTTCTGCTCGAGCAAGCTTAGCGGAGATCCCGCTGACGAGGCTAGAACTTGAGTCATTTCACGGGTTCCGGTCGCCCGGGTTTGGTAAATGGTGGTAGCGAGTTTCGTTGAATTCCTTGGACGGATCGAAAGTAATCGGATAAATTCGGATCAATTGTAAACGGGGCATCGTTACGGAATAATTTTCAAGTTCGGACACGAAGCACTGGATGTTCCAGTAATCGAACGGAATGCAAAAGTTGTCAAAATGGATGTTCGATAACACCGGTGCACCGCTTCCATTTCATTTGCGGTCGAGGCGGATTCGCAACACCATTTGCGGTCGAATGAATGGATAGGCTTCCGCGAAACCGTCGCTAGATATCCATGATCGATGTGCTAAAAACTTAAACAACGTTCCCAACATTTTATCTATATATATATATATATATTCAAAAATAAAAAATTAGATTTACAAGTTTCCAATAAGAAAGGAGAAAAATCGAATTTTCCAATTTTTAATTTAATCTATCAGAGATTTATGTTCACATCGATTTCTGAATCTCTTCACCATACGTTAATTATCGTAAATTATCAAGTTTCCCTGGCGATCAATCGCCACCTAAATTCGCCAAACAATCGTTATTCTTCTAATCTCCTCCCCTTCCATCACGCTCAAGGAACCAATTGTCCCCTAAATCCGTCTCCCCTCCTCGCCGAGATGTCGTCCCAGAAGAAACGTGGGGGTCCAAGTTAAGGCAATAACGAGTCTTTGGGCAGCGTTAAACCGAAATTAATTGACCCCAATCGTGGTCGGTTCGCGACGCGATTTGTCCGCCGCATCTGCCGAATCGGTCGAATTAAGTTGGAGCAAAGTCTCGTCGGACGACTATCGACCAGTGTGTCGGCCAGGAAGAAGAAGAGACGGTGCAGATGTCTCTCGTCGCTCGTTTTTCTGATAGTTTCCCAACCGGAGCCAAGGAAAGAAATTACTTGGGTGTAAACGAATTAAACCGAGGGCGTTCTCTCGCTGCGATCTTCGAGTGATCCAAGAATTGAATTGAGGAAAATTTTGAGAGAAGATAATACGAGTACCATAAAACGATGAATAAAATCGAGGAGAAAGGAAACGAGATTTCGGGATGAATAATTGTTTGAATTTATTTCGAGAAACTGATATTGTTTACCACGAATTATAACACGTTTGTAACATCGATTCCAGTTGAAATATTGTATAAGAATATTTATATTCTGTCGAAATAAGAATTTCCCGATCCCACTCGACGTTTCCATCGAGCTTGCCTTTTCCACCTCCCACGGGGAATGTAAAATCTCTTGCTCGCATTGATTACACCACACAAATCTCTACGTCTTTCCTCGCTTGGAATCCGTGTACAAAGAGAGTACAAGTTGCAGAGTAAGGGAAAAAGATCCTACTTATCTTAATATCCTCTTCGATAATATTTTTTTTATCTTCGCAATAGTGACTTGTACATTCCAAGCCTCGATACCAGCACATATTATACGTCTCGAGTATAATATAACTCAAATATCGATCTTCTTTTCGAATAATATCCCGAAACGTATGAATGGATGGAATTCAAGATCAGGATCGTATTTTATTCTTTACCATTAAAGATTTTCCTTCGAGGAATACAAACGAACATTCCAAAGAACGCGAAACGAAACGAAACGCCCTCTGAACGAAGAAAATGTCAAAATTAATCGAAAATTAAATTCCTCGCTCCCGACTCGGAGAGATTCTCGATAGAAATTTAAACAAAACCTTGGCAGATCCATTGTTTCCCCGACAGGAGGATTCGATCGCGTGCTCGCCTTAATTTCTTGGCACGCGAAATTGCGTGGTGGAGGGAGGAAGAACTCGAGGACACTCTCGAGTGAGTGAGTGAGTGGGAGACGGTTCGCGGATAAGGTCGAAAAGGTAATCAAACTCTCTCGAGAACGTGGCTATTAATTACCCAACCGCCGCTTACGCGCCACGAATTCCAAAACTCCTCGTTCGTGGTCCCTCCTCCGCGCCCCCCTCCTCCTCCTCCTCCTCCTCCTCGTATCGTCTGAAACTCGACGCGGGGGTGTCGCGACGACTCCCTGACCCATCGTCCTCGTCCTCCTCTTTCTCGCGAGCTTTGACTTTATAATCGTCTCACCACCCTCCCCTCCTCTCCACGGGATGAAATTCCGCCTGACAACCGAAACCGTCTGAATAAACATGAACACGCGGAGCCTCGCGGTGTCGTCGTGAGGATCGCGACGACAGCTTCCCGCGTAATTAGCGCGAAAGACGCAATTTAGTCGAGGCACCCGCTTCGAAGACGCCTCGGCGAAGAGGGTGGCGAACGATGGTTCATGGACGATGAAGCCGATGTGTGTGTGTGACGTTCCGTCGAAGCGAGGATCTTGGACTTTCGATCTCGAATTGGGTCAAGTGCATGGATTGGGTTGAGATTAGGTTTTATTAGTCTTTAGATCTTGTTCAAAAGTTGTTTGGTGTCTGTCTGTAAGTTGATCGATTTTTTTGTAAAGCTTCGTCGAGAAGGATTCATTTTTTATTATGTTTTATTATATTCATCGTGGAAGAGGGAAATTGGATTTGTTGAGAAGGGGATCGCGTGTCGGTGTGATGTTGATTGTTTATTTCTAGTTGAGCGTGAAAGAGATACGTGGGCGTTAAATTTGAGCCAGATCTCGGTTGCTTTGCCGAGAGATAAGATTGATTAAAACGAAGGTTGGTAGTTTTATGCAGTTTATGTACGAAGGTTGATTCAATTGAAGTGGAAACGATTCATGCGTGTATCAAGGCGGTTTATTTTAAAGAGGAAAATATAATTTATTCGCGTTAGCTCGAACAGAATATATGTTTCTTGGGGGGAATTAGAAACGGGAACGAATTATCTAAGCGACTATCGAAGTGTCTCTTTAATCGTTTCGAATCGCGTGAGCTCCCCAAAGTAGGTCGAGATCCTTTTCAAAAGAGTCATAGAAGACACTTGCCTTTGTTGACAATATCCTTTGATTTTCCCCCGTATCTTTGTGATACAGTTTTCAAGCGTTCGCAAACGTTCGTTTCATTCTTTGACTCGATTCACCTACCGTAAATTAGATTGCAGATCCCTTTTGGGATGATATTCTATGGAAAAAAAAACAATAAAAAAGGAGAGAAAAGGAAAACAGTCGGAAAATATTTCACATTTTTTTCTATCCCATTTTTTAAATCCACCAATTGAAACGAACGATATCTTTGCAAATATTCTTAATATCTTTGAATTAATTAATTCGTGTCGTTATATCCCAAATATTGTTATTTCGAAGAAAGATCCATTTCCATCTTTTTCATCTCTTCTTCACCGACCATTTTCGATCAAAACCAAAAATCAATTCACGCACGCACCATTGATCCTCCACCTCAGATTGTTCATAAATCCAAAGATAGGCAAGGTGTTTAACAGGCGCGATCGCAGGATTGGCGGCGTCGTGAATCGGGATCGAGTTAACCATCCTCTCCCCCCCTCCCTCCATCTTGCCCTCTTGTAACATTCGAGTCGAGTGGCGCGGTAAGCGCCTTACAGGATGTACAACTTGACGCATGGAGGGTGCAAGAAACCTCGTCGCCATTGTTTTCGGCTTATAACCCGCCCCTGCACGCAACCCGTCTCCCCTCGTCCTCGTTCGCCGTCTTTCGTTCACGGGTCTCTCGCCTGCTTCGGGGGGAGGAGGGGGTTGGGGTGAGGGTCTTGATTCCAACACAATGAACAAGCCTCAATGGCTCGTCTGCTTCTGTCGAGATCCGTTCCCTCCGCTCTTATTCTCTTCCCTCCTCCTTTCTTTCCCCCCCTCCTCGTGCGGCTAGCGGGTAGATTTTTCGAGTTTCGAGGCGAAGAAGAACTCGTGGCTCGTTAGAACGGTCCGGTTGCCCGCGCGATTAACCGGAAACCAATGAGCCCTCTCGAAGAGGGGAGGAAGGGCTCTGCGGTTAACAGCGGATCGTCTGTTTTCCTCGCCGAGAAAAGTGATTGCTAGACTCTCTATGCTCGACCGGCGGTTAGCTGGAAAAGCATAGAGGCTCGATTTTCAGGGAGAGGGATAATTAATTGGATATATGTAGGACTCCTCCTTGGATCTTTGCCTGTTCTCTCCTGTTTTCTTGATCGTCGATCGTCTGTTAACCTCGAGCCTCTGTCCCAGTTCTTGCGGCTGTTCCGCCGTTGCGTGAAATGGATTAAATCGCGTAAGTTAGAAATAGATGCGTGTTTTTGGTGTCGAGATTGGTTGGGATTACGTGTAATCGTGAAATTTCTTCTTCACGTTTTATCTCTTGGAAAGCGAGTACGTAAAAATACATTTTAATAATTTTCTAAGATTTTGATTATAAATTATTAATCGAATTATCTTTAATCACGTTTCAGTATATTCGCTGTGATAAATCTTATTATTCGAAATCGAACGTACATCGGACGAGTGTTCTTGATTCATGGAATCGACGTTGAAAATTGTTTCCATTTGGATCCGCGTCATTTGTTTCGGCCTCGCTTCTTCCTAATTGGATCGCGTCGTCGCTTTGAAAAGTTGTTGCACGCGGGCAACTGGGAGCCAATTTGCGCGAAAGAGAAAGAGTCGGAGAAAGAAGATGGAGGGGATCGCGTAATCATCGATAACGCTTAATCTCCTTATGAAATCGCGCTTTAATTGGAATCTCCTCCCGGAAGGGGGGAGGATTAACGAAGGTTAATCAATTCGTTTTATCCTTTGCGAGTGCGAAATGTGACGGTAATAATGGTATCAATATTCGTTCGGGACGAGACAAAGGACGCCCTTTGGTTAAATAAATTACTTACTTGAACGGTATCGAACAAATCTGAGATCCGGACGCAGGCTCACTCGTGGTTGGAAATAGGTTAAAATGCGGAATACGATACCCGGAAATGGGCATGGATACTCGGGCGATCTTTTTTTGCTACGATGTTCCAACTTCCTTTGTACGCGAAATCTTTTACGATCGGGGAAACTGTCCATTGTTTGGAGCCGTAGAGTTTAAGGTTTCAGAGTGAATAGGTCGGAGGCTTTTACGTCGAAACCTTGTCTCCTCGTTCGAAAGCGTGACAATCGAAGGTGTAGTGTATACGTGTCGTTGAAAAGAAACGTTGGAAAAGAAAAGTTTCAATATTCTGGAAATTTATTTATTTCCATAAGATAAGTCCATTGTTGAGTCTTTTTTTTTTTTTTTTCGAGAAAAGACTCGAGGGTCTGGTTTAGAATATGGAATTGAGATTAAAGAAAACAATGATAATTAAAATGAGGAGATGATCGTTTAAAATTCTTTTGTGAAAGAGAACTTACTCTTTTGTGTGAACTTACTTTGACGAATCCGAAAAAGAAACATCGTTAACCGAGATTTCGTCAACGAGGAAAACTCATTTAAATTCTTCCAAATTTTATTTCAAAAGAATAAGATGGAATAATATATAATAAATATTGCCATACTCGAACGTGGTCATCGAGTAAGATCAATCCAAGATGAGTAATCCTTTTTCCACTTACCTTAGAAAAAGAAATTGTGGTTTTAAAATTACACTATGAAATTTTTCTCAAAAATCTCACTCGAAGAGGATCGGTCGATAAGAGATCGGCCAAGTAGTGTATGTATATACACACACACACACACATGTACGTATATGTATACACGCAACGGGGCTCATTTCGCGGAATTGCTTAAACGCGCGTGTAATTGAATCTCGCTCGGCCGAGATTGGACTTGCCGCATGAATTCGCAACACGGTCGGCCAGCATTTTCGACTTATTAACGGCGAGAACCGGCGAGAAAAGGCATTTCGAAATTATGCGAGGCCCTTTCCTGTTATCGATGACAGCGGGCCAATCGCATCGATCGCCCGCTTAATTATTCGTCCCAAGATTTTCGCGGCCGAGGAATTACCGTAATAACCCCCTCGTAATGACCAGACACCAGACCCGTCTTTTCTTCGCCGTTCCATCACGCGAAAGCGAGGAGGAGGGGGAGACAAGGAGGAAGCTTAAAAAAGAGAGGCTGGTTAATAAATTGGAATTATTTTTAGCCGATGTGTACGCTTCGAGGATCGAAGGATCTATTTTTCCCCCCCCTCTCTCCTCTCTCGGTTCGAGGTCGAGGTCGAGAGTCGTACGAAGGTTGTGCCCCGAAGGAGGTCAGCAGCCAGTATTGGGATTTCTTTGACGAATCGATGAGATTCGTTTGAAAAGATAATTATAAGAGTGACAATCATTTTCGAAGTTTTACGATTTTCCAACGAGTTCTTGCAGTAGTAGAAACAAAGGAAAAATTGGAATATTGATTGTATAGCGTACATAATACATGATGGTGATTCAAAGAGACTGGTGGGTTACGTAAGAAGTGAAAGCCACTCGATTAATTAAATTATCGAAATGTCAAGATAAAAGAGAATTTTTTTTTTTTCTTTTTTTCCTTCATTCTTTTCTTCATCGAGCCATCAAGTATTCCAGAATCGAAAAGAATTCGCTTGGAATAATGATTCTGATGTTAGAAAAAAAAAAAAAAAAAAAAGGATTCCACAATTTTACCCGACGATTACAACCGACGATCAATAATTATCAAGCAACCAAGCTAACTCATTGGCGGCATTTCAATCCGCCGAAATCAACCGAATCCTCCCACAAGAAAGATAACCATAAATCTTTCCGCAAATGCAATCGCTCGGATCCCCATCACGCGGGGGGGGGGGGGATTAACAACCCTCGCCTAATACAATAATCCCTCGGCCGAAAAACGAAGCGAGAAAAAATCGTCGCCGAGCAAATTAAATTAGAAGCTCCTTGGAGCCGTCTTTCGCCCCCGCCGAGTAAACAGATTCCTGGCCAACTAATTACGATTAATCGTCTCCTCTCCGCGGAGGGGGGGAGGTGCGCAAAGCCAGCCTGACGGGCGGCGAATATATAATCTGAAAATTAATCGCGTGTGACGTCGTTGAAGCCGATCTTTGAATACCTTTGAAGAGAGAAAGAGGAGAGGGGGGAGCAAAGTCAAACGTGATTCGGGATGCACGTGGCAGATGGAGGGAGTGGAGGAGGGAGGGGAGTGACGATAGGGGAGAGGGGAAAGAAAAGCGACGGTTGGGGGTTGGGTTAAGAAGGAAACGGCGGGAGAAGACTGGAAAGTTAGTCGATCGGTCCACGAGCGGCTGGTTGCCGTTAAATGGCAACGCGGAGGGCATTATCGCGGTCTCACGTTCCTCGTGAAGGTAGCTTGTCGAAAACGGTTCGAGGTAACTTCTGTTGCTCGCTTTTTATCCTTTAAAGCCTTTAGTCGGCCGGAAGTATCGGATTACGGGCCTCGTGTGCCCGCGCACCAGCTTTCTCACCCCTCCAACCCTTTATATATGTGTCTATACGTATGAAAAATGGGTTTAAATCCCTGTTCTCTCAACCGAATTTCTTCTCTCTTTTTTTTTTCACTTCGTCTCCCTCCTCCTCTTCTTCTTCTTCCTTCTTCTTCGTCTTTCGTGGAAGGGAACTGGAACATGTTGGAAGATTCGTCTTGGAATTAAGACGAATTTATAGAACGACTATGTGGCCTTGGAGATACCGAGGGAATTCGACGTGTAAAGAGTGGTGGACTCTTCCTTCTTTGTATCTCGAGTTGAAAGGATAGATTGGGTCACGATTGATCTGGAATTATTTCCGGGAATAGTTGGGATTGTTTCGCCCTCGATCGATGATAGAAGCTCCTTTTGAAAGGTATTTAGAGTGTACAAATTCTTGGGAATATTTAACGAGAGAATTTAAAGATTCGCAAATATTCGTGAATGGAAATGGAAAGTTGTTTATTGCGAACGGATATTTTCATTTCGTTTCACAATTTCGTTTTAATATTATAAAACAGATGATCGACATATATCTAAGAAATTATATCTATTTCATATTTGAAAACTTTGAAAACTTATTAAATTACATTATTCGTTCAAGATTGTGGACTGTTCCTTCAAAATTTTAAGAGTTTCTTCTCTAAATTGTAGAAAAATTGTTTTATCAATTATTTTGAATAACTTCCATTAATTTTGAATAACTCAAGAATGTTTGTACACCTGTGCCATACATGTATTTCCATTTCAACTGCAACTCCGTTTATGAAGACAATCTCCACGAGACAAAAGACACTCCTGGTTGCCCAAACATCCCGCCGAACTTAATCACCGAACCACTCACGAATTCAAATAGCCGGGATTCGTTGGAGCGAAGAATTAAATCTCAAGGCTGCTCAAACTTGGTGCAAATTGGGCGTCGATAGCCGCCAGCGGGATGAATAATTTGCATCAAATCCCTGGGAACCGAACCTAATTCCTAGGTTAATTTCTCCCGGTTGAGATTTGCTCGTGTACAGTTTACCACGAGTTTCAATGAGAACGTAAAACTATAATGGCGAAATGTACGCTCACGGCCCCGATACGTCGCCTATTCATCGATCCCTCATAAATAAATTCTTGGAACGGGTCAAACTTTCCATCCAGACCCTGTCTCGCGAATCTTCTTGCGAGGCGAATGAATTAAACGTGTTTCGTTTCGATATCGACTGCTCCACGACTTATCCAAAGAAAATCCTTGGATCAATGAACGATCGTCGAAAATATTAATTATATGCACGCTTGAGTGTAATTAAATGACGATTTCTCAAACAAACTCATCATTTCGAGACGAGTGAAAACTTTTAAAAAACCAGGTATTTCTACTTTCATCATCTTCATCGTCATCCCCCAACGGAATTGTTCCAACCCTTCGATAATTCTCGAACCCTCTCTCCCTTTCATTACCGTTCCAATCTCTCGTCTGTGACAGAATCGACGCGATACGTCGCGATATGACATCTCTGCGACTATTACCACCCCCTCTCCGCGTTACACAAATGATTCCCGACCAACTATTCGAGAGATTCGAATAGTCGCCGGCTCGGCTTGCATAAACTCGTCGCGGTTAAAGTCTGAGAAGGAGGAGGAGGAGGAGGAAGAGGGGGGAGGTGTTTGTCTACGAGGTATCAGAGGCGGTGCACCGCCGTTCCTCGGATTCCTTAGCTTTTACGAGGCGAAACTCATTTACGCGGCAGGATTTACGACGCCCTCGACATCGGCCTGCCTTCCAAATGGACTCCGGAGGCTCACGCTTTCCGCAATGTCTATGTCACGTGAAATTATCGTGCATCGGCGCGCCATCGGCACGAATCGAACAACACATTCGATTGGCCGGTTGTTTCTAAAGGAAGAAAGAATTATAGACGTCTCTTCTTCTTTCTTCTCCACTGAGTCGTATAATCCCCCCTTCTTTTTCTTTCTTTCTTCCTCCCTCTTTCTTTGGAATTTTCACTCTTCTTTTTCTTTTTTGCTCGATTTTATCCTTAAATTTCTTCTTTTTATCCTTGGATTCGGAGATTTGGATTTCGCGGATTTGAAATTTGAAGGGGTGAAGAAGGGGATAGGAAGGTTTGAAGAAGTATGAAGTGGTCGATCTATCGGGAATGATAGGTCGTTGGAGGGTAAAAGGATTTGGAAGGTAGATATGGTTTATGGTTAGTGGACATTCGATATAGGAGGAAGGGGGATAGATAAGAGGTTGGAAGAAAGAGGGTATTTTTTCTTTTTTTTTTTTTTAGTACGGTAGCGAGGAATAGGTTGTGTAGTTTAAAAGTTGGTAGCTGGGTATAAAACTGTGTTCACATTTTGTTCACACGTGATGCGTTCGAAAGTAATGTTTTTTAATTGTTATTTTTTAATTACGATATTTCCTTTTTAATTTATTTTCCAACTTTGATTTCCTCGATCGGCAAGGAACAATTCAATATTAAAGTTGATTGCGTTTCCCCCATCTTTAGAAACTTGGAAGGATATACGTACAAACGTAGTTAATAAGAAGGAAAAAAAGAATTAAAACTTTCTAACTTTGCATTGAACTTTAAATTAAAAAATAAAAGTTAGGATACACTTTGCGAAGTATAATAGGCGCACACAATTTCCATTTATATTTTTCATAGATATACATGTATTGGATCGAAACGATCCAATTAATTCGCTACGATTTATCCCTTTTTTGCGTTCGATCGCGTGAAAAAGATGGAACGTAGTCGCGAAAGTTTCACGTTGCAAAAAATTCCCCCCAAACAATATTCAGGAACCGAGTACGAGCATCTATAACAAACACACATACACACACACATATACACAAAACGGCATTCTTCTCGAAACCGCGAACAATTAAACAATTCCAAAGCTGTTCCTGCAACCGGACTTCCTCTTGCGCCACGTTCCAAAGCGACTCGCAGCTAAACCTCGCCGTTAAACCATCTACTTCCCTCTGCTTCTTCCGCAACTTGCCGCATTTCTACGAAATTCCAACGAATTCGCAACAAAACGGCGAGGGCAGCTCGCGGGAAGGGCCCTTGGCGGTCGCCTCGACAAAGGGTCGCTGAGAAAAAATTCTACTACAATCCTTCTGAAACAAGAAAAAAAAAGAATAAAATAAAATAAATAAAAAGGAAGAAGAAGAAGAAGAAGAGGAGGAGAAGGAGGAGGGAAAAACTCTTGGCTTGAAGTTTCGCTCGGTTAATTCGCGAAATCGCGGCGGAAGTGGATGGTGGATCTCGACAATTCCGGCCCGTTGAAGCCAGAGAAACGTTTTCTCCGCGGGAACTTGATGTTTCCCTCGCTTTCGCGAGGGAAAATCGTGCCCTGAAAAAATAATGCTGGTTAAAGACATGGGCGAGCCATCACCGATCCCCCCCCCCTCGCGATGCTGGCAAGTTAATCGACCGACTCGTCTGGGATGTTATATGCGAGGGTGAGAGGGGAAGAGGGGTTGGTTTCGATTAAGTTTCATTGTTGTTTCGGAGTTGGATAAATTGGTGCCATTTTTTTCAGCGAGTTCGATGCTCGTTCGTGTCGTTGATCGAGGCTTTCGTGATTTTGTTTACGTTATGAGAAGGAAATTGGAGGAAAGAAATTCGTTGTTTGGAAGGAATGGAGTTTTATTTTGTTTATTACTCTTCGTTAGGATTTTTTTTTAGTTTTGCTTTAGAGTATGTCTTTAGAGATACTTTCGTCGTGTAGATTTCTCGCTGAATTAAAATGATATTATCGTGCAGATTAGAAATGATGAGCAACGACGTATAAAAGAATAGGTCAATGATCTATTCATGACCGATTTAGCGACAATCGCTTCAAATGTTTACTTTAGTCGCGTATAGTATCTAATCATATGGAACGTCTCGATTAACTATCCACTGCACAAATGTCAATGATGCATTCATAAGGATCTATTTAAAGAGCAAATAACTGCAAATAACTCTTCAATTCAATTCTTCTGTATCAATATTATTTATGCATATATTTATCTTCTAATTTATAGAGGGAATTTATATAAATTTTAATCTTCTTTATAAAAGATTAATAACCCACGTAAAAAAATCCAATCCTGAAATATCTAACGTGTTGCTGTTCTTAACAAATATAAAAACCAAGTTTTATCCAAGAAATATTTATCATTAACTGTTTATCGCAATTCCATTACGTATCTTAGAAGAATATTTTCGAGATTGTCATCTATCGAGCTCGTGGATATCATTTTCCATTCAACGTATTTGCATATTAATTTCTTTCAAAAGCTTCTTACAACGATATTCCCGATATTTCTCTTTCTAGCCTATAAAAATCGCTATCCATCCAAGGAATTACCTTTCATCAACCCTTTTCAAGACTCCAACTTGTATATATAACCACCTCGAAGAAAGGGGGCCGGTTGGAAAAGTGAGGTTACGGTAATACGTCTCGTGACGCTCGTTCATTCGAAGGAACAAATTTTATTTTCGATCTCGTATTGCGAGGGGGGAGGGAGGAAGGGCGATACAAATGGGATCGCACAGGAAACAGCGTGGAGGAGGGCTTCCTCCCCTCCTCGCACGTCATAAGATTTCCGTCGGGAAACAAACAACCTCTATTACCATCTCGACTCGACACGAGAGGCAAGCTTGATGATCTAGGCACAATGTAGATCCGCCCTTAGGTTCTTCTTGACGCATGTGTCGCGTTTTTTGAATGTCAAAAACTGTAACAGAATTCCGATCAGAGCGAACAACACTTTTTCGTGTAAAGTCATGTAGATTTAAAAATGCTAACAATCGAATTATTATTATTTTCCTTTTCTTTTTTATTCTCTTTCTCTCCAATTCTCGCAATTCTTTCATCAGAATTCGCCACACACGTCCTCCAACGAATATGATTATTATTTATACAAATTTTCGCCATTATTCGAAGAGTAGAACGGAATAGTAGAAATAGAAACTTTTTTTCTGTAATCTAAATCCGATAATCTTCCTTCCTCCACGTTGTGATTTTCCACACGATATGTAAATCGAATCGTAGGAAAATTTGAAATCCATCAAGTTCACAGTACTTTACGTAACCGATTATCGCAATTGGCGATGAAATATGGAGTACAATAAAGCCTTATAAGCGATATAACCCTTGTACACCGAGTTTGAAATAGGCTTAAGCTTTCTGCGGAACGGTATCGTCGAAAACGGGTTCGGGGGCGGTCGAGGAACCTGGAATTAATCGTCGCGCGATTTATCATCGCGTTATCTGCGGCTCGCGTGATAAGCAATAGTAAAAATAGCAGGGAGAGCCGGTGAACTCGGACGCACTTGAGCTCCGTTTCACGATTATTCTTGACGCGATCCCTCGCTTTTTTTTCCCTCTCCCTCTCTCTCTCTCTCTCTCTCTTTGCAAGTTGCGGCAAGCTCTGGTGGTTGGGTCTGGGGTTTTCGCCGAGGTGTAGGAAAGCTGTGTAACACGAGGTGGTGAAATTTGTCGGGGTTCTTGATGAGGTTTTGCGGCAATGGTCACTGAATTAGATCTAATGAGCGTGTTCCAGTTGCAGAAAGGGTTAATTCTTCGCTGCCCTTTTTTTTCCTCGCGCGAGACGAATGGATTTTTGTACATTTTGTCCCGGTTTAATCGAGGGAGGGTTAATTTCGAAGAATTGCCGAATTGGCAAATCTTTGAAAATTTTTTACAGTATTTTACAAATATTTATTATTTGTACAATTCTTTCTTAAAAATCTTGGTAAAATTTCCTAACTTCTTGAAACGAAAGAAATAGATAAACGAACGAACAAATAAATTCTTCAAATTTTGCAATCCTCCCTCCACATTCGATTCCTTTGAAAAAAAAATTCATTCATAAAATATACTCCCCAATTCAACTTACCCTCTTATCAATTATTCCATTCTTCGCAATCTCCAAAGAATACAATCTCCGCAATCTATAAATATTCTAAAAAAACTCGGAGAAATTGCAATTTAATCCTTAGAGCTTCAATATTAGTCCCCGTTTGTCAATTTCGGTTTCCTTGCTACGAAAAACTAGTTATCGTGGCCGCGTCGAAGTCGTCTCACGAGACAAAGAAAGTCGGAAGTCAGCCAAGGATGGTATTGTGCCCCCTAGATTGGTTTGCATTGTGTCAGGGTATATATACACGGGGGCGGTGGTCGTCAAAGGGCCAAAGTGTCCCGGGCCGAAAAGTTGGGGAAAAGGATCTTTGTGAAACGCTGGCAATTCAGACGCGCGTTTCTTGCGGTCTCGCAAGAAAAGCCCGCTGGCATTCTCTCAAGCTCGCGACAACCGTCCGCGCGGGCAGCAGAGGGGGAGGAGGGAGGTTAACTTCTCGGGTCGTTTTCTATCCACTTGCAGGGATCGTTCCGCAGCCGCGATGAAATTAAACGTTTCCCTCCGATTTCTTTGTCTTCCATCCTCGTCCGTCTCGAGTTTCCACCCGATTCCTCGAATAATCCCGCTTTAATTAACGTTTTTCTTTTTTTTTCTCTCTCTCTCTTTCACGACGGATGGGCAGGACTCGGTTCATTTCTCGCTTTGTATATAATCGTATACGTAGCTATTTTGCAGCTTGGATGCTACGTTTTCGAAAGAATTCGAAAGAATTTATTCACTTTGTGCGACGAGTAGGAGCGAAAGATTTATATCTCGTTAGAGATATTTATAAAGGTGCGTATTTATAAGAGTCGAGGTGATATTTTTCTCATAACTCGATGAGGAGGGTCGTGAATAGTTTCTTTTTCGAGATCATCCTTGTATCGTTTTTATAACCAGACGAATATTCAAGGATATTTAAAGAAACAGTTCCACGAATATTTCGATATATATAAACATTAGTTGTCTAGATAAATGTACATATCTGATTATACTCGAGAAATCTTGCACGATAAGAACACTCGTTCTTTCCCCTTCTAATTTTATTTTCTGATTCTCTAATTTCTCTCCCAACAAATAATAAAATTTCGATATTTCCATGCAATTATATAAATAAGTCTCTCATAAGTGTCTTTACAAATCGAGCAAGTGTAATTATTTCATTACACAAACATTAGATACTTGATCTCGAAATTAAATCACGTTTATTATTTCCACCGGGAACAAAAGAATAGAGAAATTTCATACACACCGAGCAACAAGGTCAATACTTAACACCAAACAATGGAAAAAATCATTATCATCTTCCTCGAAATTGCTCTTTTCCTTCTTTCCCCCCCTCCCTTTCAATCTCCTCGAAAAATCGCGATTATTAGGAATGATATACGATGCGGATGGTGAATACGAAACGCGACGAGAAGCCGGGATAATTAGCCTCCGGGATAGAGGATACTTTTACAACCCTTTTGCCCGCGGTTTGCACGCGAGCAGCGCGAGTTTCTCAAGGAATGATCGTTGGAAACAATTCCCTTGTTACCGGTCGACTCGTCGACTCTGCCTTCTCGAAAGAGTTTCGAGCGAGGGGGAGCGGGGGGGGGGGAGGGGGTAATGTACGCGGGACAAGTTTCCGTCGGGTTGGCTACGGTTGTACGATTAAGTATGTCCTACACGGCTTCCTTCGGGTCCCGCTGCGTTTTCGTCTTCCGTCTTTCTCGTATTTGCGCTTGTTCGACTTGTTCCTTTTTTTTTTCTTTTCTTTTCTTCTTTTTTTCTTTTTTTTTCGTTTACCTTAACCGGGGGGGAGAGACTCGATGTTGATTGCCGAGGGAAAGCTTGAAGACTCTGTTGAAAGTCTTTTTCTTCTTCTTCTTCTTCTTCTTCTTCTTCTTCTTCTTCTTCTTCTTCCTCTTCTTCTTCTTGGTGAAGCGGGTTCGAGTCATTACATTTTTTGGAGAATTGAATCCCGATTTCGATAAGAGGAATGATGGTTAATTGGTTAATTTCGATCATGTGTATATATAATATAATTTTTGGGAATATCATTATTTTCTTAATAACGTTGAAGAGAATGATATATTTATTGTTAACTTCTTAGAGAAATCTTGGAGAAATCGTTAATAAAAAATAAACAACAACAATCACCATAAACCACGTCTCTCGACATTCCTAAAGAGCGCGAATTTCTTAAAAGAAAAAAAAAGAAAATGATTCGCCTAAAAAGAAGCAAGTAAACTTTTCGAAAAAATTTCCAAACTCTTACAACTTTTCACAGTTCCGAGGGGAGTAAATCTCTTCGAAAAAAAAAAGAAGAAGGAAAAGACATAAACTTCTTCTAAAAATCTCCAAAAGCTAAATCCACGAACACAGGACAACAATCGCGTAGGCGTAACTTTCGCGATGTTTCCGCGGACGTAAATTCTCCTCTTAAAAAAAAAAAAAAAAAAAAGGGGGGGTAAAAATAAAAAGAAATAAAAGAAATCTCCTTGCCGATATAACAGCACGGAAGTATCGACGGAACCGATCGTTGGCTGCTCGCATTCCCATGCGTCGCGCGATATCTTGAATTACGGCCGCGATAAAGAAACTGGATCAAAATCCTCGCCTTTCATCCCCCGTAAATTCTCGGTGACGCAAAGCTCCCTGCGGCGCGCCGAGGGCCGTGAAAGCCGGTCGAATCGCAGCTACCGTTCGAGCCCGCGAGTCGAGGTCGAACACGGAAGTTCCCCTTTTTCTCTTCTTCTCCTTTTTTTTTTCCTCCAGCGCGGGCGTCACGCATCTGTTGCACGCCTCGTATTAATTACAGGATTATCCTTTCGACCGTTGCGCTCCATGCTGGTTTCCAATGTGGCAAGGCGAACAGGTGGAAAGCAGCGAAGATCAGATCGTTTCGCTTGGAGAGTGGACGGACCCAAGCACGCAAGTCCCGCATTTTTGTCCCGTTTCCGCGGGGATTAGCTTAATACGACTTACAATTGCGCGGCTCCCGGCGTCCATTGTTCCCGGGGAACAAACATCCCGGAGATCTATGAGTCTGTGGCGCAAGGGGGGGAGAGGGAATGCTCTCGAACTTGTTTCCTTACTTACTTTCTTCCTCGCCGACATCGTGAAACTTGGAGAGAAGTTGGAGATCGGGAAATGTTTACCTCGTGCGCGACGTGGTAGTTGTAAGGATGTATATATATGTGGACGTCGCTGGGTTTAAGGGATTAATTAAGGAGAGGAAGTCTTGTGGGGTGATGATCCTTGTAATTGTAAAAGTTTTTTATTTTGTATTTTGTATTCGAGACGAGTTCTCTTTACCTATCTACATCAATATAAATCTGCTAATTCAATTCCATTCGTTTCTTCCGATCTTAAATCTTTGTCCATCTCAAAGAAAAAGAAAGAAAATCTCAGTTGGAAATCCTCTCGATCCGGCTTAGAGAGCGAAAAATCGAGCGGGGTCATCGATGCGACGCTTCCTATCGTGTCCAGGGAAAAGTGTATTTCAGCGAGAGAATTTCGCGAGTAAATAGAGAAGTTGGCCAGCCTGGTGTATGCGACGCTAACGAGCCGGCGAAACTTTGCAGTTTGAGACCCCGGCGTTGATCGTGGCGAGATCCAAGTGGCCGCTTCCCAAGTCCCTCGAACACGTTTCCGTTTTTCCAACTTCCGCCTCTGTGCGGCGACAAGTTTCTCCTTCTCCTACGTGCGGTGGTGGCGGTGTCGACTTATCGCGGCAATTAGAGATCGATCAACCACGATTTCTCTAATTGGCCCCGGAAACGGAGATACTCGATCTCATCGATCACGATTACAAGGACGATTATAGCTCGGCTATGAGGAAAAGGCTCTTCCCCGTGCGCGATTGCTCTGTGATGCGCGTGCAAGAGAGAGAGAGAGAAAGAGTTGGAAACGCTTGTTCCTCGAATGATAACTTGTTTCCAACGGTGGAAGTGGACGATTAGTGGACGATCTTCGATCGCTGGCAATCGATTTGTGGAACGTTGCCTTCTTACTTGGTGGAAGAATAGTTGAGACTCTTTTGCTTGCGCCAAATCGAATATTAAAATGTTGTAACAGCGATTCTTAAGCTTTAAATCATTTGCACGAGAATACAACGATTTTCTTTTCCCTTCGATTTTTCAAAACTCTCAATTTGAAAACTTGAATCTCTAAAATCAGCTTATTCGATCCATCCAGAGACTCCAAAGAATCTAAAACTCTCCGAGCCAAAAATCTTCGAGATCTTGGAGATTCTCTAAATAACTGTAATAATACTGGAGTGTGAAAAGAAAGAAGAGGCAAGAAAGGGGCAGCTCGAAGCGACAATCGCGCTTCGGATCAAAGAAATCGCGGTTGTCTGGAGGCAATCAAGATTGGCCGGTAAATCCCACGGGCGGTGCACCGTGCTCGAGAGGTCGATCCGCGAAGAGGAGAGGAGAGAGAGAGAGAGAGAGATCGGCTCGTCTGCGGAATTATTTAATTTCCATCCCTTCTGCCGGAGCACTTCTCCGCTCCTCGAGGATGGAACTTTCCGGCGGAATCGTTAGCGCGGCCTCGCAGACAGGACTCTCGCCGGATTCTCGGAAAACTGAATAAAACTCGCGTCGTTTCGAGATGGAGGGGGGGTGGCTGCCGCGTTCGGCAAGAGGGTGGAACGAGGAGGACACCCTTTATAGGGTGTGCTGGAAATATACCGAACGTGAAACGAACAAAAGTTGCGCGGAAAGGAAGGTTTCGTCGGGGTTAAAGGTAAAAAATTTCTTTCTTTCTTTCTTTCTTCTTTCGCAGTGTCGCTTTATTCGAATTTTTCTGCGAGAGGAGATGGTTAATTAAGAACCTCGTGTTCTATTGGAATTTGGATAATGCTTCTGTTCGACGCGTGAATTATTCGCGATTTTGGTATGAATTGATCTCATAATCCTTGATCTTGTAGGCTTTCCATGGATCTAATAGAAACGCGTTTTTAACGTATTGCTAAGTAAGTATCTTTCATGTTTCTTTCAAAAAGATGGATCGATTTACCCACAATTTCTTAAGCTGACCTGTTAAATAGAATTCCTGACGAGGCATATTACACCGAAAATTCCACCCAATTTTTCGCAAAAAGAAAAAAAAAGGGAAAAGACTTCGATTAATCACGAGATCCCTCATCGAAAAACCAATCAACCCTACTTCGCATTAATCGAACATTCTTCCCTATCTCGTCCCGAGCCCGATTACCTCCAAATCGCCCCCAAACCACCCCTAAATCTCGAAAGCCCAACTTCTCATCCACAAAATCTCCAACCTTCTACGAGAACTACCCCCTGAACGCTTGTGAAACCTCACCCTTCTCGGTCCCAACTTCTCGACACACCTTGTAGACCCCTCCGGTTTAGGAAAAATGCAGCCTACTGGATGGGTCGTCAGGACGGCGCCGAGGACGACGACGACGACGACGACGACGACGACGACGAGTTGATAATTGGACGCCTCGTTACTCTCACCCCCTCGAGAAGTTTATTCTTGGCCGCTCGAAAAAACATTCGCGGCCGCCTGTTTAAATCGCGGGCCAAAGCGGAAGTCGGTTCGTTAGCCGGAAAAAGGTGGAGGAACTCCTCCTCCTACTCTTCTCGTGGAGAGTCTCGCTCTCGTTAACGGTGGCTGGAGGTGTGCAGCCCGTGAAATTACACCCAGTCGGGGTGTGTATCGCGCGTGACGTCTTCCCCCCCTCCTCTCTTCCGTTTCTACTCGCTTTTTAGACGGGCATCAAGGGTTAACACGGTCGGCTAATAAATCTAGCAGCCAGATCCGCGGGGGTGTCTCCTCTTCTCGTCTTTGGTTTCGAAGCTGGGATTATTCGAGGTTGGGATGGGAAGTTGGCGTGGTGAAGGGAATTGTTTAGGGGTGTTATGCGAGATCGTGGAGGTAGGTGTGTAATGGTACGATATTATTTATTTATTGGAATTCCTTCTCGATTCTAGAAATTAAAATGGAGAGTAAATTGATTGTCTACGCGAAAAAAATGGTTGAAGGTTAGTTGGAAATAATTTGAGCTTAGCATTCTCTGTCTCGTTTTCGAATGCAAATTTAAATTGCTTATAACTTGATAAACTTTTATACCAATTTATTTTTGACAATCAATCCTCAATCCAAAAGTATCCCATGAATATATTAACAAACAATTTGATATAAATATACATTTTCCCTCGTTCCCTCGTAACTCGTCAAATGATCTTTAAAAAACTAATAAGACTATCAACCCCTAATTTCATTAATATTTATATACAAACGTGTCTTTGCTTTCAATTTATTTATTATATATTTCAAATAACAGATTAGAAAGAAAAATTATGGAATTAAAATATATCCAATTTAAATTCCTCCTACCATACTCGACGAAAGCGATCGTTTCAGTATGTCCATCCCCGTTTCCTCCAGCTGACAACTATTCTCAACCGGCCAGTTGGACGGTGTCGATTCTCAATTACGAGAGTTCAGCCCGAAGACAGCTCGTTATCGTAAACTGGGGACAGGCTAAGCGGACAGAGTCGGGCGGCGATATCTGGACACGGGACAGAAGGAAATTTTGACGTGGCGATAGGACGTCAGAAGGGTCGGGGAACGGAGGTTAAGGATAAGGAATATAGCCGCCCTCGTCAGTAAGCGAACGTGTGCAATTCTCGAAACGATGGCCGCGCCAAGGAAAAAAATTCCTGCCTGTTCGTTAAACGCGTGCGTGGAAATCCTGAAACGGTAGTAGTCGAACGGGAAAGGGTCTTGGAAATTGGGCCAATAATTGGTTCTTTGAGCCGACTTGGAACGATGTGGCCGAGCTCGAGCGAACGAGCGTGGAATACAAGAGTTATACACGCGAGGAAAGAAATTGGTTAACCTATACCTTGGAGGATTGGAGGAAGAGACGAAAGTGGTTTTCTATAAGGTTTAATTAAATCGTTGGACGATTGGTCGAACTTCGTTAGCGCGATTGATCGACTGTTACGGTTAATTGGGAAATTGGAGGAACAATAGGTAATCGATGAATACGATTAAAGCTAATCCAAGGATTTTAAATACCTCGAAGCAGAGACTAATGTATCTCAAAATGAACAACTATTGAAACGAAAAACAAAATTATTTCCAAAAGGAAAACTTTCGATTAAATCACTCGCACGAATACAATTATGTCTCAACGAAACTATAAACTCAATTTCCAAAAACCTTTAACCTCTTCTTGAATAATCCATCTCCATCCCCAAGGAAGGAACGAAGCATGAAATCGTTAACCATTATCACACCCCAAGATCCCGTCACTCGACACGAAACGAAACGAAACCAAACTCCCAACGAGCATCAACTCCCCCTCCTCTAACTGAACAATTCCATCGTCACCTTTCCAAAGTTCGCCACACCCAACGCCCGTATCCTCTCCGATACGGATCGAAGGGTGCGTGGAGACCTTCCTCTTTCGTTCCAAGAGCAAGAGCAGGAGGGGCTCCGAAGTCTGGTTTCATGAAATATCACGGGGTCAAGTCTTAACAAGCCTCGAACCGGAGGCTTCCCTTTATTTCAACGGAGGGGGGCCAATCTTCTCGAGGAGGAGCCTCGAGACTACGCGCGCGTGGTCGGTGACACGCGATACGCCGAATAGCTGGACCGGAAGCGGAGGACCCAGGAGGAGGAGGAGGAACACAAAGAGCGCGCCAGTTAGCCCGAAGCCACTTCCGATCCCTAATTGAGAAGCTCGTCCAGATATCTGCTCTCGTGGATCGGTATATATATATATATATATATATATATATATATATATATATATATATATATATCTGTTCGTCGATCTCTCCTGCATTCTGTCTCTCTCTCTCTTTCTCTCTCTGTATTCGCCTCGATAATGGAGAACGAAGGAATCCACGAACTGTTGGGTCGAAGGCGTTCGACACCTCGAAACAACCGTCCCGACTCTTTGTCCCAAGTTTCCAAGACGAGGGATCCAACTTCTCGAATCATTGGCTCTTACCTGTTGAGGATTCATAGCGTTGGGATTTATCGATTTAGATGTCCTCGTGGGATTGATTGAAAATAGAAATTTCGTGTAGAAGGAAACGTAAAAAAGAATTGAGGAAGCGAGAGAATCATCAAATGATGGAATTTTCTTTCTTTTTTTGGGGATCTGAACAACTTGCAACAACTTGGAGGAGGGAATGAGAGAAGGGATGTTTGTTGTTTCCAGTACTTTGTTCGAAGATTGTACGAGATTTTAAGGGAAGGATATCGGGAGTGGGATGCATCGAGGTGGGTGTTGCTTGCTTGGCCACAGAGAAAGGCTCGTGTTGCACTCCCACGATTGCGGCCTCTTATCAAACAGCGATCGCCGCTCCTAGAGGTTGCCTTTTCGAAACTGGAACGAGATGTAACGATCGACGCTTCGACCTGCCCAAGCCACGCTCCGGGATACGTACGGTTGTTGTTGGAACGAATGTAATTTCATTGCTAACGAGTCGTTCGTAATTAAATACGTTCCTTATAAATTTTATGCGCATCCACCGGAGAACGATCCGCCAATATAAAATTCTTCTCTTAATTTACCAACAATCTTTAAATTTTCGAAATAATAAGCTTTACTTAGAAAGCTTTCGAAACTAAACATGTGATGATAAAATCTTTAAAATGTACAAAAAATTCGTAGAAAAGAGAGAAAGATACATTAATCCATCTTCGATCAAGAAAAATGGAAAAATTCAAAGTCGATCGGTGACGAGCGATTAGAAAGAGTTGACGAAACAGTTGGATCGTTGGAAAAATTGGACGAACAGCGGACATACGAAGGGGAACAGGTGGAGAACGGTTGAGAGAACGTTTTTTCCCCGAGTTTCATCCGGTCGTCGAACGTTAAGCGGCGCGATGCCTAATTAAAAAGTTCCGGGACGCAGGGAGCCCGGCGTCAATTATAATTTCCAGCCGGCATTAATTGTTCCGTTTCCGCGGGCCCGCGGTCGGACAATGCGAATCTCGACAAGGTTGTTAATTTTTCCGTGGACGGTCGCTTCGTTAATTTCTCGACGCGTGGAGGGACACTCCTCCGCGTAAATAATAACGAAACCGTTGAAATATCCCATGATTTCCCATCGATTTTACGAAATATATATATATATATATATTTATATTCCTCGTCTGATCGAAGAATCTTCGTTACTTGGACACAACGTTTCGAGTGAAATGGAAAGGATAGATACGTGAGATCGATTAGAAGAAAGATAAAATTTCAAATGAAGTTTGTTGAAAAAATATTTTGAAGGATAATAAAACGAGTGACAAGAGAGATTTAATCGTTTAAACGACGATGAGAAGAAAATTGCAACGAACCGTAGTTGACGGATAATTAGATAATCGTCCGAATCTTCGAAGCTTTTATAATAAAAAAAAAAAAAAGAACGGTGCTAATCTCGCGAGCAATTTACGAGAAATTGCGAGTGATTCCTCGAAGAAAGCCGGGCCGAGGAAAAAAATTGATGGAACGATTAATGAGAGGTAACGCCGCTTCGAATCGATCCTCTTAATCGTTTTAAATCGTGAATCGTGATCTCGTGAGATCTTAATAAAGAGGAAAGGGGGAGAGGGAGTAATCGAGGAAAGGAGTATCGCATTCGCATAAACGATTTCTCATGTTGCTGACGCGGCCGTCACCGTTTATTTTTCGTAAGAGGCGTATAATTTCCAAGGAACCGATACGCGGTGGCACGTATTATTATCGATATCGCGTCGGATAATTGCGTCGGGCGTATCGATAATTGAGTACAAGCGAGGGGCGTGTTGATCGAATCGCTAACTCGAGATGAGAGACTTAAGGAGAGGAGAGATTCGGAGGGAGGGGAGGAATGGAAGAATGTCGAGAGAGAGACACTTGAAAGGAGCGAGAAATTACGTGGAAAAAAGTTTGTACAATTCTCGTGGAAAATGGTAAACAGGATGTGAAAGGAATAATTCGAGTAAAATGTTAGGAGGAAATATTGAATGTAAAAATATAAGAAACATAGAGGGGAGAAAAGGATTAATTGAAAACGAATCTTGATACTTCCTAAACCTAAAGTGAAAAGGTAAAATAACTCGGTCTGAAATAAAAACTGTAAGGACGGAAAGGGGATAGAGTAAGAAATTGGAACAGAAATAAAACGATCGATCCTTTAAAAACCTTGAGGATTCGGTTCAGAAATTACTCATTTAAATTACAGCGAAGGGAAGGAGGTAAAATGGAGAAAAAGAAGATCGAAGTGGTATCTCTGTTTCGAAGGAACGAGATCGAAGATAACAAGCTCGAAGGGAGCAACGCAAAAAGGAAGCAACAAGCCCGTAAAAGTAAACAAAAGGAGGAAAGGAACCGCGCGTAATTAAATCCTTGCATTAATTGCGTAAGCTGATCGAGGATTCGTTCCGGCTGATCGGATATTTATCGGTTGTCGGTCGCAATCGTGCCGCGTCGTCGATGATTTAACGCTTTTTCGAATCGAAGATTGGAAAACGTTCCGCGAGGAAAAATGTTGGGCGCGCGTATACCTGCGATATATATCTGCGGTGGATTATCGCCGAAACGGAGACATAATCAACGATTCGCCATTAACTATTGAGCCAGGCGACGTTTATTGCCGGCCAGCTGATTTATCGTGGCTGATTCCCGCCGACGTTTCCACTCGACTCGAACCGTGTCCCACGCTTTCCGGACGATTCTACTGAATTCTACGTTTTCCCTTCCCCTCTCTTCCCCTCCCCTTTCCCGGGATGAGAGGCGAGTTCATGGCATTTCGTGTTCGTTTCACGATTAATTGCCGGGGGGAGGGAGTTTGTGAAAACTTGATTCCACGGCTTCTTTTCCAACGAATTTTTCCGTTTTCTTCCTTTTCCTTTTCCTTTTTTTTTTTGATTATACAATAACAATGGGAAGAACGAGTGATTCAAGGAAGGTAACGGATATACGTGTAAACAATCAACACGTAACAACATTAATTGATTGAATTTCCATCGGAGAAAAATTGATTACTAATAGGGGGAAATTTAAAATACATGGTTATTCCTTCTTCTCCAAGCGATAAAAGCGAATTTAACTTGAAACTCGTAATTAACCTGGATACTTGATCCGGTATTGCTTACCCGAGAAACCATTAATCATTTCCCATACATTTTCCTTCTATTCAACAAATCTCAATCGGTCGATCTAATAAATTAAACTCTCGTTATTAATCTCATTACAAGATTCTCAAACTTTCCTCCTTTTCTCCACCCCTTTTATGCCGTTATTAATTAACCACAGATTCCAACAGAATCCCGCTTTACAGATCAATCTCCTCCACCCTCGACTCCGATACCACTCACGCATCTTAATCAATCCCCCATAAACTCTTCCTTTTCTCCCGTATTTTATTTCATCCCCGAAACTAACCAAAACTGATCAAAAGAGGAAAAAAGGAGAAGGAAAAAAAAGTTCTCTAATCTCCGTCGTCCAATCTTGGCGACCATTTAATCAAGAATCCCTATCTACGTTCCAAAATCCAACGAAATTTCCCCCTCCCCCATTCGATTCTGCGACACCTTCCCTCCATCCACGTTCACTGGAGCCTTCGTTTCGATCGAAACGGGGAGGCTCGAGCGTGTGTTAACGCGTGGTGTCGCAAAGTCGATTCGTCGCGGCTACGACGACGTCCACTTCGGTCCAAGGGAATTTGTAGTAAGCCGCCATGTCGAATCGGCACCGTTCACCACCGAATTTACGATCGACACTTAACGAGTCCCGTCCCTCCCCCTCCCCCGTGTCACCCATTAATTCTCGTCTCGCGGGAGAATCGAGTGGCTCTCGTCGTCGTCGTCGTCGTTGTCGTCGTAGTCGTAGTCGTCGTCGAGTCCATCCGCCGCGTTTACATGGAAATTGTTTCCATGGGGCGACCACCGCGCGGTTTATTGAAAAGCTAAGGACGAAAGTCGCGTGCTGCCTCGTGCGCCATTATGGCGACTTTTCGAGCCAAGGATTGTTCCAATCCCTTAACGAATCGGTCCATCGATCTTTTGTTCCCCGTTTCCACGAACCACGAGCGGCCGTTAACGCCTTTGGTTGATGATTCGGATGCTGGCCTAACTGGGATTGGAAAGGAACGGGGAGGTTTGGTCGAAGATTGAAGAATACGAAGGGATGGAAGAACTGTAAAGATTTGGCGAGATTTTTTGGTAAAATATGTGGTTAAAGTTTCGAGAAAGAATTTTTTTTTATTTTGACAGGCGATAAATAATTTTGAAAGTTAAAAATCTTGGTGATACTTGGAGATAAGCGTTTCGTAAACATCATAAAGTAGCTTAAACTCTTAGCTCCTAGAAATAAATCAGTCGAGTTAAGTTTTCTTTTCACTTTATAGAACTCCGTCTTCCATTATCTTCTTTTTTTCTATCATTATTGTAATTTCTCTTCCTCTAATTATTTCTGTTACAAATCAAAAGTTTCCAAGAAACGTGGATGCCTCATCGTATCTCAATATCTCAACTCCTAAATTTAAAATCCCAATTCCATCCAATTTCGAGATACTCGAAGAAAACAAGAACCAACACTTTCAATTATTCAGAGTGAATATCGTTGAACCTTCCATGAACCTGCACTTCGTTACAATTTGTACGCGAAAGAATGAAACGAGGAGGGGAGAGGGAGACGTAAGACGGGAAGCTTGATTGAAGAAAAGGAAGGGAGGGAATGGAGAAAGTAAAAGAGAGAGAGGGAGAATGTTAAACGCGAAAAGCACGAAACTCGCATTTCCCTAAGTATAACGTATGCTCTTAATCCTGGAATTTATACGAGCGGAATTAACGC
Organism: Apis mellifera; assembly: GCF_003254395.2. Lineage (NCBI taxonomy): Eukaryota > Metazoa > Arthropoda > Insecta > Hymenoptera > Apidae > Apis > Apis mellifera. The sequence goes on from NC_037645.1 coordinate 4,667,440, forward strand.
GCTCGGCCTCTGCCTCCATCCGCTTCGTCTCGATTGCGCTGGTATTGCGTGAGCTGGACTGAGGCCTCGATTCAAATACCATCGCGAATATAACGTTGTTGCTCGCGTTTCCATATGGATGTGTGCATCGATAACTCCACGAATCAACGTCTCCCAACGAAACGATCCTTTCTGACGTATCGTTCGAATTATGAATTATAATTATGAATATTATGAATTATAATATTGTTCGAAAATGTTTGAATATCAAGTATTTGAACACGTGAGATGTATATCTAAATTTTTTCGAAGCACAATAGATTAAAATACGAAAGATCCACATCTAAAATTATTGGCAAATCAAATTTCGATCTCAAATTCTACCCTAACTCTTCAAACCTAACTCTTTCCCTCTCTCTAATCCTTGAGAAACTCCTTTATCGCCAAACGATCACAGGTAACGCGATCGCCGAAATCACTTGGAACGCGTCTCTCGTCACCATGCTTCCCCACAAGCTCGACACACCCTTCAACCGTCACACCATCGTGCCAACCCCTCGTACAATCAGCGCCAAACACTTCGAAACCGGGATTCCTTCCTCCACAAACGTTCGAACAAAACCTTTCGGTCACTCGAAACGAAACGTTTCGAGGAGATTCGTCATTGTTTCGATCCCTGTCCTCTTTGTGCCTCTTCCTCTCTCTCTCTCTTCCTCTCCTCCTCTGGATTGCGCGTAATCACGGGTAAATCGCGCGAAACTGCGAGCCGCAGAGGATTCCTTTTTGCGGGGAGGGAACGGTGGGGGGAGGGTGGCTGGCGTCTGTCGCCAAAGGTCCCTTACGCACCGACGCATTCCGCAACCCCTTGGAAAAGGGTCTGCAGCCGGATATACGCGCACCCGGCAAGACGATTCTCGCTTGGCCGGGTGCGCTCATGCGTTTTCCGCCGAGTGCACGAGGATGAGGGGGATGATGATGAGGTGGAGGAGGGGACATACGCACGAGAATTCAGGAGTGGAACGTCTGAGAGGACGGGAGTCACCTTTCGGCTTAAAGGGAAAAGGAGAGTTTGAGAATGTTTGAATGGAAGGGTCTGCATAGATTGTCGGTGGATGGATTTTAATTTGAGGGAGAATGTGTGTTGTTTCTGAGACATGGGGATGGAGAGGGGGGGGGAATAATTTGGCCGCTTGATGAAAGGGAATGAATCGTGGAAAGTGTTTGACGATGTTTGAGAGAAAAGTAATTTTAAGTGATAAACGGATAAGAGTTTCGCTCTTCTCTCGCATTGTTGGGAATACTTCTTCGTTAATCGATATTATTCTTCCGTAAGCTTAGGATCTAACATTTTTCCAAAAATTTCAATTGTTTTAATTATTGAACGCTTATATATCTACACAACAAAATATATCTACACAATTAAATGAATATATATATATATATATATATATATATATATTCCCAAATATTTTCATTAAACGTGATTCGTCCATTGTGATTTCTCTCAAATTTGAGAAAATGAAATTCCGAAAGGCCTGTACGTGTTGGATGATATGCTGGTAGCGCGAATTAAAAGGAAATTTCCTTGGAGCGAAAATCACAGATTGCCGTCCGGGTGATTGTCCGTCCGGGTGGAAAGTCGGGTGGAAACGCGAAATAACACGGTCGTGCCAGGTTAATAGGCTGTTCCACGTCTCTCGGTACAACGGTGGATTGTCGTTGGCACACGCGGCGCCATTTCACCACGAATCAAATTAGATCGCGTTCCTCGAACGTGGCCGGTAAATCGTCCGCTCTATCGACACTTGAATGACTTCTTTCCCGGGTTCCATTGGAACGCCTGTCACGTCGCCGTTCGACGCGATCGCCTTTTAAAATGTCCGAGACAATCGAGGATTTTTCCGTTCCCTCCTCCTCCTCCCCCTCCTTCCTTCTCTCACGCAGCTCCTACCGAGCTGTGAACAGTTATTAACCCTCTACGTTGATTGCCTCCGTGTTACCGACTCGAGAGTGGATTTTGTTTCGACTCCCGCGTTGCATTATTGCGCTCCTTCGTTTCCTACTTTTCTCGCCTCGCTCCAATATTCGAGAAGAGAAGGAGGAAGGTTTGAAGTAATCCTTTGTGAAGTGGAAACCGTCGTTTTTTCCCCATGGAACAATTTTTATTTTTCGGGAGAAATTAACTCGTTTTTTTTTCTAATTCGAGAAATTTGGCTTTCGATATGGATATATTTCGGTCGAGAAAATATCTTAAATTTTGGATGAAAGAAGCAAGAAGGAGATAAAGATTGGAGTTAACCAATCGGATTTTATTTTTGGATAATCAAGTTTAACTTTGATTTAAAAAAAATCTCGTTTTTCGTATATTTTGGTAGGAACATATTCCAATTTTCATCGAGGATATATTTGAAATTTTAAGAAATGAATTTCGTAATGAAGGAAAGAGATAATTTTGAATCGAACTGTTTTATTCTTGAAGAGTTTGAAATTTCAAGGAGCGAACTTTGGACGGAAAAATAAAAAAAAAAATGAAAAAGAAAATGGAGATGAAATCGAGATCCTTAGAACCAGAAATATCGTAATGTGGTATAATTTTAGATATTTTGATCGTTATATTTTATTCTTCATCGAAGAAATCTCCTTAATTTTAAGACTGAATTTTATTGCCGTCGTAAAAAATTGACAACAGAAAAGGATAGAGGATATTGAGAATAGAGGAAGATGTATACAGCAAAGGATAGTTCGATATTGTTGCTCATAAATGAAATAGCGCAACTATAAAAGTATCGTATACATTATATTTATTGCCACAATTATACGTATTATGGTGGAAGTAGCGCAATCGAAGGAATTCGCTCGCATCTAGAACAGTCAGAGTGGCACCGTGTCACCGCAATCTTTAACTGCAATCTAGTTCTTGAACTATTTATTCATTCTAATCCACGTGTCCTCTGAGCATTGAACGTTGCCAAAGGGTAGAATGTAATAGCAACCTCTCGAGAATATCGATCAATGGATAAAGCGACTATTATTAAAAATAGTCCACCAGAAATTTGTGCACAACTCTCTGCATCTCAGCTTTCAAATTAAATTAATTAATTCTCCAATACAACGATATATTTTGATGTAGAATATAAATTAAACAACCTATCTCCAAGTATATAACCTCGATCCACGATGATGGCGCATCAATCTTAGAGAATTTAGAAACTTTCAATCAACTCAATATACATCATCGAATATATCGTTTCACCATATTACGATTAACATAATAATTCCATCCGTCTTTGATAAATTTCAATAGGAGACGAAAAAAAGAATTCCATTCCTCCTCCCCCCAATTTAAAAACTCGTCTCGATCTTTCGTATCACGAAATCAATCTCGCCTATGCAGAAACCTCGTGGGTTGCGTTGTTCATCGTTGCGCAATCGGCGACAGTCCCTTTGAGCGTAACAGGTATCCAGCCTGTAAATTGGCGGCGGTGGGTTCGTCGAGCGATTTGTTGAGGGGGGGCGGAGGGCACGAGGCTCGGATCGAAGATGAAAATCGTCCGCTTCGGACGCGGCTTAAGTGATATCGTAGCTGTCGATCGCGGGAGGCGGCGGTGAACCGTGATCGAGTAGGTGTTAGATCGTATCTGCCTTGTTGCCCGTGTCCTATGAATAATGGAGGTAATAAAACCGCGGTCAAAGGGATTTTTGACTCGGTTCGATGTTGACGAACGTTCTCCCGAACGCGAGTGGAAATTTTATTCCAATTTTATTCTCTCTCTCTATCTATCCATCTCTTTTTCTTGTTCTCAACGCGTTCCCCTTCGAGAAATCGAGCGAATGTCGGCAGGTAGCCGATCGGAAACGCGGTTGCGTAAATTATAGTCTGGTTGTTGCGCCCTCGGTGGTAAATTAATGGAGGCGAAGGGTGTCAGTGGCGCGAGTGGTGGGAAATGGAATTATTAAAATTCCTTTTGGCTCGAACGAGTTGGAAGTGGATTTATGACGGTTTGTTGTCCGCGTTAAGTGGATAGATTTCTGATCTCCGTTCGACTTATTCTCGATATACTTTTGCTCTTTTGAGTTGTTGGAAATATCGTTTTATTTATTTTTTTTATACGTTCAAGTAGAAATTTGGCGGACAGGGAAATTTATTAGTAGTTGAGATTTTCAGTGATTGTTTGTTCCTTTCGAAAGTAATTATAGAATTTTTCTGAAGCGTCTTAGGAAATATGATTTTATTACCTATCAAGTCGAGAGAAATTATTTATTACCCTCATACGTCATCTATCAAGATAGATATATGATCTCATTGTAAGGATTAATAGCAGTACATTTAAAAATTATACTTCTATTTCTTTTTCTTTTTTTAATTGCTATCGAATTAATATAAAATCATAGTTTCACCGATTTAAATTTAAATATAAAATAATATGATAAGAAATATCAATCAAAATATCAATTGATTTCGAGGAAATAATGGAAAAAATATATTCATGCGAAAGTGCAACGGATGTGATTACAATAGATTATAGTCCTACTTTTTATTTCGCATCCACGAGTGATCGTGAAACGAAACATCATGTGCAATTGAACGCAGCTTCATCTAGGTCGAAATTAAATTCCTGGTATCGCAACTGTATCGCTATCTGCATGGAATTCCTTTCAAAGGTCAGGCTTCGACTAATCAGTCCAACCAGTGAGATCCTTTCACGGTTGTTCTCTTTTTTTTTTTTTTTTTTTTTTGTTTGAAAAAACCAACCGAGAATCATTCTTCCTTTTCACTTTTTCCTTTCTTTCTTTCTTTCTTTCTTTTTTTTTTCATCCGCAATTCTTCCATGTTATCGCGACACATCCGCCTTTCCTGGCCGAATACGTGACAAATTGAAAGTGAACAATGAAAGAGCAGAAATTGCAGATTCAGATTGTGATGCAATCTCTTTCGCAATAAGAGGATTGTGCAATTCTTTCGGCTCGAAGCAAGTGGAATTTTAATTGTCTGTTTGTCTTTGTTACGAGCTACGATCGGTATCGTTCATGTTGATATTTTAAATTTTCGATCGATATAATTCAATTCAATAAATTATTACTCTCGTTGATATATTCGTACGAAGATTTTGAAAATTGATTTTATTACTATTACATCGTTATTAATAATTAATAATTTCTCATTCGTAGTTATAAACATTCTCACGTATTCTTGAATATGATTTCTAATGTTTCGATAAGGAATGAAAAAAATATTTTGTTTCGATCAACTCATAAGAGTCGAGAGAAATCGGTATTCTGATTTGAAGCATTCTCGATAGATCGATTAGTCAACGAACAAGCGAATCAAAAGTTAGCAAAGAACAACCGAAATTCCAAACGTCCGATTTTCTTGAACTAGACAAACACTCACCGTGCCAATTAATATTCAATTCGGCTATCCGATACCAAACTTGGCAACAAACAACCCCATCTATTCGAAACGCTGACCAACCAAGTGTACACTAAACTGGAAATCGTGCGCATACAACGTACGTATATCGCAAGATATACAAAGTGAACTCATCAAACTTCTATGGAAAATTCTTCCCCACTTTTACTAATTCACAAGTACGTATCATACGTAATTTAAAAAAAAATTCACAATTTCCTAGATGCAATAATATAACTTTTGTAATAATTTTAACGCTCGAGAAAGAGTATTAATAAATACTTTCAAACGAGAGATTATAAAATTTATCCAAAGCTTCGCCACTTAAGCTTCCGTATAATTGAACGAAATGCTCGAGATTATAGCCTTCTTATCAAAGATCGTTCGCTCGTTAACGTAAAGGATCGTTGAACAATCACGAGCTGATAATCGCACGGCGGAAACGATCGGGTTGCGTTTCAAGAATGATCTACGATTGGATAGGAGAGGGGGGAGGTTCGGTGTACGAGAGTGGAAAAATGATCCCTCATGACGCGAGTATCGCGAAGGAAACGTCACGGGATCGAATGTATCACGAGGTATAATTCGAGGCGATAAGCGTGCATCGTGGGGCAATGAAAAATTATGCGGTCACGTGACCGACGAAATATTTAACTTTCTCGGGAATCTGCGGTCGCGTGGCCGGTTGCCTCGATTTGCGAGAGCGACCAAGGTAATTACGCAAAAGCAAAAAAAAAAAAAGCAATCTGGAAAAACCGTTCCGTTGAATGGTAAACAGATTTCTGCTTGCGACTGTCTTTGATCGTCCGTCGTTTCGCGGAGGAGGAACTCTCTTTTGTCGCGCGTTATCGTGTTTTGCCCGGTGAAATTCACTTTTAAACGATCCTTTTTTCTTCTTTCTTCTTTTTTTGCGAGCTTTGCTCTCGTCATTTCGTGGACGATTTCGATGGACGAGAAAGTTTCGTATTACATCTGTCATCGAATTAATTTGTATATTTAAGTTACAGATAATACATCCTTGTGAATTGTTTGCTCAATGTAGTAACAGGTTAAAAGTTAATCTTAAAAGTACATTGATTAAAACAAAGTTGAAGTTCGTTTATTTGAACGATTAGTCTCAGTCGATGAATCACTATTTCAAGTTATGAAAGAAACTGTTGAAGAATTTTAAAAAAAACCACTCCTAACCTCGAAAACGATCTCTAAACACGTTCGAGAACCACGAGCCAAAGGAAACGCGTTTAAACACATTTCCCTAAAAGCCGCAAAGTGTAAGAAAGAGATCGAATCGCGCCCCAGACCTAACCTCAAACCCTCCCTCATTCCTCCAGAAGAGGATTAGGTTCGAGCGCAGAAATTCCTATTTCCAATCACCGTTAACCGCAACACGGGGGGGGGGGGAGGGGGACGAGGGGATGTTAGATTCCGGGTATTGCAAACCGATTATAATAAAAATCTCGAGTCTGAAATGGAAAGGAGGATGGCCGGGTATTAGGCGGTTCTCCAATCACGCGCATTTACATTTTTAATTTCCGCCCGCCCTGCCGCCCTTCTCCCACTTTAATTAACTCGCCTCTCTCTCGCTTCTTACAACAACCACCGGGTTGTCGCCCGCCTCGTGTTTCACCTCCCAAGCTGGTATCGACTTCCTTCCAAGCTATCGACAATTTTTCAATTATCCGCCCGTGAGCGAAGTAAATTAATTGTTACGCCGACTACGCTCGCTTTCCTCTCCCTTCTTCTTTCCTCTCCCCTTCCCCCTCCTCGCCTCATCCTCTTCCTCGTCCGTTTTGTCTCGAGGAGGCGAAGATGGTGGATTCCACGAGGGAAGTCTGGACGGAATCGTCGAATTTTCACCGCTGAAGGAAAAAGGATTCGTTGGGAGCGGAAGGAGGAAAAATCCAGCGTGGAAATTCGAAGAAACAGCGGAGAGATTGGCGGTGGTGCGGAGAGCGTTGCTTACACTCCGCTGGATTCGTGATAAATTAGATAGAACGAAACGGGAGCTTGGTTGTGACTGGCGGAAAAGTTAATCGCGATCGATCGGCTTTCTTGTTAAGCCGAAAGCGTGTATGCATTTGGGGGGATAGGTGAATCGATCGGTAATAGTGAAATATGTGGTTGCTGGATAATGCTGGATGCTGGTTAACTCGCATAGATAAAGAGTCGTTGGGATAAACGTGTTTAAAATATAGTAAAAATATGATTTACAGATGAATCAAGTCACAATCTTTTAAAGTAAATTTGTTGGAGAATTTTTAGATTCTTAGAAGAAATGTAAGGAAATCATATTCGAGTTTTCTTCTATTTGGTTGCAAAAGGATCGAATATCATATTTCATCGAATCTTGTGAATTTTAAAGCTCTTTCGAAAACTTTGAGGCCTCAAACATTTTCAGTTTTTAATTCAAATATTGATTAAATTAAACGGTCTTATTACAGGACAGAAATAATTTGAAAAGGGAAACGTAGACTTTTGTCGTTAACTGTAACGTTAAAAGGAGACTCGTGGCAGCAATCGTTCGGGGTTTTATTTCGTGCGTGAAACGAGCGAAGCATTTAACGAGGCCATTTTCCCGGCAAAAATGAAACAAGTCGCGTTAGGAATAACAATAATAATAACAATATCCTGTTTATTACTGCAAGTTGACGTGCAAGTGAAGGCGTGGTTCCACACGCGTGTTCCACAAAGAGAAAGTAAAGGAAAAGCGAGGAGTGGTAGGCGAGGAGTTTGGTATAAAATGCCGTTGTAAAATTTAACCCCGAAGGAAAAGTTTAACGGCGCGAGAAATGAATTCCAAAAAGGAAGGATCGAATGGTATAACACGAATGAAGTATTGTACGACCTCGTGTTCTAATACGCTTTTTGACATATGCTTATTTAAATCGTAAAGTAATCCTTGTTGGAACCAACGTTGTGTATACAAAGTTGTTCAATATTTGCGATATTATCGACCATCGAGAATTTAATCTCGATTATTTTAATGCGATTAAAAAGCGAAGAATTTATAAAATTCGAAAGAATCCAACAAGAATTTTTAGAAATTTAGTTAGAAAATTTAAGTTAAAAAAAATATTCGCTCCATTTCGACTAAGATTTTTTCCATCCCACGAAAAATTGATAGAGTGTCGTTCTACGAGAATTCCATATATATATATATATATTTTCCTCTGTGCCCGCTACGAACGAGAAACGGTTAATGGCACCAGGTGCGGCCGTTCGACGGAATATAAATAAATACGAGACGATCGATCAAAAGTATGGAGTATAGGCGCGGACCGCGAAGCGACACGCATCGTTGATCGCGAGGGGGATCGACGTTTCCTACGGTTCTTTCGACAGAGAGGCCCTGGTCGATTCGTCAACGCTTTGTCGACCAGTTGCGCCCGATTGCGCGCACAACTTGACCAATTCGATGGAATTTCGTCGTCGATTCGGATTCACTTTCGTTCCTCTTCCTTTCAAACGCGAGATATATCAACGGGGGAGGATGGGGATCGAGATCGGGCTACAACGAAGGGATAAATTATTATTAAAAATTGCCAAAGTGTCTCTGTAATAAAAGAAACGTTCTTTATCAATTTTAGATTCTATAACTGTATCGATTTTCATCACACTTGTACTATTTTATTATATGACACGCGAATAAAGAAGAATTTGAAAAATGTTACTTAACAAGATTATCGATTCTCACATCAGAATCAGATATTTCAAAATCAATATTTTTATTTGGACGAGATAAGAAAAATGAAATTTCCTTAAAGAAACTCTTAGTTAAAATGGAATTTCTTCTATACTTTCGTTCAATGAAAAAAAATTCCCCATTTTTCTCTTCCCCTTCGGTCACTTGTCATAACTCATAAGAAGGGTATACCTGAAGTTTTTCAATGATTAATGTCGCGTTTCGACCACTGTTTAAGTCGCCGCTCGATTAATGCCAGTCCAAGGGCCCGGAATCATTTTTCTTCCATTGAGTGATGCTCTCGGTCAGGGCTGGAAACGTTCCAGACGCGACGATGTAACGCGATACGAGGATATCCCCCCTCTCCCTCCCTCCTGTCAATCTTCACAATGCTCCAGGATTTTCTTGTTCGTCGTTAACCGCCCGTGCATCGATTGAAAATCCACCTCACGAGCACGTCGTCCTGCATGTTACTCTGAAACGTATTTTCTTGTACGTATCTTTCAGGTGGGTTTCCGCTCGTAAAGAGGCGGGGGAAAAGACCCCGTGATGTTTCGATTTGTACGTGTAACGTGTAACTACAACCTGCGGTTCCTCGTTCCTAATATGGATTAGTCGTCGTGTCGTACCTTTGTTCGTTCTTTGCTTAATTTACTTCACGATTTCATCGAATCGTTCGAATTTTCTTGGCAATGGTTCGTTCGATTCGTGTCACGCTTTTTTTAATTGAGAAATATAATACTTGTTGCATGAACGAATTTATTTTACGATTGATTTAAACGGATTTAAATATTAGAATTTTAATTCTAATAATTTCCAACTCTAACAAATTTCTTCTTTTCTGTTTCAGGTGAGTGTGCCATATTTTACATCAACGTATCTTATCTCCCCACTTACTGGTATGTTAGAATAATTCTATTACAATTATTTATCCATTTAAGAAGAAGAAGAAAAAAGACACTCCCACTGAAGTACGTACAAATTTCCATACTCTATTTAAATCACTCTCACAGATCCGAAAAAGGATCCCTCTACAGCCAATCAAGATTCCATTTAACAACACTTTTCCACCTTATCCGATCACTCCGCTCGACCACTCCGTCCATCAGCTAGAAAGGGGACCAGAAAAAAAAGGAAAAAAGAGAAACTCTCGACCCAACGATATTTTTTTCGTAACGCTCTATTCTCGTCCATCCTATCCGAACCAAGATGGTGGGTCGCGGAGCGTAAATACGAACGATTAGCGTGTCATCCATCATCCAAGTTGTGACGTTCGGTAACCGAAACATTCGTTCGAACAACGAACTCTGTCGCGTTTTCGTTTCCCCCAATGAACTTGGGGCAGACGCCCCCTTCCGGTCGCTGGGAACGAGCTTTTTATCGCTAATCGGATTTTCCGAATTCCTGAAAGTCGCGGAGATAAATAGATTCTTCCACCGATCGATTCCAGGAGGGAGAAGGATAGATGTAATCGAAGATCAACGTTTGCAATGAGATCGGCGATGACGAGGGGAAGGAAACAGAGTGCAATGTCTCTTTTGAAGGCTCGTGCGACGAAGGATTGCGTTGTAGACGGCTCTGTTTCTTGTTGAAGATTGTTTCCGGTATGTGAATCTCGTTAAAAGAGAAGATTGGGTCGAAATTTTTCTATTTTTTTTTAGGATCTCTAAGATTAACGAGCCTCGAATTTTGGTTTTCCATTGGGGAGGAAGAAATTTGTTTTCTGGGATTTTGTGATTGGTATGGAATTAAGGAGGAGGGAAATTTTTTTTAATAATCTCGTAAGAGAGTCCCATCTAGTCGCTAGAATATTAAATTCGAAATTAATTTTGGACGAACATCTACTCGTTGTATTTGGATATTAAAATGAATTAAAGAGAGGACACGTGGAATTAATTACAAAGTAATTTTCACTATGTTAACATCAATTAATAACGGGTGGAAAATTGTTCGTTATTATTCATGGCATACGACACACGTTTCCATTATCGTTTTTAAATTTGAATCCTTGAGAAATTTCCTTTTTTCCTTTTTTAATTTATTTACAAATTGCGTGAGTATTAAAACTATTGGGATTCAAGTTTTGTATTTTATATATATCTGTTACCTGAAAGATAAAAAAAAAAAAATGATTAATCTTGTCGTAGGATGAGAATGGTACGAGAAACGTTAGATTAGACGAAAGGAATTATGGTCGCCGAGGAAATTTTCTGTCCCACGTTCAACTTGTGCGCTTTTCTGTCACCGGCAGTAATGAAATTTTCGTATTCTTCATTCCGGAAGTATAAGAAACTTCCCCTAGTTCTTCTTTCGTGGATCCAAAGGGGGAAAAGTTCGGGGTTTCTGTGTTCCGGGTGCAAAAGTTCTGTATCCTTCTCTTAGTGGTACGTAACGATCGTCGGGCGTAACTCTTTTGTGTATCTTCTGGTGAAATATCGCGGGATATTTTCCAAGGAAAAAGAAATTTAGACAACACCGAGCATTCGTTCATTAAACTCGTTTCGAATTTTTATATCATCCTATAATACTATTTTTCGAATTCATTTTTCGCTTCGGTAAAATTTTAAAATATTTATTCTAAATTGGAAAAATTAATCCTCGAACAGTTGACAGGAAAATGGAAGACCGAGTCATTTATTATCCATGTTTATCGTTTCAGAAACAGTCGCTGTAAAACTATTTGCACAATTATTTAAAAAATCATTGTTCTTCAATCTTCCTGGCAAGTATCATTCAATCAGTTCAAAAAGGTTAGAAATCTTGTCAAAATTCCTCTGAACAATATTCTTCCTCTTCAAATTCCTTCTGTATTTCTACGATTCTAGCACTTTTAAACTTTCTATCTCATCTTCTCGCTTGAAAGAAACAAAAAGAAAAAAACAAGGAACGAACGAACCAAATCCATCTCCCTCGTATAAATGATCCCTTTCGGAACGATCTCTCAAGAAAAAGACTGAAATACAGAATTGACGTAGAGAATTGTGAGCAATCGCAAGATGGTCGCAATAGTGCTGACCAAACGGACTTGTTTTAAGCTGGCCGGTGCTTAACGACGGTTCGTTAAGCCCCGGCCATCAACATAAAATTCCATACAATTCCATTCCCACCGAGCCAAGACTCTAATTCCACGCGAAATCACGAGTTCCTTGCCGGGTGGAACAGAATAGAAACAATTCATAGGAGCAAGGCCTTTTATAGCCGGGCCGAGGAGCCGAGTTTGCCAGATTATTGACCATTTTCTCGAGTTGCACGATCAATTGCGTCGCGGTGGCTTTTCCACATGCATCCCTCCTGGAAAATTTACCATCCCGAATTCCCGATAATTCATCGTCTTTGGGCCTGGTCCAACAGCCACGCGACCGCATTTCTCACCGCCATTTTGCCTCATTATTGCATCCCCACGGCCAAGGAACGGACGTATTCAGACGAGGGATGGTCGAGTCTCTCTCGGGGTACTCGTTCGTAATAGTTTAATTATTTTGTAAATTTAATCCATTGTTTCTTTTTTTTTCTTTTAATTGAAAATAGTTGTAATTTTATGTCGAGGAAATAAGGATAGGAGATTTTTAGAAGATCGAATAGAACTCTGAATTTTGTGGATAATTGAATGTTATGAAATTGTTTTTCTTATTCGTTATTTCTAATGAAATGGAATTCAAGAGAGAGAGAGGAATATTATCGGATGCTAGAGTCGAGAAATTGAGGTAATGAAGTATCAAGTTTAAAGCGAAAAGAAGTAAATTGAAGCATGGTATTAATTTTAATATTTGGATTTAATTTATTTATATCGCTCAAATGGATCTTTAATCTCGCATTTCGCCCTTCTAAAATTTCTTTTACCAGTGTAGTTTTATTTTTATTCTCGAATCAATTAGTCTTGAGCAGTAGTTATCGAGGGTAATCTCGTTTGTATCTCAATCGCGATAAATTGAAGGCACGAAGGATCGAAAGTGCTGATAGGTCTTTCATAACAAGAAAGGAACAGTGTTGTAGAAAAAGTTCTATTCGCCAAATTGAAGCGTTTCGTTAGAATATCTCTCGTTTTAATTATTTACATTTTTTTATATTCGAAAACATCATCAATATCCTCTTCTTAAATTTCAAATATCGCTGTTTCTTGCTCACGTAAATATTTGATATTCGTACATCGAATAACTTCATTCGAGACTTGGAGATATTGCACAATTCTCCACCTATTTTCTTAATCCACTCCTCGTATCGCTCTTACAGATCTGCACACCCGTTTATCAAGATTCGAGAAAATTTACGGTTTAATTTCGAGAAAAAAAAAAGAACTATTCCCCTGCGTTATTATTTAGAAGCGTGGAAAAAAATCCAAATTAGGTTTTACGGAAACGGTTTCACGGTTAATTCCGTTTGGAAAAATTCTCACGTCTCGAAGCAAATCACAGGCGTGTGTATGAATTCCTGAATCGAGCGCGATAAGGCGGGGAACACGAAGATCCATGGGATCGATAGGGATCACGTCCTCTTCCCGCCACGAGAAATTGCGCGTTTGTCGTGTCGTCGGCTCGTAAGATTGTTCGTCGCGCCTCGCGAAACGAGCAATCTGCACGAAACCCTTTTATATACCCCGTGTTTCAAAGCGAAAAACCCCTCCGCTCCCTCTGCTCTTTCCTCCCCTGCATGCGATCCGTAAATCGTTTTAGGAGGCAAAAAAGTGTCCATTTCTTTGATTGCTACACCAAGTTTTCGTCTTATCTGAGGGGAGGGGAGAGGCCGTGATTCGAGTACAATCGCAATATTAAGCAATTATATTTTGTCGATAAAAGAACAGGCGTGTTGACGACGACGAATGTCAATTCGAGAAACGTAAAAACGAGAAAGGTAGAAGAAATTTTTTTTCAAAGTATTCAAATGATTGATTTATCGAGGATTTGATCGTGCTGATATATCAATTTTTAGGTGATCGTTTATTTCTTCCCAGTAGAAACGAGTACGGGAAAATTTAACGAGATGTTTTACACGCGATAAAAATACCAAGGAAAATGGTAACTTAATTGAAGAAAATCGAGGTCTGAGAGTTTGGGAAAGAGGTAGAAATTAACTCGTGGAAACTAACGTCTGACCTATTCCAAGCAACACAATTAACCACGCTAAACTACTTCACACACTACTGAATCTACCATTTGCAACAATTAGAACCAAACTTCCATTCATCACCGCTCCACCGGTACCAACTCCACACCAAGCCTGTACAACACTCGCAAATCACCCGAACCGCAGCTATACGGAACTAAACAATATTCCTCAAACTTCATAGGAACCGGCTTATTATAGCAAAAATCCTTCGAAACGTATCATTCCCCATAATTCACTATTCGTACGTAAATAATCAACCGATATTTCAACGCTGGAATATTACACCAAAATATTCTACATTCCCTATAAATAAGAAAAAATTCCTTAACCATAATAAAAATTCAATCTGAGTGTAACTCGAATTGTTACTCGAATATATAGACTCGAGTTGATTTCAAGAAAAAGAAGATACAATCTAATACCAATAATAATTTTCTTTTTCTTGCAAACGAAGCAAATATTTTTTTTATTTATTTATTTATTTATTTTTTTGATAGATGGATCACTTTTAAAGCGATATAAACTGTGAAAAATCATCTGTGCGTACAAAATATTGATGTATATACCATACCATGGATACCGTCCCCATCAACGTGCACCGAAATACACCCCCACTTCCTGAGAGCGGAGAAATAAAAACTCCGATTCGCGGGCATGATTGATTTCATCTCCCCGCCCGCGAAGAACCGCGAGCGCAAACTGCAAAAAAAGAGAGAGAGAGAGAGAGAGAATGAAGAGAAAGAGAAGTCATCGAACCGTGATCCGACTAACCCCCTCGGATACGGATGCTTGCCTCTGCGTGAACGTGCAGGGGTGTAGATCGATCTCTTCTCCTCCCCTTTTACTCTCTTTCTCTCTTTCTCTCATCCTCCTCTGTTTCTCTCCGTTATACTTGTCGCAAAGTGTGCAGGCATATCGTCGAGCTAGTCTATCTGCCCAGGTTTCTCACCAGGGGCAATAAAAGTCTCCGCAAATCATGCGACACGCCAGCCTCTCGGCCGAACGATTTCCCGTTTCGTTCACCGGCTCGTTCGTTTTCCACTGGGGCAGTCGAGACAATTAGCACCTGCCCTGCGGCGCGTTCTGCACACCCTTCCCAACGCCATATCCGCCTTCGACCGCCCCCGCACGCGTCCGCATATATATATATATCTGCCCCGAGCTTTTTATTTTCACCCGGTACACGCGCGGTTCTCCGTATTAAGGGGCTCGATACGTGTTTTATTTCGTTTCTTTTTCTTCTTCTTCTTCTTTTCTTTCTTCTCCTTGTTACCGATTTCTTTCATCCTCGTGGTTAAGGGGTTCTTAGGGATTCTTTCTTTTGGGAAGAAGGTTTCGGGGTGGAGGAAAAAGGGGGATGAAGATGGAGATGGAAGATATAGGGGGTGTATGTTTTTGATTAATTCCTACGAATGCGATAGTTTTCTTTCTCTCTTTTTTTTTGGATTTTTTTCGTTCTGGCTTGGTTTTTTTTATGTAGTTTTTTTTTAGGAGCGTGACAATTTTGGATCGTAACAATTTTTTTTTTTTTTTTTAAATTCCTTTTGAAGTTTTTTGGCCGACCTAACTTTGAATGTTTTTCCTCGTGTTTTTTGACTTTTATACTTGTGTAATAAATTTTATTTTTCTCTCTTTTAGAAATAGAATATTTCAAAGTTTTTTCGAGTTTTCTTTTTCTTTCTTTTTTGTTTTTTGTTCGGATTTTGTGCAGATTCTTTTTTTTTTTTATTCTTTGTCGAAGAATAATACGTTAAAGATGGATTAAAGAATATAAAATATTACGTAGAAATTCGACAATGTCAATTGTCAATTTATTTTTCTTATGTATCGTTTCGTTTCGTAGAATATTTTATCCGAGCTGTGTTTTAACAACTTCATCACGTTTTTTTACCTTATCAAAGTGTTTTAAATGTAACGATATAAAATTATTTCCTATGAAAGTTTACCTTTTTTTCTTCTCCATTTTTAATTTTTCATTCTTTCGTATTTCCGTGGACGTAAAAAATTATTCATATCCACTCGGAGTGACTTTAAAGAGACGCATTTCCATCTCGCTTATTAACAATGCAGAAACAGGATTATCCTGTTATCAAGCTGGTAAATGCATGAATACAACAACAATCTACATCTGTATCCATCATCTACAATTTCTATCAACGCGAAACAAGTACAAGCTTTATATCCACGTTACGGATCATTGAACGATAACTAACAGCTTTTAATTGATCAACTAATCCTGATCTGTCCATGAAATAGAAACATACGAGACTTTAATCAACACCTCGATGCTGTTACAATTCATCTCCACATTTTTTTTCCCCCCCCCTCGTTATTTTATTCAAAAATATCCAATTTACTGTCCTATTTAACGTTTTTAATTAAGACGTTTTTAATTAAATTTGAAAACATTTTAAAATTTATGTTTTATATTTTCGTAAAATGATATATAATAAAGTGAAAAATAGGCGAACAAAAATAATAATTAATACAACGAAAGGAATAAAATTAAAATATTTCACATAAATATTTGGAAACATCTTTGTAAGATAATCACATCTCTATTATTATTGTTGTTGTTATTATTATTATTATTATTATTATTATTATTATTATTACTATTATTATATTATTATTATTATTTTAACCTATATCGCTTTAATAGTACCGCAGTATGTTAACCAAGCTTAAAATCGGTTTCACAACAACCACAACCAAGTATTCCCAAGTGATCGCCCATCTGAATAACTAACCTAACCTGACCTAGCCTAACTTCAATATCCACGCAATACCCTTCCTCTTCTTCGTTCGCGTTATTTCCATTATTCAACATACGCTCAAAAAGAAACGCTCGTTAAGAAAAAAAAAAACTTGTCAAAACTATCGTATATTCGCTTCGTAAAATTTCGACGAACGATCATTCAAATTGTTTACCCCCTCCTCCATCTACGTTTACCTTAATAAACGATCCATCTTCTAATTGCGAACCTAACCTAAAAGAAGGAGGAGAAAAAAAAAAAATCTCTCCTCCGGGCAGGAAGAGAACCCAGAACCCTCTCAAATCTCCTGTCCCGTATTTCTTCCTGCCCTTCCTCCTCTCCCTCCCCCTTCCCCCGCGATGCCGTTCACCTTAATAAAAAACCTGGAAACTCTTCGGATGGCCATTAACCGTGAAAAGTATTCGCCGAGTTATAGTTCGTGCAAGTTCGACGAGCGGATTGAAATTTCGCGTAAAAAGGGGGCAGAGACAGAGGGAGGTTACCCGGTTTTATTAAATCTTTCTCTTCGCGAAACCGTAAACAAAGTTGGCCATCGTCGTTCGGCATCCAAGTTCCGCAGTTTGTCAGCAATTTTTCCCGCGTTATCCGCGCCAACTTTTGCCCGCTTACGCTTTCGCAATTAAACCGCCTATGGGAGAGGGAGGAAGGAGAGGGAGCGGAACTTTCTTCTGGAGAGAGAAAGAGAGAAGGAGAGAGAGCGTCAACGAAATAGTAAACGGGCCTGGTCACGGGCCAACCAACTCCTCCTCCGGCTGCCAAAAACGCTAATGAATGCCAACCTGTGTGCCTCGCCCCTTTCGCGCGATCCGTAATAAACGGGTATAACGAAGGCAGACACATTCCGTGTCTGGCTCTCCGCGAATGCTCGTGGCAGTCGAAAATTGAGAGATTAACCGTGTCTCATCGTACGATTTTCTTTCGAGTTGTCCTCGAGAAACGGGAGAAATCGTTAGCCCGGCGAAAGATCTCGGGATGATTTATGATATATTCGGTCGAGTTTCGGGACTCGATAATTGGAGGTTTAAGAGAGTGTCACTGAAAGAATCTCTTCTTTTTAACGAAGAGGTGAAATCGATGGACATCGATGGATCGATCATTTATGAAATTTTGTAATTAGGAACGAATAATTTTGCTAAGAAAGAGAATTGATTTATTCGTTATTCGATAATGAAGAATATATTATCGAGGATTGAGACTGTTTGTATTAGGCTCGAATAATAAACTGCTCGAAGAATGAAAGATGTATGTACTATCTCTTGTAAGGGAGAAGGAGGAAGAGAAGGAAAGAAAAATAAGGAGCTCGCACCCTTATCCCGCCTGATAAATGTTACATAAGGAGCATCAAGCAGAGACACCTGAGCCATCGACGTATCGTCTATATCCATTATATACCTCGACTGACGCGGGGATTCATCCCGCGAAGGTCCCGTGAACCTTCTCGTGAAAAATTTCGAACCCGATACTCTACTCTCCCGATCTCCATAATAAAGAGACGTATCACGTAGACGTATTTGAAGAATGATTTACGAGGATTCTCCAATTCTCGAAACAATCTTAAAAAATCAAAATCTTTTAAGAGAGAAATCCTCGCTCTGGATAGCCAAAGGCTACCCCCTCCATCGAGATAAAACCCGCAACAACAATTTCATCGCGATATTTGCCATTCCATCCACCGTTTCCTCTTCAAACTCTCGAAATTCTCCTCTCCCCTTCCCTCCTTCTTCGCCAACACAACACGCAAACAAGATGCGCGTTTCTTTGGGTCCCCAAATCCCAACCGTCCCTTCCTCCACCAACTCTCATATTCAAGGTCCGCAAGCATCGATCGATTCCACGCTTTAGGAAGGAATTAAATTCACGTCCCTCCCTCCCCTCCCCCGTATTTGTCGAGCGTGTACCGCGAGAGGCTGTCCTCGACCTCGGCCCTTCTTCCGCCTAAAAGGAGGCGCCCTCGGGCTGCGGCTTTTACACCGGCGGAATATCAAGCGAGTTTGCGCCGCGGTCGGCCGTCTATGAAAATAGAGAGACGAGGGAGGGGGTGGAGGGAGAGGGTGGAGGGAGGGAGTCGCGCAAAGTGGCCGTTATCAGTCAGAACCGTCAGCGGCAGTGGGAGCGGGTCGAAATCGAGGCGAATAAATTCCCGTCACGCGGGTTACGCGGCTCTCTCTCGAATAATCGGTTATTTTGTCGTCCCCGCCACGTCCCCTTATGGGATCTGTTATGGAAAAGATTTACGAATATTATTTCGACTGCTACGCCTTCCATTTCCGAGTCGGGGAGAGGGCCCCTTGCGGCTTTCCTCCTCCTCCTCCTCCCGCACCTGGGTCTAGGCGGCGATAACTCGTGGCGAGATTCCGCTTCCCGGTCCCGCTCGATGAAGTCGACGGGGGGGAAGGGAGGGGCCTCGAGTGTAATTGAAATATTATTTACTCTGAAAGGAAGAAAATCGGCGCGTGGAATTTACGTGGAAGCTGGGACGGGGGAGAGAGGGGATCTCTGAGAAGTTGAGACTACCCTGTTGAGATTAGAATTGGAGGGTTGCCTGATGTCGGGTTTGTTCTGGAGAATTGGAAGGTTGATTATCGTTTTCTTAACTTAATTATTATAGATTATTATTATACGATTAGAGAATTGTCGTTGTATTAAAAATTGTTTCGCGTTGATTTAGGTACAATGGTTAACACGAAATTAAATCTGTTGATATTGAATTTCACAACAGATGGTATGGATGACTCATTATGAAATTGGAACGTAGATTTCATCTGTATAAGCATATACAAATCCGTATATCGAAATATAGGATTGCAGATGGGAAGAAAAATTTGTGACAGATTTTCGCTCGAAGAAGATCGAACCCGATCCTCGCCCCGGTAATTAAATAATTATACCTCGATTCGTCTTCGTGTAACGATAGAAATCGAATCACGATTCGAGTAGTGCGATTCGTTCCATACTGTAGTGGATCTGGTAATTGAATCTCGTTCGTTCAAAGCGGATCGAAGCGGAGCCGCAAAACGCGATGGCACGCCGTTATTAACGCGGGTGCCTGCCGAGGAGGAAAACAGAGGAGACTAATTATACGAGTCTGGGGAGGGGGGATGACAGGGGGTGGACAGGGGATGGTCGAATGTAAAAGTGTGGGTCGACGTGTGGAGGACGTGGGGGTGGAAGGGTGATCCCTGCGCGGATCGAAAGGGCCGAGCCTCCCCTTCGGGGAGGAGGGAGAGAGAGAGGGGTTGATGACGTTAATTACGGGCGGTCGAAACGGGCGGTTGTCGTCGCCGTCGTCGTCTGCGTGGATTTCAAAAAAAAAAGTGCGCATCGCGGCCGATCGGCGTGTCCGGCCACCCGAAAACGCGATGCTCTTCCGCCCGTGCACCGAAATCGAACGCGATTACCCCGTTTCGCTGCACCCCCTGCTAGTCGCTGTATAAATACAACGAAGGGAGGACGGACGGATCGAAACCGACCGCGAACGCGTAGCCGGTATTCGAAACGCGAGCTCCTCGCTTTCATTGCGATCATTGTCGTCGTGGTTTTTTTTCTTCTCGATGATAGATCCTCCTTTCGCGATAGATCTACTTTCGTTTTGCTTGTTGATTTATATTAGTTTCGATTTCGTGGAAATTTTTCTTTTCCTTTCCTGATGAAATATTGCTAGGCGTGTGGATGTTATTTTTTTTTTTAATTGGGAAATTTATCGGGGATATAGATATATTGGATGTTCCATGTGATCGTCTCGTTTAGATTTTTTTCGATATGTACAACGTTTATTCTGATTTTGAGTAATGGTAATAATTGACTCGATTCGATTTAGAACAAGGAGAAGATAATGTAATTTTTGTGAAATATACGTTTTGATTATTTGTAAATTTATTGTAGATTTATTAGAAACGATATTTCGATTCTATCTTTTAGGTAAAAAATTTCTTTAATAGCTCGAGCTCAACTGTATTTCAATAATTTAGTTCCTTTATCGTTCAATATAGTTTCCTATATCGGCGAATGGGCAATAATTTGGATTTAAAGCACTGACCGCTTTCAAAAT
Organism: Apis mellifera; assembly: GCF_003254395.2. Lineage (NCBI taxonomy): Eukaryota > Metazoa > Arthropoda > Insecta > Hymenoptera > Apidae > Apis > Apis mellifera. The sequence continues at coordinate 4,688,439 of NC_037645.1, forward strand.
GCTCTTTGGTACTTTTGTGTACGACGAAATATTTCCATTATAACGAAAGCATCGTTATGGGATCAAATGGGGGACTTTTATCATCGCATTCATTATCATACTTTCGTGATCGTCCTATCTTATTTTCCTTTAAACAGTCTCCGTTTTATATTCCAAAAATCAAATCCATGGAAAATTTAAATCCATCCCGCTTGATCGATTCTCCTTCGTTTCATTCGTAACGTAATAAAAAAATATTCTTACATCCATCATACTTAACTAAAATCCAAATATAATATTGCGTATCCTCCATCTCTTCGTTTCCACCAAAATAATCCTAAAAAAATTCTTCTTCGAAAAAACTCCGTTTGAAGAATACCCAAATTGTACAATTTTATCCACATAATTGTAAAGCTAGACAATTAAAACGCCCCCTTTCACATAACTAATCGAAATCGACCATTCGACCATTCCAATTTACAATCTATCTCGCGCGAAAATCCTTCGAAAAACTTCTCAACTCCGCGCGACATCCGGCAAGATGATCCCTTCAACGGCGCGCGATAATCCAATGAACCGCCTCGACTCCTTCCCCTCCACCCACCCCTTCCCTCTCCCCAGATCCGGATGATCCTCCCGAAGGAAAATCGTCTCGACCCAGTTTCCCCTCCTCCCTCAAACGAAAACTTTCGAATCGAGAGGGAAGGGAAAAGAAAAGTGTTTCGCGAGTCTCCTCCTCCTCCTTTTCCTCCTCCTCCTCCTCTTCCTCCCTCTCCTTTCAAAGGAGACGCGTGATCGGTCCGCCGTCGCGCGTGTCCTTAATTCCTTATTAGCCCTTTCCCTTTCCCTCGAGCAGGAGAAGGAGGGGGAGAAGGGAAGCGTGACTGGACGTGGAAGAGCGTTTCTTTTTTGCGTTTCCGCGGAGGAGGAGGCGATCATATCTTCGCTCACGATTTCCGATCGTGTCGTAGACGTCTCTCCCATCGTCTCTCCCTCGAACGACATAAATTATTAATGCGCCGGCGTGCAGTGCGATCGTGAACGAGAGATCGGCGGGACGTCGTATTCGTTTCGGGAATAATCGGCGAGGGGGTGAGGGAGAGAAAGGATATTCGACGATCCCCATCCTCTTCTTCTTCTTTGCTCGAGAGAAACGTGAAATTTCGAAACTGTTTACCGATTTATTTTATCGGTATTTTTTTTTCTCTCCTGCCCTAGTTAGTTTTTAATCGTGGATGCTTGGAAATTTTTTTTTTTTTTCGTAGGATCTTGATCCTTTTGAATATTGGAATATTTCTTGGAAGATAATGAGGAAGAGTTGTTGAAAGAATTTAAGAGGAGAAAGGGAAAGGATATAATTTCATGGAGGGTATCGTTGGATATTTGTGTAGATCAATGGATTAATCGTTCGGGTTAATGGAATTCGCATCGTCGTTCGCATTATTAAAGATTCATGCGCCCCTCAGTATGTTGTATCTTTAACACCTGGAAGGAATTTCAGAGGTATAGTATACTTATAAAGTACTTGTAATTCCTAGCGTGGTTCTAGGCATACTTGATTCGTGGCAAGAGATTTTAATATACATCGGAGGAATTGCAAAGACGTGAAAGGTTGTGAAAGTTTATGAAAATTCGATTTAACGAGTGTTTATCTTTGTATAAAATTTCTAGACAAATCATTTTTTTTTCGAACTCTGTTATTTAAACATCGTGTTTTTAATGTCGTTGGAGAGACGAGGCAGGATAAAGTGAGATATCCGATGATAGGAATTGCGAAGGAGGGTGAAGAAAGGGAGAGAGAGAGAGAGAAAGAAACGGTTGTACGTACGTGTGTATAATTTCGTAAAAGACATTAAACATAACGTTGATGAAGGAAATATAGTAGTTGTATATCGTTGAAAGAAAGGTGAATGTCATGCACACTTATTGTAAGAGAATCTCGAGTTTCATGAATATTCAATTAATGTGAATTTCATGGATGTTCGAAGAACCGAAGATTCTATCTTCCTTCGCACGGAATGGAATATAACATCACCGTGCAACAAGTTGCGGAATTTATTACTATTTGTTGCTGTTCACAGCTTCGATGTTGCTAGAAAACCTGCCTCCTTTCTGATATTATCTACTCTCGAGAATTGAACCGTGAATAAGAAATTCACAAATGCTTAAATATTACACGTAGATACAACGTCTCTTTTTTCTCTACGTATTTTCTCTCCGCGATTACAACACAAAATTTATCTATTAATAAAATTCTAACAGGCACAATTCTTTTCCAAGAATTCTTTGCATCTCGAGATAAAAAAAAACTTTTCCAATATTTGTACTATTTTCATTTCGAAATTTCAATCCACTTCAAAGGATTACAGACTGAATTCGATCAAAAAAATTTCTTGTCGTCTATTTCTCTTCTACTAATAATAGTTCGTTATAAAAATATCGTCTCTTTTTTTATCATCGATCAATCGAATCCTAAAAACTTTCACATTCGACACTATCGAGATTCTTTCGAGGCTCTCTTTCATCTCCTAAATTCCATCGATTTTCACGACATCAAAGGGCCACGAACTTCGCTCGAAGCGTATACGGGAAAGAAAAATCAAAGTCGTTCTGTCGCGCAACAAGTTACGAACTCGTTTCTCAAGCCGAGATGGCCGCGAGACTTTCCTACCGTTGTCACGAGGCAACCCTTTCGAATCTGGAATCGGATGGCTCGAGTCGAGGGAAAATATATTACATTTGTCCCACTCTAATCTAACCCTCTTTTTACATGAAATTCCATTGCTCTTTGACCAATGCTCTTCTTCACCTGGTCAGACGAAATCATTCTCTCCCTGAATTCTGAAATCGAATCTCTGGCTTCCCGTTTCTTTCTCCCATCTTGGCTTTTTCGCCGCCTCACGAAAGCGCGATATTTCCTACGTTAAATTTTCCCTATTTCCTGAATTTGGTTTGCCTTGTACGAGATCAAAGGGGTTGGAAAAAAGTTGCTGGCCGCAAAGTTAAATAAATTAAGTAGATCAAGAAGTTTCCTTTCTTTTCTTTTTCTTTTAGTGTTTCAGTCATTCGGGATATTTTGTCACTCTTCAAAATACTTCAACAAATCTGAAAAGATCGTTTCAGTTCAGAATAATCTTTGAATTGTTTTAGGATTGACTTTCACGCGCCTCGAATCTGTAAAAATCTGTTCTTACATTAATACGAGGATTATTATTAAAATAATCCACGACGTGTAAGTTGAGAGTGGAACACTTAACGAAACAAACTTTCAATGTAAATAATGACGAAGCTCGCGCAAATCTGTGCAGGATTTCCCCCAGAAAATCCTCCACTTGTGGAATCGAAAGTGGGATTATCAAGGATCATGGAATTTCAAAAAGGGAATCCAATTTCGAAATATGGTTATCCTCCTTGTTACAAACTGGAGGTCCAGGAGGAATAACCGAAACTTTCGAACGTGCGCTGGCCCAAAAATCCCGAACGCACTCGTCGAAACTTCGGTTCGCTTCGCTGAGCCGCGCTCACGAAATCCCCACAATTAGCCGAGGCGAAGTTTCCATGCATACGAAACCACGCGATCCCCTTAACCCCCTTGTAATTTAAAAACTGCCTCGATCCTCGACAAATTTGCATTGGATACGTCCCAAAACGGGTGGCTGTAATCTCACCTTCATCTGGCCCATCTCCAGTCTCCAAGTTCCGACCAACCAACCCCGCCGAAAAGAGATCTTTGGCTAAACACTGTAACAAGATTCTAGTTAACAGTATCCACAGATTGAGCGATCTGCGGATGAGAAACTGGTTGGTTGGCCGATTTTCAAGGAGGAACGCCCGGCAAAGAGGTTATTCAACGACGGGAGAGGCTTATGGTCGATCTTTGATCCTTATTCCTGCCGGGATTACCCCGTTCGAAACTTTGATTGAAATACGTTTTACCCACCGTTTACAGAGCTGGCCTGGTTATAAGCTTGGCTGACCATCGCCGCCGCATCTCATCCTTAATATCCTAGACAAGGTTAAGGAGTGTCAAACGAATTCGAAAATTTTCTTCTTTAAACCAGATTTGCTTCCTTCTTGCGATCCTTGGGTTCTCTCAGTAGCGACGATGTTAAACTTCAAAATATTTGCTAGAATAATAGATGAATTTAAAAGATAAATGAATACACGCACGAACGAAGAAAATATTCTCAAAATTATCTCCAAATCCTCTCAGTACTTAAGAAGACAAGAAAATGGAGGAAGATTCTTTGTAGATATCGGTTATTCAAGGTATAATTCGAGCCCTATCCAAACGAACATGGAAACAAAGTTCGTGTTCGAAATTTTCGAGCTTTTAATCCAGAGAAGAAATCAGTGATAAGTAAATCTGTGTACGTGGTCGTTTCGACGAAGAATGCGGGATGCCCAGACGGTGATTGGCATCATCGTGCCGATTAAGTACAGACTTCCTCGGTTCACGTGAACGAGACGCTCCCCGCTGTGTACTCATCATCGCCTATTATATGATCACGTCGCCATTATACTGTCACGAGACTTATCGTACCGTAAAGCGGAACACGATAGTTCAATTCGGATTCACAGGCGAAAAATCATTTGTGGAATTAGCTCAATGCGTCCTTCTTCCCAAGATTCGCTTTTGCTGTCTATCCTGTTACGTTCGGATTTCCGGTGAATTTGAAGAAGAAAGAAAGATTGGAGGAGAAACGGATGGTTCTCTGAAAGAGATTAATTTATCACGTTGATCCTTGATCGTCATTGCGTCGTCACGTTTCGATTTTTGTCAAGCTAAAGAATCACAGAGTTTATTTACAATGACGAGTCCTAAAATGAATTTAAGGTTTTGAATTTGATCGAGGCATTCTATTGTATCGTCACGTTTTCGATGATCTCTACCGACCTTAAAATTAAGACAGAATAATATTTCAATATCGGACGAAAATACCTCTTGAATCCACCCCATAAACAAATTTCCATTAGCCGGGGCCTTGGAAAACGCGAGGAGCGAATAATCCGAGAAAAACGGCCAGTAAAAAGAACACCATACACACACACACACACACACACACACGCGTGCGCGCGCTATAGAGCCGGTGCAGGAAGCCAGGCCCATAATCAAGAAACATCAACCCATAATCTCCCCACGATCAAACATTCCCATTCAACGAGGTTCGACGTCCCACGAGCCTTAAGAGTCCCTCCTCCAGAAGAAACAGGAAACTCCTCGAAGGAGGTTTACGCGCGTATCCAATGGCGAAAAGCTTCGAGTAAAAGGGGTGCCTACGGTCCATGAAAGGGAACTTTTTACGGACACCCACCCCGCTACACACGCGCACGCATACTCGAGCAAACGTGAAAGCGGTTGGTCGATGGTCGGTCGACTTTTCAGAGTCGGCGGCATCGAAAATCCATAAACGGTCTACGTCGGGGAAACGTCGTTCGTCGATACACTTTTACGCGGACGACTATCATATCCCCCTTTCTGGACGGTCGCGAAATATTGTTTTGAAGAATATTTCTCGGACTTCTCTCTTATGCGCCCTTATTGCTTCTCGCTCCGCTGGCCCGGAATACGATTGTTTTATTATACGATCTTCGTCGCGGACTTGGAAAACTTCCGACGTATTTTTTTCCCTCTCTTCCTTCTATCTCTTCCTTCCCCCCTTTCCTCTCCTTCTTTCCCGTGTTTCGTATATCATCGTTTTACTGCCGTCGAACCGCTTGCTGGAACTTCGATCGTTTCCCCATAGAGCCGGGTTTGATAAACAAGCGAGATTTTTCGGACGATCGTACGAACTCGCTCGTTAGTCGAGGATCTTTATTACACCCGAGTTCCTCTCCTCTGGAATAAATTTATTTTTCTAATCGAGATTCTGTTCGAATTTTGAACACGAGTTTATTAGATCCGAATGATTCTTGTTAGATTAGATTTATAATTCAATATTAAAAAGATTGGAATTAGGAAAAGATAAAGAAAAATTGAATTTTCTTTTTTATTATTATATGTAATGACAATTTATATCATAAGAATTTACTATTTTGTAATTTTATCTTTCAGGCAATTCCAATAATAGAAGAAAAGCTCGCTCGACATGTCAATTTATTATCGAGTTCCCTCCCCAAACAACCCCGCTTTCTATTCCATCTTCTCTGTCATCTCCATAAAAAATCCAGATCATCCCCGCCGAGTTTTGCATCTCTTCCTTCTCTCGTTGAAAAGTAATCCCGGAAGATGTTCATCAATCCTCTCTTCCTTCGTAATGATAAAGAAAAAACCGATGGAGCGGACGGATATAGGATTAAAATAAAATTCAGAAACCATTGAGTCCATCCAGAGGGATGGTATTTCGAGGAAGACGATTATCCCCGATCTGGCACGCGATTTTGCGTGTGGGGGGGCGAAACGAATTGTTCGACTGTCGTCGGGGGAGGGAAGGGGGGACGAAAAACCGCATTCCTCGATCGCGCCATTTTTCTCGGCGACGCGACGCCACGACACGGCAAAAAAGCGAAATAATCAGCCGAGAGAACTCACCGCCGGACTCTGTTCATTTTTCGTGGCGGCGGGGGGTCGATGGAAATTGACTACCCCCCTGGCCGAGTCCACTGCCCTCTTTTTCCCTTCTCCTCCTCCTCCTTCGCTTTTTTGCGCCACCTACTAGTAGCTCGTCGTCGCTTTTGTTGTCCCGCTGATTCATCGAATCTGTGAACGACTCCTCGCCGCTGTTCTTGATTACTCGCGCGAACTCCGCTTTGCCGCGACTTTCGTGACGAATCGATTTCGAGGAAAAGGTATGAAAAGAAGCATCGGTGTTGATCTCTTTTCAAGGAACGCGCTGTAGTTTTTGTTTTTCTTCTATGCAATTTCGAGGAGAAGAATTTAATTTGGAAGAATATTTATTTTCGTGAGTGAATATGGAAAATAATTGGAAAATGATAGAAACGGTTGACAATCTTCTTGTTCAGTTTTATCAATTATTTATCAAGTAGACGATTACACGTGATATTTATATAAAAACGATACGATGTAATACGATGTACATGTCTTAAATATCTGTCGCAATAATAATACGTCGCTTGTACGTATGTAATAACACGAGAGAGCGCATTGCCATCGAGTGAGTCATGCTGTATTATCTTCCCTATTAGTTGACGACTCATCATGTGGGTCATCGACAGAGATTAGTGTTATCAGACACCTCTCAGATTGCGTTAGAGATAATGGTCCAAATGCTATGACAGATAGTACATAATTGCAAGTTATAAACACAGGGAATAATATTACTTTCTGTTTTAACCCTTCGACAATCTATTATCAAATTTTAAAGGAACATTTCGAACGAGTAATCGAATACACGCGATCAATAACAATCCAAGTCAAATATAAATTTACTCGGCAATTCCAGAATCGGAGAAAATGATAGAAATATGAACGAGATTATCATGCACAGAATATAATCGAATCGTAATCTTATATCTCTCGAAGATACAACCCGACAGAAACTCGTCCAAACTCATTCCGCCGATTCATATCCGCTATCTGCCCCGAGACAAACCTGCTTAAGCAACCACCGAAATCACCGCAGCAATTTAATTAAAATCCAAATTACCTTCCTCCACCCCTGCACAAACACCACCCCTCTTCCTCCCCCCGCGAAGGTATTTCTTTCAGCGAGACAAACACAATTTTCGACCGGGTGTATGGATCGATTTACAGCGTTGACTGAACCGTGACGAAGGATAAACCGGAAGTCCTGCGACTCACCCTCGCTCAAGCATCCGGGGAGGGTTAGAGCTCCGGCTTTGTTCACTGGAGATAGTACAACGATCGCTCTACCATCATCCTAACCACCATCTTCCACCCATCCTCCCCCCTCTCTCTCTCTCTTCATCGACCGAGCTTTCTCCAGTTTTCGAGGAGGGTGCATCTCCTTCTCCTTCTTCTTCTTCTTCTTTCGTGAAATAGCGAAAGTCACCGTTGGAACCGCCGTCACCCGCCTGCCAATTCGTTTCTTCGCTCTTTGTTCGTGGCAAGGAGGGAGAGGGAGGGCCACCCTGTTACGATGAATAAGCAGATACGGCTTGTCAACGAAGTCGTCGGAAGTCGACGTCGAGCGGGCTCGTTTGCGTGTCGTTAATGTCGAGAGAAACGCGTGGCAGGGGCGAGGGTGCAAAGGAGCAATTGTTTTTTTCACCTCGATTCCATCTTGTTCGATGCTCTTGGGGAATGATTGATCGTTGTTTAATTCTGAGAATTATTCGCGTTGGGATCAGTGTATCGTACGGATCGTGGATGAAGGGCGATCTCGATGGATCAACATCGATACCCTTTCGACTTTTTGTTTTTCTCTTTTGAAGTTGAAAGAAATTGTCTAGAAGGTATTACTTTTTTTTTGAAAATTATTTGAGGAGGGAAATGATGAATTAAAAATACGAATGCAATATGATTTTAGAATAATAAAACAGAAAAAAAGTAATAACTCTTTGTTGCAGAAAAAGAAAAAATTGAATACAAATTTAATTCCATATATAATTAATTATCTAACGATAGAATTAAGATATCGAAATCAATTTTCACACGAACACAAGGTAAAGTAGACAAGAAAGTTTAAGTTTCGTTAAATAAATCGTTAAACAACAATTTAAAAATTCGTGTAACGATCGATCCAAATGCTTATTCGGCATTTATCCAGACTGGTGGACCGAGAAAGAGGGGAGAGGAAAGGAGAGTACAATCGCATCTCCTTTCAAAAATCACGAGGGGGGGGAAAGAGAAGAAACTTCAACCCCTGATCACGAATGCTTCGACGGAGTAGTTCTCCGCCGACAACTCGCGCGGCAATTTGCATGCTTGTAATCCTCCACGGAGCCGGTATGGCCCCCTCATTCCGCTACGCTTGCAGCGAGTGGTAACATCTCGAAGACGCGTAATTGAGAAAGGGGACACGGAAACCGTGGCCGGATATCTCGATGCGCCCCGGGCCAATTTCCATTCGAGTTATTAGTAAGAGATTCGATGTGTTCGCGCGAGCGTGCGACAGCTGCGCCCACGAACACGAGGATCCGCGAGTAGGATAGCTAGTTGTGAATCGATTGTCTGAAACGCGAAATTCTAATTATTGCCGGAGAAATCGCCGATTTCGATCTCGAATCGAAACTGTGCGAATTTCAGCGAGGAGGGAATTTGAATTTTGTGATTTCTGGAAAAGGAGAAGATTGTTTAAAATTCTCAAAATCGAAAGTAAAATTGTAAAAAGATTGAATATACATGTTCAGAATTGTCTGTGTAGAATACTATACAGTTTTTTAATTTTGCATTAGAAATTTGTACAACTGTTTAAGATCGATTGATAATTGACGTATCTTTGGTGTGCATAGAAAAAGAAGAGGTTAAGAATTATAACTCGATATCTCTTGTATAAACAATATATTTATACGTTTCCATTTTCAAGTTGTTTTGGAGTAAAAAATTCTGAAACGTGATTCATAGTAAACATTACCATATACGTCATCTATAAAATTTTACATTCAAACCTCTGACCAGATTCTTTCATAATTAATCGTAGAAAGAAATCACAAGATAAGAACCTTCGTAATCTTTATTTCTAAATTCAGGAATAAAAGAAAATAAAGAAACAACAAGTTTTCCGTATCTCACAAAAGACGTAAACGTCGGCTCGCCTCCAATCGATTCACATGCTCGTACGCTTACACGTACATACATACCCGCGTGGTGTACAACTTGACCGTGATATAGCATGGAGAAGGGTTAAGATCAGTTACGAATAAAGCAAGGCTGTGATTGACCATGGCGGCGAACATTGGGCCAAGTTATATCGGTACTTTGTCGTTGTCCTCGTAAAAGCAGCTCAGGCGGCCCTCGGTTAACTTATTTACAAGACGGCCGTGGTTATGGTCGTGTAAACACGCCCGATGTATTTACAGGTCCATAACCCGATACGAGACGCATGTCTAGCCTCCGCTGCATCCTCTTAGAGCCGCGCCGCTATGGCGTCGGTGGCAAGCGTGAAATATAGTTTTCCACCGCGTCTCGCAACTGGACCCGCATAAGCAATATAAGCAACGGTGTTTAACGTTGTTACTGTTACGTGGTAGCAGATTGTATCCTATGGGATAAAAAGAGCGAGCATACGACCGTGATTCTGATATTTTATAACAGGAATCTAATTCTACTTTCTGGATCATAGAATTATAATTTTACTTAATTAATGTCAACGGTGAAAATAATTGATCTCGATAAATCACGATGGGTTTTTGGTTAAGATTATCATCTTGTTAAAAAATTAATTTCTGCTCCGTTAGAAAACACCGTGTCTTATTTTTATCAAGCAAATATAAAACGCTGTTCTGGAAAACCATCGAGAATTTTTTAGCAAAACTTCACGAAATGGGTTGGTATCCTGACGGTCGGTAAAAGCCCGTACGAGGCGTATTTTCTTTACTGTCGCATTCCATGTTGGGGAAAGTTCGCCAGCAGGCGTAATGGCGGCGGCTCGTCGGATACGTGGTCCCGTAAAAGAGAAGGACGAAACGTCCGGCCATTAAGCTTGGTCGTTTCGGTCAGTCGAAAGACACCGGTCGCAAAATCAATTACGTCACGGGCTCGTGGAGGAGTCGTAGCCTTGGAGAATCGCAAGTCGGGTCGAAGCCCAAGTAGACGGGTATATATACGGGTTTCGAAAAAAAGAAGCAGAAGAAGAAAAAAAAAATTTCTTTTCCCGCTTCATATCCGAGAGAAATATCATATACGAAATTTTATTCTTCGACGCTATAAAGAATACTTGACAGTTGGATATATTATTTCCTAGGGTAACTCGATCTTCGGAAATTTTTAACTCGTTCGATATAACTTTGAATTTCTCGAAACTCTTTCTTCTAATAATAAAATGTTTCCAACTATAAATATCTTTCGTGGTCTCGAGACTGGTCACCTTAAATAATATCATCACCTCGTGTTAATTTTTCTCTGAGAAAAAGAATTATATTTCTCATTTCAGAAATCGTTCGTTAAAAAAAAAAAAAGGATTCCTCCGATATTCCCGACGCAAAATATCAACGACGATACATTAAAACCCAGTCACCCCGTGTACACATTGTACAGAAAGACCGAGTCCATAACTACTACGGTAAAAGTTGACGAGAAACAAAGCCACGGGTACAGAAGTTGTCCGTCTTTCGTGCATCCGGCGTGTTTCTCTCCCGCGGTAAAAGGCTGCGAGTTCACTTTTGTTCCCCGGAACATTATGCTGTCGTTAATCATACCGTGGCTGTCGTTGAAAAACAAGAGGGAGAGAGAGAGAGAGATAGAGAGAGAAAAGAAAAAATAGGAATAAAGAAAGAATAGAAAAAGAAAAGAAAAAAAAGAAAAAAAGATCCGAGCAAACGTTCCACGATTCTTTCGCGGGACTCGAATGGTAGATATTGAAAAAACTGGGACCTGCTGTCTGTTGAACTGGTGTAGAACACCAGTAACGTAACTTTCTTTTCGCGGTCGATAGCTGTTTCGAAGATAAGCGGCCGGTGTGTTATTCCACCAGGTTATGGAAACAAAACGTAGCAGGGCCCGGCCGCGAATGTGGTGTATCGTTACAGCTTCCGAGTTTTCCGAGCGGAGGCAAAACATTTTTCCAGGGCGAAGGCCTTTCGTGCTCGTACGCGCTTGTTACTACACGCTTGTCGGAAACCGGCGGTATTAATATTTACACCGTTGGTCGATTCGATTCCAAACCGAAACTTACATCGGCCAAGTTTTCCCGTGGAAAACTTCTTCTCCGTGTTATTGCGGCGAGTTCCAATGTTTGGATTTTATTCATCCCCTCGGAAATTTCGTTTCTGGAAATTTTATTTCTTAACGTGGCTACGAGATCCTGTAACTTGGAATGTACAAGTATATTAAAGAGAAGTAACGAATTGATAAAATCGATGGAAAAAAAATGATCGCAAGTTTGATGAAAGTTATTGAATGTTTTCGAAGATTAAATTAATATTTGTTATATAACATATGTATAAATATGTGGTTGTTAATTCTCGTATTACGAAATGGTAAAGATATAGCAAATAAATTTTGGTTTTAAAAAGAAAAAAATTAGAATGACTAGATTTGGAAGTAGAATTATTTTAATAATCTTGTTTATTTTTTCGAATTTATCAAAGATTTTATTTCAAATATTTTATTATTTATAATTTCCATCCCTTGACGTTATTGTTAGATTGATTATTATAAAGATTTTACGCTATTTTCATTTTCACCATATCGACTCGAACACCCTTACCTTCCATCCCCGTTATTCAATCACCATCTATTTACACGTTTTCCCGCTATTTATTTTCGCCCCATTTTCACCCTTCCCCCAACCCATCCGTCCCTTCTTCAAATTAATATTTACACCTGTACAGTCGGGCCCATCAATCACGCCGGCACACTTACAACGATTGCACGCGTATCTTCACACCCTAAAAGTGCATTATTTCACGATGGCGGGGCGAAATACAATCCGCGTGTCCCTCGTCCACTTCATTCCACATTCCCTCTTACCCCATTACCTTCTCGCCTGTTTCCTCGTCCATTCTGCAATTTTCACAGACGCCACGTGAATCCCACCATAGAGACAAAGTATTGTCAAACAGTCAAGTAACAATTGTCTCGCGAATTCCGAATTTCGCGAAAAGTAATAAATAAATTGGAGAATGTTTATAAAAAAATATAAATTCGAAAGATTGATTTTAATAATTGCGATTTATTTGGAATAATTTTACTTTATACCAGAATGAAATGGCTTTGATCTTAATCATAGCCAGATATATGTCGTTTCAGATAAGTAATTTTAAACTAAACTTAATTTATTAAATTTTCCAATTTATACAATTAAAACTTTATTTCTAAAATAAAGAAACTACATCCTTTAAAATGCAAAATCGTCAAATCCCTCCAAATATATTTTTTATCAAATCATTACATAACATCTGTATCTCTCTCTTGTTAAAGAATTTTCCTTCTTCAAAACACTTTCAAACTTCTTGCTCGAGTGGGAGAAGACAGGGAGTTCCAGAGAGAGAGAGAGAGAGAGAGAGAGAGAGAGACTTTGACGTGGCAGCATGCAGTTGGCAATCGCGCGGCCAGCCTGTCAGCCTTAATAAGAGGCAGACGCGGCCACAAAGGGATGCCATGCCGGGAAACGCCTATGTCTCGAAGATGGGAAGCGGTCAAAGGATGCTCGAAGCTGTTCCTCCCTACCGGGCTTTTTCCGCTTTAAATGCAAATAACGCAATTATCGCGGTTGTACGGTGACAGCTGCGCGCTTCTTCGGACATAATTCATGTTTCCGTCGGTTTTCGGGGTGGGGCCGAAGGGGCGGTGAATTAATTCCTCGCGTCGAAGTGGCTCGTTAATCGAGAGGATTCCCGCGTTTCGACCGATTTGATTCGAGATCCTCGGCCAGTTCGACGAGGAATCGAGTTGGTTCGCGACGAAGCTTCTCGATGAATTAATATTTTAGAAATTGAAAGTTCAAAATTATTCTTGATCGATGTACAAATGGATTTATTTAATTTTATTCTCTTGTCTCGGATAAAAAGTTATAGGTTATATATATTCTATATTAATAGAGAATTTGCTTGCCAATTCAAATAATTAATTTTCCAAATTACAGTTGATTTGTTCGTTATTCAAACCGATTAATTATCGAAAAAAAAAGAAAACAATCATCCAGTCGCGCCAATTTAAAAGATCGGCGCGAGAAAAATCCTTAATCACCCTCTCTATATCCGGCATAAAATTTACCAGCGGGGAATGAATATAAAACGAGGCACAAGCCACAAAGCGGCATCACGGCGAATTAACTGTAGGAGGATCGTCCAAGTACTCCGCGTTACTCGACTAATTTCCTTCTCGCGAGGCAAGGAGGAAAAGGTCCCCGTCAATTTGCTAGATTTCCACCGGTGGAGACGGTGGAGCCCAAGGGTCCGCCGCCGTTCATGGAGCGGAGCGTTTACAACGGGCGTAAAAAAAAAAAAAAGAAAGAAAGAAAGGAAGAAAAAAAAAGAAATAAAGAAAAGAAAGAAAGAGGAAGAGCAGAAAAAGAAAGAGAGAGAGAGAGAGAGAAAAAATGAAGAGCGAAAGAAGTCGCGGAGACGTGGCGAGGCAGAGGGTGAGAAGTAGGAAAGTAATCAGCAGCTCTCATCTTTCGGAACGCGTTTTAACAATTACTTGGTCCGAGAGGCGGAGAAGGAAGTTCCGCGGCGCGTTCCGCTCCCTCGTGACTTTCTTTTCAGCCCCTTGGCCAGGCTACCCACCACGAAATTCCCGGATAGTAGCCGGTTTCACCACCTCTTTCCCACCGTTACGATACCCAGCCATTTACCACCCCCTCCCCAGCTCTCCCTTATTTTCTTATCGTCGCTGGTACTCGGCGTACGCCCACCCCCTCTTCGTCATCCCTTCGTCCCTCGTTTCCTACAGAGAGGGAGAAAGAGAGAGAGAGAAATCTCACCCTCCTCGAGAGTATCGTCTCGCCCTTCACGGTGAAGGGACAGCCATCTTCTTACGAAGGGATGGAAGAGAGCTGGCCACGGCAAATTGATATTAAATGCGGAGGTTGGTCACCTTGTATATTTCTTTATTAACTCCCTCGCCAATGGACCATTCTGCCGCACCCTTATATGTTCTTATATGAGGGTGTTTCCGAGGAGAGCTCCTACTAGCTGGATCGTTTCAGGGTTATTGTTAAAGAATCTGGTACCTTGAGTGATTCGTTCTTTCTTCTTTTTATGAGTAAGTAGGAAAGAAGCGAGACATTTCTTGAGAGTAAAAGTATTTCTAAAATATCATTTTTTTTTTCTTTCGAATTTATTATCTCAAGATCATTTGAGAACGCCAAATTCTTAATCTTCTTCGGATAATTGTAACACAAGGCAATTATTATCAGCAAGAGCAAGCATGTATAACGAATTTGTTGTACAAAATAATACAAAAAGAATCCAGAGAGAAAAGAAAGATCGTCAAAAGTCATCGTTAAATCATTCCGAACGAAACACATCCTTCATCCCCCCAACTCGTCCATTTCCTGATTTCCCTCGACCTTCTTACCAACTTTCCCTCCCATCGAGCAAACACCTTCCTCCACCCAAGCCCAATAACACCGAGCCGAGAAGATTAACGATCGAAGGAGCGGTTGACGATGATTGAAAAAAATCGTGCGCCGAGATTCTTAGCGCGATCAGAGATACTCCTCGTCCTCTCTACTCATCGCTACGACGACGCTTCCCGACGGCGAGAGAAAAAGAAAAAGAAAAAGAGAGAAGAGAAAAGAGAAAAGGAGAGAAGGTGGAAAAGAACCGGCTAATCCGGCCGATCGTTCGGTCCGTAGGCGCACCAGGTCCCGGTCGGTTAATTAACGGACACGTGCGTCTCATTAACGGAGTTTCAGCCACAAATCACGGCGAGGCCGCGGCCACGGGCATAAATACCAATTATACGAGAGTAGCGGGACGGGCGCCCGAAGCGGCGAAGGGTTCGCGAGGCGTTCCCTAAAACGAAGCCACCCGAGAATAATTATAATCCATATAGACCTGGCGAGGGGTTGCTCGAGATTAAAACTCCTTTCTCCAGATTAGTCCCTTGGCCTGGATGTTGGGTTGATATGGAGACCATCCCCTCTCTTCTCCTTCGATCGTGACTTTGGTTCAAGCTTTTTTGGGGAGGAGGGAGATTTTGAAATTGATCTTGAAATTGATTCTTTTTGATGAGATTCGCAGGAGATGGCATGGTTCGTTGTTTTACGAGGTTTTTGGCGGACGGATAACGCGAGAGAAATGGAAAATTCTTTGATTTTAATGTTTACAAGACAAGAGTGGTGTAAGAAGAGAATTTATAAAAAATAAGAAATTGATTATGGAATTAATGAGAGAATGATTTTTGAAAGTTTTATTATCATAATGGTAATTATAATGGAATAATTTTGATTTTTTTTTATTATTTATGGAAAATTTATTATAATAAGGTTTCTGGTGGTATTAAATCTTGCAATATTAATCATTTTATCGTATCGTTTTATGTGCAACGACGTTCAATATTTTAATATAATTATCGTTTTCAAGCAAATATGACAATCCGTATTTACATCAAAAATTTCCTGGAAATTTTATACGAAATTTAAAAAAGATATTTCGCAAATTGAATTTTACGTATCTTTGTATTTTAATTACTGCTTCGTTAAATTGATTTTTAAGTAACAAATTTCGTTTCAAGAGTTCGTCGAATTATTAACAAAATGGTATTTTGATAATTTCGTTCGTTAACCTAGGAACAATTATATCGTACAATTTATCCCATTTTAATCTGTGTTCTAAATTTTCCTCTTGAAATTATGTTTGTATATAACGACAATAATTCGATCAATTTTGTTCGAAACGAAGTTCCTTGATCACCGATATTGATTCTTAATTTTAATTTCAATTGCAAATTAGAATATCCCGTAAAATTAAAGATTAACGATGGTAAACGAGGGATCCAGAAACCATCAATAAAATTCATTTCGATATTATCACGAAAAATTTAAAGAATAAGGTTATCGCAAAGAGAAAAAAAGAATAATGGAGCAACAAAAATCAATAATAAATTCGAATATATTCGAATATTTTCATCGCTAAATTACTTTTACTCCCTTATTAAAAATTTACGAAACATATTTCGCCTCGAACAAATTCATTCACGAATATAAATCACCACGTTAAATTTCCCTGTACTTCGAATCAAAAACTTCCAAGAGCTTCTCGATTCCAAGAGCAGATAAAGGATTCCTAGAATTGCGCGAATCTATTACCATTACTCGACCAACGACACAAATCTGAATCGACTGTTGAATTTCTCGAGGGATCGTCGGGGCGATCGATCCCCCGATGAGCTCGATTCCTCTCGACGACAATTTCCGTGGGTGGGCAATTTAATCAACGTGCCGAACCTATTCGTCACCTCGCATGCCGCGTGTCGAAGTCGCATGAAGAAAATTGATGCCGCCATCTTGCCACTTATTAATACAATTTAACCGTGGAGGAAGGCGGCGGCGGCCGCCAATTATCGTCCACGTGGTCGCGACGCGTCGCCTCGTAAAATCGCGAGTCGCATGCCGCACGTGCGCGGGTTTGCACGCAGGCCGGATGTAAAAAGCGGCGTCGTTAAGCCCGGGCAAAAACCGCCGAGCACACGCCTCTGCGATTCCAGGCCGATTGCGAACGTATGGACAGAGTTGGACGGAATTCTCGCGGATGTGATACGAATAGAACGATTATTGGTTTTTTTCTTTTGAATTTGTGGTACGATCTTTGATCTTTCTCTTCTGTGATATTTAAATATCTTGCGATTTCCCGCCTTTTTCCCCTGAATTCGTACATATATCATTGATATTGCTTTCGATAAATATTGAGTAATTTGTAAGTCGAGGAATTTCGAGAGATACTCTTTTGTAAGTATCGAATAGATTCTTTGAAATAATTTAATAAATAAATAATGTCTTTGAGTTATTATAAGTAACAAATTATTATCTATTATTTTTTTGTAATAGAATTGATCGGAATTAATTTATTACGAAGATGATTGGGCAAAAATAAACAAGTGCAAACATCCCACTTTGGAATCGTTTGGAAGAAAATGAATAGATTTACGATTGTTTTGCGACAGTGATATCATTTTGGTAGCAAGGATCGATCAATGGGTCGCTGATGATGGCCACTAAATCACTCTTCAATGGATTCTCTCTACGCGTAATAAATTCTAAACGTGGCGGTTTGACTTTCATAGGACGTCGTTTCCCAACAAATTACATCGTTCGGGGCCACGATGTGGCCGATGTTAATGTAACACGTAACGTTTCAAAGTTGAACAAATTCGAAGGTATGGAGGACGAAGGTGAGTTGGCCATCACAGATTCGCGTCAAGACACTGGATACGTCGAGACGTACAACTACATCGCGTAAATTGTCTCTTTAATTCAAAGAGTTCCGCGCTTGATAAATTCTAAACCCAGAGAGAAAGTACGTAGTTATGATAACAAAGTGAATAAGTTGAAAGCATCGCAGCGTTTTAATCAAAGCGAACCCGAGAATTTTAACAAGTGATGAGCTCCCTCCTCCCCCTCCTCCTCCCCTGGACAAATTTCTCTCCCGTAAATATAATTATCACAACCATGATTAATACAACCATTTAGCTCCTATTTCATCTTCCAAGAATTCAACAATTAATTACCAAGAATTAATCCCCTTTCCCTAATTTTAAAATCGCTCGATAATAACCTTCTTAAGGTTATATTAAATTATTTTTAACCAATTATTCACAATGCTACGAGTATATTTTTCCGAATTATAATTACGAACCTCCACTTGAAATTTTCTCTAGAAGATGAGAAAGACTCATTCATAATCCACCAATAAAACAATCAACCAAGAAACGCGAGACACGCAATTCGATTTTCTCTCTCTCTCTCTCCCGAACTCTCAAGTCTCAAGTCCAAGGAACCCGACTACTTCCGGTTGAAACCCCGTTGCTCCCCCCCCCCCCAGCTTATCAGGCTGCGGCACGCTCGATCCTCGAGAGCGGAACTCTCAGACTGTATCCTTTTTACAACGAAGGAATGTGTTCTACACGCGTGCACGCGTTTGTAGAAGTTCTGGGCGACAAAGAGGGCGCGACACGGAGGGCGTTCGAGGCATCGTTCGCGAGCACTTTGCAGCCCGCCATTACCCAAGTTTCTGCCGGTGATTAAACCCCGAGCAAGTCACTCAGAAGCTTTTCGACGTTAACTCGGGTAGATGGTATTCAGAAGATCTCGAGCAATTTCACCTCCCCTCCCCTCCGCTCCTCTCATTGTCCCTTCTCCTCCTCCTCCTCCTCTCCGATGTCGCACAAACTCTTCTCGCGGATGGGATTGTTCGTTTCCTTCCGCGTGAAAGAAGAGTAACGATAAGACGCGCGAAATCGTCGGGTTGGGTGTTAGAGTGGAAGAGGGGTGCCAGATTCTCTCCCTCCCTGTTGTTCTATTAGCCTTGCTGTGATAATTGAAAGAAAACAACCCGCCTCGCTTCTCGTATAACGCGACGCGTTTAGCAAGGACTTTTGTTTTGGTGTTTTCTAATTAATTCTTGGAAATATGAATAAAACTCTCTCTTTTTATAATACCAAGAATACTCTCGTTCACTCTCTTTATATCGATAAATTTTTGTAAAGATACTCATTTGAATATAGGAATAAAACTTTCTAAGTATAACAAAAAAAGAAAATATTCTCCAAAATCTGAGAATTCTTCCCAACGGATCTTCCCCCTCCTTCGTCTCCTCCATCTCCTCAAACATAATTAAAATCGCAATAAGCTTCCCCGGATAAAGTCCATTCTTCCATAATGCAGCGAGGGAAGAGAGGTGGAAGAGAGGGGGGACGGTTTGAACGGCATCGACTCGCGTAATACGTTGTTAGGATATTCGGCAAGTTGGGATGAATAGGGCCATAATATCGGCAGATACGCGTCTCGTCTCCGGGAGGGAATACGCGGAGGGATGATCGGTAATGGGCGAAACGCTGCCCGGGGGCTTCCCGCGAGACTGCGGGGGGGGGGATTCTTTATTTAATATCCCCGGGCTGGTGTCAAGGAATATCGTATATTACGCGAGTCGTCCTTCTGGTTTATTCCGCGTCTTGCCGAGCTTCCTCATTGTTCGGCCCTCGATTTGTAGGCCGAATGGCAATATCTCGATAAAATACGGGGATAAAATGCGAGGGGAGGAGGGGGGGGGGGTTAAAATGATGGAAAACGAGGTTACGAGAGAGGGAGGAGAAGTTTCGCCGTGTCGAGATTTTCGAGGCTGTGGTTTTCCCACGCGGTGTGAATTGCTCGAATTCTGTGGTCTGTCTCTTGCGAGGTGTTGCGAGGGGTGGATCGGAACGAGGGTGTTTCGAATGACTTTCCTCGGGCGACGATCCTTGGCGATGATCTCGCGGGGTGTTTTATGGGAGGGCGGGGAAAGAATGAGAAATTTACGACTTACTCTTTCGTCGTGAGGGAACGAGAGTGTCTTCCAAAGTGAAATTTCCAAGTTTCGAACGCGTTAAAAAATTTTTATCCCGAATTTTATCCCGAGTCGATGGTTTACGAGCACGAAAGTTATCGGAGATATCGGTATATGAAATTTTGAAATTTTAAACGCGTCGAGTGTTTTTCGAATATTATTGAGCAACGGTTCGAATTTATTTGAATCTTGGAAAATTATAAGGTCCCTTAAATTCTCGGATATTTCAGACATCTTAAGAGCCCTTGGATTATTGAACGTCTCGAAAACTTTAAGGATATTCCACCATGGACTCGAAGGTCTTAAAATTTTCCACGATGTTCAGCTTCTTGGTAAATCGATAAAATTCCTATAAAGATTTAAAAACTCCTTAAATTCTATCGAATTCTAAAAAAAAAAAAGAAGGAAACCTTCTCGAAACTTTCCAAAAATCTCGCACGCATGAAAAACTCCCTCGAAAACTTCGACTCCCGCATTCAACTCCCTGAACTGGTGGAAAAATTTTCAAAAATTCTCGTTTCAAAATCCGGAGAAACAGATTCGAGGAATTGAATTCCATCCCCCTCGCGGCTCCCTTAAATATTTTCACCGGTGAAACCGGTTCATCTCCCTTTAAGCCCACCGACACGTCGAGCCGCCCTTTAATAATTCCCGCGGCGCAACATCGGATAAGGCGGTAACCTTTCAGGCGCAATAACCGGCCGCGCAAATTAACCCGCTGGATTTCGATTCCGCCCGCAACTTTTCAACCCGCTTTGATGTCGCGCGATTTCTCCCGCTTTCGTGGTTTCGTAACGAAACAACCCCTTAATAGAGTCGAGGAAACGAGAACGAAAACGTACGCGAGAACGTATTTCTTGCACGTACAACCTTCGGCTGGGGGGGAACTTTGATATGATGAACCCCGAGACTCGGCTAACTTTTCACCCTCACCCCCTCCCGAAGTGAAACTGTTACACACGAAGCGCCCTCTACTTTTACGACTCGCCAAAAGTCGCGGGTGGAGGGAAGTCGGCGCAAAGAGCATCGAATCGTGGGGGGGTATTTTATCCGTTCGAGATTGGAAGCTGACTCGACGCGACACTCATCCGCACCGCGGATTGCAAGAATTACGAAAAATGGAATATTTATTCGTTCGATTTTAGAAGCATTTTGTAGATTTTATTGAAGTAGAAGTTCGTAAGGGAAGATTTTCACGAGTCTTAAAAAAAATCTAATAGTATTTTAGTACATTGCTCTCCGTTTTATATTTTTAAAAATAAAATTCTCACGAATAGCAATAGTAATCGATAATTATTATGAATCTCTTTTCAGATTCGAAAAATAAATTCTTCAAATTTTAATTTTAACCATCCCTCTTCTTCGATCCTTCTTACGACGAACTGCTTCACAAATCTTCGACTTTATCCCTCCAAGTCCATCTGTGTGTAAGCGTTACCACAGTGTTAGTGAGAGTCGAGGATGGGACGCAAGAGGAACGGGCACGGCAATTCCACGCAAAGATGGCGGTCGTTGGGAGTAAATATCGGCCGCGAGGATGTTCTCTATTTGCAGGGTGATATCTGTTAGTCCCGGAGACACGCGAAATTGAAGGGACACCCTCTATGTATCGCGACCTCGCAATATCCAACCCCCTCAACATCCACTCTCCTCTCCTCCTCTTTCTGCCTCTTCTGTGTACAATCTGGCTTACATACACGAAAGGCGAAACGAAACTCAGGATAAAATCACCTGACGCGTGTAATGCGTTTTTTATTAAAGTCTCCGAGCTATACGGAGCGAAATGCGTTACGCATATAATATACACACGTATAATGCGACACGTGTGTATTCCTCCTCTGTACGCCCGTGTCACTTTAATTTTCCCTCGTTTTCACGGTGTCTCGTGAATTTTCACGGCTTTCTTTCCTATCGTGCACGCGTGTTATATCGTTCCCTTTTCTTTTTTCTGTTGCAGGTAAGTTGCAGTTGCAGTCTTTAAGGAGGATTTCTCAGATTTTTCGCTTCGAATCGCGGTACGATTGATTTTTCGGATGGATCGTGAGTAACAATGTTGTTAACCTTTGCGAATTTATGCCTTTTCGACAGAATCATGATCGCGTATTCGAATTTTTAAAGATGGATGTTGGATTTGAAACTCTTTTTCTTTCTTTTTTTTTTTTTTGATCTGAAGGAGAATTGAAGAAAGATATATTTTATATTCGTTTCAAATATTACAGTCGCAATCATAATCGCGTATTCGAATTTTTAAAGATGGATGTTGGATTTGAAACTCTTTTTCTTCCTTTTTTTTGGTCTGGAGAAGAATTGGAGAAAGATACATTTTATATTCGTTTCAAATATTACAGTGAAGTGAGTTGTCGATTCACGTTGATTTAAGAATTTCGCGATATTGAACGTGTAATTTTCCATTTCCTCGAGATTTTGTTTAGTAAACGGGGTGGGGGAGGAAACGGGTTGGTTAACGGAATGTTTCCATCTTTAGCGTGGATTTTTTCCCCCTCATTTCATACCCCTCTTTGGATACAAACCCTCGTTTATGAGATTGAAAATAATTGCGTCGTAAATGTCAGAAATGATTTTCTGAAATTGAAAATAATTTATAATTTCCCCCGTTGAAATGCGAATATTTCTCCTTCCAACTTCGGGGAAGGATTCGATATTTCTTTCTACGCACAGAAATTTCAAAGACTTCGAGTTACCAGCTCCGTTAAATAAAAGTTATACAAAGCGCGTAAAACAGCGTAACACATTTTTAATGGAATCTAGCTTGACAAGTTAATACGGGGAAGCTTATTAACAGCTTTCTTTGGTATTCAAAATCCGCTTCTAGGGAATCCCTTTTCCTTTTTTTTAACGAGTCGGTCGTTTAATTGTATACAAAATGATTTTGCCGAGCGAATTTAAATTAAAAAATTTATTTCAATCAGCGTGATATCATATAAGGAAAAGATTGGGCTTTACGAAGAATTTTATGAAATTTAATTACATCGCAAAGATTATTATTATTATAGAATTTAAATTTTTAATTCGATAATCGTTAAAACACATTTAACGCGCGCGAATTCTTTAAAAAAAAAAATACCATATAAAATTAACCCTTTGATATTGCGTAATAAAATTAAACAAGAAGCAATTATTCGAGGCTTTGGAAATAATTATTCCTTTATCCGATAATTACCTATTATCCCTTTACTTCTTTTAACCATCAAAAAACTTCAAAAGACGTATCCGACATCGAGTACAATAATGCGGATGCAACAATAAACAATCGCGAAATACAAACGCATAAATCAACGAATATAAATAAAATAAAACGGAAAAAGGAAGAGAAAAAAAGAGTTACTTGCCGCGTATCCCGCAACGCAATCACGCAACGATACAAAATCGAAACGGAAGAGCGTCGACAAAGACATTCGATCCCGTTGTTACGATACCAACCAACAGTTTATTAACTCTCTCTGATTACGTTACGTTTTACACAATTATCTTCAACATCGGTATCAAACGAACTCGCGTCACGTTCGATGGCCAAAGAATCGAGTCGAATCGAGTCGAAATCGAATCGTTGCGCGAAACGTGACTTGTTCCGAATAACACCAACAACAACAACAAAAAAAGAAAGAAAGAAAGAGAAGAAAAAATATAGAGAAAGCGGTCGTCATGGATATCGATCGATCACGTCAATATCTAATAATAATTATTACATCGAGGTGGATCAGCGTTTCGCGAAAATCTAATTACCGCTTGCGCTTCCGTCGCGACTTATCGCGACCGCGCATCTAATTGGTCGCGCAAAAACCGATTTCCGGGCACGGCCACACCACCGTTATCGTGTGCAGTGATCCGATAACAACGATAATTTTTGCTACCAGCTACCTCTGAACCCCGGGCCAAAACAGATCGACGAGAAACGAGGGGGGAAAAAAAAAGAAAAAAAAGAAAAAAAAACAGGGGGAAAAAAAGGGAGAGAGAGAGAGAGAGAAGGATGGAAGGGAGAATGGGACCGACCGGTTTACGCGTTCCCGACGATTTTTCGCTTTTGGAATCACCGCCGCGTGCATAATTCGCCGCGTATACCCGCCTCGAAATCGATGCACGGGAAATTACGAGCCGCACAACCCTCGAAAAGCGCGGTTCAACGTTGAATTTCGCCCCTTTTCAAACGCGCCATTTCAAGATACCGGTTTGCAACGATGCGGAGGAACGGTTTTTCATTGTGCACCGACCGGGCTGTGTCACTTTTGTCTCGTTTTTTTCTCTTCTTCTTTTTTCTTTTTTTTTTTTTCGTGGATAGTTTGTTCTCTCGTGGATATTTTAAGATCCCCGATGATAATTATTTGTTGTTCGATACGAATATTTTGTATATTTCATTTCTTTTCTCTAACTTAATCTCAATGATTGAAATTCTAAATATCGCGTAAGTTTTGAAAAAATTTTGCCAATAAATTTCGAAACGGCGATCGAGAGTTTAGATTTTTATCTTAAATAATTAAACGAGGGATATTTCTATCGTGTATAAAAATTCCTCTTTTTTTTTCTCTCTCTTTTTATGCAATTTTATATCATAACACGATCCCTTTATAAGACAGAAGAATATCAGATACAGTTCATTTACCGAAGAATACAAGATTCGTCGTATATTTCATCGTCCGACCGTCATTTGCGAAAACAAAGTACCGTGACATGGTGTAACAGGGAAATCTGATACAACTTTGCCTCGGAATACATTATTCTGAACACAAGTTGTTGCGATATTAACAAAGTTTCTCGTATTCTTGTACAAAAGCCCATTCGTAGCGTAGCTTCGTGTACCAAGACGTTCGAGATCTCTCTGTAATCTGATTTCAAAGTGGAGCATTTGGACGTCAAGCTTTCCTTAAGGATTCTTCGATCAGGCACTTTATCTCGGAAATATTTTGTAGAGAGGATAGTCTTTTCTACTTTACGATCGAAGGATTTTGCAGAAAAAAAAGAAAAAGAAGAGGAAGAGGAGGAAGAGGAGGAAGAAAAAAAAGATGGAGGGGAAAGAGGTCAAGAAAATTGTGCTTTTACAGGAAGAATTCCCTTACAGAATTCAACGTAGTAAGCAGGAAATTCGAAACCCTTACGATCGTTTTATTCCTTCTGTCTCCTCTTGTGTTGGACCAGATCATGTTGAACCGTTGCTCCGTTCTCAGTTTTCTCGCTTTTATTAGTTCAGCCTGTACTTTTATTAAATAAATAGGGGCTATTAAGCTGGTTAAACTAATCTATGTTTTCTCTTCGATCGTGGTCGCTTATGTTGCAAATTTTCTTCTGTAAGAGGGATAAAAGGGGGAATTTATCGAAGAGAAATATCTTTGAGAATATTATGTCGTCCATGAATTTTAACATTTGTAAAGAAATGTATTATGAATAATATAACTTTTTTTTTCTAAAGAATATTTAGGTCCAATATTTAAGAAAAATATTGATAATTATACATAATATATTCACGTATGTTAATTTCTTTCTAATTCAAAGAATTCCATTTTAAAAATAATCGTCAAACAGTATTTTGATTATTATTTTAAACACAAAAAGACTTTCAAATTCTTTTCAATAATCAATAAATTTCAAACGACGAGGATTTTATGAATTTATCAATGAATTTCGATTTTGATTGTTCTCTTGCTTTTATAATTATTAATACTACTTTTCGAACACTTTAAAATACAATAATCTCTTGTGCTATTACGTATTCTTTAAAAATTACTATTATTTGAAACTTTCAATCGAAATCAATAAATTTTATTAAATAATTATAGGTGAGAATAATAATACCTCCGGTAAATTTGTTAAATGGATCTTTTCGATCTCTAATGGATTTCCAATGTTAAAATACATTTGCATATTCGTTTCTAAAATTTTTTTTTCCTACGAATAATTTTATACACCACCACAAACAGAGAGAGAAATAGAAAGAGAGAGAGAGAGAGAGAGAGATTCCTTTCACTGAGAATAATACTTGTCCAATGAAAATAATTTCCACTAATTAAAGCGTTTTCTTCCACGCAGAAAAACATCAAACATTAATAATCACATTTTCCTATCTCAATCGACCAAACACTTTCACCTCTGTTCGAAACTCTATCAAAAGTATCCCTCCGATAATTTAAAATACTCTCGAGAAAAAATAACAATATCCGAACGGACAGTCCCATAACATAACACCATAAATCATCTCGTAGCTGGAAGATCACGTACTTGCTTACGTGGTACGTACGAAAGTGCAAAATACGATACAATGGAGCAAAAAGAAGAATAAGAAGAAGAAGAAGAAGAAGAAGAGGAGAGGACAAGGAAGAAGGGAAGAGGAAAGAACAAAAGGACGGCGAGGAGGAAGACGAAACGAGAAGGGGGAAAAAATAGAGGAAAAGAAAAGGGAGGCGTGTCGCGTGCATTGGGAGGGAGGGAGGGAAGAGGGGAGGAAGGGGCTCGTTTCGATATCAGCGGACACGGTATCGGGGATCTCGGCTCGGCTGGTTCGCGCGGCGTCGGACGAGCGTCGTAATTTGCAAAAATCGGCGGCCGATCGCGATAAGAGTGGCCGGCCGATGTTTGCCAATTAGCGTGCAACGGGCGTGCAACGGAGAGAGGAAGGGCGACACGATGGATGAGGAGGAAAGGAGAGGGTGCAAACTCGCGTTGCACGACGGGTGTCGGCTAATGGCAAAGCCGCGTCTCTCGTTCTCTCCGAGGGACACGACCCGCCTGACACCCCGAAACGGGGCACAAGTGCAACCCTGCCTACCTCTCCTCTCTCCTCTTCCTGTTCACCTCGCTGGACGTTCTTAATGGTGTCATGATCTCGCGCCTTTGTCTCTTCGTTGTCATTTCGATGAGTAGATACCGGATATTGTGGGATAAGCAAGTAGGTAGTTGAAAATTGGACAGTCCAAGGTGAAGTGGAGAGGCAAGAATGCTTATGGAGCTTATTTACCATGATTCTTGAGAATCGTGAGTAAGAAGATCGATGATCGAGAGGATATTTATTATCCTCACTCAGTTGTTTCAATGATAGATGTAATGGATATAGATAGATCGAGTATAATAAGGTGTTTGAAAATTGGAAATACTTATGTTTCAAAATATTTCCTCCAGTAATATCGAGAGTAAGAAAATAGCAGCTTCGAATTATTAATTGTCTCATCCGTTTAAAAGCTATTTTTATTTCGGAAGAGGATTTTTCAAATCAGTCACTCGATGTGAACACGACTCCTTTTCAATTATTATTTTATATGGATAAGAAGAATTTTACGAAACCAAGGATAACGTTGCTGCTTTAGATCTGTTTAAAATTTAAATACGGATTTATTGAAAATATTCAAGCCAAGTTTACACGTGGACACGATACTTTTACTGTTCGCAAAATTGCAAGCAATATTAGAATTCTGCGTGAACCAGTTTAATGCTTGATTCAAAGTTAATTTAAACGGAGTCTAGTCGAAGCCCTGTATAATGGATTTCAGTTCTAATCGAATTCCTGCACCTGGTTTGTCTACAGTGATTATAATTGAAACTTAATCCACATATTGCGATAATCCGGTATTAATTTATGCATATTTGGATTATACAGATTCGACCAAAATCTTAAGATTTAATTTAAATATTTATATAACATATTTGCGCCGGATTCGATATAGGTATACACAAATAATTTGGGCCGAGGACCTGTATTCCGATCCGAATTACACCTGGACAGACGTAACCGAGGAGATAGATCAACCTCAGGCTTAACGTGCAAGTAATCCAGGCTAATCCAGTATAGTTCACGCTTAGCTCAAACTGTAGCCAGTCAAACTTAATCCAGTCTCAAGATCGGTCCCAATCCTAGATTTATCTCAAATCTAACAAGGATACAGTCCAACCAAATTTGCCTTTAATTAATTCAACTTCTGAAGAGTGACGTAAAATCCCGTTCATGAAATCTTGAAATCGTCTTAAACTTGAATTGAACCGATATTAACGTAAGATTTATCTGGCCCGACTTGATAAATTAAATATTCCGTGTCTCGTTCGTCTCCATCAATTTTTCTCCTCTGTTTCTTCTCCATAATATGTGTCATTCGCGAAAGGAACGAGTAGAGAATGAAGAAACAGATAGATTAATGTAACGAAGACACGAAGCAATAACAAAGTGGCATCGCGTTCAAGACACGTTCCATTAAATTTAAAAAAGAAACGAGACTATACAGTGACAATACTGTGTTGAAAAATAAAAACTGTAAGAACGGTTGCAGGAAAATTGGAACGCAGAAATACACTGCAACATATATTCAGAAAAGAAAGCAACGCAAGAAAATTTTATTCACAGGAAGAAAGTGATAACGCTATATGCGTACGCAGAATGCAAATATAATACATTACTTTTCTCTGATAAAATTGAAAATTATCCGAAAAATTTAATTTTTATTTTTTTTGTAGAATATTAACTAAGGAATATAAAATTTGATCATAAATATTTATTAAAATTCATCTGATTTTCTTTTAACATTATTATAAAAATTTGATATTCTGACAATGAAACAATATTGGAAATTAATTATACATACAACAAAATAGAGATCACAATTTCCACGACTATAAATAAAATATATGGAAGAAAATTCGTGCAATGGAATCAGAATTTTCTCACTTCGTTTAAGATCGACTTTACATCAAACTCTAGCCAAAAAGCAAGAAAAGCAACGAATATGGCGTTTCATCGCGAATACCTGTGTCCCGTTATTAAACAGGAGCAACCTCTCGTGGTAATTTTGTTGCAGAAGTTTTGCAACAAATCCGTTAGCCGGGAGGATGCGGCATTTAGCTAACCAGCGTCGACTAAGCAAAATTCTGCTGCGGTGAGAAAATAATCGAGTCGACGTAAAGCCGTGGGCTTCTTGGGCTTTTATGTTATCACGCTTATCAGATATTTCAAGTCAAACGAAACACGTAATCCTTCGAAATAATTAAGTTAGGGATAATCCGATGCGACGTGTCTGCTATTGGTATGATACGTTCGAACGATCGATGAAGCACGGATGGATCGTCGAAACTTTCGTTGATGGAAAGATCATTAGTGGAAAGAATCGAGAGAGGACGATAATCTAATAATATTTTAGAAATTGATTCGTTTTTTGTTTCGTTTCATATAAGAAATATCTTGCGCCAAATCTCTGCACACATCTTTTCCAAAGAAGAAGAAATTTAAAGATTCGATGATTCATAATTTTAACAAATTTAGAAAGCAGGGATAGAATCGTGACTTTCATAAAAGAAATAAAATCAAAATTTCGAAGCCTGAACGAACTCTTCAACTATTACATTCCTCATGAATGCGTAAAAACTTCTATTTTCCAGAATTTGCTCTTTCAACATCCTTAAAAAAAACGACATCTCCCTTACTCTCATTCTAGCAAATAAAAATAAAAAAAAAAAGAAAACGAATCAAGTTTTTCTTCGAAATTCATCAATTTCACTCCGTTAACTTTAACCACTCCACTCGTCATCCGCAGGGACGGAAAAATCGACGAGGAAGGGAACTCCTCGTGGACCGGAAGCGGCGCGTCTCGCGCGTGCGCGCATCCTTCCCCTCCCCCCTCTGCGGCGGGGAGAATTAATTTTGCGCCGTGGCGCGATAATTCACGGCCGCGTGTCGACGCTTTGACGCGCGTAAAAATCTCACCGCGGTCAACGCCGTTGGCGGAAACCCGCGCGTCCCAGCCGCCGCGACGCCCCATTCGTCCTCGAAAAAAAGAAAATGCGGCGGCTAAAAAAAAAAAAAGACAACCATTCCTCGATACGCCTTGATACGTATCTTTTTTTTAATTATTTTATTAAGAAATTAATAAAATAAATGTTTTCAGCATTACCTGGCTTTTGTTATTATTGAGAAGGGGAAAAGAGATGGCTTTCTTTCTCGAGTTTTTCTTAAAGAGAATAATTCAACCGATCTTTGGATCGATTTTTCGAAGAGTGTAAGGATTTAGGACGATATAATTAACAAGTGATTATATATATTCGATTACGCTTGAAATTTCAACTTTAAAGTTCCAAACAATTGAGTTCTAATTATATATGCGCCAAGATCGTTGCATATACTTCCCCTTGAAACTCGAACTTACCATCTCGTAAGACGCTTACTAATATTAATAACGACGTAACGACGTGTAACAACATTCCACGCCGACGCTGAGAATCATCGGCGACGGCACAATTGCCCTTTGAAGGCCGCGTCGACCACGGTCCAGAGAAGCCTCGGTGTATAATAAGGGGCGTAATTGAGGTAATGGACTAATTGCGCGATTCGTTCCTCGCTGCACAGTGGTGGGCAATCGTTAATGCGATTCCAACAACGGCTTTTGACCTTAGGCAACTTGGGAATCAATTTACCGCGTGGTCGTTCGAGATCTGCCCCGAGATCGACGCCTTTTATCGGCCGATTTCTTTATTTTAGACGAGCAATAACGAGCTATCCGAGCCGGTGAGTTCTAATTATTTGTTCAGAAAGATGTATGCGGTGTTAGGTGATCAGGCGAGACATTATCGTCAATCGAATCGTGTTGAGTAAATTATTCGGTTAATTTTCGTTTCGAAAGAGGTATTTGCCATTTAGGCGGTTATGTAGATGCAACGTTATTGTCGATGTACTGGCGAGCAACTCTATTCGAATCGGATGCTTGCATATTACGATATGCTAAATATGGATCGTTATGTAATCTATATGCATTTATGTTGGAGGATCCATAATGCATAAGATTTCTTCGGGTCGAAAAGTAACGTTATTTGGACGTATTATTGTGCATGTATTCCCTTTCGGAGCGAAGCGAGGTATAAATTTTTATGAACATCGTTAAGGGAGAGATGCGATATTAAAATCGTGTTGGAAATTGAATTGGAATCTTTCGAGATGACGTAATAAATTAATTCTTCTAGTTAGAGCAAGGGCGATCCATTTCGTAGACAGAATCCATCAAGATTACGAAAATATAAATTAAATCGTTTAATTTTTACAATATTTCGATCATTGTTCTCCATTTTACTCGATAAATATCCTTAAAATAATTCGATTTATCCCGATGATATCAGCCCTAAGATTGAATTTCAAATATTTTTATTCCCTCTCTGATGCAAGGATCTCGTAGAAGAAAAAAGAAAAAAGAAAAAAATCGATGGAGATAAACGATTACGCCATTGTCTCTTAGAATCCCATCGAGCTAAGCGCGAAACAGATTTCTCTCGTAATGGTGATTCTAATTCGGCCGTAATATCGTCGTTTCACGACGACGTTTCAATACAGGGTTTAACGTTGCATCACGCTCTTTCCTCTTCAACAATGAGAACATAAAGTACGAATAGGAATGTGTTCACGCGGCGCCGTTCCTTTATCGAATGCATTCCCCGCCATTTTTCCCCGTAACTCCGCGCTTCGTTCGGCTGACATCACGCTACCCATCACCAGTGCCAATCTTGATAATTCATCAAATTCCGGAGCAACATGGTTGCGCTTCGAGCAAACAGCCAATTGCACGCAGAGCGAGGCCACTTAAGGATTTTAAACGCTCGTCCGGAATTCGAATAATCCGACGCTTTGTTTACCATTTCAAACAACGTTTATTCGACCCAATTTTTATTGTTTCAAAGTTGCTTGGATTTGAAATATTGTTTCAGGTTTTGAAGAAAAATTTTTCGAAAGATGTGCGTGAATTGAAAAACTGTATAATACATCCCTGAGTGTAAAATATATATTCATCAGAAATTGAATAACAATAACGAGGATAATAAAAACACTATAACAATAGAAGCAACGGAAGAGCAAGGCGAAATATATACAGGTTTCTTCTTTGAAAAGAAGTCTTCCAAATCTCTCCCCCATTTCCTGCAAACAAAAAGGAAAAGCCACCCCTCTAAGCGGAACATCTTCGGTTAAGCGATTTGCCCTGAAACAGGGAACGAGAGTGAGAGAAAAAGAGAGAGAGAGAGAGAGAGAGAGAGAGAGGTTTTCACAGTATCATCTCAACGGAATGGCACTCCTCTCCCTTCTCCCTCCCTCATTCTTTCCTCCTTCTCTTTCTTCCTTCGCTCGAAACGCCGCAGGGGAAACGCGAAAATTCCACAGTCCGCCGGAATTTATTGCCGCGAACATGGATTTTGAATTTCGTGGGCGGTTAAAGAGGAGGAGAAAGGGTGAGAGAGCAGAGAGATGTTCGCAAACAAAAACGGGGCGATCGTATTAAATAATTAAATCGGTCGCTATATCGAATAAAAGGGCCGAGAATAATAAATCGAAAGATTACGCGATTCGTTATTAACGAGATTCTATTTTACACCGCGGCCATTTAAATAAATTGCGCAGGATCGGGCCGCCGATAAATCCATTAAAATACGCGGGAAATATTTTTCGATTAGCCTTCCTTTCCCCGCGAAAAATTTCGCCCGATCTAAAAAGAACGAAACGAAATTGGGAAAAACCGAAAATTGATTTTCCGATCGGTATTTTCGAATTCTTGGAATTTCAAGAATAATACTCGTCTTATTAATACTCATATCACGTATTTTTGCTAATTGCAAAAATATTTATATCGCGAAGAGTCTATAAATGGTTCGTTAAGAAGTTTCGAAACAAAAATACTCAGAACGGAAATAAATATTGTATTTCAAAGTGTCGTTCCTCCTCCCAGTGGACACTGGAGTTTAATATCGACGAAGGAAAATTGAATTTTCCATTTTGTTCGAGGAAAATTAATTCATCCTTGCTATATCCTATTTTATATCCATTACGAACTTTCTCTCTCTTTCTCTCTCTTTTCCCCGATGCTCATCAACTCTAACAATATCCTTCCAACAAAAAACACTTATGGACTTTCTATTACGTGACACATTAATCTTACTCTCTTCTGCACGGTTGTAGAACATAATAATCGAGTTTAAACGAAAACATTCTTGAAACCGTACGCGTGAAAAGAGGCGCGAACGAGTCGTAAAAGAAATTTCTCACCTTTCATCGCTCGAAAACCACCGTTCACGCTTTTTCGAGAAAGAGAAGAGAATGGCGAGATTACAAAGAGATACATTATATTCGCAGAGGAACGAGGACGAGGAAGTTCGCGGCCGATACCGAAGTTAGCGACGATCCTCCTCACCCTGACCTTCGTTACATAAAACAAAACGCGTAGGATACCCTCGTCGAAGACGTAGAGGTAGATGGCAATAGAATGGTAACCGTGCGTCGCAAGGGGGCGAGACAGAGAGAGAGAGAGACAGGCCGTGGAAGTTGGGCCCCTGTTACCGCGCGTAGGCGTTGCACACATCCAACGACCCGGAACCACGGCAAATCTCTCTCCCGTATCTGGTTCCTCGGCCTCATAGAGAGAGAGAGAGAGACCTCGCACTCTCCGGCCTGCATTTACGTACCTACTTATCTCGTTAGGGCCGCGTCTCCACCCTCCCACGCCTCCCGCGATTCTCGTAATCCGCCCGACCGTCCGAGAATCCCGGTGAGAAAAATCTGCCGGAACTCCTCCGAGAGGAATCCTCCATCCATCCTCGACCGAGGTTTCGGCCGCCGTTTTTATTTTTTTCACAGTGTTTTTCGGAAAGGGAAGGTTGGACGATTGGATGATCTCGAGAGAACAACTGACGTTTGGGGTTTGGAAGAGGTTTTGGATATGGTCGAGGTGGGTGGTTGATCTCGTAAAAAAAAAAGGGAATATTGTTCGAGAGGATTGGATTAATCAGAGAGAGAAAGAGGCTGGGTTGGTTACTCGGATGTCCTGGTATATTAAGGAACTGGTTTTGCGATTTGAGGTTAGGAGATTGATTAGGTTTGTGAGTGGCGGGTAGTTTAATTGAGGATCTTTCGCGTCGTTTTATATCACAAAAATAAATAGCGTGATTAATTAATATTTTGCTAAATTTATTCCGTGATTTTTTAAACGAAGGAGATTTATTCTTAATTTTGAGGGTTGTTTCATAAGTCTTGTTGATGATCAATCAGAGGTTGAAAGAAGAATCGAGATATAGAATATTGATCTCCAATCTGATCCATTATATCTTTTTACCTGTACAAAATACTTGGAGCAAGAAATTACCATCCTCAACGTTCGAGATGATAAAAGAAAGAAAGAAAAAAGAACTACTTTGACGGATTAAACGAACATCGAGAAAGTATCAAATGAAGTTTACCTAAAGATACTTTTTCCTATAAATTTCCAAGTAACCATCCAAGCTACACTCCACTCCGTTCATCCTTTCAGACTTAATTTCAACGAAAATCTAATCCGACGTTCGACGAACGGGATAAAATTTCAATCACGTCCAATGTGGAGAACACGAAATGAAAATAGGCCGATTATTTATAGCGTAATTTCACCAACCTCCTCGCTCTATCCTTCTTCCTCCTCCTCCTCTTCCTCTTTTGTTTCCTCCGATTTAAAACTTCTTTCCACGGTAAAGACGGATAGCCCGGTTGAACACAGTTTGCACAGAAGGGTAGATGGATCCAAGGCGATCGTTAAAGTATCGTTTCGCCTTTAAAACATTACGCAAGCTTTCCGAGAGGTTATTACGAAGTTTTGTAAGCGACAAGTCTTCCCAAGTATCCGGCCGCATGTGGTGTACACCGCAATCTTCTTCTTCTTCCTCCACCCCCCGCGGATCTTACCCCCGCTGTAATCTCAATTAGGAAGCCTAACGACGGGAAGCCCGCGATATTAAATCGCAATAATTAGCCAATTTTCCCCGCGGCCGGATTACGAAAACCGCCCCGCGACAATTCCGTGAATATGAACTCCCTCTTTCTCACCCCTCTCCCTCTTTCTCACCCCTCTCCCTCGTTCGGAGAACCTGCTGCTGCGAACTCCATCTTTGAACTCCGGAAGTTGTTGTTGCCGTTGTGCAACCAGTGTTTTGAAAATTAATGTTCCAACGTTCTACTTTTAATTAACTAGCTACTTTCGAAATGAAGATTGGAAATTCGATGAGGGAATATTTGTATGAGATGTATATATCAAGACTCGAGGGTTGAAAATGATGACAAATATCTTCTTCTATCGAAATTTTATTCAATTTCAAATTTCCTCGAATTCCATTTTAGAATTAACTAGCTACTTTCGAAACGAAGATTGGAAATTCGATGGTGAGGGAATATTTGTATGGGATGTATGTATCGAGACTCGAGGGTTGAAAATGATGACAAATTTCTACAAATATCTTCTTCTATCGAAATTTTATTCAATTTCAAATTTCCTCGAATTCCATCATCACTTCTTCCTCAATCATCGTACGTATTTGTTCCTTTGAATCCTTTTGATTTCGTGCAAAGAAGCTAGAACTGTCGTTAATAACGCGTAGACCACGAACTTTCGCATTTGCGAACAACGGGGAGGTAAGAGGCAGGTTGCGACACAGGGTGAGTCTCCACCCCCTCTCTCTGTATTCATCGCGCGACGCAACGTGGCGGATCTCGTTCCGCACTTCGCCTCGACTTCCCTCTCTCCCTCTCCTTCCTTCCTTCCTTCCTTCCTTCCTTCCTTCCCTTCCTCCAACTTACGACGGCGAAATTACGCAACAACGGGATAAAAGTGACGCGTCCGTGACGAGCCTTCGTGGCTCGCCAAAACCACCCCCGTCAGATTTTCACGGTCGCCAGGGAACCGAGATTAAACTGCTCCGCGTGTATTCGTAGTTTCAATTGGACGAGTTTTCGAGGATCGTTTATCTTCTGTTGGGGGATATTTAAGAGAGTTGGTCAAAAGGTTTTTTGTGGAAGGATATTTTTTTCGAGAGGATGATTTCGGTAATATCGAATCTTTGTATCTTTTTAAATTGCGATTTCGATTTTTATTAATGGAAAATACATACGAAGATACATTGTGGTAGAGAATAAGATTATTTACGAATGAATGAAAGAGGAAGAAGTGATTTTCATAATTCTCGTTATTTCAATTATTCTTTTTTATTCGTGCGTGTAATTATTTATTTCTCATTTAATCTTATTTGATTCTAAGTTTTTAATACCATCGTGTATTGAGAATAGAAGGGAATGGAAGATCGGTATATTCTGATTACCAAGATTATATAAGAAAACTGAATTCTTTTTTTCTCTCTCTCTCTTTTTCTTTAATAATAATAAAAGTATTATCTCGTAATAAAATTTCGAAATATTCCTTTTGAACCAATTTTAAAAAATTGTTTTCTGTCTCTAAGACGTATCTTTCAAGAAAATAAGAGAAGGGGGAGAAGAAAAAGCAAAATAACTAGCAATTTTGTATATTAATACATTTCTCATATTCTAAGTTTCAATTTAATTATCGTGTTACCCTAATTATTTTTTGCTATCTGCATTTAATTGCATTACAAGATACATTTTATAATCGTGATATATTCCTTTCATAAATTTACAATTTAGAATAATTTATATACCTCTTTAAAACTGTTAAGCGTTAATTTCAGAAGGATGCTTATTTCAAATTCACGAAAATCACATATTATAAATATCCCAATAATTTTTACATGAATGTTTTCTAAACGAAGCGAATAAGGAGGTCAAGCTATTCTTTATCAGTCTTCACCTGCCAGCTGATAGCCGCTTTCTAGCGTCTTCACTTCCTCCTAATTATCCAATTATTATACTTAATTTTTACAACCTGACGCAACTTCTATCATTTTCTCTAATATTTTGCATTTCTTCTTCTTCTCTTTCTCTCTCTCTCTCTTTCTTTTTCGTTTGAAATATCTTTGATAAATTAAATTTTCTTAAATTTCAAGTAAAATACATTCACCTAGAAATTTACTGTTATATCAAATTATATTCGAATATATCGGGTATCTATTCTATATTTAAAATTATCTTTGAGAATTTTCATTTAATTAAAACAGCATATATATTTAATTCAACAATTCTATTTAGAATGTGTTTTAATATAAACATATTCCAAAATCTTTATACTTGAATTGATTCTAATTAACTTAAACATTAGATACTCTTACGAATATTAATAAATTTTCAATACTAAAATCCACTCTGTCGCTATCTTCCTCGACTTAAATTTAATAAGAAACATCGATACTCGCGAGAAACTATACCCAAAAGAGTTCAAAGAAAAGAACCTCGTATACGTACATACCCAAACCGATCCTATCTCCCAATCCTATCTCCGTAAACCACCGACCCGCCACCCCTAATCGCGCCATGTTAAACGACACATCGAAATTGCCATAATCGCGAGGCGTACAAGCGAGGCGATCCATCCTCTCTTACAACGGCTTTCACCTGTTCCACGTCTTCGAGCGGAAGATCTTCTCGCGCGAAGAACGAGAGGCCAGGGAGAGGTATCACGACCTGGTGGTTTCGCCGCGTGCAAATCTTCCCGATCCTCGTTTCTGATCTCGCTCTCCCTCCTCCACCTCCTTTCTCGCCATGTGGAAAGGCTGTAACCTAAGCGGCTTGCACTTAGTGCCTGTTTATCTCGTTAGAAGCGGGCCTCCTCTAACCTTCCGGAACATCTAGCCGCGCGATCTGCTCGTAATCTCGTTTGGCTGTTCGTGTTCTCCCGCCGTGTGTGTCGCCGGGAAATCCCATTACCGGGCACGGATCATAGGTATTCTGCAAACATAAAATTCAGGCTTGTACCGCCTCGCGATACCGAACCGCCCCGCCTTTGCCAAGATCCGATCGATCGATCGGCTAGACGAACGTGAGGAAATTCCGCTAGATATTCTCCTGTTAGAGCGTGGGAGTGTGCGTGAGTGCGTGCGTGCGTGTCGTCGTTTTGTCGTTCGAGGGAGATGGTTCCTGATATCGAGACGTTTGAGAGGATGTCGGTGCGGGCGGTGCTTTGTTCGTCTCGATAAGGTGAATATCGATCTGGAACAGTTGCGGGATGGTAGATTTATATAGATTAATTATAGATTAAGTATTTATACGAGCCAGGTTAATAATAATAATAATAGTAATAGTTGTTAACAGGGGTGTGAAATGTTTGTTCGTAGAAATTCTTTCAGCAAGATGATAATAAAAAAGAAAGGAAGGAAGGAAGCAAGGAGATTCTTTCGAAACGACGTTTAAAAATAAACATCGAGCCCTTCAAAATTTTTACAACCAACATCTTTACAATCAGCTCTATACAAACAATAGAATTTCTACTTTCCAAGTCTTAGACTGTCAAATTAATCTCTCATGGAAATCGCTCATTCAACTGAAACTTTCCTTCATAATGAACTCTAATCTCCCCCTCCCTCTCGGCAAAATAAACAACGAAATAAAATCGCCTTTTACCCGAAGTAAGATCGTTTAATTCCAAGCAAGAAAAGGGAAGAGAAACGATCTTACCGACTACGACTCCGACTCCAGACTTTATTCGTTCTAAAGTACTGTTGAAGGATCGTTTTTTTTCGGGAAAAAACGAAAAAAGAAAAGAAAAGAAAACGGCAAGCGTGTCTGGGATCGTGGGCGGATACAAGGCCCCCGATATCGGTAAGCGCGAAAAAACATTGGAATCGTGTATGGAGGGTATTATCCCGCGGCGTGTAACGACAACTTATTCGACGTGGGACAACGCGCGTAAGTGGAACATCGTTCGTATTGATTTTCTCGCTGCTAATAGCGCAACGTCCCCAAGAAACCATATAGCCGGCCGATGAGGCTGTTGCGTCGCGGGTGTTGCGGAAAAGAGCGAGAAATATAGGCCGCCATTGGGGGCGAGGGAACGAAGGGGATATTGGGAAAGTTAATTTGGGACATGGTATCAATTGTGTTCGTGGCGTTTAATTTTTACGTTATTACGTTCTGTCGGGAATCGAGACGTCAAATAATAATATTTTTATTTAAAATGTTCGAGGAAAGTGAAGATATAATTGGAAGTAATTCTTTCTTTTTTAAACGAAATGAAAACGATTGAAAACGAACGTAGTATTTTAATATATATTTCAATTGTATCTTTTGGTTTCGTTATTGGAATATTTGATAATTTGTGAGATTGCGATTAAATAACGGACGAAAATATCTTATTGGAGAATGGATAATCGGATAATCTTTATGTATCTTTATGTATTTAATCGAAATAATTATCGGTGATTGCATCACGTGCTGTTGCATTTTTGATAATCAGACAAGATAGTCGAACGTGGTTTTATTGTACTACGTGTGGTATTTATACACTGTTCTTTTCAAATATTCAAATACTATTTCGAGACAATTCTCGAAAGAAATTGAAAATCTAAATCCAACATTCTCGGAACGAACTCTATTCTAAAATTGCAAGTTTCGAAAATATCGAAAGGAAGAAAAGAAAGAGAGAAGAAACAGAAAATTTAAATTGTTCGACCAGCTTTCTTTTCTCTCGTCTCGCAACAATGTGCGAATATCGAAGGAACGACGCGACGATTCCTGCTCGAGGCTAACACGAGAGTGGAACAAGATCTGGGATCGTGGTTAAAGAGTTCGACCGCGGTGTCGGGCAGGTGTGTTTTGCCGTGAGATGCCGTGGCCATCGAAGAAGGCAGGGAACGGCAACACGTGAATGACCTTCGACCCAGGCCAGGCTGCCTGCTATTCCTTTCCGTTCTTCTTCTTCTCGCATCCACGGCCGAGTTCTGCACGCCCTTCCCCTCGCCATTCGTCTTCTCTGCCTACATACCGTCGCGTCTCGATTGATTTTCTCTTGTACACCTCCTCCCTTCTTCCTCCCCTCCTTTGATGTCTTGCAAATTTTCCATCCGTAATCGCGCGCCAGATATCTCGAACGAGATGTTGGTTTTCTCGGTTTCCTCAGGAAGGAAGTCGAGGAATGCGTGGAATCAGTGGAAGGATCAGATCATTATGCGAGGAAATTATTCGTAAATCGACGAATTTGAACAATACACAGGCAAAATTGAAGTTGCAAGTTTTTAAGGGATACCTTCTATACTACAAACGAGATTCAAAAAATTTCTATTTCATTTTTCATGATCAAAATCCTCGTGTAAAGAATTTTAATCTCGGGAAGATTGTTAGAATAATTTAATTCCATTATTTATATACGCTTTCCAAAGGTATCCTTCCAACGAATCCCATTCCATCCGCCACAGTATCTAAACTACTAAAACAAGCCCGTCCACCTCCGCCAGCTCTTATTTCGCACTTACCTCGTCGCAACTTCCTAAACTACCCTCCCCCCCTCCTTACAAGAAACCTGATAACGCGTAACAGTCTCCGCAAATCCGGGCCGTATTTCACTTTACCCTCCATGTCCTCTCCCCTCCTCTCCCCATTCATCCTCCAGTTCCATCCCCGTAGGAAAAAAAGAGCCACCCCCGCAATCCTCCACCGCTAAACCCGGTAACTCGCTGTTATTCGAGCGAGGGGGGTGGTAAACGACAGGTTCAGAGACTTGGGGTGAATCGTTTCTCGGTTTCGAGGAGGAGTGCACGCGATTCCGCGGGCGGATGCGTCGGAGGAAGGTGGAGGCGGGCGTACGACAGGCTCTGAGAAAGAGAGAGAGAGAGAG
The DNA here is from genome assembly GCF_003254395.2 of Apis mellifera. Taxonomy (NCBI): domain Eukaryota; kingdom Metazoa; phylum Arthropoda; class Insecta; order Hymenoptera; family Apidae; genus Apis; species Apis mellifera. The sequence continues at coordinate 4,728,980 of NC_037645.1, forward strand.
AGAGAGAGATGGTTGTGCTCAGGGTCAACACTCGAGGCAGGGAGAGGAACGTAAGGTACTGTTAATGCAACCTCACGATCGCGAGATCCCGCGATGAGCCGCGGGAACCGAGCGGATCCTGCTCCTCACGAGCCCCTCCTTCGACCCTCCCTCCGTTCTTTCTTCGAACGTTTCGTTTCTTTGTTCGGGATCGCCACGGTTTCGTATCGAGGCGATACCTAGTGTATCTATCCAGAGATATTTTTTTCTCGAGAGAGGCTTCGAACGAAGGGTTGGAAGGATGAAGCGAAGCATCGAGATCTTGTCCTGAAACGTTGAGAATTATTTCTCTGTTTCGAAGGAGATTGGACGATGGAGGATTTAATTAAGAAACGAGATAAATTGAATCGAAATGGAATTTGATAATAATTTTTCTTCTCAAATTTTTATTAAGGTGATAAATTGTTAGAAACCGGACTTTTATTGTAGATCGTGTAGAAGGAGAGGGAGGAGCGAGGGATAATAAATTGTTTTCTCAAGATAGATTAGAAAATAAGAGGGATAGATTTTCTCGAACGAGCCGTTGGAAACGATAACATTCTTCTTTGTATATTAACTTCTTGCTTCCGTAAACATTTATCTCGCTTAATATATCAAAACTCGAACGCGTATAAACGCGTAAATGTAAACACGTGTAACACGAGTTCCAATAACGGGCCAAAGTTATTACGACTATTGTATTCATATAAACGCGATCCTTCGTGCAATAATAAACATTGGAATTATCTGATTCCGTACGGAATTAAATTTGCCTCAGTCGAGCATTAGATTTTGTCCGAGCTACACGCGTTACGTATTCGTGTTATTATTACAATATCGCGTATTAACGCGTATTCGTATCGCGAAAAGTGTTAAAAAGTGTTGAAAAGTGCGTTCGTTAACGAGTGTTCGTTCAAAGTGTTGAAAAAGTGTTGAAAAGTGCGTTCGTTAACAAGTGTTCGTTCGAAGATTCTCTTCTTTAAATTATCCGTAAATAATACATTCGGCGATAAACACCCTCTCTGCTCCTCCCTCCTTCCCCTACCTTCTCCCCTAACGCCTTGATTCCACCCGCCTGATTTAAACGGGAATTCTACCCGATCTTTTATGCAGATTTTCCCCGGCGACGCGTGTTGTTACGATTCATTAAACACCCAGGGAGCGGAAACAGGAGTCGAACTTTTTTACTTATCGAGAGTGTTCGCGTCTTTCTCGTTTACGCGGCTCGATGTGGGAAAAAAAGGCGACACGCGAAGAAATAACCGCTTATCGAACAACTCCCCCCTCTCCTTTCCTCCCTCGTTTGCATATCAATCGATTTCTCGTCGCGAATCTACGAAGCGAACATCATCATTGAAAATTAACAAGTTATGCGGTATAACTCGATAACCTATCGAATCGTTCTGTCTATCGATTTCATCGAATTTTCGAGGGAGAAAGAAGAGAAGTGAGAGGAAAATGTTGTTAAGCGTGTTATGTAAACGCGTTGTACTTTGAGGAATAACTTTTTATCGAGTACAGGGTTTGTTGTTGTTGTTATCCTTTATTGCGCCGCGAGCAGAGTAGAAAAAAAAAGAAAAGTTTGGATCGTAAAACGAAAGTCTTCCGCGGAACTCTTTAATTTTACCCCCTCCCTTCGCGGTAGAGATTCTGATTGGAGAAGTTGGAACAAGGGTGGTTTTTTTGATCGAGGAGTATTATCAGGTGGAATTAGAGATACCATAAGATGTCGAGAGATTCACGTTTCTTCAATTTCTTCTTTAAAAAATCTCATATCAATATACAAACAAATATTATTTAATTATCCACTTATTATCACGATATAACTCCTCAATCGTCAAACACCATACACGCTTCTTAATCGAAATCTCTTCCTTCGTGGCCATTCATCGTTTCAAGAATCAGTATCTCAGCCAAACCGGCTCAGTAGCGATCGAAACTTTCCAGTCATCGACTCCTGGAATTCCACAAGCGCTTGGAAACAGCTCTCGAAGACCGGCAACTTCCATCCCACCGTCGAGATATCCTCTTTTCCCCGAAAACGAGATCCTTTGGTCTTTGGCCCCTCGAACTTGGTCCCTCGACGAATTACCGCTAATCTCCAGCACCCTCTCCCATCTCCCTCTCTCTCTCTCTCTCTCTCTCTTAAAGAGAATCCGTCTCTCGAATGCCTAAATCCTCCCCCATCATTTCTCCATCCATCTCTCCATCGTCTTCTTCATTCTCCTCGAGCGTCGTGTTACCGAGACGTCGCGTTAAATTCGGTTGCATCTGGCCATCTTCTTTTCTTTTTTTTTTAAAAATTCCTTCTAATCTCGGTAACGGGGATCTCGCGTTTCCACGTAAGCTGCTCCATCCTTCCTCCTCCTCCTCCTCTTTCCTTTCTTCCTCCACTTCGAAGCCCTTTGGTCGACTTTTCCGCGTTAATGACGACGATAAAAAGATTAACCGGGATTGGCCGGCGCGGATTCAGAGCCGGGCCACCGGGCTCTAAGCGGAATTAGGAGCAGACAGCGCGACGAGGGAGGCCGACTTTAAGGGTGGCCGGTTAAAAGCCTCTTCGAAGAGAGAGAGAGAGAGATGACTCTGATCGTAGAGTACTCTGGCAATGCTACTTGGTTACCGTTGGTAGCTCTAATGCTGGTGCTCTTTGAGTGACGTGACGTGAGGGAGAGACATTCACTGTTTCCGTTTCTGGATCCCTCCTAAGTGTACGTTAGGATGAATTTTGGCTGGTGGATCTATCAGATTAGTCCTGTCACCACGTTCCACGTCTGGAATATGCAATAATGAGAGACTTGATCATTTCAAGAGAGAGAGAGAAAGAGAAAGAATTGTAATAAGAAACATTAGTAAGAAACGTTTGTAGATACATGAAGATTATGGATACGTTGAAAAGAGTAAAAGTAGGATCGGAGAAGGAAGAAGATGGAATTCTGCACGCACGTGAAATTGTGAATTATTATCTACGTTATGATTACAAGGTGTCACGATTTTGTGATATTGCGATATTTTATTACCATTTCTTGTAAATTTCAAATCAAAGAGAAAATCATATAATATGCAATTAATTAATATCTCGTTTCTCTCGATTGTTCAATTCGTGGAAAGCATTTAATCGCTGATGTAAAATATAAATGTTACCTCGTGTTGTATATCACATTTAAAGTCGGATTGATCCTCTCGTTTCTCATCAAGCTTGATAAAATTCGCAACAAATCTTCACCACGAAATTATTGCCATTTGATGAAAAAAAGAAAAGAAAAGAAAAGAAAAGAGAAGAGAAGAAAGAAGAAAGAAAAGGTTAAGAGAAGAAGTCAGATTCGGATTTGCAAAAGGATTGTATCGATAGTTGGTTGACGATTGAGGTTTTCGGTTCAGGTTTTTAGTCGAGTTTCTTTCTTTCTTTCTTTTTTTTTTTCGACCCAGTTGCAATCAGCGCGAGAACACTCGATGAATTGTGAAACAGGAACGGGGAAGAAAGGGATTCTGACGAGAGAAGGGATCTTGCGTGCAACGGAGGACGGTGTTCTAATTAAACTTGAAATTTCTTTTGCTCTTTTCTTGCGACTCGCAGCTTTCCTCGGCTCCTATTATCGTGTTAGGTGTTAGAGAGTGTTTTGACTTCGTTCAAAAGAACGAATTAACGTTTCAAGCCAACCTTCTCTCCCGCTCTTCCACGCTCTGTTTTCACGTTCCGGGAGAAAGAGGGAAATGAAGGAAAGATTAGATGTGCTGTTTGCACATTTTACGCCTCGTTCTCCCACGTATCTGAATACTTCACCTTCGCTGAAAACTCGAGCACAGTTACTTAAGCTTTCTTTATTGCCTTTGCACTTGTGTTTAACGCGTTACAACTCGAGTTTACAGTCGAAATTATTTTATGGATTTTGTTTTCCTCGAAACGTGTTCAATGTGTTCATTTCTGGTGTTTCATTCGCTCTTCTTTCCCTCGTTGAATGGAAGCTGTATCTTTTCGCGTAGAATTCTTTATCTTAATAAAATTAGAAAAGGAGAGAAGAGACAGATGTACCAATTTCGAATATCTACTTTCCCCTCAAATTCTCCGCAGATAGGTGTCTTATTATATCTCGATCGATGCTCTAAATAATTATCCGAGTCGAATTCGAAAACTTTCATCACATTTCGACCTTACACTTCCATAAAAATATCGCTTCGCACATGAAATAGAAGAAAATGCAAAGATAAAGTCCCATCCTTAAATCGTTTCGAGCCGTCAAATTCCAAGTCGTCAAATTCATCCCTCTTTCCGATTATCATCCCCAAATCTACGAAATCCACCTTTCGAAACGAAACTGATATGAATCGTCTCTCGAAATCCAACAATTCTCCTCTAGAAATTTTGTGGAAACAAATTTTCGTGGAAGGCGAAAGAAAATCGCGACGATTAATTGTGCGCGCGAAGATGATGGAAGAAAGACAAAGTCTAGACGTAGTTGTTGTTGGAGAACGGGGCGGAATAAAGCCGGGGAATCTATTAATTGGAGAACGCTTGTCCCCGCGTTTATCATCCCCGTGGAGGGGTGGCCGAGGGTCATTTGTTATTTACATATAATTCGTGGCGCGGCGTTACGCGGCCCGACAGGCCGCAATTAACGCGCGATCAATTATTTTTCGATGGGCATGGCTTGTTCGCCGAATACGTGGCCACGTTTCCGCGATAATGTCGAACCAGATGCATGGCGGTCCACCATGTGAAATCGTGATTTTAATCTAAAATCCCGCCGCGCGAGATAATTTTTGAATTTTCTTCCTTTTCTTCGGGGATTGGATTTTTTTTTGCGTCGTTCGTGAAAACGAGGATCAGATTGCTGATTCGAAATTGTTATCAGGCTTATTATATCACAGGATTCTGAATTATAGGTTCATCGTGATTTTGAATCGATAAATTTTACTCTGTTTTTTTTATTCCGTTCACAAATAGGAGATTAGATGTCGAGAACAGATTCTTCTTGCTAGGATTTTCATAATATTGGCGGATAAAATTTTATATGTTTTAATCTATGATAATTGTTTAAATTAATTCGAAGAATTATTCTAGTTTGTATTCTTTGTTTTTTTCGAAAGAAATAATTTTTTATTTACATTGGCAAAATTCTCGAAAACTTAATGAAACGTGAGATCGGTGAAATAGCGTGCAAATATTTCACTCGTTAAAAACCTTCCAAAATCATTATATACCAGAATAACGTAACGTATTCTCTCTACAGTGATTCGTTCTATTTTCTTTTCTAAAAGTTCGAAACACGAACGATCGCGATTCAGTAACTGTAGAACATCACGAAGAATATAACCGCACTCGCGTGACGGAAATCGTTCTTCTCCCTTCCAGTAATTGCAATTACGTAGACTGATTAGCTTTAAACGCGGTTTAAAATGAGAATGGAAGAAGGGGGAGGAAAAAGAAGAAGAAAGAAAAACCGAAAGAAAATACAATACATTTCGAAGTTTGCACCTCCTCTCTGTTAAATTAATGATACAACAATAACGGCGTTTCTCGGAGATAATCGTTTGCAATCGTTCAGAGGTTTACAGGTGATAAAATGATTACGAGAAATAGTCGGATAATATCGTGGAGGCAGGTGGATATGTTTCGTTTCATCCTGTAAACCGCATAAGACGGCTTAGTGTAAGATAAAACGAAACATGGGGTGCTTCTGCCCTCGTACGGTTTCCCCAGTTCGACTGTCGCTGCAATTTAAGCCACCGCGATAAAGAAGCTTGTCGAACGCGATTCCCTTTTCGTTTAAATGGAATTTTCATCCTCTCCAGCCTTCGAGGGAAGAAAGATATTTTACCTCGATGTAGTACAAATTTTTTTCGAAATTATAAAGAGAAAAAATTCGAAGAATCAAATCCTTTCCTCGCAACATCTTTCTTAAACAACATCCTCTCCCTCCCCCTAATTCTCTCCTCATCTTCTCCTTTAAAGACACCCAGAGAGAGAGAGAGAGGAAGGCTTTCGCTATAAAAGAAGCTGGAAAATCTCTGGAAAGAGGGCTGAGAAAGGACAATGTTTGCGGATACGGTACAACACGTTTTTCTTTCGCCGCTTTACGCGTTGGCCAAATATTTTGAGAACAGCGGAGGGGTGTCAGAGGGCGGAGAGAGAGAGAAAGAGAGAGAGACTCTCTAGTCGATTTTGCGGGCGAAGCACGAGGAGGACACGGTGTAGCGCAGGTTGCGCCCGATCGAAACAACCGCGTGTGGTATCGTGTAGGGGCTTCGGGGCTTAGAATTACAAACAAACGCGATTACGACGCCCTTTGCGCCTCTTTACGCGGCTCAGGGATCGTGTACCGGGGATCTATCGACCCGTGATCGAAATTCCGATACCTGCCCTCATCGCGACATTCGAGGATCTTGCCTCTTCCCTCTTTACGTTCCAATTTCCCTTTCCAATTTTGGTTCTTAAATTTTTATTTTTGACGATCTTTATCGATTATTGACTGCCCGTAGACAATCTTGATCGTTTCCAAAATTATTTTATTCTATCTTTTTTTCTTCTCTTTATTTGGAAAAAGTTTACACACTTCATAGATTGGAGATTTGCATAGAATTTTTTCAGATTTTCTGAAATCTGGAATGATAAGAAATGGAAAGGGGAGAGAGGATGAGAATTTAATATAGATATAGATATATAGAATATGTTATTGCACTGTGGTTTCAATTTCTTATAGCGAAGTGAACTCTTTTAACTCTCGATGTTTTCTGGAAATGATCGATTTTGGGGAAGGGGAGATTTCTCGAAACTGTTTGAAACTGTTTCGAAAGTATTTAGACGTTCGACGATTGATTTTTATAGTTTGAAAGGCGTATTGTGTTTCTGACCTAGTTCCCCGGAATATTGAAATGCTTGGAATTTTTGCGCCTTGGAGAAGTTTTTAATATCGAGTCGGTATTAATATCGGTATTATATATAAAAATATAAAAGGCGCGTAAAAATATACCAACATTTTCGAAAAATTTCTTCAAATCAAAGATCATTTCATCTGTTTCTCTCCGTCCACAACCTTTTCATCAAATCATTATAATATATCTTTTAAACGTTGCTCGAAACAAATTCCAACTCTCGTTCATTCAACGCAACCCCCACTCCTTTCACCATTTTTTCACTCGCTCCTTCTCTTTTCAAACCCCTCCCAACCTCCTCCTCCTCCTCCTCCCATTCTTCTTCTCCCGTTCCGAATCGAGAAACGATTTCATCGCGGTTCGCGTCGTGCACAATTGTCTGTTCCAGTTTCGAAAATACGAAATCCGGATGCGCCAGGCTATGCACATTTATCCGTGTCACTTTTAACCGCGATACGGCCGCGAGACATTCAGATAGGAAGACGTCGTATCCGACGACGAAAGTCGAATAGACTCGTAAAGTTCACGGTGGAATAAGAGTGCAAAAATTTCCCTATTTCTATGCGGTTTTTGACAGTGGAGCAGCCACGTGTACGTCACTATCAGCGTTTCATCCCTCGACTTCCTCCCTCGCGACGGCGTAAATCAAACCGGAATTCTCTTTCTTTCCCTCGTAACTCGTTTCTTATAACTCGTGCAAAAATATTAAACGAAAACGAAACTTTTATCATTATTTTTTTTTTTTTCGAATCGAATAATAATTTATTATATTTTTGTATGGAAAAAATGTAATATTGCAAATTGAATATTATGGATGGATATATGGGTTTAAATGCAACCAAAATTTTAATTTTGTATTTTATGTCGAGGGAAACACAGTCATTTTCTAAAAATATCGCTATAAGGATGTTTCCATTCGTGATGCGGACATGTTGTCACGCGTTATGAATATATTTAAACGGGAAAGAATCTTCCGAGATTCTCATCGCTTTTTCAGATTGGCTTCCGTACACCGTGTTGAAAATTAATGAATCTTTTCCATATAGAATGCGTTTCCTTCTTTCAAATGTAGATCGAGTTGTGCATTTTTAACAGGCAATAGCATCATTTAAAATTCGCTCTAAAATTGAAATTTCATCTATCTTAAGAATTATTATATTACAGAAAGAATTATTAAAAAAATATTTCTCCTTATTTTTTTAAGAAACTCTCAGTTTTACAATTTTAAAAATCCAAACTGTATATAAATCACCATCAATCGCTATCAATCAATGTATCCGACCAAAGGGATGATAGATACAGATTACAATCAGAACCCTACAATTCCACAATTCCACGTCGCGCAACAACGTCTTGATTCGCGACTTCGTATAAACGCGATCCCTCCTTCTCCTCCTCCTCTCCCTGTGCGATCACGAACAGACGATTACAGAAGGGGAGGGCGAGAATAGCGGCGTCGAAGACGGCTGTAAAGCGGAAGGAAAAGTCGATAGATTATAGGCGAGGCCGCAATCAGGCCGCCTAATTACCAGTTAACAGTGGAACGAAATCCCGGCCTTACGACTGACGATTCGAATTAATCGGCGAATTAGCGCCGCCTGTGATAGCTTCATGGAGTCGCGGCCGGCGAGGATAGCCCTTAAGCATCGCAATTACGCTGGATCTATGCGGGCGTATAACACGCGAGAGTGGCCGCCATCGAGGGAGAGGTTTCGCCAATTTAATTAACTTCTGTCGATAAATTCGCCGCCTTGTCCCTATAGTAGGCCTATACGCCTGGAATTTTAATAGCCCCCCTCCGTTTCCTTCATTGATATTTCGCGTTGCGTAGCAAGTATTCGTGAAACTGGACACGCGAACTTTCTTTTTTTAATGCCAGGGATGTGTGTTTTCGTTTCTCCCTTCGATTCTTCGGTTAGTCTTAATTGCGGTCGAGTTTCTTTTTGCTCGGATTGAAGAGTTTTTGAAATGGTAGATTTGTTTTAGTTAGTTTGGATTCTCTTTCAATCCTTTTGGGAGAGAATTTATTTGTTGGATAAGTTGTAAAAATTTTAGAAGCGTTGTTACGTTCGGTGGAAATTTATAGATTATAGATTTTCAGATTTGTATTTAATCATTGATGTGGTCGATTATTCATTCCTCTGTTTAAATTTTCGTTATTTCGTTATTTCGCAAATCTTATATCTAAAATATGGAACGAGAGATGGAATAAGAATCACGTCGGATATAGGAGAGTTGGATAATTAATTCTCGCGAGGAAATAAAATTAATTCGCTGCTCGACTTTCGCCTCGTATTCTCGGCTCGTAACAAGAAACTCGCAACTTGTCGCCAATTCATATTTTCCCTCGACAAGGTAAATTGGCAGCAGCCAGCTCGTTCCACCCCGTCTCGTGTCGAACGAACTGCGACTGGATGGATGACACTGTTTGCAACTTAAACATTGTCGTTTCATTGCATTCGAAATTTCCCGTGTCCCCGGGTGCAAGTAGCGCAAAAGGAGGCAAACAGTGTCGTAATTTACAAGTGAGACAGTCAACATTCGAGGCTTCCATAGTCAAACCCTCTCTGCGAAGCGCAAACTTCGTAATCAAATAAACCCAAAGATTTGCACGTGCCACTACATTACGCTGTTCATTGTGCTCATTTTCCCTCGCTTTTCCAATATCAATCTTAAATTTCTTTCCTCCCAGGATGAGAAGTCAAGGATACGATCCTTTCCTCGAACGATTTTTATCCTTAATCCGTGGAGGAAGAAGGAAAAAGGAAGACGGAAGTTAAGTCTCATTATACGATCGTTGGCAAAATATTTCAACTCAAATTCCAAATAAAGAATTTTGGGAAATAACAATTTGATTGTTGAAAAATTTTATTATTGATGAAAGAAAATTCTTTCGTAAGAAGAGACTTTATTTTTCTTCTTTCGATGTGAAAAGTGAAAAGAAGAAATGGAACGGCAAATATTATTATTCTTCAAAAGAGGATGAATCGAACGAAAGGAATTTAATTGTTTAAAGGGGAAAAAAAAGAGGAAGGGAGGAAAGAAAGGATCTCATTTGCATGCACCGTCAAAACCGTTGGCATCGGGTGCCGGTTAACTTATCTACCGAAACGGGCGACACTCTCTTCTCTGGGATACTTCATCTTCGCCACGGGAGCACGAATATACAGAAACGCGGAGGTGGAAGGCTATACTTAGAAGTTTCTAAACACTTGGCCACGTTCCCGAAAGAGCCGAAAAATATATGGCCCGTCAAAACAACAGGCGGCCGTAACACACCCGCGCAACAACGCTCCGCGAAACGTGCGTCCCTCCCTCCCTCCCCCCTTCTTCTAAGAGATATAATTAGATAATTAATGTCGCTGCAGAGTCAGCCCCAGTCGCGGGGCTTTTCACGCTTCTCCTCCATCTTTTCGATGCGCTCAGTATCAGTTATAAATTATCATTTAATTAAAATCTATTTTTGAGCGAAGGATGCAAAAGGTGTTTCGTTCAAAAATTAGGAAGAGGAGAATTTGCGCTTTCTTTTTTATCTTTTTTTGAAAAAAGTATCGAGTCACGCGTAGAAATTTATCGCGCGAAAAAGGAAAAAACGCGCGAGTGGAAAAATATTTGTATACGTGATGTTTATCAAAATCGAGGCCGCAAAGATATTTAGTTTTTTCCCCTCTCTTTCTCTCCCCCCGAAATATGTATTATTAAAATAAAATTTATTTATGGAAATCGAATGTCCGCCAGAATCGACGAGAGAAATATTTGTATTTTGTTCTTTTTTTTTTTTGTATCTGTTTTCCAAACAGAGGGCTAATAAATTACGTAAAAATTTATTCCGATAACAACGTGTTCACCGCAAAATTGGAATAAAAAATGTGTATACATTATTTGCTATTTTGTTATTAAAATTTGATACAACATTTATATTTAACGCATTCGTATAGATATCTATGATTTTTTTAAATTATTTCTTCTTTCATGGATTCCATCTCTTTTCCCGTACGATAATTTGAAAAATATCCTTCCTGAAAAACATATAATCAATAATTGTTCGTCTTTACTCTACCAAAAATAATAGCAATCTTAAAGAACCGTTCTCCACGTGATCAAAAATCTCAACGAAAAAAAAAAAAAAAACAAAAATAACATGCAACGTGATCAAAGTTATCGCCAAACCGCGATATCGTCGCTCGAAACCGTCCAGATTTCAAATTTTCCCGCGTAATCCCCGTGACGTGACGTGTCTATCGTTACATCCGCATATCTCTCGCGGATACAAAGCGTTTCGTGCCCGCCGGAACGTGTTTACGATATGAAAGGCATCGATCCAGGTTACCTGTGGAGGAGGAACGAGCTTGGACGGACAATTATCCACGCGTGCCGGCTTCCTCCAATCCTATTTCGCCTCGCGTCGTGGAAAAGGGGTGGACGGTGAAAAATTCGGTGACGATTATTAAAACGGTGGATATGGTGGATCCGGGATGGGTGGCGGACAGGATCGATCCGATGCCACGGCGGCGGATCGTTAAAACGTTCGTGATTAATTGCCACTGGTTAGGTCGGTGTAACGAGCCCCTTCAGACGCGAATAAAAATAAAGGAACGCGCGGTTGTAATGGCCGGTCGATAAATGAATTTTAATTGCACGACCGGCCGACCGGATTCTGTGGCACGAATCGCGGGGGAATAATCTGACGATTCGCGAGAATCGATTCTCGAGTGGGGCGTTTTTCGAGCTTCCTTTATCAACTTTTTTTTAAACAGGGTTTCGATAATAAGAGTGATAATTTTTGTTGGGAAATTGGTAAAGATTCTCCAAGTGATTTTCCGAGGTTAAGGATATCATTCAATGGGATAAAAGAAGGAAAAGAAAGTACGGAAAATTTAAGATTCTTCTAAAAATCAAATCGTTCCTTTACGTTCCTTTTTTTTTTTTTTAAATAAATGATATTTAAACGAAAATTCTCCGAGATATTCGTATCGTGTTGGAACACGGGGGAGAAGAAAATAAAAATCGGATCTCCATGGAACGAATAACAAACACGTAACAGATAATAAACTTTCGAAGTAAAATCGATATCCAGATCCACCATCCTCCCCTTTCGTACGGCCAAATCTGCTCGTAAAACATTGAGCAACGGAACGCTGGGTGATATTTCAATCCTTTCAACGCGATGCTCCCGCCTCGATACTCGTAGCCTCGACACGCGACCTCCAAGTTTCGCCTATTCACCATTTTCATCCGACCTCGAGAGCCCTCGCGATCCTTAGGATTTCCGTGGCGCTGATCCGCCAACCCAAGGCCTGGCCGTCGTTTATGAATAATGATAATGACGCGTTTAACCCCTTTCGGAACAATAGACGAGTTGTAGCCGGACCTCTGTGTGCGCGTGTGTGTGTGTGTGTGTGTAGGTAGATAGGTAGGAGGAGTGGAAAAGATAACGGATGTACGAGCGTGTCTTCATCGGCTCGCTCCGCTTAATTAAGCCCCGCGTGGCTCCGCGCCGGGACCAGCGCAAATGGGGCTTGTTCTTCTGCGCGGAACCGAGGCGGAGGCTCGTTTTGACACCGCGGGCTATGAACGCTCGTCTTCACGATGACGAATGGCCTTCTTTGCTGAATGGACGATGCGCTTCCCCTCCCCGCGTTCAATTTTTTCGAATCGTTTTCTTTTTTATTTTTTATTTTTTTAAGGAGAGGGAATGGGGAGGAACGAATTTGGAATTTGACTCTAATTTGGATTGTTTTCTTTTGTTTCAGGTAAGTTGGACGATCATTTTTTGGAAGATGAATTTCCTTTCGACACTGTGATATTTGATTTCTCGAGGTTGGGTAAGGTTGAGATTAGATGATGAGATGAATTCGTAATTTTATCGTTCGAGATTGATATTGTTAGAGTTGCATAAGGAAAGAGGGAGGGAAAAAGGAATATAAATGAAATCGATTATTTTTAACTTGATGTTTTATTATTTTGAGACGAAGGAGAGACGAGAAGATTTTGAATAGACATTTGCTCGCGATAAAATTTCGCTACAATGGTACGTGATCTTTGAGATTAGATAAGGCTGCAAGTTATGCAATTCATACAATTTCAAGCTCGATCAATTTCTCTTAAAACCGGCGTAAAATCGAATAATCGTATACCATTCTTCGTGTAGAAAATGGTTACTTCTCGTTGCTCGTTATTTCCCCTTGCACAGCGGGGAACAATGCAAGAGTTAACAATTTGATCGTAGTAAATCGTGTTTTTCTTTTTTTTTTTTTTTTCGTTTCTTTTTTTTTTTTTTTTTTTTGCTGGTCAGCCTTGTTTTTCCACCGGTGTTACGTGAGACCGCGTTCATTCACGTTGCGGTTTTCCTCGACCACGAATGCCTTCCAAACACATTGGGACAGGAATTGGTTTTCGAGGCATGGTACTCTCCCGTCTTTATCCAATCGGTTTTGTACTTGTCAACGCGTATATCACGAGGATGCCTCGTTCTTCGTTCGATTACGTGATAGATGGAACGTTTACATGAAACGTGAGTGATTTCTTAGCCGAGGACGCGATCGTTCCCTCGATCACGCGAACAACAATTGAGATCTATTATTCTGCATTTACCTCCATAATGCGTATTTTATAATTCTTTAAGATATCTCTAATAAAATTGTAATAGATTTTTTTTTTCTTTCGGTTAATAATAATTTGGAATAGAAATTTATTGTTTAGGATTAGGTTATGTGTATTCTATAATTCTTCGAGATATTTCTAATAAAATTATAATAGATTTTTTTTTTCCTTTGGTTAATAATAATTTGGAATAGAAATGTATTGTTTAGGTTATTTTACAGATAGATTTTTTTTTCTTTCGATTAATAATAATTTGGAATAGAAATTTATTGTTTAGGATTAGGATATTGTTAAGATATGCGTATTTTATAATTCTTCCAGATATTTCTAATAAAATTATAATAGATTTTTTTTTTCTTTCGGTTAATAATAATTTGGAGTAGAAATTTATCGATTAGGATTAGGTTAATTTTAGGATTTCAATTCCAATTTAAATAGAAAATCTTTCGATATCGATATTTGAGATAAAAGAGATCAATTAAGGGATTGTTGATGATCTCTTTAAATATAATGATATTTTCAAAATTGCTTTTTCTCCTTTTTGTTTCTTTTGTCATTTTAAAATCAAATCTGAGTTAACTGGGCGAGCCCTCTAACGAGAAACTCCTTTAGAGAAACGGGGGGAGGGAGAGGGGATTAAAAATTAAACAAAGCGAAACGGTTTCAGTTTAAATCTGTTTTAATTCCTGGAAATATAATATAATACATTTTTTACAATGTAAATGTAAATGGCGTAATAAACAAGGAAATCCCGGGCGAGAAATTATTACATCCAAGGTATTAGCATCCCTGTTGAAACGAGTGAATTCCTTTCTCCCAGTAGATAGATTAAAACATACTTAAAACGCGTTTATAGTTATTTATGCATTCACTCCATTTATTTATTCTGATAATTATGCAAAGAGGAAGAAAGTTTAATCAACGGGATAAATTTTAGATTCGTAAACTTTCTGTCTCTCCCTCTCTCTTCACTCGTATAATTGAAATTTTAATTTTACCCATCCTCTTCAATCATTACATATGAATAATATTTATTAAAAATATTTAGAAAAAAACACACACGACAAGGTGCATTTTTAAGTATCGCAATTCGTTACGAATTCTTCATAAAATTTTCTCTAAGGAAACAATTAGCTCGATCGAAGAATGGGAAGAAATACAAATCTTTCGTTACAAATAAAATCGATCACGAATTAATTTCTTTCGAAAGAAGGGAAAGGAAGAAATTAAAGAAAGGTACACAAAGTATAGAAACGCTATCTCTAGAGGGAGAACATTACGAATCATTGAAGCAAAGCGTCGATCGTTTGTGTCGATCGACGATGATTAACAATGCGAACGAGATGATCCTTGGAAACCTTAGCGCGCTCGCGGCGGCGGCAAGTGGTTGTATTCCGCGTGTACAATCGCCACGTACATTTTTCAGCTGTAAGCTGAATTACGCAACCCTTCCATTGTGTGAACCGTAGCGCATGAAACGGTCGAAAACTGCCGATTTCAATTAGAGATCGGTAAATGTTACTGGTAGAGATGAATTAAACAGTCGTGACAGTGAAAGGGAAACGTGTCTCCTTTGTTTTCGCGAAACAAAGTCTCGGGACGTGAAAGCGGCTGTTTAGAACGTGTTCGTTGTATCGATTATTGCGCACATTGTTAACCGGACCTGTGAAAAGAATTCCGCCGGGGTGTTACCGCGTAATGCTTTATTATACCCCCGCTGTTTCACGCGGGTGTCGCGTGAAAATTTTCGTTATCGAATCGTAAATTACAGGGTGGGGGATTTCTGGTTGAATTTCGAGGAAGAGAGAATTTTTTCCTTTTTTCTTCTTTAATAAAAGATAGATGCGTTGTTAAAAAATAGGAGTGATTTCTTTCTGAAATAGCAAAAATATTCGTTAAAAAATGTTATGCAAATGAAAGATCGGTATTTTTTTTTTTCCTTTTTCTGGTTTTATATATCTGTTCTAAATTGATTATGGAAATATATTCTAGAGGAAATTTTTTGCATCAAAATATCGTTATCATCATACACGACGAGCAAGGGAATCGTTAAGAAGATTTTGTCGATAGTCGAGAGAAAAGGAAGAGAAGCACGAGTAAACTATCCATCACGGGATGCTTGCTTCTTCTGTTCTCGGAGACGGGATAACGTGATTAAAGATCCGGTTACAATCCAGGGTAGAGAATAAACTTTCTATCTCGACCTGTATCTTCCTGTCATTCTTAACTACCTCCATTGTAAACTTTTAACTCGTAATCAAATTCGCGAAAAATGCATAATAACGACAACCTAACTCGAAAGTATCGAAGATCAAAAATCTAGAAAATATTTTCAGAAATATCTGAACGTGTAACTAATATTTTAAAATTTTCCTTAATATTTCGAAAGAGATATTCCTGAGAAGGGAACAAAAATCATTCCTTACGCTCCTAAATTAATCGATTCGAATATAAAATTTCAAAACGAAATATGTCGAAATACGAATTACAAATTTTCCATTTTCGGAGAATATTTATGTAAAATCATAGGCCAAAGAAACAAAAAAAGAAAAAAGAAGTATTCCTCCCGCGCGAATGGACGCGATGCGTTGGGCCGCGTTATCGAGATAGTTTCATTATCGTTTCACTTGATTAGGAAGGCTTGCGGGTTCATGCGATTACAAAATCGAACGATCGCCTAAATACGCAATACGGTAGGAATTTCGGACCTGTATAATGAACACGATCCGAAAATCGGAGAAAGAGAGGACGTGCAACCCCTCCCTTTCGTAGGTTCGACAGGGCTCTCGGTTCGGACGTATCGGGCCTCGAATCGACGTTGAATCTCTCTGGATCGATCGATCGCAGCCTACGCAGCTCGTCGTTTAACCAGATTATTCACGCTCCGCCAATGAAAAGGGGCCAATGAAATTGCGATAAAGCCGAAATTGTGTGCTCGCGAGCGCGCGTGGTACAGAGAGAGAGAGAGAGGGAGAAGGTGGGAAAAAGAGAGGGCGAGGAAGGTCGGAGGGTGGTGATCAGGCCTGCAGCAAATATCGCCGGACGACTTTCATTTTCTGCGCACTAATTATTCACCTAGCCCCGGCGCTCGTTCGTTTGTTTCTGCCGCGTTCGCAAATAAAAGCCGAAATGGATGCGCCGCGACGAAATCGCGACCCCCCGCGACCGCCCCTCTTCCCCCCTTGTGAAACGTCGAGGACGGCCATTGGCCGGTTACTGCACCGTGAAAATCGTCCAACGATTCCCCCCCTTTTTCTCGAATATATCATATATCGGTGTTTTTCGAGACTTTTTTATCAGGACAGGGGAGAAAGTGTTTTTTTCCGTTTTCTGGGAAATCCTTCCCCTCCTGGTTTCTATCGAGGGAGGAAGGGGGGGAGTAGAAAGGGAAGAAGGTCGGTTGGTCGGTTTGTTATGAAGGGTTATTAGTTTGTTATTCACCTGTTTCGAAGATAGGGAGAATAATAATATTTGAGCTTATAACAAGTTGTTTGAAGTTTGTTACACGGAGTATATTTTCTTTTTCTTTTTCGGGTGAATGTTTTTGCAGATTCTTTTTTCCCTCCCCCCTTTTTTTTAGGCGTGTTTTCTTTCCGTAATGAGGATTGGAAATATTAAGGTTTTGTTGCGCTTAAAACACGCTATTTTCCTCACGTTCATTTAAAATAAATATCGGGGATATGAAAATAAGTAATCAATTTTTAAATTTCAATTTTAGAAAGAATACGATTGTACGATAAATCTGTAAACATATATATATAATATTTGAACCTTTCCCCTTTTTTTTTCCTTTCATCCTCCTTCTCTCTCCGCTTAACATTATCCAATCCTCCTAAATATTTCTCCTGAATTCCAAACCCTCACCCCGCAATCGATATCGCCGCTTTCAAATTAACGTTTCGCCAAAATCAACCCCCTCCTCCTCCTCCTCCTCCTCCCAACCTGGCTAACCAACCTCTCATCGCACTTCATTACTCGCGAATCCGCAAAACTTCATCGAGAAAACAGTTTCCAAACTCTCTTCTCCCTCTCGCTCGGTCGGAAAGCGAGCCGATCTCGGCAGAGACAGACCGATTTGTCTAATTAAATCAAGCCAGTTTCTGGGATGGAGGGGACGGGAGCCTCCTCCCCCCTCGTGTCGACCATACGAAATTGCAATGGACCGGAGGAGGAATGGGGGATACGGATTAATGGGGCCGTGATGATATGTTCGTCCGTGCACGCCACGGTTAAAAGCGATAATTTCCTCGTAATCCCGAAACGTCCTCTCGTTATTATTAATTGGCCCCCGCTGTCAGTTCGCCGCCGCCGCCGCCGCCGCCGCCCCGTGTCAGACCTGGCTGCATTTTCTGCTCCTCCTACCCATCCCCTTCCTCCTCCGTCGCGCTCGCTCCAGCGCGCGAAAATTTGTCTGGATCGTCTCTCGCTCGTTAAACTCGGCTAATCGCGAAAGCTGAGATCCAACCCGACACCCTGAACTACTGGAGGGGAGAGGAGGGGAGAGGGTTATCGGTGCGAATCGGTTTATCAAGCGACACGCTGACCGATTATTTATGGCCGCAGGCGCAGCCAAGGTTACGCTCTCATGGACGCGCGTCGATTAATCGCGCGTGTCCCCCATTTCCGGTTTAGGGCCTCTGCTTATTGGCCCATCGCGAGAACGGGAGAACAGAGGGAGGGGGAGGGTTTGATTAAGGAAGGGTTTGTTAAGGAGGCGTGGTGATGGTGGGTTTGTTTCGAGGGTGATTATTTTAAAATTTGAGACGAAGGTTACGAGGATTGTGAGTATATTCGAGGATAGAATGAAGTTTGATATAATATTTTTCTATGATTTTTCTTTTTTTTTTTATCGATCGCGTCGCTTTCGAAAGATTGATATTTCAATCAAATGATTTCGTTTCCATTTCGATTTCCATAATCGGTTTAATCGACTCTTAAATCTCTGATACGATGTATCGATATATGAGCGACAAAGTAAATTTTTAATATTTGTATTTAATTTATTTATATATATCGAAGCGTGAGCGATTTCACACGGCGAATTTTTCTTAAATTTTTCGAACGACGGCGAACGCGCCATTATCCGTTATTTATAATTGAAATTAACAGACGGCATCGGTTGATCGCGGTTGAAATTTCAGTCGAACCGTTCAATGGCGTTAAATTTCATTTCCATTGTAGGTATCGCGAGCTTTACTCAAACGCGAAATATAGGCCAGCGAAAAACACCGGTAAAATCGTGCGTTGGTTGGAACGAAAATACGATGAAATAATATAAATTAAGTTTAAACTTTATAACATCGCTCCGTTTTTCCCCTTAAAAAGTCACTCTATTATTGTTTATAAAACTCGATTTTCTCGTTTTTCTTTTTTTTTTTTTTCAACGTTCCCCTTTTTCTAGTTTAATGGCATCATTGTCGATTCTTTCTCAAAAATAATAAACAAATACTATAAAATAACGCGCATATTAATAGAGAATAGTGAAAGTAAGACACGTGAATTCTTTCTTCTCTCTCTCGAGCAAGTCAAACGAGTTTTCAACAAGACGACGCTAAAAGGAACAGCAAGAATGTATAAATAGCTATTCTCATCGTGTGTGAAAAAATGGATACAGCAAACAATTACAAATCTCTTTCATAGTCTCTTTCATAACAGATAACAGTTTCCCTCGTTCTACTTAAAAATTGTCAAAAAGAGAAAACCACTGTTAACTCGTACGCCCATATTATTATTATTATTCATTCTTGACAAAAGAATTCAAAACTCGCACTGAATTTAATAAAAAACAACGAACTTCTCTTTCAACGAACGAACTTGCTCCGGTTCTAAACCTGGAACAAAGAAATAAAAAAAAAAAGAAGAAATATGGATAAAATCGCGAGAAACACGCGAAGAATTCAAATTGCTTCGATCCTCCACGTCCTGAGGAGGAGGATTCGCGAAGGAAACAGCCGCGGATCCGCGTGCCCCCCCTGTTAGTTAGCCCGCAATTTGTTCCGGCTAACGAGAAGTTCTCGCCAACGAGATTTATAAGGCGGGCTCTCGTTAAAATAGTCGACGAGCCGCGCCCGGGCCGCGAGAAACTATCGCCCCGAAAAACAAAAGTTTCCCCAGCTTCCCGCGATTTCCACGAAACGTTTGTTTAATTCGATCCGGGCCGGACTGCAAATGCAATTCCGGCCTCCAGTCGTCGCCTCGGTCCCGGATTCCAATTATCGCGTTAACTTTTTCATTTACTCGCCAACCCCGGCGATATAATGCTACCTGGTTAAACGCGTTTTAACTTCGTCGCACAAACTACGATCCTGGCCACGATTCGTGTTATTGTTGAGTTGGAATGGGGATTTAGAGGGATAGATTCTTTTCCTTTTCGATGAATTTATTTCGTGGCGGAAAAACGTGTCTTGGAAGATAGATGAGAAATATTTAATTCCATAAGGATTATTATTTTATTAGCCGCCTAGAAATGAATAAATCGATGAATTTGAATGAATATGAATTTTTATACACGAATAACATATAATGATATGGATAAATGGAACATTATATTTAAGATTCTAGCAATCTCTGAATCCTCGTTAAAATAAGATAACAATTTGAACCGTTCGTTGAAACGTTTCCAAAAAAAATGGCGGATCCTTGGAGGATCCGTGGTTCAATTTAATTACACAAACGTATCAAGCGTTGCACAAACAAACTACTTGTTAAATGCGGCGAGAAGAAGAAGCAAACCGTCTCCCTGACATTAACCACACAGCCGTGATCCTCCAAGCCATCTTCGTTTAATCCCCGAACATTCCCGAGCGGTCGTTAGATTTTTCGACCTGCTAGCCCTCTCTCTCTCTCTCTCTCTCGTTCCCCCCTCCGTGTACGTGCGTACCCGATAAATTAAGGGAGGGGGGGAAGCCGCAAACTTCGATACAGCCGCGGAAGCGAAATTTCGGTCTGTCGTGGTGGCTCGCGGCCGAGACACGCACAATGGGCGGCCGGACGCGATAATTGCCAGGCGCGTTGCCAATTCGACGTTCTCCTGTTAATTGATTCGCCAGAGAACGGTTGTCGGCCCCCTCGTTAACGAGCCTCCTCCGCTAATCGCGGATACTGCGCTTTCAGGACAGGCTCCTCTTTACGATTAGACAGTCTGCGGACGACACGACACGACACGACACGACACGGTGCTAGCAGGTACGTAAGTGATCTTTCCTCCACGTATTGTTTTAATTGTCCGTTAAGTGGTTGGAATTTTCAGATTCCTCTTATCTTCGGATACTGTGAAAATTACGACAATTCCTCCGTACGTAATTCTTTTAAGGAAAATTATTGGAAGGTACGTAAAATTTTGCTTGAAATTGTTAAGGAAATATATTTTCGTGAAATACGTATTACGGGTTAGTGTAACCTACGACGGGATTAATATATTTTGTATACAACAAGCTTCGTACGATAAGAATGTTTCCATTACGTTTCTGTTTTTGTTGACGTTTCTTTGGTTCGTATTCTAGGTTTCTCGCTCATTACGATTTAGAATACCGAGTTTGAAGGAAGCTTGATCGTATTAGGAATATTATTCGAGATATAATCATTGATATTAATTTTTAATTTGTGAAATTTTGCAAAAATAATATCACAGTAACGATATTACCAATTGTTAATATATTCGGTATCACTTTACAATATCGGATCCACAAATAATTAAATCTAGAAATATAAAAATTACTTCATTGCTAAATAATTTCGCGAGTTGGAGAGGAACTTTAAAATAGTTTAAAAATAGATCGTTTCCTTTCGTTCTATACGATCTCGAAACACGCTACAATATAACAGCATGTATCATAAAGATTCCAAATTTTAAATCGGATATCGACGGATCCAATCCACCTTTCTTCAACCCGTGGTAACGAATTTCGCGAAGATTGACGGAAAGGCCGGATGTCTCGCTTTCCAGCCGCCTAATCAATTACATTAATAGGCGAGAGATGCAGCTCGGGGCGTAGAAAGCAGCGAGAGAATGGCTCTTAATCGCGTCGGCCGCGACAAAGTGGCGGGCTAACGTTTTCCTTTTGAGTCAATTAAACCGCAACCGCGGTTTCGTTCCCCAGCTGACGTCCATCCTCCCCTCCTCCTCCGCCTCTGACGCGGCCCCAGACATCTTAATTACCCTAATACATTTTGCGGTAATCGGGCGATTCCGGCGGTACTTTCGCGGCCGCCACAACTTCCGGATGGACCGGAGCGGATAACTTTTTTACAAGAAGGGCGAAAAAGAGGCGGGATCCTGGCTGGATTCTTCTTCGCGGAAGGGCCCTCCGTTCAAATTTCTTGCCCCGTCCGTTTTTTTTCTTCCCAGGGAAAATTAAAGCTCGTTAATATTGCGCGAAAACGGGGCAAGGGGGAACAGAGGTGTTCTTTGTTCGTGCACGAATTCGATCGGGGGAACGAAAGATGAATTTTTTCCTTCTTTTTCTTTTCTTTTTTTTTGCAGAATGGAGGAAGAAAGTCTAATATTCCGTGATATATTATATTTCTATTTTGGATTGGATAAATCGTATTGAAGAAAAATTAAGGAGATTGATTGTAAAATTTTAAAATTCACTTTGGAGTATAAATTTATTGGTAAAACAAATTTATTTAATTTCGCGAATTTCTTTCCACTTGATCTTACCATTAGCTGGCATATTATTATCTTGTGATCTTTCAATCCATTCATCTTGAAATAAGAAGAAATAATTTATATTACAGGGAGATAAATTGGCAAACGATTATGATTTTTCGCGCGTATATTCCTTTGAACGATCTTTAAATCATCGGCAAACGAATTTTCCAAGCGTTTTTTTTCCTTTCCAGTAGCCGGTTCGACTGCATACGGATTGAAAAGGAGTCGGCTACGTGGTTTCTCGCGAGTCGAGGCAGGCGGGCGCGATAAAAATTTCAACGTACGTCGTCCCTCGTTGGAGGGGCTCGTCTTCGCCGGCTTTCACCGGCGAAACGAAAATTACGGGCCGTTTGTTGCCGGCCTGTTAAATAAATAATACGCAACTCGTTAGGTTCCCATACGGAAGGTGGCCTCGTGTGGACAATCGATGCCATTTCGACGCGTTTTCGTCACGGGGGACACGCAACAACCCTTATCAATTACGTCCCTTTGGCGAATGGGGGACGGGAAGGGTATAGGTTTGTTTGTTCGAAGAGATTCGAGATATTTATCCGTCGATTCGACGCAACGCGATTGAGCGAAAGTTTATCGACGTTGGTTGGAAGGTTTATCCTTTCCCTCGTGTGATTTAACGCGGTTACGTCGAGACGAAAAGTATCGAGATTCATCTTGCTTGGCGGGTTATTTATTTATTTATTTATTTTACAAACGAATTTATTATTTCCAATACGATCGCTTTACGTACTTTTTATTCATACGTCATACGCGCGTAATAAAGAGCTCTTCTCACTTTGATATTATTTTTTCAGCATCGATTATAATCTTTATTAAGGGGAATTAAACGAGAGTTGGCAGAGTTTTAGTTATACAGGAAAATCTGGATTAACAAGATTCCGAGGTGGTTTGAATATTACTCGTTTCCCACGAGGAATGAATGGTAATTTTGAGTTTGATTTACCACGGAATACCGTGCAACCTATTCGATCCGCAGCAGATAGTTTATTTTGCGATTTGTGTTCCCTTCGAATTTCAAACAATAATCCTTTTAATCGTTCAAAAATCTTGTCTTTTTGATCTTTTTAATTTGGTTCAAAATTTATTACGTATATAACTTTTATTTATTGTTTAAATTATAAAAAGATTTCGAATTTCAAAAAATTACGGATATAAATCGTCCGGGGAATAAATTATTCTTTAATCGATCGATCAAATTGTCAACCGTGTGAAATTCGATTATCTGGTATTTACCTGCGATTTTTTTTTTTAAATCGCGAAAGAAAATTTATAGATTTAAATTATACGAGTATCGATTCTCGATCACTGCTTTCATTCTTGATTTAAACGAAAAACGAAAAGTTAGTATGGAAAAACTAATTTTCAGAAATGAATTAAAGTTAAAGAGAGGCGAGAGAGAATGACAAATTTTCCTCGAAACTTTCAAACTTGTCTCACGAAAGTGGAGGCACGAAATGGAAGATCACGACAAGATGTTTCGTCGTGGGTAATTTCGCGATAACAACACGGTTTTCTCGGCTCTAAGATGGAGAAATAAGACGAGGCGGAGTGTCACACGCGGCCAGTAACACGTTTTCGATAGCTTATGCGACGAGTTTTCGCGAAACCTCATTTGAAAGTTTGATTAAAATTTCTTCCGTGCCGGTCATATATAATAGATAAACTTTTTCAACTGGATCCAAGTTTCATGCACGGCTACGATTTTATAAAGCGTAAAAGCGTGATTTATACGCAATGCATAAATCTATTCCGACTCCTGTTCACTCGATCCCAAGAAATTACTACGTCCATTCATGGGTGATCGAGTTGTCCCCTCTGTCGCGACATGAGAATTCGAGAGAAAATAATAATTTTCGAAATAAGGACTCGCTTCCTTCCCTCGTTTATATTTCAATTTGTTTTGCAATAAGTTGTGTCTCAATTGAAGAGAATGAAAAATATTTAGAATCGTTTAAAATCTTGGAGATCAAATTTTAAATCTTTAGCCTCTCACGAACACTTTGTGATAAATTTTTCTATTGAAAGGAGAGTTAATAGAATGCTCCAAAAGTCACAAGATTCAAAAATCACACTTTTCAATATCTTCAATCATAAACCCACAATCGACTGCACGATTAATCTGCAAGATGAATTCGAATCAAACCAACACCGAAATTTCAAATTACACTTCTCAATACCTTCTTTCAATCACATCTCGACACTAATCAACTTGAAACACACCATCGATCCACGAAATCGCGGTTCTCAACACCTTTGATCGATCATATCTTCCACGGAAAAAAGTATTGTACAAAAATCCTTGCCGCGAACGAACCTCTTCTCCTCGCCACAACAAGCAACAACAACCGTCATCTCGTCATGCATCTCCGCACGAACACGCGTACTCTTACCCACCATAAGTTCACCTGTAATCCCGCAGGACAAGGGGTTGCGCCGTGTCGTTGACGGGTTAATTAATTTCGAACGAGAATCGTGGCCCCGTGTTCGTAACCCAGATACACCCCGAACGGAGGAGGGACGAAGAGGAAAAAGAAATTGAAGGGATAGAGAGAGAGGGAGAGAGAAAGAGAAAGGAGGGAAGAAAAATATAGGGAGGAAAGGAAGGAAGGAAACGAGGGAAATTGAAGCGATTACGGAGGAAGTGGAGCGCGGTGGAACGCGTTGCGAATCCGGAAACAGATGCCTCTCGATTTAACAGGCTCTCGCCGTACTATAACTCGGACTCCGCTACAACCGAAATCTGACATGGCCACGTGTTCGGATGCTACGCGTTAGTTCTGACGGCTTAATTAAGCCTGGAGCCGAGAGGGTTAGAGTGTTCCTCGGATATTCAACGGCTCCCGCTGTTGCTGCTGCTGCTGCTGCTGCTCCCTCCCCTCTCACGTCGCCACCCTCCCCCGACAAGCGCCATAGGGACGCGGAGGAGACGACCGGTCGACTCCAAATATTTATAGAGTCTGTCGGTGCGAGTGGATTTATGGACGCGCGTTCTGGACCGTTGTAAATGAAAAAAGAGGGAGGGAGGGAGGATCGGAAGCGCTGGTGGAAAGGTGGAAAGGAAGAGGACGAAGAGGTGAAGAATCTGTAAGATGAGATTCGCATTTCCTTCGCCAATTTTGGAAAAGTTATTTTGTATTTAAGAAACGTTTTGTTTGGAAATTTATATTAATAGATATATATTTATTTTGTATTATTTTAAGGATCATTGGAATACGTATTGGTAGGATGAAATCCTCGAAAGTCAGTTTAGAGAATGAGAATGTTCACGGTTTTGATCGAATCTTTGAGAGACGAGGGAGACACGGGCTCGTAATGACGTTACCTTCAAAATCTCGTTCCTTTCGAGAGTTACAAATGGTCACAAGATGTTCACGGTTCTGAAACAAACAGCGTACAGATCCTCGTAGGAGGTGGATGATAAAATGCATGAGATATTCGTGCGCCTTTGAATCAGTGGATTCCGAAAAAAAAAAAGTCAACGCGATTATTTTTCGTAGAAAATTATTTGGCTGAAATACTTATTTGTTTCTGTACTGATTAGAAAACATTGGTCTATATATGCAAATGTAGAGAGAAAGAGAGGATTAAAAAGTTTATTATAAAATCATGATTCGATAAAAATGAGAAAATATTACAAGATTGAAGAAAATCTTTAATATTCGTTATTAATTATTGAATGAAATGAATTAATTATATGATAACAATTTATATTGAATATTAAAATCCAGGAAAGCATAATCGACTCGTTCAAAAATCGATCGATTCTCATTTTTATCGACCACCTTCTCGAAAAAAAAAAGAAAAAAGGAACTCCTCGAGAAAACTGCTACGATCAGAGATTTCCTTGCTCGAAAATATAATATTCCACGGATAGAGGAGGCCGTGTCGAAACTCAATTTATCGACGATGACGCGGCTCGATCGGTTCGTTTCGATGCAAAGTCTCCGCGATCGCGTCCAAAATAGCTGTCCCCTCGCGGCTGTCAAAAAATCAATTTGAGGGACCAGATATTTCCTCTCCCTCCCCCTTCCCTCTCCTTCCTCATGGAAAATTGCGATCCGTGAATGATGCGCGTGTACGACAATGCCTGTGACACGATTTTCTTTTTTCCTTTTTTTTTTTTTTTTTTTGGTCGCAGAGCGAAGGAACGAGCGAGAAGAGCGTGGAAACGAGAATTCGCGTTTAACTTGAGTTGCGTCGGGTAAACGAAAAAATTCGCCTCAAAATGCTTCATCACGATCCTGGAAACACGTTTTTTGACTTGGACACGCTTCCACGATCCCTCATCAATCTCTCTCTCTATATATACCTTTTCCTCTTTCCTTTTTTTCTTTCTCTCTCTCTCTCTCTCTCTCTCTCTCTCTCTCGATATTTTTGACAAATATAACAATTCGATGAATTTTCCAAATTTTAAAAATATTGATCGAAATTCTTTTTCGAAAAGATTTATTTAATATATGAAATATCAAATATCATTTTTTTTTTTTAAATTATTTTCTCCGAATCATACAAAATTTTTCAAACGTATTTGATTAAAAAAAAAAAAAAAAAGAATAATATTGCAACATGGTAGATTCATCTTCGTTTTCGAACCATGGAAGATGAAATGATATAAATCAGATTTTTGTTATATTTATGTTTTATTTCAACACTATATTTTATACCGATTTATACATATATCCTTTCATTTCGAATTCAATTTGACTGGATTCTCAAATTCTGGAACTGGATTACCGTTATTCGATACACATTGATTCCAAATTCCAAATTTATCACCGAGAAATTAAAATTTATTATTACTTAAATCAAAAATTGAATAATATATATATAAATATAAATATTTCGCATAAAGCTTATAAAAGAATTTATCAAATTCATCATTTTATAACTTTTCAGTTCAACGTCCATTTCACGCAACATCCATTGACCATTCTATTCGGGCCATGACATTCGCACTATAATCGATCGATATTTGCTGTGATCTTGTTAGAAAGAAACAGGATACATATAGAGTGCAAGATTGAAATCCGTATATCGATGAAATGGAACGATCTGGTACGAGGAATTATTAGATGAACCGGGATCAGAAAGCTGAGCTGTATATGGTTATCAATGCGAGCGATCCGTCTAAATGGGAGAGGGTTGTTCCGTTTGGTGGGGTTTCGAGCATAGTTTCAAGGTGGTATTTCGCGAGAAATTTGTATCGGTTTCGCGAAATTCCGCACACCTCTCTCACTCTCTCTCTCTCTCTCTCTCTTCTGTTTGCAACTGTAACGAATTTCCTTCGACGGTGGCACGGAATCGAGGAAATTTCGCCTCCTTCCTCGATACGCGTCTAATTCTCCGATTATGCGAGCAATGTTGGATTTCGGGGATGGAAAAAGTCACGATTGGAGAGGAACGAGAAGTTTTGTCAATCTGGTAATATTATCAAAATTATTGAGATATTTCTATCGTATTTGATTATTTTTATTGGCAAATATTACTTTACCAATAATGACGAGTGACCCGAAAATAATTAGAAATTCCTCTTCTACCAATTCAGAGAATAATCAATCGATTTCGAACCAGGTCCGAATTAATTAACATACCCTAAATTTTCATTAGAACGAATCGAACAATACCTCTGAATTAAAATCTATCATCCGAATTTAAGATTTCCATTTCCATCACGATCATCATTTTGCTTCGAAATAATTCAAAATAAAGAAGCAAATGAAATCGTTATCGTTCGAACGATTCATCCCCCTTTTCGAAACACTTTTCAAACTCTTTAAGATTTCCATCACCACGATCATCATTTCGCTTCGAAATAATTCAGAATAAAGAAGCAAATGAAATCGTTATCGTTCGAACGATTCATCCCCCTTTTCGAAACACTTTTCAAACTCTCCTCTATCGATTAGCGACACTCACAACTTGTTATCGACGCGAAGAGACAACACGAAAAGGGGCATCCACAGATTTTTTTCAACCCGTGTTCCTTCCTGCCCCATCCCACCTACGACTTCAATGGGGCGGCGTTAATGGTGCTCGAGGCTATCTATCACCGGTGCACAGCCACTACGTATTTCACGCTGTCTGCGACGTCTCTAGCCTCTGTCTCTGAAATAATGCTCCTTTTGTCTCTCCTGATGCGCCTACTTTCCCGTCCCGCTCGAGGAATCCCGGATACCGGTACCCACAAACGCGCGTGCCCTCCACGTTACCAACCGTGAAACAGCCATCCGGGTTAAGGATCCTCGACGTGATCCTAGCGACGGGTCTGCAAAGTCATGAATGCCACGTTGGAAAGTTGGAGGTGCTCGAGGCACCTCCTTTTTCGGTTGACCCCCTCTCAGGTTGAATTTTAAGTGGTCCGGGGAGTCATTTTAATTTCACTCGCGTTTCCTGCGGAATTTACATTGCGGTGATCATTGAGTTCGAGATGATATCGCGTCTTTTATCTTCTTTCATTCGTTAAATCCCCCCTTTGTATAAATTTAATTCTTTGTGTAAATTTGAGAAAATTCTTGGATGCGGTTGAATCAATGAGGAATTTCGGTATTCTTGAGAATACATGAGAATTCAGAAATTTCGAGGAACAAGTTCTCTAGGAACTTGTTAATCAACAAATAAAATTTATCCTTATCCATCTTGCGATACGTCGATAATAAATCTCAAAGTATCCTCGAGGACGAAGCTATGGAAGGAAAAACGAGTTACAGGGATCCATTCTCACTTGACGAATAAAAATTATTTATTTCGCACTCTGAGTGGTGTACAGATAACATTTTATCATCATTAGCTATCTTCTCTTATAAATTCTTCTTCCAGCGAAATCACGAGCTTTTGACACATCGTCGAAGCGACAGCGATGCTATATTCGAGGAAACGAAATTACAAGAAGAGGAAGGAAGAAGCTATAATTCAAGGAACGAGTTTACAATCCACACAGAGAGGCAACGAGAGTTTTTTACAGGAGAGAAAAGAACGAGGCGATCTAACCTCTCTCTTTCTCGATCGACGGTCCATTTTTACACCATTTTTAGTTGTTTGCCAGCGCAGAGATTACACACGCGGAGAATGTTGATCGAGCATTAAGGATGGAGGATTTATACGGGGGACGTGTTCCGCCATGCGACGGGCTTCGCATGAATTTAATCGATCGTTAATCGAGGATTATTTTCTGAGATTCGTTTGAAGGCCCGAATTCCTGATTCCACGGAGAGGTTCGATCGCTCGTTGATTCAATTGAAATCTCTTGTAATGGTTCTCGAGTTGCCGGTTGAATTAATTAGGGAAGTTTAGCTAGGGTAAAGAGTTTTATATTGCTCAACAATTTTGAAATGAATCCGTTTATTCCGTATTAATCCTGGATTAAATCTTGCGTTGTGTTCCTTTCCTTCTCTCTTTTTTTTTTTTTAATTTTCTTTTTTCTTTTTTTTTTTAATTCGCGTTGCACGTTGTTGTTGTTGTTGTTGTTGTTGTTGTCCGTGTACAGCATTTTTATTTGATTAAATTTCACGTGTACGGAATAATTGAAAAATTTTTGAATTTTTAAATTCTATCGTAAAAAAGGAAATTAATCCTCCGGGTTTCAATTTACTTTTTTCACTTTTATTTCAATCTATTTGTTATAGCGTAGGAGAGGGAAAATTGTGGATGAATAGTACGCAGTTAGTAATCGTTAAAAAGGCTGTCGAATGTCTGCATGAATTGTAAAAAATTCATCGTTAAATGAGCAAGAAAATATACGATAAAGCACGATGGATAGAAGAAGGGATGATTTATCAAATATGTATTTACCGATGGCCTTAATGCGGCCAAGAAGAAGAGAAAATCCGTTGTCACGATCGAGGGCAAGAAGATATTCTCAAGGAAATTTAGCTGGAAATGATGAAATATTCAAAACAGGAAGAGGATATTTCGGGGAATGGGAGAAAAGATTTTTATTACGTTTCTCGTATTTATCATCGACGATCGTGTATTATTCGAGATTTTAAAGAAAGAGAAAAATCTCTTAACCACTTCCATAAATAATCCAATAATAAAATTCCAGGCATCTTCATCTTTGAATCAGTGATAATATATAAAATCCAACCAACTGTGAAAAAAATCATACACGATTCCTCTTCAAAAACGTTCGCACAATCTCTTTCCCTCTCTTCCTCGAACAATAATACTATACATTGCACGCACGAAGGCGCAATCTCGAAAGAAAAATTTCAAACTCGGATCCATTACGCTCATAAACATTCTTCTCTCCGCGGAGAGGAATGACCCGAGCGGAGGGAAAAAATTTCAGAGGAAAAAATGAAGAGGGACAGACGTACCGGAAGGCGCAAGGTGGCCGCAAGTTCTCGATACTCGGCGGGGACTTAATACGCCCCGAAATAATTCAAGGATCCTGCGGTATTGAACGTATAAAAAAAAGAAAAGAAAAAGAAGAAAGAAAGTATGGAGACAGGCAGGCAGGCAGGCACGGCTATAAAACGCAGCACGCGTCCTGCTCGCCTCCCGTGTCCACCACCGGTTTCCACCCCCACGATCGAAAAGTAAAGGTTTAAGTATTATACCGTGGCGCATAGGCAGCGGCCGGGCGTATAAGCCATCGGTTACACGCACGAGTACTCGGGACTCGGTCGATGTACCACTGGATTTAAATGGTCTGCCCGCAGTATCCTGTATTCACGACGGATTTATTATTGAGAAGCACGGATTACTTTCAAGAGATAGCGGAGGCAAAGAGGAAGGGGTGGGGAATGGTCCCGCGTGGGTATACAGTACACTCCCGTCCATAAGTCACCGGACACTTTTTTAAACATTGCCCCGTTTCAACATATTAATTTATGCCCGTTTATAAATTATCCCCTTACGACTTTTCAACCATTTGTTTCGTTGCGTCTTTATTATTTGTTGTATCTTTTTTATTAACGATTCCCTTTTTTTTTTTTTTTTTTTTAGTCGCGTACATATCTCTCGTAGATTTATTGGATTGGATTTATTGGATTGAAATTCTGTACCTAATTTTGAGCTGTATTAATAATTAATATCGATAAATTGTTCCAATATCATTCTCAATTGAGAGAATAAAAGTATTCGTTTATTTATTCTTGTTGTTGTTATGTATTATCAAAGCAGATTAAAATACACGATAACCAAGCATGATTATATTCCAATGAAGAAATTGTATCGTTAAATGATACGCAAACTTATGAACGGGAGTGTATATATATCGCGGCACGTTTTATTTACGAGCAGAAAAATGTAGACACGAGGTATATGGGCATCGAAAAGAGAGAGAGAGAGAGAGAGAGATCGCAGCCCTATAATCGCCTCTCTATCCCATTTCTCTTTGGCCGGCGAGCCTCCCTTTTTCGCATCGTTCCCTCGTTCTTCATTTGCCTAAAAGACCCCTTTGTCCACTCGTCTTCGTCCTTCGTTCACCTTGCTAACTCCCTCTCTCTCTCCATCTGGTTGTTCTCCAAGGATGCATGTGTATGTGTATGCGTCTCTCGTTTCTCGTCGATCTGGAGGAGATCTATAGAGGCGCTCGGACATGGGCGTGATTACCGAGTCTAGGAATTTCTTTGAGGGATCGACCGATGGAGTCTTGAACGATTTAGGTTGATGGCGAGTCGAATCTCTCGGGGAATCCGTTTAGGAGGAAGTAGGGAGAATTTGTGGTGCGCGGATGAAAGGAGGAAACTTGGACTCGTGTCTCTATAATTTCCAACAGTCCGATTCTCTTAAGAATCTCTTATTCCATCCCTTATTTACGACCATCCCTTGGAACCAAAAATTGTCCGATCTCGAAGAGTATAATTAATTTTTACTACCCAATCTTTAACCTCTAATGAAAACTTGTACTTTCATAAACTTTCGACACTGAAGTAATCCAGAAATAATCATTGTTACCTAGAATATTACACGCGAAGAGGAAGAAGAAATATTCGATTCAATCTTCTCTTCTCACAAAAAAGAAATCCCGTGGAGATTTAATCTCGAACAAATCGTTCTAGGCAAAGGTCGCGAACCCGGTGGAGGGATAATCCGCGCGAAGGAATAATAATCGGTTGTTTCTCCGGTCTGGAAACCGGGCGGGAGAAATATGAAGCCCCGCGCGCGGTTCTTTCACAAACGGTCTCGGCCCACGCTCGCTTAATGCTCCACTTAGCCCACATACATTATGAGCATTGACTTATTAACGAGGCTTTACCCCGGCCGCCCATCGCTACGCGCAACGAGAAGCCCGCGCGCGGGTGTCCCGCGCCTCCTAATGAATAGAAATAAAAGATTCATCGGGGCGCGCCGCTTCCGATGTTCCCGCGCCTAATCACGGTTATTGCGTTTTCTTGTCGGCCGTGGCCACCGTTTCTTCCATGCCTGCGGCGGCCACCGAGCCCCCGTAATTGCGACCCGAGGGCGGTCGTGTGTCCTCGCCGCTTAATATACCGTGCGTCTGGCTTATTTTGATTTATTAAACACCTCGCGCCGCCGGGATTACCGTTATCCCCTCCACTCGAGTGTCCTGGGGAGTGGGTGCGCCTCCACTGATCTTTGGGATTCGAAGCTTTCGTCTTCTAAGTAGATAAGGGGGAATAGAACGATCGAGTTCCTTGGATATTCGATTATATCAAATTTGGATCAAAATCTTTGTTTAAGTAATTGTTGTCGCGCTTCGGATATGTGTGGAATCGTTTCTTAAAATGATTGATTATATAAATCGGTAAATAATCTTTTAATCTTTAGATCGAATAGGAAGATTGTGGATCTGTTTGTCGATAAACTTTGGTTCATTTAGAAATAATGGTTATTGGGATACGAGAAATAGTTCTAGTAGATGAAAATATAGGAGGAGGGGATTAATGAATAATTCAGGGGGAAAAATTCGCCGTTGAGAAACGATTACGTAACGAGGAAACAATGCCAGGCTCGTCCAAGTCGAAGCGAAGAATTCGAGATCGAGGGGGTGGTTTCGTGACGAATTCGAACCAAGCAATTCGATTTCTTTCGAGGTGAAACTCTACAATTTATCAAATTATTCCATCATATTCTTTCGAGTATTTAAGGTTAGAAAATAAAAAAATAGTTTTTGATATTTTTAATAAAATCGAAAAGTAATAATTCTTTTCCCTTTTTTCTATTTAAAGAACTTTTTCACTTTCATTCCCAATATAGCACGTGCCTCCCCCTTAAACACCATCCCTAATACACTCGACTCGATGTTTGTTCCGTTTTGCACAAGTAGAAGAAAATGTAACGTTGGACGAATTGCGTAGGCGATTCGCGTGACTGGGCGACGTTTACGCATCGGGCGCAACCCTGTCATTTTTTCCCTTTCTTCCATGCCACGCCATCGAACGAGAGAGCCTCTAAACGTTGCCTTATGATTTCCTCGTAACCGACCGCCATTCCTCGCGAGGTTCCATCTCTTTCTTCTCGAATTTCACCCCCTTCTAGCGTGCACGCTCGCCCTTACACAGTTCCTCCTTTTTTTTTTCGTACTTTTTAGTTTTCAGTCGATCCCTTTTATTTGCCCGTTTATTTGCGGGGTTGGACGACTTTTGTGATTAGGGGTTTCTGCCCTTTTTTCTGGAAAGGGTGCTTGTCGAATAAGCATTGCATCGAGGGTGTGCTTAAGTTTTAGTTTGTTTTCTCGAACGCGAGATTAGGCTTTCTTTTTTTCTAATTTTAGTTTTACAATTGTGCAAGTTTAAAATTGAGGGAATATGATAGGGAAAGTGAAACGAATTAAATGTTTTTTTTAATAATTATTTTTAGTAATCAATATTTTCAATGAAACACTTTTTCTATTTTCTTTCACAATTTAAAAGTACAACGCAAAAGAACACGCTCGTATTAGATGATTTGATTTGTCGCGCAATCATCGCGATCAAAATAAACGAAAATTTTCATTCGTTTGAAGAAAATTGTTTCAATCCGTTCTATTGAACTACTTTCATTTCGCAGAAACGTTCATCATAATCGTCGTAGAACGGGACAAAATTCATTTTCGCGAAACGATTCACGATTCGTTTGTTCAACCCAGACAGACCGGTCGTAAAAATCGTCTGGAAGAGATGGTCATCTTCGACAATCACGCTCGGCGTACGCGAAGCTCGGCAAATTTGCCCGACTGGGCCGAGTAGCCCGGTCACAGCGCGTGCTGCAAGTTGTGCAAACAGTCGGGCAAACAGTCGCGTCCTCGAGGAGGGAAAAAACTAAAAAACGTTTGCTCGTTTCTTTTGCTTCGATGACGGACGTCTCTCCCCTCTCTAATTGCTCGCTTCTTCTTCGATCCTTTCGATCGATCGAACTGCGTACGCGATGCATCTGAATGTTCTCGAGAATTTGTACGAATTAAAAGGAGTACTTTTTTCGAAAATTTAGACGAAATAGACGATATGGAGTTGCGGGCAATTTCCAAAGAGAATTGAATAGAAACAAAATAGTTGGAACGAAGGGAACGAAGTAACGTTGAAAGAAGGAAGAAAAAAAAATTGGCATAAAAATTCGCACGATGTTGGAGAATAAAGTTATAGGGGTTGGTTAACCGTGCAGAAAAGAGGTTTACAATGGAGCGGTAGTTGCGAAAGTTGAATAATTAAATTGGAATTCCAAGCGTAACGTCTTTAATATACTAAAAGGCATATTTCACTGGTTTCCGCGGGGAAAAATTCTAAGCTCGAAAAAAAAAAAGCAAAGAAAAAGGAGAAAAAAAAAGGAGAAAGAGGAAAGAGAGGCAAAAAAGCGTTGGCCAAACTTTCGTTGCTTGCGCAAGCAACGTTTAGAGAAAGAACGTTGCGCGAATGGGAGAAAACGGTGGCATTAAAAAGTGGTGAAAAACAATAATACCGAATTCTCGAGGGAACACAATAGGGATACGATGATATATTTGGAAAAAGTTTCCCCGTAGTAGCGTACGTAGTGAAAATACACACCCTAGAAATAACAAAATCCCCTTTTTAACGGGGAGAGAATCAAAAAATGAAGAAAAATCATGGGTGGAAAAGAAATTGAAACTCCGGAATCGCGGGAATCCTCGGAATAATTGCGCGTTTCGCCCATTAAGGGGCGAATAAAATCGATAATCGATAGGCATTTGCCTAAAAAATATCTGCCCCATTCCCCTGCAAATTCTTCGTTACTCGTTGCTTTCCGTTGAATAAACCGCGCGCCGGGCAACAAACACAGCGCGAAAACCAGACTTATTGTAGCGCCGTTTGCCGTTGAATATGTTGAAACGCGCGCGCTCTCTTGTTGTCCGCCATCGGTTGCATAACGTTGGGAGGAAAAGGAAAAAAAAGGAAAAAAAAGAAGAAAAAAGAGAGGAAGAAAAAAAAAGGCGATTCCTTTGTCTCGAAGGCGAACAATGACAGAATATAGCGTTTCTTTGTTCCGGTCCGCGTTGTGCACGCCGGCCCGGCTTAATTACTTTTTCACAACTATCAATTCGTCGAGCCACGCGAGGAACACTAATTCAATTCCATGTCGAAAGTTTCATGCCAGTCCTTTTCACCCCGTTTCGACAGATCGTTTTCACCAGATCTGCGTGAATCGATCCTGCGGAATTTCGAAACTCGTTTACGTTTTAATTCTTTTATCTTCGCGATTAGTGATCGAAATTAAATGTATCGAGATATTTTGATATTAAAGTGGATATTAAGGTAGTATCAGACAGTTTTATCATCTTTCGAGATCGATAGAAAAAATCTTTAAAACGATCAAAAATTTAAAAATTAGTATCTATTTCTGGTAATTTTATAGACATTTTGGAAATCATAATGATAAGAATAGAATAGAGAATAACATTAGTGTGAATAGGAAGGAAAGTAGGATTGAAGGTTTTATTCATCGAAATTCTTTATCATAGATAGAAATCATACATTTTCTCATCGAATATGAAAACTTTATTAAAAATGATCTATACAAAAAAATCTGAAAGCTAAAAAGATTTTTACTTGGAAAGGAAAAAGATACGAGATAAGTTCAATTCATCTTTTTCCTAGTAATAGTTACCAAGAAATTCGTGGAAACTATGGAATATTCATGACGTGTATAATCATCTTTTTCCGCAGTTGCGATTTTCGTTCAAAGAACTAAACGGTTCGAACAGGGTGAAACAAGAAATAGAAACGTAACTTTTTCACTGTCTCTCTTTCAAAAGAGAAGAAGTAGGGGTTGCATACCACGACACGAACTAGCGCCAAGTATTTCCATTACGCGACGATGTATTTCACCGGTGCACACCGCGATTTCAATCCCCATTTGAATTGTAAACCTAGATCTTTCATCGCGTTCAACCCCTTTCGAAGAAGCTTTCTCCTTCGTAGCTTATTTTCCATCCGAGGATGCGCTCTCGATGATGGCTCTTCGATGGAAATGAAATTTCGTGGGAAATTTCGTTTGTCTTGAAAGGGTTTATCGGCAACAGAGTTTGGATTGTTTTTGTTGCTCGTGTTTTCATGGTGGTTCTAACGTACGATATAATTTTTCTCTCTCGTTTTTTCATAAAATTTATCGGTGTGATTTTTTTGTCCAGGCATTATTCTAATAAATAATGTGATATTGGAAATAAAATTTGGCTCATCAAGAGACCTATGGATATCATCTAAATTTATACAAGATAAATTTGTCCCCTTTGCCACAACGATTATAAGACGATTAATGGCATTGGAGATTGAAAATTAGAAAATTTTACAAAATGATTCTGGCCAGCTGAATTTAATTCGTCCAATTTCGATTTTCGAAGGGGAACCGGAACTTATCCGACCGATAGAGTTTCCTGCGCTACGATTTCGAACGATTGTGAGAGAGGAATGCACAGGGATCGTGAATTTTCCATCCGCTATCTCGACATTTTATATTCAGATATTTTCTCAGATATTTCGCGGGAGTTTCACTCGTTTTGTTGCAGTTGTTTATCGCGCGTTTCGACCGGCGTTTTCCCGGTAAATCGGGAAAAGCGATCACCGGCTACCGTGTATTTTCTCGCCTTTTAATAAATATTTTATACGCTTTCGGCGTGCACACGGAGTGACTAGTGATTAAAAAATTATACGGATGAATGATTGAAACTAGTAGAATCGTGGTAACAGACGTTTCGTTGCGATATTAAGCGTTGATGAATGAATCATTGTTGTACGAACAAGTTTACGAACTTTGCATTTCCTTCTCCCGATATTTCATTTTAGAGATACACGTTCCTTCTGAAAGATAGATTTCGAATAGAATGTGAAAAGTAGCTACAAAAAATTATTATTTCCACCAATACTTTCATGTATAAGGAAATATCAGGGAATAGGAGGATCATTCGCAAATAATTTTTGCAACCATCTTTCTCTCTCACCTCATCGATGTTACAAAACATAAAACTGGATCCCAGTCAATGGAAACCTCTCAAAAATTTCCGTTATCCATCTCTACGAAGAAAGAAAGGAAAAAAAGGTATAGCTTAGTCGTGCATTTTCCACCACTATCTCGACGTTTTATGACATACCTTACGTGGCTGATTAGCTGTCACGCTCGTGCATTATAAATGTACGAATCTACATCTGATCTATGAATAATGCGGCCGGTTCTCGGCCTGATATTCGCTTCGTGCGCTATTCGAATCGTTCGTGAAACGCGGCCACACCGCGATGACGGGGATGGAAAAAGAGGGACACGGTTTTACAAATATGACGATGACGTGTCCCCTGCGCGCGTTATGCAAAATATGGACAAATCTTTGGTAAGTCAATCCCAAAGATTGATACACGAAATTTAAATAAATAATAAATAAGGTTTAATCTTGTTTCTCTATTTTTAAATTTATTTTTTCGAATCAAACAGAGATTATATTTGGAAGGTAATAACGCTTCCAAATACAAAATGAGGAATAAAACGAAAGTTGATACGAAAATAATATACATTGAATTACATACGAGTCGTAACAATTGATACATTCCACCTTGTATATCAAAACACTTTCAAGTCCAACTAGCTTCGAATATCCATAAAATTGGCCGTATTTTTGATAGTTTGAAATTCGGCCACGATCATGTACGATAAGAAAGAAATTTGCACGTTTCCACGGGGAATATTATCACGGCTTATTGTTAACTATGTGCATGCATCGACGAGGCAAGGAAAGAGAGAGAGAGAGAGAGAGAGAGGGTCGCCTTATCCAATCCTCTTTCTGCTCACGCGAGCTTCCGTTTCCTTCGCAACCGTACACATAATTATTATCTATTGTACCTCGACCTCTTTCTTTTCTTCCTTCTTTATTCCTGTTTCTCCATCTCGTTACTCTTAACTCTGTACAACTCTTTCTCTCCTCCCTCCCTCTTTCTCATTTTTTTTTATGTACCCTCGTACAAGTTAGTTGCATTAACGTTATCGGCGCGAATATCGCCACGGCCTTTTGGGAAAAAAAAAAGAAAAAAAACGAAAGCCAGAACGAAAGTTATACAATCGAGCCGGGATCAAACGTGGCTTCGCACGAATTAGCTATAGCGGGTCGTCCATTTGCCGTTTAACTAGAAAAAATCGGTCTGGCTGTTGGGCAGAAAGGGAGGGAGAGCTCGTTGATATTTCATTTACGAGAGAAATTACACGTCGGCCGCGATTATCGACCGCCAATTTGTGCGCTGGAAAACGAGAGAAAGAGAGAGAGGGAGAAAAGGGAGGCCCATCCACGAGCCCTGGGGGGAAAAAGGGTTGCCGGTCCTCTTGAAGGGATTGTCGGTAATTGATCCTTGTATTTTCATTACGGATAAAGACAAAGGTGCAAACGATGATTCGCAACATTCGATGTATCATTTACTCTCTCGAATACGAGAGGAAGTTTAATGAAAATTCGTGTCAAGGTTTAAAAAGAACGAGCCGCGTATAACGTTACCTAATAATCGATATTACAGTCTGTGTCTGGGTATATAATACCTGTAGTAGTGTGCGTGCGTGTTTCGAAAGAATTGTTACAGAGAATTGATTGTAATCCATGGTGTAATTCAGATTAATCGGAACACAAGTCAAGCGAGAGAGGAAAGAAGGGAGAGAGAAAGAAAAGACTTTTGTTAGACGGGGCTGATCTAGATCGGCGCTAGAAATCATAATGTAATCCGGGGCTATCAATGCACCATGCCTAGATCCCAAGCGCGTGTCCCAGATCGGTGGTGGAGTGATGCAATCGAGATCAGCGTGCCCTGTATCCTGCGATATGATTCAGATCAATCCATTACCGTTTGTATCATTGTGATCCAAGTTATTGGCCAATACGTGTATCACAAAAGGGATCTGAGTTATTATTATACAACCCGGCAATACGTAGCGCGAAACAAGTTACAGGCTGTGTATAATCTATCGCCTAAGATAACACGAACCTATGAGTTTAGACGATTATTATTATCCTCGAACGTGTAACAAATTATTGTATCGCGTTTAAATCCCGTGGAATCGCGGGGGAGAGATGGGATTGTAGATTGATCTTTGAGGATAGATTTCTAGATTTTTTTGGAACATTGAGAAAAAGGATATCGAACAACTTCTCCATATAAAAGATTTTTATTTTTCACTTTATGAATTAAAAGTTATTATCCGATAGATTCAAAGGTTTCCTCCGATAAATAAAAATTAATTGTTATGAAATAAATTTTATCAATATTGGAAATCATAAAGATACGCACGTCTTGCTCTAAAATTATCAACGAAAATTTACTTTGGGATTGAAATATGGAATCGGCTGGACCATTCATTCTCGACTCGTGATTTACCCAGATTCCACTTGGCTCTTTGATACGAATTCGAATCGACATTATCCCCGACAGCAAGCGATATCGTTGCTTGCTTCCACCCTTCCACTCCCTCCAGCAACCTCAAATTTTGGTAATTTCTCTTTGACCACGACGGAGGGGGGGCACGAGTCGAGTGGGCAAAAGAGAAATGGTCGCAAGAGAGTAGCCCGCATTACCGGAATTCCTCTAAACGAGGTTTCGATCCCACTTGAACGCGTCTTCGCCTGGCCGCGTCTTCAAACTTTCTCCAATTCCGTCTCGAAATTATGCCCTTTACCTTACACCTTTCTCTCTACAAAAAATAGAGAGAAAGAAAATGATTAAAAATTCAAGAAATTACCATCTTTTTCTTCTCTATGCTCGAGATCTTTGGGCAAGATTCCGTTTTTTAATCGATAACTTAGAAATATGCATACTTTCATCCCCGTGTTTCGCCACACACCGGCGAAACAAGCTTTTTTCATCGCGGGCCGCGTATCAGCCACCGTTTTAATCCCGGAATAATAACCGAAATTTCGCTCGTTATTTACGCGCTGGTCATTTTTCGCACGCTTCACGCGGCCCACAAGCGTCGAGCTTTTTTTCCAGAAAAATCTTACATATATATATATATATATATACATATACATATATACATATACAGGATGCCGGTCGTCGGCCGTTAACGATGTAAATTTAAAAGCCGAGGGAATATTTCACAGTGGCCGGACCCGGATGAATGGAAGGGACGAGACGCGGCACCGCCTCGCCCCTTCATCTCCTCTTTCCGCGCTGCGCGAATTCTATTTACATTTAATCTTCGCGCCACGTTAATTCGGCATCCGGGGGAAATTCGCGAAAAATCTGCTTGGTTTACCCGCCACAGCTCGTAAAAACTAATATTAGACGCCGCGATAAATACACGGGGCGGAAGTCGCACGGGCTGCGCGCGCTCTCCACGCGCGATGCTCCTGCACGCCCTTTTACCTACCAATGGGAAACAGACTTGTGAAAACCAACTTTGACTCGACGAGCAGAATAATAAATTGTTACAGAAGTAAAAATGATTTACATGCATTACGATGAACGAAGAATAAATTCTTTCTAAATCGAATTTTTCGTTATTAATGGAAATTAATGTTCAGAGAGAGAGAGATCTCTTTCTAAAAAAATTCTCCTCGACGATGTAATGCATCGAGTCTATTAATACTCCATTTTCTTAATGAAACTTCAATCGGTACAATCGGATACTGCATTATAGAAATTTTCACATCTTCTAACAACAAATTCCATCCTTCTAAATAAACGGAGAGAAGGTCGTCAATCGGTTTCGTTTCGTTTCTCCAACGCTTGACACAATTACCGAACCTATTAATCGCGCTGCGTGCGGCGTCGTTCGGCACTCGACAGGTCAAAAAGCGGCGGGGACGCCATTAGTTACACCCCGGCGAGCACGAGTTTCTGGGAACAG
Source organism: Apis mellifera (assembly GCF_003254395.2). Taxonomy (NCBI): domain Eukaryota; kingdom Metazoa; phylum Arthropoda; class Insecta; order Hymenoptera; family Apidae; genus Apis; species Apis mellifera. The sequence continues at coordinate 4,770,351 of NC_037645.1, forward strand.
GCTCGGCCAGGGGGTGAGCAGACGCTCATTCAGCAACGGCCCTTGGGGCGCCACCGAGGACAAGGACGTGGACACGCGCGGAAAAGGGGGAGGGGGATCTCGATTGACCGCGCGGCCGGAAACTCGAAAATGGAGCCGCGAAAAAGGAAAGCGACGTGAACCCTCACCTCTCGAATCTCGGCCATGAGTGATGAATGAACGGCTCGCGTGTAGATCCAACTTGGGACAACTTGGTCGGATTTGAAATTAATAAATCAGGATTTACGTCACGTGGCCGATCTTCTAACACGATCTCTGATCGGTTAACGAGAATGGGGTCGTACCTTGGAATGTTTTATCGTTGATTGTAATATTTGAGATATTTATATCCGATTAATAATAATTTGCTCGTGGATAGAAAATCGTAGATTAAATCCTTTCTGATATCTTTCAGATTGAAATTAGTATAATAATAATAAATAATTAGTCGATCGATTTGATGGAGAAGGGAACGATTCTCGAATTGTCGAAACAGACACAAGTTTCGATTTAAGCATCGATAAAAAAAATGTTCATCCGAAAGAAGAAGAATCCTCCTCCTAGATAGCTTCTTTCTTCCAACGATGTTGGAAGAGCCGGCACAAAGAAGAACAAAGCCGAAGGAAAGCTGGATACGAGCTGGTATTTTATTTTTCCAATCGTTTCAGCCCCGAACACGGACCAATCTTCGGGAAACTTTTCATGCAAAGCCTCGATGTTTCTCTAATCGAGGTTTCATTATTCAACAACCTCCTGTCTCTCTCTCTCTCTCTCTCTCTCTTATACTTTATACTTTCCCCCTCCTTTTTCCACGAAAATTGTACCTCTTCCCGTTAGAATAATATCGTTCCTCATCGGTTCGAATTGTTTTCGTTCCCTCTTCTCTCTCTCTCTCTCTCTCTCTCTTCTTTTTCCTTTCATTCTCTATCTTTACGTCGGCCAACAGCGGCCCGTCGTTCCACGAATTTTCCATAGGTCGGTTCACCGCGGTGGAATGAAAATTTTATTCGTTTGTCCCGTGGTGGTTTTCATTAAATCCGCAGACACCTCTCGACAACGTCTGGCCAAAGTCTCCCTTTGAGGGAGGAGAGCCCCGCCAAATATTTTCGTAATAATCGGATTATCGGATGCGTAAGTGGAGGGAGGGAGAGCTGATAAGAGGCCAGACAAGAGGTCGTGCAACTTCTTTTTCTCTTCCCTTTCCTTTTCCTTAAAAATACACCATTCTTTTTTCGTACATACCCTTTTTCATCGCGTTAGTTTAACTTGGAATTATCGAATATATACACACATCCACACAGTTTGGAATTTTAAATTATTTGACAAATCGATTATTGGCCGAGCGAAGTTGTGTCGAGTTGGAGGACGACGAGTGGTGGCTCTTGGTTGGGACTCGGTGCATTTCGACGATCTCATAAATACCGAGTCCAGTGCAAATTGGATTAGGGTTGCGTAGTTTTGAGTGTAGGTGCCTAGATGGAGAGTTTGTGGATATTAGCGAGTTGGCCAGAGGATAGGATCGTGAAGATATTCGTGGAGTATCGATTTTTTAGAAAGAAATTATTCCACGTGTACGATAAATACACGTGGAAAGGGAAAAGAAAATTTCGTTAAATATTTTAATGAGACTTTGATATTTTCACGATTCTTAATATCCTCTTCTTTGTATACACTTTTATGTACAATTTCGTGATATTACGCGTAATTAGAATTAAATGTGGATAATACTTTGTCAAATATATCATCGTATTTATGCACATTGATTATAATTACACTTCGCAATATTCGATGGAACGTAAATTGAATTTCGTGTTGAGCATTTACGGAATGTCGTTTCTCGAGTCTAACCATACTGTTTTCTCAATCATTTTTCAATTAATTCTTTTATCGAAAGATCATATATCTCTTCAAATATCAACATTTATATAACTTTATATCCATAAATTAAAATTATAATACTTGAATAGAAACTCGGATTCCGCAAGAAAATTTTTCGTGCAAAAGTTCAAATCTAAATAAGGCCTGTTCTATAATAACAGCCAAACAACATCCAACATCCAAACTTCTATTCCAAATCCGATACAATGAAAATTAAAACGATTAAATCAACCAACGCAACATTAACGTTGCACAGTGCAATGCTGAATTCACCATTGATTCTTGTTGTAAAAAAAAAAGAATAGAAACTGAGAAAAAGACCAACACAGTTCACAATTGTCTGTGTTGATTCTTCGAGGAGGAGGACACGGTAATTCATATTCGATTCCCCCGGTCATTGGATGGAAAATGAATGAGCCGGCACTCGTGGGGAGAGATGGATAACAAAACTCGCGACGTTTCGTCAAACGACTCGCTCTAAAGTAGAGCATCGTGAAATTTTCAAGCGTTTCGAAGCTGCGACGCCGTATTATCCGAGTAATCGCGAGCGCCGGGTCTATAGAATCGCACGGAATCAATTTTGCATCCCGTGAAAGACCACGGGCACACTCTGGCGCGCGAATCGAGGGATAAAGGCGCGTGTGCTTTGGAAAAATTCTCGCGTTTAGAGTTTTCGAATCGAGAAATAAGGAAATTTGGTTCTTTAGTAAAGGATAAAAGGAACGGTGTTAAATACCATATTTTAATGTTAATTTCGTGGTCGATTAAGTATTAAGTCACGTGATATAATCGATTTAAATTTTTATTTGAAAAATTTTCGATGAAATAGAATAGCGTAAAAGATCTTTTGTATGAAATTAAATAACAAACCGCAACGCGAAACCTGAAAAATATAGTAAATAAACACGAGGAAAATATTCAATTTTATTATAAATAAATAAAATGAAATAGATTCTTTTCACATTTTTTTATATTTTTTTTTAGATTCTTCTATCCCATAAATGTACGTAACCTAATAGTTATTAACAACGTACATTGATTTAATTTCTATAATAAAGAAAATTAATTCAAAAAGGATTTGTTCAAGAACGTTTCTTCCAACGTAAAATATTGTATCGGATACAAATTTTTACATACTCGCTGTTTCGACTTGGAGAACCATGTATATACAATAATTTTATCCAGAATGGAAGAAGCAAAAAATAAAATGCGCGGACTGTTTTCTCGAAAGGAAGAAAAAAAAGTCATAACAAAGATAGAAATCTACAATGTCGATAAAATAAGAAATCATGGGCTGGCATGGCGTAGAGGAAGCGGGAAACGTTCGATCGTATCGAGGCGTTTCTCTCGGCGAAAGAGCTGTTCTCTCCCTCGGTCGTGGCGAGAAAGCTCGTCCAACAGGCTCGTACCGTTATTGAGACCAGGGGAATTCCTTGCAAATCCCTTTCTTATGATTGACATGTACGACGCGATGCCGGGGAGCACGCAAAAACTCGACACGAAATGGTTCAAAGGTCGTGGGACCATCGACCTTTGCCATTGCCGCTAACCATCAACCAGATCGAAACCGGTAGTTCGTCCAAGGGTCAAAGGCTGGGATAGATGGGAGGGAAAGGTAAGGAAATGCAATTAAATCGTGTGTCTAGCTAGTTTCTTTCTCTATCCTTGGCCAGGAATTTCCGCGTTCGGACCTTGTCCAACGATACGAAGCCGGATACTTCGAAATTCTCACGACTTCTACCCTTGAGGGGAATTCTTGTAATTGGTAGAGTTTTCGTTCCTTTCCTTTTCCTTTTTCTTTTTCTTTTTCTTTTTTTTTTTTCATTCAAAGGGTAATTGGAAAAATAAGTAAGTCTTGGAAAATAATTAACTCTTCCTTTCTTATTCAAGTTTTTGGAATTTAGATTATAAATAAATGTGTACATAGATATAATAGATAATATTTGAGAGATAAAACTTATCTGAATTTTCTTTTTCAGACGAAATTTATATATATAAGTTTGAAAGCAAGAATTGAAATGAATTTCTTCAGATTATTTTGTGTATGAATTTTTATATACTATTTGTTTTTGAAATAGAAAAAGATTAAATTCAAGATTTATTCTACAAGAAGTATTCTACAAAAAGATTCGTATAAAATAAATATTCACTCGTCGAATAACGAAAATTCGTCGAAAAAACGATCGACTATTACCATAATCATCCCCTTTCTTCCACGAAAACTTCATCCCCTCTTCATCCATTTCTTTCTCACCGTCTCTCGTCCATGAACAAACGAATTTGCATCGACATTCCGAAAAAAGGAACGCCTTCTGTCCGCATTCCTTGGATTCCATTATGCATTGCACTCTCCTGCTCATGATTCCTCCTCGTCGAGCGAAACCACCTTTCAACGGCCCAATAAAAAAACAGCGTTGCAACAATTCTCCGCAGTTTCCACCACCAGTCTCCATCGTTTCCCTTCGTATTTCTCCTTTGGATTTTGGAGGAAACGCTCTGGAAGAAAATTCCTCTCGAATGTACCGGCCAAATATCACGTGGCTCCCTCTGTTTTCCGCCACCCTCTTTTTTTAACGGCGCGCAAAACGATCTTTCCTCGCGAGGAAAAACAGCCTGCGCGGGTTGCTTCATATCTAGTTCTGTTCTCGTGACGTTTTCTGCTCTTTTCTTCTCTCCTTTCCAATTCTTCCCCTTTTTTTTTTCTCTTCGAAAAGGAGAATGTCGAATTTGATTCAGAATTGAGAATTTGGTCAGATTTCTTTCTTTTGCAGGAAAAGTGGAGAGAAGAGAAGGGATGGAATTTCTGAATTTAGTTGAAGTATCGAGAGATTTTTTTTTTTCTTGGGAATAACGTGGAAAGAATATTGGTAGAAAATTATTGAATCTGGTTGAATTCTTTGATCGAGTGATATGTAAAAGAAGAAGAAGAATCATGAGATTATTAATTATACGTCAAATTTATTTGATCAATTTTTATCGGATCGATTTTTATTGATGATGATACGTCAAAGAGGAGAGAAATTGAAGTATAAATGGTGGTTCTTGGATTTCTTGGGAATAGAAGATAATTTAAGGATTGAAGAATATATTTTCGATGAAGGTGGATCGAAGAAGTTTTTACTTTTGAAGAAGAATAATAAAGGAGGGAAAAAAGATATTATTAACAGTTTAATAATTCAAGCGAAAAATAAATAAACGATCGTTTTATGCAATAACTTATCTACTTTTCAAACTTTCTCGCTACATCAGATGGGAAAAACATTTTTAAAAAAAGGAAAGCCTTTTACGTTAAACTTTTCAAGGATCTTTTTATATCAACCATGTTATACAAACTTTTGTCAGAAAGAATGCTCGAAGGATTGATGAGGAGAGGATAAAAAAATTTGTCTAAAGTTCTCTCTACGATGGAAACAGTGTAGACTGTATATATATATATATATATATATATTTCTCTTCTATAGACTCGCTTAAGCCTTATACCTAGTTTCAACATCACAGAGAATTCAACCCTTCTTTCAAGAAGAAACTTCTGTGCAGATTAAGGCCTGTCGGACTATTATGAAAAGGCTTGGTACGTATGCCGTACTGAACGAGCAATCGATCCCGCTTAATATTTCATAGTCTCGTGTTATTGACAAATACACGACTGCATCACGAGAAAGAGAGAAAAAAAAGAGAATTGCTTTGAAATGGACGTTTTGTCAAATTCCATCGCGTTGTCGTGAAACACAACGTGTTTCCGTGTATTTTCTTACAAAACAATTTTATTCCTTTTATTCCTTTTTTATTAGGTAATTTTATAAAGTGAAACGTTCCACGAACGTTGAATTATTCTCGAGATTCTTGTCAGAATCGATATTTCATTAATTATTGAGCAATATTATCGTATCGCGCGGATCGATACACTTGTACCTGCGTCCAAGATAAGATGTTGTTACGATCGTTTCGAAAAAAGAAAGATTTGAATTTTTATCGTTGGCTGTAACTGTATATTAATTTAAAAATTCATAAATGTTAAGAAACATTTCAGGAACTCGTAAAAGGGGGTCGTAATGATCCCCGGATAAATTTATCCACGGTAGAATTTCATCCTTCGTGAAATTTGCTTTTCGACCGCTGCTCACTATTGAAAATACGATAAATCAATGACAAAAATCTTTATTGCGACATTCTCGTATACCCACAAATGTCCCGTATTACAAGCTGTCACGTCACAATGTGGAAATTACTCAAGTACATGCAAAAAGCAAACTTTTCTATCAGCTATATCCGTGAAGATTAAAAAAAAAAAAAGCTTGAATGCGCAACATGACGACATTTGCATTAACACTCCCGTGTCAATCATTATTAACGTAACAGGTAAAGAGGCATGAAATCTTTATTGAGATCGGTTTCACAAAAAATTAGAATCAACATAAAATTTCTCAATTTTCTTTCCAATTAAATTCGTAATGTTATTCCTTGAAAACTTCCTGGCAAATTATTCAACACAATTCGATACTTAACACTTACTTATTTAAAGAAATTTCATCCCTCTATTCACCACGAAAACAAATCTCTCAGATCAAGAATCTATACTAATCTCTTGATAATCTTTTTTCCAGAGGAGGAGGAAAAATAGCGATGCATTCGTAATTTCTCCTGCACCCTAATATTTCCATATTTCACGAAACCAACCTCGTATTACGCCATTCTCGGCCATTGGCCGTCGTCGGAATTCGTTGGGACGGTTCCTCTTCCACCCCTCTTCGATATTATATTCGCGTAATACACGAAGGGGGACATCGCCGCAGGAATATCGGTATTACTCGGTGGAAACAGGACAAGAAGCGGCGCGGCGCCGCGTGAAACGGAAAGCGTTACGCGCGAGAGGGCGGGGGAGGAGGAGATGGGACGGGCGAGGGGGTTGGCGGTGGGCCGCAGAAGGAGAAAGTAAAGTGGTTCTTGCAATAAGGGTGAGAACGAGCATGTGCCGTCTCCACGAGTACTACCTGCGATGTACAGGGTGATACTCGTTTTCCGGTCGCGCGTGTCGCATTGATTTTTCACAGATGGAATTTTTGAGGGTGGATTTTTTTCCCCGAAACACGCTCTCAAATCGAATTTCTTTCTTCCAGTTGTAGGTTTATCAAATTCGTTTCGATTCGACAGGGATGGAATTTTTAATTTTTTTTGTAGATAGGAAAATTGTGGAAATTAGTTTGCCGAATCTGAAGGGGAATATTATTTAAAATTTGAAAGAGTAATTTAGGCTAAAATGATCGACGAGACGATCGATTGTTATTAATTGGTTATCAAGTTTCTATATATCGGAATATCGAAACGATTGATACGCATTTGCAATTGATTGCGTGCGTATTTTTCTCAATATTCCAAATATTTACGGTATAAATTAAATTAATGATCAATTTTCAATATGTCGTAATTACATCGAACGTATTTACGATTTTTCTTAATGTACAAACGTTTGCATTAAATTACGATATGAATACTCGAATCCTACTATTAATTTATCTAACTAAACATCTCGTTTCAAAAAAATATTTTACGTTCCTATTCCAATACAATGTTTTCACGCGAAATGAACGAAAACATTTTAAGAATTAATTGCAAATCTGTTGACGCGTTTGATAAAAATATTAACAAATTTATCTTTGTCTTGTTTAATTTACTCGTGTACTGTAACCGTTACTATCGGGCCACCTTGTATAGTCGCAATATTCCATCGCTTCGAGCAAGAAACAAAGATCGACTTGGAAGGGAAGAGCGGCGGGGAAGGGGAAGGGGGAAGAGAGAAAAACTTGTTCGAAGCGACATTTCAGGAATGAACGGGTTCACGAGGAGAGGATCACGAGCCCCGGCATTTTGATGAATGATGTATTCCTGATTGTTATCTGCCTGTCGAATCGTTGGAAACGTTTAATTGAGAAAGTAACAAACTTGCGAAACAATGGAGCGATGATTGAAAATTCGTTCACGAGTAACGTGTAACTCGTTTGATTGTTTCGCGGTGGGTTAAATTGCATTATTGAGAGGGAAGATAATAAATAAATGTTGCCATGATATAGTCGCTTGAATTTGATATTCAAGCAGTGTAAAAAACGTACGTGTGTGTACGTTTAAAAAACTAAAAATCATTTTTCCGATTATTATTATTATAAATTTCATCCCGCAAAAATAATTAATCGCGATTCCTTTGTTCGAATATTCAATTTAATTTTACATTTACATTTGTTTTATTTTTATTTCTTTTATTCACTTTTCTTCGTCATTCGTTTGTCGAACCGCTTATTGAATTTTAATCATTCGTTTACTTGCCTCGAATTACGCAATTGGAACAATATGAAACATAGAACAAAGAAACATAGTATCTAAGGTATATCTAGGAGACATAGACAGAGACAGTATATAGATATGGACGTTTCAAGATTGATTTTATTAAATCAATTTAACGTAAAGAAATAGGCAAAAAGTTTCTCAAATTTTTATCCTTATTACCAATATTAAAAATATCTTCCCTGATCATTTATCATATCTTCAATCCAATTGAAAATTCCATTCGTCCGACACTTTCGTGAGCAATGAAAAAATTACGACGACCAAATGTTTAAACAAATTCTTATATACAAAACGTACGATTTTTAAGTCGCGTCGTCCACGTCCTCGCGGTAGCCCATAATTACGGAAACAAATAACACTCGATGACTCGAGGAAAGAGAGCCGCTTTTTCTTGCTTTCGAGGCTTGAAAGGGGCCGCGGTGGGGGAGGGGAGGGCGTGTGTACATTCGAGGGATCGAATTCGCGACGAGGAGGCGACGAAGGGCCGTTTTTGCGCCGTTGTCAAAGCGGCGATTCTTGCCGCGCTCGGTAATTCAGAGGGACGCGAGCGAGGGGCAAGGAGGGAGAGAGGAAAAGGTAATGGCGTGTAATGTAACTTTGTGCGACTGCGGCCTCGTCCTCCTCCTCCTCCTCTCGAGCGGGTCGCGTGGGTGGCGGTGAGATACGCGCGACTGGCGCGAATTGTTCGCTGTCCCGGTCTGTTCCGCGCGTGAAATTAACGCGGGATAAGTCGGAAAGATGCCGAGGAGGATCGGGAAATGGCCGGGGTCGTGAGCCTGGAGGAAGAGTGGCGGCGAGAGATGCAAGATTCCGGAGGTTGTTGAGAAAGTTCAAAATCGGATGGAGACGTTGAAACGATGGTATTTTTGGGATAAAGAAATTTTAGCATTTCAGTATTTTTATATTGGATACTGATCATCGAGAAAGAGAGAAATTTTAGAATGAGTAATTTCGTACATATTATAACATTGTTATAATTGGTTTTATCAGTGACTTTTCTTAATCCTTTTCTCTCATTCTCGATAAGAAAATTGTAATATCTATTCCAATAACTGTCATGAAAGTAGTGTTTATCCGTGTCCCCTCAAATACGTGGAAAAAGCGAATAAATTTTCTATTTTCATGGCCATAATTCATGGGAAAACATAGGCGACCTGAAAAAATTCCCAAGCCAAGAATTTCTACTTCCTTATTCCCTGCACGGCGTCGCAAGACATTTTCTCTCTCTCCGCTCGGAGAATCAACTATTTCCATCGCGGCCGTTCCTTTTCGCGGAGGGCATCTTGTCGAATCGACTATTTTCATCGTGGCCGGCCAGAGCGAGAGAAAGAGAGAGGGAGAGAGAGAGAGAGAGAGTGCCACCACGTACAAGCGCGCGAGATCGTCAACCGAGCATCATCGATAACACCAACGTGTGTAGACTTCGTGTCGACGTTTCTCACTTTGAAGCTATACGAGCATGACTGGCTTGGTCCAACTGCAAACAACCCCGGCCAACACGTAAGACGTCGGCGTTTCATCGAGATCAAAGCGGCGCCGACATGTGCGTACCTGCAAACAGTTCGCAAAGCCTCGTGTGAAATGTATTCCCGAGCCTCGTTGCCGTTGTTTGTTAATATCCCGTTGACTTTGATCGGTTTGCCGAACTCGAATCGGGGGCGTTGCTCAACAAGGAAGTTGAATCCAACAAGCCGAATCCAGAGGTATATACGATAAATATACGAATCTCGATTCAATTTTTATATCGAACACACTTGGACGTCCTTTTATTTCGATCTTTCTATCTAAAGATTTTTCTTCTAAATTAATCGTACCATTTTTGTTCGATTCTATTTGTAATGGTTAATGGTTTACACTTTTGGATTGGAATTTTATTATTAATTCCAGTTGGAAATTGTTTTATTGGGAATCGTTGAAAATATATTCCTGGATGTGATCCAAGATAACTTCGTCGAGGATAGAAAAAAGTATAAACGATATCGTACTTGGATTTGACGATACGTGAGTATCCAATATTCCCCAATTTGTAGCGTTGCACGTGCAACTTGAGTTTACAACGTTTGCATTAGAAACTAACGTAGCACAGTTGGAACTAGTTGGAACTAAGGATTTGTTGTAGTTTCCCTTATTCAGGGACTACAGGGGTTGCATTAGTTCAGTCATGTTCACGTGGAAACTGGTACAAACGTGACTTTCTCCAACATTGCATATCTTTCATTGTTGCGAATGTATTGGCTAAGTTTCGCATCGACAAGCTGGCCTCGTTTCAAAAAAGAAGAGGAAGAATTACCTATCTCTTTAACGATCAATCACCAAGTCTTCACAGTTGAGACTTTCACGGATAATTGATAATTTATAAAATGAGACGATATATCTGTAAACTTTAAAACCTTCTCCAAACCATTCAAGAAAAAAAAACCCTCCATTTTCTCTTGAAAAGTTCACCTCGAAAAAGAAAGATCTACATCCAATATAACAGGAGGAGGGAAAAGAATTTCCGTGCACAGTCGTTCGTCTCAAAAGATCGCAATTACGGAGGCGTCACACTCTGCCCCCTCCTCCCCCTCCCTTACCCCCTCAGTTCGTTCGTCCGTTCATTGTCCCTTCGTTATTTGCCTGGCCGTTAATTAGGCCTCTCTGTTCCATTAAGGCATCGGTACAAGGAACATCCTCGGGGCCGGAATCGGCCTTTAATAACGGCTCACCCTTTTCTTGGGACAATCGTAGGGAACGTTTCCTCCGCCGAAACTTGCCCCTTTGAAGTGGATCCCGCGACGAGGGTGGGTCTCCCACCGCGCGGAGAAGAAGAGGGAACAGCCCTCAAAGAGAGCTCGCGATCGCTGACAGGTGCACGATAAATTGGCTGTGCACGGTAATAAGCGGTAAGTCGCTACTGCCCCCGGGCCAGGATCCTGGGATACTACTCTTTTCTGCTGCTGACATCGTAAATCGTTCAACGGGGCAACGTGCAATTTCGACACGTCGTAAATCGAACGTGCTTTTATATCCTTTTAGAGAGAGTTTTCTTATTTTCTTATTTTTTTTCTTTTTTTTTCAGTTTTCGAGGGAATATACACGAGGGGGATACGAAATAATCCGTTTAATCGTTGATGGCGAGGATTAAAAGGTTCAAAAGAGGATGATGGATGGGTGATAACGGGCGGAGAGATTGATCAGAATATTGTAATTCGTCGATATTTGTCGAAAGATATTCTCCACCTTCTTCGTTCCAAGTATTTCGTGGTATTTAGATCGTGAAATTGGATTCCCTTTTCATTCCTTCGAGACTTTCCAAAAAAAAGTATTGTAAAAAAAGAATTTCAAACATGGATCATAATTGTTCTATTATAATAAATCTCGTCGAAACAATTTAGAAGAGAGAGAGAGAGAGTTGTGAAAATTGTGAAAATTCGCAATAGAAGAGACGATCTCTAAAATCGATCTCTATCGTCTAAATTTTCATTTGCTAAATGGAACATCCGCTGATAAATCCGATACGTCTCTCTGGACAAATCGGAATAAAAAATAAAAGTAAAAAAAAGAAAAAAAAGAACGAAAAAAGGGAAGAAAAAAACGGAAAGGGAGAGAAAAAAGAAGAAAAAAAAAACAAAACAAAACAAAAAGTGTGTCGATAACACGAGAAATGCCAACTTGTTGCGCCGCGTCGTCGGTTCGCCAAAGCGATATGGTATATCCGGGAAATGGTTTCGGGGCGGGCTCGCTCGATCTTCGGGATAAACGATTTGTCGCCCGGCAAAGCAGACGTTGGCCACCATTAACGCGAGCTCGGATCCGTAATTTCGAGGTTGATTAAGTCGGTCATGTATCCGCGTCGGCGAAACGCATCACGTAGTGTTTGGCAAAGTAAAACTCGATTAACTCTAGCCGCTATTTGCGCTTTAGGGAAAGCGATAGACCGGTTCCCCATCCGGTCGTCCAATTCGGCTCATACTGAATTCAAGACACCGACCATTTCGTTGTCAACCGGGCCGCAGAATTTAATCCCGAAAAAATTAATAATTCGAGCCTAATGGAATTTTATTTCTTTATCGAAGGGAGGATTCCTTGATCGAAGGATTTTTCAAAGATTGAATAATTATAAATAGATCGTTCCATATACGACTTTATTATTATTATCAAAAAATTATTTTCATTTCTCGAAATATTGGGATCGAGAAGCTCGATTGACACCAGATATAGTGGATTACATAGATTAGGTCGAAGGAAGGAAATATCGTAGATCCAAGGTTGAAAAGTGTTTGATAAAGCGTTAATTAAGGATTGGGAGAATAATTCGTTGTAACGAATCGTTGGTGTATACTGTTACGACTGGTTGGCTCCCGTTTCATCGATTCGTCTCGAGGTATCGTTGAAGAATAACGTTTCCCCGGGGTACTTGTCGGCTCGCTACCAATTAATTCCAACAGCTGTCTGCGCCCCGACTAGCGATTTTTCTTTCCCAATGATCGTCTGGATGCTGTTCTTTCCGCCTCGGAGAGCCCGCTCAACTGTTATTTATAATAGCCGGATAGAAAAAGTTTCGCTCTCAAGTTATTATCAACCGAAAATCGATCGAAATATTTACGCCTCGTCGTACAAGTTCTTTTCCATTCAATTTTAATAGAATAATCGATCCAATTTCGAGTGAAATTTTCTTCCTCGAAATAACAAAATCAAAGTGAAAACGGGAGAAAAATTCAATTCATGAAAATAGAATTATACCTCGATCGAAAATTTCACGAAAAGTTGAAAAAAATGATTTCTCTCCCAAAACCAAAGAGATGTGCCCACGAGAAAAGGAGAAGAGGTGGATCAAAATGTTGCAACTCTTGTTCCGATTTCATCCATTATCATCCATTCCATGCATGCGCATGCATGTGCGCCCACGCTGTTAAAAAATAAAATTCCAACGGACAATCTTCGAATCCGCAAAAAAAAAAAAAGGGAAAAAACGAAACGTCGATCGAAAGGCAGCATTTCCCGCCTCGAATTAATTTCGATTCAAATATCTACGGGCAACAGAGCGTCGCTCGGTCGTCACCGCGATTGCTTCCGGTCCCAGATCCCAATGACGGGGGCTCCCGTTTGTTTTTTAATTAAAAATCTGCCAGGCTCGTGGCCCCGAAAGTACCGTCATCTCGTGTGACAACTGGCGGCCGTGTCTCGTCATCGCTATGCAAAACGCGCGTTCGATTTTGCCTTCGCGCGGCGCGGAGGGGGATGCCTCCATAAATAAATATCTGGCGCGAAAATGGTGTGTGAGGCGGAGTGTGGGAGAGAGGGTTTTTAACAGGCGAGAAAAAGAAACAAACGCTGGAGAGTGGGGAGGGGTAGGTGGTGTTAGAGTCAGTTTTTTTTTTTTTTTTTTTTTTTTTTTCGATCCGACGCATAAGCCAATCCATTCTCGAAATATATTCCTCCGGTTCTCTCTATTTTTCTTTTTTTTTTTTTTTTTTTTTATTTCTTTTGATAGAAAAAAAAAACTTTGAATTTTTTTTTTTTTCGGAAAACGGTTAACGCGAGTATCGGATGTTTCGCCGGGGAATTTCGAATTCGTTTTTGTGGAAAAGATTTTTCGAGAGATTTTTTTTATACCGGGTTTTTAGAGCTTCGAAATCTTTTGTGGAATTTTTTCCATGGCGTAGAAAATTTTTCTGTAGCCGGACTTTTTTTTTTTTCCCACGTGAAATTTTATTACGGTTTCGTACTAATTTCGACACCTCGTGCGGTTTTTCACCGGAGAGGAGAGAATTTTTCTTCTCTTGGAAAATTATTTATTGTTAATAAATTGGTAAGAATAACAAGTAAAATCGTACGCTGCTTGTTTTTCTTCATTATATTAAGAATAAATATTGGACAACGTAAGAGGGAGGAGGACGTCGTTGGACATGGCATAGTTTAACCGAGCGTGCATAATCAGCGGCACGTGGTTACATAACGCGAAGCGTCGACTTTCGAACGCTCTCAATTTTTTACAATCACGTGCCTGGCACAACCCTTGTCGATGGACAGCCAGTCAAAACAATCACCGCTTAGAACATGTGTGCTCCGAACACTTCACGTCCCGTTGTGATCACTTAACACAGTTTCGAAAAAAGCCCCTTGACGATTTTCGCTTGACATTAATGACACTAGTCTACATTAAGAGGAGAGGGAAGGAGGAAAAAGGGAAAGAAACTAGGATGTTTGACGGAGGGGAAAAATATAATTTTGACACCAAAAGACAAGGTATAACAAACGTGTCGGATCGGCATATAAACGTTACATTTAATGGGTTGTAAGATTGATGTATCTTGTTACGTTTCGCTTCAAACCAGTTTATTAGATTATACCATGTAAATATCGCATATTTTATTGGTATATTTTTTGCTTAATTGTGTAATTCGTTTTAAAACTCGAATTCAATTCTATTGGAATTAAGAGAAATTTGAATATAAATTCGCTACAATTCCGAAAATGATAAATTCTAATCTAATGAATGAAATAATGAAGGAATTTTGAAACGATTTATACGACTTCCGGTTCCCGAAATATCATCGACTAAAGAAAAAGGTAATTTTTAATTTTTATTTCTCGTTCGCACTTCGCCTTATTAATCTATTCCAAATTTCAGACAAGCGATTCCTGGAAATGGTACGCACTTCCAAGAAAAATATAGATTGCGGATCCATAATTTCCATGCTACGTTTAAATCTCCTTATATCTCGACTGAACTGAATTGATATATCGAAACGAATCGAAAAGTGACACGATTTTCTCCATTTTCTTTTCCATTGATCTTTCGATCTTCAAAATGTTCATCTTCCATCCACCATGAAAAGTTTCATTTTACGATACGTTACAACGATCTCGAGTCAAGTACAATTAATCTAATTTGACGATTTTATACTACTTGATCTCATTTTTCGTTTCACAATCAAAAATCATTCTCGCGTGTATTTGCACGTAACCTGTGTTACGACGCATGCTAACGAGTTGTACGTGCGCGAGTAACACGTTTAACGTGATGCGACTCGTTCATTTAAATGTAAACCAGCGACTGTGCCGCGAAAAAGATCGAAAGACGAGGAGGGGAGAGGGAAGAGAACAGAAGCTGGCGAAGGATACTCGTGTTTCAGACTTTCGCATAATAATTTTCAAGCTGTAGAGCGTAAAAAAGGGGTAGTGCGGTGTGAAACTAAAACAAATATGGGAGTTGAGGGGGGCGTAGTTACGTTAGCCTGGTGATTATTTTCCTCCCTTGCAGCGAGGGAAAAAAGAGAGAGGAGGAGACGTACGCGGATTGAAAATGACCGATGTTTTCGAGCCGTTTTCGATGATTCCCTATACGCACGAAAAATCAATCGAATTTATATTTTGTATATACATATGTATATATATATAGAATCGTCGATTACCGGAATACGGGATTGAATTACACTCGAAATCGAGCGTCGACGCGTATTCAAAAACATTTTATAGAGAACGGCCGATTATCCTCGTGTCAATTATAAAAAGTTTTCAACAATTTGCATTCCTTTCGTAACAAAATGAGACCCGCCATTCTTTTTGTTTCTTTTTTCCAACACATTTGATTCTTCGAAAGTGGCTCTTTTTCTTTAACTCCTCCATGAAACAAATTTTCATAAACTATAAACGTTTATACTCGTTAGTTTTATTAAAACTTTGCGACTCACGTACGTGAAAATTATTTAAGAGGATATTATTCCTCTTTCAAAAAAAAAAGGAAAGGAAAGAAAAGAAAGGAGAAATGCACGATTCGATCTACAATGCAACTGTTATCATTGGGCGTGTCTCGCGGAATATTTCTTCGACGAGCACGCGTCGGCCATTCGCTCTCCTCCCGTGGAATGACGGCGAATGTGGCAAGCGAACAGTCGGCGCACGTTTCTCGCGGGCGGCGTAAGCATTGTGCGAGAAAAACAATGCGATTGTTTCTAGCTAATGTGGAAGGTCGCGTCCATTAGGCGGAGCGTGGAGAGGTACTCGTTTCCGGAATCAACACGCGTTCCAGCGCTTCTCCATGCGCTTTGTGGCCTCTGCCCGTCGTTAATCCGAGCCTGATTCATTGTACGGAGGGGCAGGGGGGCTCGTCGCGACGCGGCTACCTTCGAGACGTTGTAATTCACGTTGTTGTTGGGGCCAAGCTTTTGTCCGATCTACCCTTCCCCTCCCCTGAATCGAATCCTCCTCCTCTCTCTCTCTCTCTCGTTAATTATGGATGTTAACCCCGTGTCCGGTCAAAAAGATGGGGAGACGGTAAATGTTCCGCGATTTTATGGTACTTTTTGGCCAGACACGGCGTTGGAGGAAATGTGTATGCTCATTCGTCGATTAATAATTTCAATTTACGGCTTGAGTGTGGGTTCTTGAATTGAAACTTGCTCGAATCCACGAGAAATTGATTTTCGATCGTTTTATTTCATTCTTCATTATAACGTATCCGTTTCAAAGTTTATTATCGATAAATTGTTCGATCCTGACTTTTAGAAAAACTAGAATTTGAAAATTTGAAACGGGCACTCGCAATAGAGTTGGTCGGTTAATCGATATTGAATGAAACGCGTTTATCCATTTCCCGAAATTTTATATATCTCGCGATATAATTTTTCTCTCTTTTCTTTTTTCTTTTTTTTTTTTTCAAACTCTCTAAAATGAAAAAGTGATTCCGTCGAAAAGAGATTTTTCGCAACGATAAAATCCACGTCACGTGTTATTGTATTTATAGACCGTTTCAACTAAATATTTATCGATCGATATACACGCACACACGCTCACACATACGCACACAGACATATAGATACCCGGCAACCCTCCGCAACGCTTTCTTCGCACGTGACGTTACTCCGGACGCTAATTATTCCGCAAGCGTGCACCGCGCGCATAATTTACCTAGCTGTATCGCCATTGCCTGGTCTATTCGATCCACGCGTACGCAATACGTAATAACCCCCCAAAACCACCAATCGAGGGGGTTATTAACGCACCTTCCTTAAAAATCCTGATCCAACCTGATCGTTACGTCGAACCGACCAACCCGACCCGGCCAACGTTCGTCCAGACGTACTTTAAAAAAATAATAGGCCAAAGACTAATTGCAAGAATCGGCCGTAATCGGCCGGCTCCTCGGATGCACGCCTTCGAGCCGCATAATCAATCGTTCCAATTTATCCCCCTAATTGTCATCAGCGAGGCGTGCACAACAAGTTCGGGCGCAGCTAATTGGTGCCACCACCGCCCTGGCCAAGGTCTTCTCCTCGAGCTGGACTCCCTTGAGCGTTTTGCTGAATGGCCGAGGCGCCCTGGGCGATTTATAACCAGCCGATTTCTTTCTCGCCTCGTGTACACACGCAGCCGAGATCCGGCCTGGCTGGAAGAACTGGAAGAACGGGATTGGTACTTGTGCCGCGACCTTAATGCGGCCGAAACTCATTTCATTCACCGATCCTTTCTCCCTCCGCCGCTCTTTGTCCCCCCTTCCGCAGCTCTCCTCCGTTTCTTTCTCCTTCCCCTTCGCTTTTGCCCCCTTACACGTTTCTCTGTTACACTCGATATTCGCTCTCCGTCGCCAAGACGTTGCCTGAGTAATGGTCCGGCCATAACCTACAATTTTATGCCCGGCATTTAATAGAAAGCCGGCGCAGAAGAAACGTAATGACGGTCGGGCGAAGGAGAATATTATCTCGTTGCATCGACGAGAGACGGTCGATGGATGGATGGAGAGGTCGATTGAAATGAGATTTTTGCGGGGAGACCGTGGACCGAACGGTTGGCACTGCTCGTTTTCTTTCCTTCTTTTTTCTTCCTTCCTTTGTTGCACGAAATTGTTATAGTTTTTTTTTTTGGATGGAATTTAATTGGATTAAAGCGAATATCAGTAATTTTTTCATCCATTCGCAATAAATCGGTAGATTATTTTGATTTTGCGCGTTAATAAACAGTGAAGATTGATACTTGATATGAGAAGTTTACTCAAAACGATTCTAAATTATAACAATTTACGTACCTAATTTGTATTTCATTATCTTACCCCTGATCGTGATAATTTAATGGATTGCAGGATGAAAAAGTGATAAGTATTAGAAAGTTAGATACCGTCTCTGCTATCTGATCACTAGTGTCATTAATTTAATAACACGTTGAACAGTTGGAACGTGTAAATAAATCATGCTTGTATATTATAACATGTTAAAAAAAGAAAGATCTGGGGAAAATTTATGAAACATTTCGAGTTTGTTCTTCTTCTTATTCCGGAATATTGGATAACGATTTCACCTCCCTTCATAAAGGACGACTGGAATCCAAGCAATTCCACGTACCAAGGGAAATACGTTCCTCCAACTATCCGCTCGTAAATTAACTCTTGGAGGACGAAGCCGCGGAGAGTTTCTTTTTTTTCGCAACGATAATGCAACTTATTTACTCATCTCACGTCCACCTATCTGCATGTTGAAAATGATAGATCATTAGAAGGTACATACACACACACGTATCTTCATTCTATTACCATGCAAATTGGACACCCTCATCGAACGATTAATTAAATGTATATTATCAAGAAGTAACATTCCATTGCTCCTTTCTTCTTCTTCTTCTTCTCAATTCAGCCCCCGTAAATTTAAATCTACATTAATCGGAATATCGTAGAATCTTGAAAAAAGAAAAAGAAACGGGACAACAACAACGATTAAAACCGTTTCTACGAGTTTACCATCGCAGAATCACGAACGAAGCGCGTATGAAACGAAGGGAAGCGGAAAAGTTGATTAATCCTTCTCGTTCACGGGGACGAGCTTTCAAGCTCTAATTTCGAGGCCGCCATTGTCTCGCGCTTCACGATCGTGCGCTCAACGCGAGATTATTTCCGAAACGTGAAATATCACGGGTGTTGGCTCACCTGTTGCGTGACGCGAAGCCAAGATTTTATTCGAAACCGAAGGGAATGTCGCTTAATGATCCTACCTTCCCCTTGATGGAAATAACGTTTGCCGAAATGGAGCGCCTTTGAGAGCGGGCGTTGAAAATTTCCAGCCTCTCAGCAGGAATTTATCGAGGCACCTGTTTTCGCGTGGACGATGATATTGGCTCATCTGGATTTGCATTTGAAAGGAGGCGAAAGGTTGATGGAACGGATCGAAGAACCGGCAACTTGTTGGTCCGTGTCTTCTGTTACGAATCGTTTTCAGAATAATTGGAGACAATGAACTATCTATTCGGAGATTTGATTGTACTATTTTAAGAAGAAGTGTATATTTTATTTAAGAGAAACGTGGCTTTTAATAGACCGAGACAAAATTGTATCAAAAGTTTTTATTCACGAGTAAAGGTTTTTCGTTGTTCGTTAAAAACTGTAGCATCGAAACGATACGATTATATCTCGTGAAAAATTCTCGTCACGAAAATAGAAATAAAACGTCGAGTGAGTGTCGCTTTTGCAATTAGGAGAGATTGTAAATTCGTTGATTGATTTTTAAAATTAAAATCTCTCTCTCTGGAGAAAGGAAAAATTAACGACAGAGAAATTATGATTTTTATACACGCATAAATTATAGACATATATCCTGGGTTAATTACCCATAAACCCAGGCCAATTTTTTTTCTTTTTTCTTTTAAGGAAGGCAGCCTTGAAAGCTTGGGGCCATCATTCAATCTATAAACGAACCCCATTTCAAACAGGGTAACATTAATGGATGCCACTGCAGCCACTAATTGGCTATCAGTTTTAAAACCAACAATTAAGGTTCCCGGGGAAGAAGAACACGGGCGCTAAGAACCTCTAACTTCGGTGATTAGTATCCAACGGAAATTACGACAGGTTGGCTACTTTATATTACTCTATCTGGAACAATGTTTCATCTAAAAATTGATCGATGGCCGAGTTTATGGAGCTTCTAACCGAGCCGAGCCAATAGCAATAACTTTTCTAGGCCGTTATACATATATATATCAGAGAAGAGAATGGTTAAAATGGTTTTTATCGCGAGAAGAAGTTTGCCTCTCCGTTCTCGATCAACGTGTAATACGATATTTAATATTAATTTGCATTTCACGGTATCGAATCGAATATTAATCACTATGTTTGTTAATAGGACGGTGTGTTAATTCTGTGTTAACTCGTGAATATACTCGTATTGATCGATGGTGTTAGCCGGTGTGTTAACCGGCCAAGTTAATTAGCTCGATAGTACCTTGAATCATCTCAATTGTACCCTGCGGTTCAATTATACCGACGAGTAACGTTGATCGATTGGAATTGAGTGAATCATACGGATATTCGTATTGAATTCGATTTTTGTTTCGTCTTAAATCGATTGTAGATTTAATAATATTTTTCTTGAAAAATGTTTAAACTTCTTTTCGAGAATTCAGAATGATAATAAAGAAAAATAATCGGGGATATAAATATTCTCGGTCGAGAAGAAAAAGCTGTAATGAAAAATGAATTTAAAATGATCTATATAAATTCTTGGAAATATCGATCGTATTAGTAGCATCATTTTCACGAGGATTCGAGTAAAAGCCATTACGGGAATACGATCGTGGATAATCGATCCTTCCATTTAGCCTCGTTAAAGATTTCTTGGTGGAGAATAGATTGGACCGAGCTTCGTATTCCTCGTCTTTATGTCCCATGCTCTCGTTGCTTTTTTCACATTGATCACTCGAAGACCTGTTGATCGCAAAAACGTGGAATCTGAGGAGAGAAACGCTTTAACAATGAAACTTAAAGCGAGTTTTCTTCGTGAAACGAATCAACGGATCACGAATCCTTTGGTCGATTCAAAGACTGTTTTTATACAAACTCTCAAAAGGATTACAAAATTTGAAAGCGTTTTCAAGGTTATGGAGGATTTAAAAGATCGTGTCATTGGGGATGAATTCGCTGGAAAGTCTCATACTACGAGTTAGAAGATCATTTGGAACGGAAAGATCGTTTAGATGCTGCTACAAGGGCATTAAAAAGTCATTCGAAGGTCATCTCGGATCCACAAAACCTATTTGAAAACCGTAAAGATTGAAAATCGTTTAAAGATTGTTCATAGGTTATCGAGATTATGCTTGAGAACATTTCAACACCGAATTATCATTTCCTCATTTATTCACGAATTCAATGGAATATCGATAATGAGCATACCACGAAATTTGTCCACGTCCATCCCTTGGTTCCATTCGCAAAAGAATATTAATCGCTCGTCTCGAAAGAAGCAGACGCATCGCTTTAACATAATTACGCCCTTTCCATGTGAACGAGGAGCAAGTTTTTTTTCCTTCCTCGAAAGACCCTTTGCAGAAAAATGCGCCCACCTATACCCATCGACACGCCAATAATCTCTCTTATAAACGTCTCTTGCCTCGCGTTTTTCTTTCTCGAAAAAACAAAGAAAGAAAGAAGAAGAAGAAAAAGAACGGAGCGACAAATAAAGAACGAACGCCGCGAAAAAATTCACCTTCTGCACGCGTTGCCACCGTGCTGTGCACAAACGACCTTCGGCCATCCTCCTCGCCCATACCCTGTCATCCGAACGAGCAGAGAACAGAAGAGAGTGAGGCGTTGGACGGCGTTGAACGAAACGATGAATATTTATCGATTTTACCCTCGGGGTAACGCGAGCCAAGTAAAACGGACGCGTAAAAACCGTCGCTATTTCCAGTCTTCCCTAATATTTCAACGGATGGACAAGCAACACGCGTTCCTCGTTAAAAATTCTACGCGTATACCGAAGCGTGTCTCGGAAGATTCGCACCTGTTCCCTTCACCCGGCTCCCTCCCTCCCTCCCTCCACCCCACTCCGCTCCGTTTATTTTCGGGCGTCGAACGGGTGGCAGGGAACAACCGTCTAACAACGGTTCATTCCGTGGAAGGAAAACGCGGACCGCCAAGGACCGTGTTGTGTGTACACGAAGAGGAGGCGTATACTCTCTTCAGCAGAGAAGAGGGGAGGGCACGTACGATATAACTACCGGCACCTGGCGCATAAAGTGCTGCACCGCATACGTTATGAGGGACTGCAGGTCCGCATGCACCACCCGTGACGTTCTCGATTCAGGACTCCACGCTCTTTTTTTTCTTTCCTCTTCTTCTTTTTTTTCCTTTTCTTTTTTGTTTCAATCGACGCTTTTAACGGCCAACGACGATTTTGATGCGCCCATCCGAACAACTACTTCGATCGACCTGGTTGTTTGGAAAGTCGAGACTTTCGAGACTTGGGCAGCTTGTCGAAACGGGACGTTTTATACTTGATTTTATAATTGGAGATTTCAACGATGCTTCTGCGTGGAGAGAATGTTTGTGAGAATATTGATTATTATTCGAGAAGAGCAAATAAGAATTTTTCGAGTGACTCTTTTTTAGATAACAAATGTTGAAAAATTTAATTTTCAAAATAGAGATTATTTATTATTCGAAACGCGAACAAACTTCAAGAAACTTAAACAATTAATTGAAAAGCTCGAAATATTGCAAAAAAAAAAGGAGGAAAGATTTGCACAAGATTCGGTTCGAACTCATCATCGCGAAGAGCAATTTGAATCACGTTCTCCCGAAAATTCAACCGTCTCCTAACCCGTCCAGCTCGCACTACATTAACGTCCCATCAAATTTAACCAGGCCATCGAGCCAGAGCCACCGGTAATACCAAATACATCCGCGAAACGATTATCCCTCCTCATCGACGATCTACGCGCCCACGAAAACGAGTTGGTTTCGAAACTTATCCACCAAAGTCCCTTAATCTGGATTCGTGATCGGGACTGGGATTCTCTCGAGGAGGGAGAGCTCGGCATGGACAGCTGATTGCCATGGAATCGAGAGCGCGAGGATGGATTGTGTGCGCGCGGTGAAGACAATCACTGTGAAACCCTTCAGGCCAATATTGACGCAGCCCGCTATCGCAATAATGGACAGACGCGTAGGGATAACGCGATGCCGCGCGCCTATATTACTCTCTCGTGCCTGTGTTTGGACAGTTGCAAGCGTGTGCAACAACGCTCCATTGTGCTCGAGACAGAGAGAGAGAGAGAGAGAGGAGAGTGATCATCCTCGATTTCTGGAAAGAGTGTTTTTCACCAACGGGGCGAAAGGGGTTTCGTGATCCGTGGACGAGGGGTGTTTCCTGACCCCTCGATGGCCGTCTTAGCCGGGGAGAGAAATGGGATTCCCGTGTTGTTGGCAATCTTTTGTGCTGCTGGCGCGGACACACGTCCGAAGGGAAATTTGTTTGCTCGCGAGACGCGTGCAATCGACTGCAATTGTGTGTTCGGATCGGTTATGGCGATTGGTTATGGCAAGTTAAGGGTGGCGGGTGGATAAATTTCTGATTATGGGTCTTTTGTTTTCGAGGGGTATTCGAGGGTAAATATTGGGAAATTCGCGCTTCGATCTGGCTTCTGGCAACTTGTTTATTCTTTGGAGGAACTTGTATTTGCAAAAATATTATATTTCTCGTAGCTCATATTGGGTATAAGGTATGGAAAGATGTTATTTGATATCATTATGATCATTATGTTTTCTTTTTCTTTTCTTTTGGAAATATAGCAAAAGGGAGAGACGAAATTAATTGATTTTATTTTATTAATCTCTTCAGACGAAGTTCGAGGAATATCATTTAACATCGTGTTGCATTAATATTAAACAATAACTCATAGGGAACGTGATCATTAGCTACTAGTTCAAGATAAATGATTCGATCAACGGCCTCTATACTATGTGGATTAATGACGATCGTTTGAGGCTGAAAGGGGCCATTTTGTTGTAAGATTTTTTTTTTCTCTCTTTTGCGCGAGAGAAACAGGGTCTCTAATAGAGGAGGTAGAGGACGATAGAGATTCAATTTTGTATGGACGATGATTTATTTTCGTCTTGCGAGGATTTATCTTCCGGAAGCCCGTTGTATTTTACCACGTCATCTTCCATTAGGTTGGCAATCTGCAGGAGTCTGGGTAAGCGGGATTAAACTGGTCGAATCTAATCGCGCTACTGGTACCTGCATCAATCACTCGCAACAAGTTGTCAAGCGTAGCTGCATCGTTAAAAAGATGTGACACGATTAAAACGGGACCGTTTAACCCGGTTTCGCTGCGATTTTTCCAATTTTTCCGTTCTACCGTGTCGCCTTCGTAAAAAAACAAAGCGATGCTTGTATAATCGAAGATAATAATCGTTTATCGAGAATACAAGTTTCTCTAAATTTGCCGATTTTAAGATCTCATTTCGAGATTAAGAAATTTTAAAATTGATTCCAAAAAATCTACGAAGATAGATTTGATTTCAATCACAATTAATCACAAATTCTTCTTCTCGAACAGAAAAGAAAAAAAAAGAGAAAGAGAAAGGAGTTTATCCTAATTCTTTTTCTGCCGCAAAGGCCAAGATAATAATTGAAAGAATCGTGCGTTTGAGAAACGCCGTCTCGAAGCGATTTTCCGAAGAGAAAGGCGAGTTTCGACCCGCGGCGAAAAACAAAATTCTCGGCGGGATTTATCGTTCATCCGAGGAAGTGGATTCAAATGGGATAACCAGTCGTCAAAGGTGATCTATTGTAATGAGACGAGACAAAGGAGGACGTCGAATGACGAACGAGCCAAGATCCCCCTCGCCTCGGTTTCTCTGCTCGTTTATCTTTATCGCGAGACACGGCTGCCGTGTTTCAATAGTAAACCCGCGTATTTCACTTTTATCTTGGCTGCTCCCTTGCCGAACGAACACGCCGGCAACGCATATACAACGTTCATCCTTCCAACGTGAAATATGAATTTGTTTGGTAGAACAGGGGATCCTTTTCCTACACCTTCTTCTTCGAGATCCAATGTCTCCAAGATCCAGGATCGAGATTGAAGGCATTAATTATACGTTTTCCTCCATTTTCAATTGCGCACATTCTTTCAATTATTAAAAATTTTTCCTAACTAATTGATTAATTAAATCATATAATTTTGTGATAATTTTTGTATAATCTTTGATTAGTATGGAAAGTGATGAGTAGTGTATGAAACGGTGAAAATTATGAAATGAAGGATTAGTTAAATATAATATAATTATTAAATAATTACAGAGTTTGTTTCAAAAACAGACAATGGATTTATATCTTGTTAGAGTAAGCGAGTTGTTCTTAGAAAAGAAATTTTGCGCTCGGGAAAAACATCTAAAGCCGAGAAAAAGAAAAAAAATAGATTCTTTTGTCGTAATTTTGCAGGAAAGTAGTAGCAGCGGTTTTAATTAACAATAACTCCCTCTCTTTTCTAGATTACACAATCGATTTTCCTTCTTTCTTTTAAATAATCTAATGCAATTAAAAATTATTATCATAGAGATTAAAATCTTTTATTCGAAGTAAATTATATTTCCAATCAATCTCCAAAATCGATCTTTCCATCCTATACCCTCCTCTCCTCGAGAAGGAAGTTCGTCAAACGAGCGAGAAAATGTATTCCCCTTCCTGGCTCTTCCTTTCCCTGGATGCGTCTCGAGGCTTTCCACGGCCAAACGGAGAGGTGGCTGTTCCAGTAACTTTAACGGCTGCGTTGTTTTAATTAGCTGAAGGCGCAATTAGTCCGGTTTAATTCGAGACTCGAGCCCCGTTTCGCAGCTTCCTCCCCTTTTCCTTCCTTTTTTTTTTTTTTTTTTTAATCGAAGCACGGGAAAAAGCACCGAATAATTAACGCCCTCCTCCCCTCTCCTTTCGATCGATTCCTCCTCGATCTAATTAATCGAAGTTGACCCGCCTCCAGTTTCTTTCCTCTCCCCTCCCCTCCGTTTCGACTTTTACGCAATCCATTTCATCGGAAGGTGTCCCCAAGAAATTCCCTCGATTCATGAACTCTCGACACGGACACGGGAGCTCGTTGAACGAAGGGGGTGAAAAAGGGGGGAAATAATTAAGGGAGACACGGTTCTCTCCCTGTGACGCCTTTCGTGTTCTTCTTAGGGGCGACAAATGGATCGACGGAAAACACTCTTTCCGTCGCGTGACCCGGGATAATGGGTATTCTTACTCTTTCACACGGGCCTCTGTTGCACGCTTCCCACCACCGTGTTTTACCGCCGTAAAACTGTCGAGATAATCTGGCTTCGAAAGGATTTCCCCCGAGGCATTCTGTGAACCGTCTCGAAATTTCGAATATTGCCATGGACGCGCAATTCAAGGTTATTGGACATCGACCATTTCTTTCTCTGAACAGTTATGGGGATGTTGAGAGATCGTCATTATATCTTATCTCTTTCGTTTCAGAATTTTAATAACGTGAACTTGATCACGTGAATGAGTTCTGAGTGAATGAGAAAAGATGGCGAATTTCTTTCATTTCGAGAAGCAAACAAATCGACCAGGAAAGATAATCCTCTCAGAAAATTATTTCATATTCGACTCCGATAAAAATTGTGCCGCGGCTAAGGAGGGGATAAATTCCAACGAAACGGCCACGTTCGTTCCCCTCCGTTCCATAACTCGATAACTTGGAGAAAGAAGTTGCCGATGAGTTTTTCGGGTTGACAAAACTTGCGCGATATATCCTCGCGAGGGTTGGAAAAGTTTTCCTCGCGAATTTCGAGTATGGCGCGGGCCGAAAGTCCTCGGTTAACAATGACGCACGGTCCAAGTATTCTCGCGATCCGCGATCCTTTTTCCTCGACGCACGGCAAACATCGTCAACTACACCCGTGTTGATCTTTCGATTTTTCCAAAAGTTCTCCCGTTTCGATGAAATTCTCTCTCTCTCTTTTTCCCCTTCTCTTAGCTTCGTCGAAGAAAGATTTTCGAAAGCTCGCCCGTTATATATACGTGGTTGGAGTAAAGTAAAATTAGGTCGAAGTCGAGGATAGGAGTCGGATATTGGTGTTAAATGATGTAGAAAAGAGGCGCCGCTTTGATAAACGGCCGTGTAATTAGGTTGAGGTAAACGGAGTTCGTTTTCGGGAGTCAGGTTTCGCGATTAATTATTTGATAAGTTCGTGGTGGTTTCTCTTTTTTTTTTTTTTTCCTTAGAAATCTCGTGATTGTTCAACCCTTTTCGAGTTGAACATTAGGGAAAGTTATTTTTGTGCGATGAATTGGAAAATTGAACACGTTATGTGGAACATTGAACCTGAAAGTTGATTAGTTTATGTGCGTCGTCGAGTGATTCGAATTTTAGTTCGAGAAAATTTTCATTGAGCAATCGAATAGAGATTAATTCAAGTAAATTGCTTCTCGGTTGAATAAATAAATAAGCATGTTATAATAACAAAAATCGCAAGGAATTCGCTACGTATTCGCGACATTTTGATCAATTGCAACTTCCACTGTATCTGTTGGCTCCGTGGATTTATCGTCGCAACGTGTCTTTTTAAGAATACTGCAGATTTTTTCCGAATTTTTCTCGTGATTTATGGCTCCGCGTGACGTTCCGTTTCTACGTTTCACAGTAAATAGAAGTATATCTTTCTCGAATAAAGTCGGCTAAAGCATCGAAAGGTTTATCTAGAAATTTTAGAATTTTAATATCGTGCGATTTTTCTACTTTGACACTTGAATGATTCAATCTTTTCCTCAAACTCAATACTCAAACCAGATTAATACCTCACACAATCCCAAATATACTCAAAATATTATTAAACGAGCCAAGTAGTTGAGAAATTTGTGAAAATTTTCGTTGAGCAATCGAATCGAGATTAACGAGATTAATTCAAGTAAATTTCTTCTCGCTTGAATAAATAAATAAGCATGTTATAATAACAAAAATCGCAAGGAATTCGCTACGTATTGTCTTAAATTATCACAAATATTTCACATAAATACTCAAATTAACATTCTCACCCGATAAACAACACTCGGTCAGAACAACCCTCTCCAACTTCCCTTCTCCCAATCTTTAATTAAGCTCGACACAGAGGAAGAAACAAGCTCAAACCTCGCCATCCGATCCCCAATCAGTCCAACTTCCGAACCGGAGAGGGCTACCTGCCCACGGCCGATTTCAATTGTTCCATTTTTCGTTCCGCCCCTCCGTCCAACTTATTCTGTGTGCAACCTCTCTCTCTCTCTCTCCCTCTTTCGATGCATTGCAGATAGATCGCAATTTCCTCCCCATCGCGGCGTTTCAACCCTTGTTTCGGGGCGTCCCGCGCAAGAGTCCCGCACGCTATCGAATTCCTCTCGAATCCGGTCGAACGGTGATTAAAAGCGTATGCTCGACGCGCGATAATCGAGCGTGTACGGGCGCCACATGCGCCGAGAAATCGTAATCCGTCCGTAATTCTGGTCAGGGAGGATCGAGGGGGTGGTTTCGGACGCGTTCGAAAATGCAGCATCTTGGAAGGCCTCGATCGTGAATTTCTATTT
Source organism: Apis mellifera (assembly GCF_003254395.2). Taxonomy (NCBI): domain Eukaryota; kingdom Metazoa; phylum Arthropoda; class Insecta; order Hymenoptera; family Apidae; genus Apis; species Apis mellifera. The sequence continues at coordinate 4,798,901 of NC_037645.1, forward strand.
ATTCTGGAATTGGAGTAATTTAATTTCGATAACTGTTATTATCATTCTCTTCATTATTCGATGATATTTCGATCATCGATCAAAAAGATTGTAAATTACTTCCCTCCAAATACTTTTCCAATGCTTGCAGAAAGCAACTTTGATATCTCTTCTTCCTTAATTTCCTAAAAAAAGGAAAAAAGTAACCCTCAACAATTTTTACACTCCTTTAACCCGCGTGTTGATCGCAAGACCAAGAGCAATCATAACAGAAGCGATTTCAGCCACCGTTTGCCTCCGTTTAATCGGTGTAGACGTAGCTGAAACCGATAAATGTAAACGTAGTTGAAAGTTGCGGATCGAGCTTAAGACGTTTATCGTCGCGCTACCTTCAGGCGACGGCAACTCGCGCGCCGAGTTTGATTGAAATCTAGCGAGAGGAAGTGAGAAAGAGAGAGAGAGAGAGAACCTTCAGGGGTCGGCGTTCGGCTACGCTTGCAGCTCGAACAGCCGTATCGAATTTTCCCGATGTTTCCGGTCTTTCACGGTTATTGTGTGCCACGAGCTCTCTCTTGAGATGGTTACACTCGATTTCGCTCTTTGGCCAGGGCCAATGCTTCAGGGCGAAATTTTCGGCTCGTTGCCGCTTTCCGTTTCGAACATTGATTCCTCCTCTTCTCGACGATTCTTCGAAATTAGATCGATCTCGTGTATCTATCGTGTTAGGATTGATTTGTCGCTTTTGAGATGTTTGAAGTTTGTTGGGGATGATTTATTTATTTATAATTGTACAGATTGGAAGATATTTGCAGATTGTTAAAGCGATTACGAATTTTTAGTTAGGAATAATTAGGATATATTTCGTTTAATCCCTTTTATGGGTCCTTTATATAACATAAAATGGATTTAGATTTATTCATTACTTTAGGATGGGATGAGTTTCTTCAAGATTGAAAGGAAAGCAGTAATTTTCGAAACTTTTATAAATATTTATAAAATTCTTCGTATAATCCCGTTACGAGGCATATTTTATTATAAATGAAAATAGTATTATAGGAAAATAATATGTACGTATCACGTTTTAATATAAATATAATTGTCCGCGTTTCTAATTAATTTCCTTCAACGTGAACGTGCCAAATGAGATATACATAATTCATGACGGCGAAACGATACGATTAACCTGAACGCGCAACCGAAGCTTCGACAAAATTCAATTTCACAATATCGTCCCGTTTATGAACAGGACCGAATAACCATTGACTCGTTTTTACCCGTTGTTATTAATCCAATTCAACGTTCAACCATCTATAATGTTAATTATCAACGCGTTATTTATTCTAATCGAATCGTTATCTTGATAATGTAAACATGCGCGATATATCTCCCCGCGAATTTTAATTTAATTAATAGCCCCGCTATAATTTGAATTCGTAAATTTCGAAATCCACGAATCGATTATTGACGTTGCTACGAACAAGTCTTTCCAAGACGAGACTCGCGATTGATCAATCGATCAATCCGCCTTCATCATTATTAGGGTTCACGATTATAGATAGAGGGCCGTATGACCGTAAATTTATTCCTGGGACAATATTACATCCCTCCCCTCCCCTCCCCAAACCTTTGATCGCCAGCCAGCCTCCCAATGAGAATTTCGCTTTGGACAGTGTTCTTGCTTCCAGAGCGAAACTTTCGGACGCAGACCGTATAAATATGCAAATCTATTCTGATATAGTGCTCGAATCCTTAGATCTCTGACGAAGTTAATTACCATGCTGATAAACTGACTGAAGGTGTTAGTATTTTTCCCGATGAATATGTATGCGAATCGTCGTGTCCTTATCGACCGACTTCCCGCCCCCCTCTAGATTTCTAATTTATTCCCGCCGCCTGGCGATCATATATTCTACGAGTTTTTCAAATCTCAACGAAATTGAGATCGAATTGATCGATCAAATTATCACTTATCGAAATTATTTAATATAGAGCCAGGCTTGATAGTGATAATAATTTAAATCTCCATTAAATTAAATCCATATTCGATACTCATATATATATTTTCATTTGTTTCAGGTAAGTGGAAGGAAATTTTTTCACGATGGTCAATCGATAATGACGATACACGTGAGTAATATTTTAATCACTGGTCGATATGATAAATACGATGGGAAACAATCCACGATGTTTGTTTGGTGAAATCTGGACTGGAATGTATTTGCCACGTACCAGTGCTGTATGTAATGACTTTTGTTTGTTCTTTAAACAACGTCTAGGAGATCATTCATTCGCTCAAATATTTTACTCCCGGATGGGGGGAGAGGGGTATATACGTCAAATAATAATATCACGTTGGATCGATTCGTTCCAATGTTCGTTCAATTCGCCATTTGTATTTTTGTATTTCGCGGGCCGGGAATATAAATCCTGCTTGTTCAATCCGTAATGCAAACGGCATATTTTGTCCCCAAATAAAGAGGCGGAGGATACGTTACTTATACAAATTGGAAAAAGGAGAAAAAGATTTACGTACGAGGAGGTAAAAAAAAAAAAAAGAAAAATTTATTAATTGCACGCGGAATAATGCGCAATATAAATTTTCGATGAATCGTGAATATTTTTTATTCCTGTTTATCGATGTTTCTATCTGTTCTGAATTTATAAATGGGGTAATAATACGGGGAAGACACGTTTTCGAATAATAATTTATAAATTTGAAAATTTATGTCACGTTTTCGCATTTTTTTTCTTCTTTCTCTCTCTCTCTTTTTTTTTCTTTTCGCATTTTGCATTGTATATTGAATTAAGCTGCAAAATATCGATGGAAATCGTGTCCAATTAAACGAGATACTCGTGTTACTTGCCAAATACGAAACAACAAATAATTTTGATTTGGATCCGAGCAAATCCCGGATTTCTATATTTTATATTATTAAAATGTATTGATTAATAACAAACGTATCTCTCGTCTTTATACAGAATTCAAATATTATGAATTGAAATTATTTTCATCAATATGTAAAGGATAAAATTATTATTGGCCCTTTTACTATTATAAAATTTATAATTTTAAATTATAATTATAATTGCGGTTAAATGATCCACATTTCACAGGCTAAATTGAACATTTTCCATCATCCGTTAAATTATTTTCAAAGAGAAACTTTATTAATCTCCTCCTATAATTGGAAATGCAAAATGTAAAAAAGAAAAATTTGAAATTTATTTCTAATATGAGATATTAATTTCGAATGGATTCTCAAAGTAATTTTTTTTCTTGAAGTAACAAATTTCTTGAATAAAAGTAACGAGCGTGTAATTAACTTTTTTACGTTACTTCTAATCATCTTTTTCTATAACACGATTACAAAATCGATTACTCGTAACGATTGAATGAAAATATTCGATATTTATTACAAACATCGGATTATCCGTGATAGTTATTCGTGATAAAAGCAATTTTTTTAGATCAAAAAAATAATCAATTCACGAATAATACTTAGACGGTGCTTGAGAGTCAATGGACCAGATTGCACGCTAGATCTCGTTGAGAAGCAGTTCTTATAAATCACATTGTAGCCCGCGAGAGAGGACAACTCGATTCACCGTTCGATTAAGCGATAACGCATACCGTTGCCGCTTATTTAAACATTCACCGGCCATCACAGACAACATATTTCTGTCCATCTAATTCTCGAGAAGATTCATTTCTCCCCCTCTCGATGATCTCAAGAGGAAACATTTTCCAATAATTCATCTGGAAGAGAATGATGCGATTAAAAATTAAAATATGGAAATAACTGATTAGAAAAAATGATATATATATTTTAATATCGTGCATAAGGGATTGAAGAAAATATTTCCTATGCATAGAAAATTTCGTCGATTCTCAAATAATTCACCGTCCATATCAATAAAATTCGAAGAGCAAGAAACTACAAGAAAGATTGAAAATCGTGATCCAATTTGAAAAATCACGTCATTTCAGATTAAACCAAAAAATTCGAATACAATAATTTCAATCCTCTAATAAATACTGCGCCTAAATCTAAAACTTCGTTCGCCATCCACGTCTGAAAAAAAAAGAAAAAAGAAAAAACTTCCGTTCAATCTCCAATGATAGTCGTTTAATAATTTTTTTACCCTCGCACACCCGGCTTTCGAAATTATTCAAAGGGTCGCGACACAGCTACGGGGGGATCCTTTACATCCCCGTGTATCTCGCGAGACGGCGGGTGCACGGTGTGATATTAGCATAATATTGGTTCCGAAATATGAGAGAATGGGGAGGCCAGCCGTGCTCCAAAGTGGGGGGGAGGGGGATGGAAGAAAAGGGGTTTGACGAGCTTCCTCCCGCTTCTCAGCCGTTCGCCCAATAATGCATAAAAGATAAGAGGAGGCTGGCCGGCGGGACAACGGGTTGCAAAAGTTGCGCGTTCGACGAGCGGAAACCGAGAGGAAAAAAAGATGACGGTCTTCTTGGTAGGAAGAGAGACTAGTAAGAAAGAGCGAGAGGGGAGGGCGAGTAAGTTTAAGTTCCAGTCCAGAAGAGAAACTCGCCGGTCTTCACTTCAAAGTTATTCCAAAGAATTATTGAAAGTCTGCCAACCCCCTTCGAGATCTCCCCCTCTTCTTCGAGGAGGCTTCATCGAACCCCGGGTTTTGCCAGAGATAGCTTCGAGATAAGCTCTCCCCCGCGCACTTCCGCTCTAATGAATGGGTTCTTAATGGATGCCGCGTTGTTTACGATCCGAGTTTCTCCGATTAATTACCCACGGTGTAGATCTACGGGGGCCACGGTTAACACGGTGAACACGTTCCAACTTTCTGCAAGGCTGTGCGGCGATCATCTGTGAACCGTGAATCCGTGGAAAGGTGGAGGCTCGAGTGAGAGGGAGAGGAGAGGGAGAGGTTGGTCGCAAGATGGCGCGGATGAGGAATGTGGAGGAGGAACGAGTTTCCAATACGTTCCTTAGGAATTTCTGACGAATTTCTTTTTTTTTTTTTAACTTTGGCCGTGCAACTTGTGCTCGATCGAGGCCGGAAACTACCTCGACTGCGGATGATCGACTGAGTTCCGGAGAAAGGGGAGAGAGGGCTAGTCTTTTGGGTACTTTCTCTCTCCTTTTTTTTTTTTATTAGGTTCGCGTGGCTTTTGGGGGGATGAGAGTGTATCAGGAGTTTGGAAAGTGATTTGCACTCTGAGTAAGTGTATTTAAGAGAAGAAAGTATATGTAATAGGAAATGGAATAGAATGCAAGAATACATTGGATCTTTCTTTCGAGCAGCTTTCATCATTCGTCTTTTTCTTAAAGTTTTATTTCTCCAAGAAGAAGCTATCAAATTTCGAGTTCCATTCCCGAAGAGAAAACCGTGGAATTTCGCGTGAAAGTATTTTCCATACGAAACAAAAGGGAAAAGGCAGCGCGGACAAAGAAAGACTTGGGGGACTGGAAGACACGGTGACACCGTGGAGGGTTGTATGAATGAAGTCCACCATGCGCGGCAGATAGGAAGCTGAATTGCCTGTCTGCGGCGAAAAGAGGAAAGGGCACAAACAAAGTTGTTATCGGTTAATGCCACGGAATCCGTTGCAACTGGTTTCTCCAGCTGTGGCTCCAGCATCTAACCCGTGTATTCGCGCCCCTCGTACTCGTATTCCTTCCTCCCCCCATCCTCGCGCACAGTTGTCTCTCGTGTCTTTCTTTCCTTCCTTCCTTCCACGCGACGCGGTTCACAAAATTTTCGTTTTCCAGGCCCCGGCGGGAATACGCGAAGCCAGATAAAAGCCACGCTTCCTTCCACGGATACGCCGCCCGATAAAAGTAAAATTCGCCGTTCCAGTTGGGATTTCTCCGCCGATACTCGTCCTGGACAATCGTCCTTTTATCCGTATATACGGCGGATGGAATCGGTAGACGCGCGGTCTATTCAGGGATGCCTCTATGCATATCATAGTTGGTCGAATTCTCCCGAGTTTTAAAATTGTCGGGAATAGTGGTAGCGGCTGTGAAGGTTGCGTGGAATGATTCTTGCCGATGATGAGACTTTGGTCCAAGTATGATAAATGCACGGAATTTTATCGATTGTTATTTTTGTAATATTTACAAACTTTTTTCTATTTTAGTCGAAAGAAAAGAGTATTCTTTATTTGGAATTCGAAAGAAACAATTATTACACTTGACGAGCGTAAATTATTCATACGTTATTCCGAATCCTGCAATTTCCAGCTCATCCGCCAACCCTTTCCAAAAGGAGAAAATAATAATGAAACAGATCATTCCCTCACCTATACGAGAGCAACGCTAACATTTACATTTCCCGGACCGTGTAAAAATTCCTGCAAATTCGCGATCAAAGAAACAATTTCAACAAGGGTGGGCAGTTGGTGCCGAAGGGCGGCACAAAGGGCCGATCGCGCTACCCCGATATCGCACGGGGTAACTCGATTCCAACAGCTTTTCATATTTATAAGCGAGGTCCCAGCTTCGTGCAAAGAACAATTTTTCCAGGATGGTTCACGAGTTCATGTAAACCTAACGAAAAAGAAAAAAAAAAAAAGAAAAGAAAGGAAAGAAAAGGTACGAGAGAAATAGGTTCGCGTATAACTGCGTTGCGTATCTCTCAAGCTGGCCAACTGTCGCTGTCAATCCCTGAAACGAATTGCAATTTTATTTTTTTTTTTTTTTTTTTGTAGGATGGTTCACGAGTTCGCATAAACCGAGCAAAGAGAGAGAGAGAAAAAAAGGCACGAAGTAGAGACTCGTGTATGAAATACACGAATATAACGCCCGGGTGTGCCTTTCGTACTGACCAATCGTTGCTGGCGATCCCCGAGGCGAGGAGAAATTTTTCCAGAACGGTTCATACAAGTTCGTTCAAGCCGAACGTCGGAAGAAAAAGAAAAGGGAAGGAAAGAGAAATACACAATAATACTCGCGCGTGTCTTTCCAATCGAACCCGACCCCGTCAAAAAATCGAATTACAATTTTCCCAGATTTTCGCGAATTTCGTCGAAGCAAAGAGTTAGGGAGGAAAAGAAAAAGAAGAGAAAGAAGAAGAGAGAGAGAGATGTGGAAAGAGGGAAATAGAATCCGCGCTCCGGTACAACGCTCTTATTTGTTCTCTCAGGCTGGCCAACCGTCGCTGACAACCCCCCGTGCAACGTTACGAGGTACGAAATTATTGTACGATACACAAAGGATAACCGCGCTCTCTCGATGATAGCCCAGTCCCCGCGTCGAAAGGGTTAGCAGAGCATACTGAAGTGCTTTCCTATTGGTCCGGGGGAACACCGGGTTGCACACCGTGTTTGCAGTGTTCAGAATGGACCAAGGACCCCATTGTCCCGGAGAGCTTGTTTCTATGCAGATGAGATATACGAGCACCGACGGACGGATGGACGGGCAGACGGACGCGCGTGGAGATTCCTCTCTTTCCTTCTCCTCTTTTCTCCTCTTCACCTCCGCCCGCCTCGCCCCGTTCTCCTCTCCTCTCCCCTCGCGCGAGCGTTTCCTCGTTCGATGAGGAAGGCCTCGCGTGATGAGGAAACCCGACCGAGCCGGTTTATCACCGGACGCGTCCCGGTGATAAAGAATTAAGGTGAACAGCGGTGGAAAAATATGGCCGTTTAGGGGTGGTCTTCGTAACTTGGTCTTTTTCGGGGTGGTTAATCCAGCCCCGGGCGGTAATTCCGTGGTAACTCCCGCCGACACTCCACTGACCGAGAGGATTTTTTTTAAAGGGAGGATATTTTTTTCGTGTGGCTTTCGAAAGGGGGAGGCGCGAAGCGCGTGTCGATCTTACAAAGAAGAGATTTACCCTGGATTATTTTCCAGCTGTTTCGAATGTGAATTTTAAGTGGGATATGAAAATGGAAAGAAAAGAATGTGCCAAGTATTTTGGATGTAAAATGGGGAGGGTCTGGTTGGAGGATAGGATCAGGGATTAGAAAAATATCGTTTAATATTTTGTGCGATAATATATTGCGAATCATTCGTGTGATTTGATGAAAAAGTTTGGGAAAATTTGTTTATATTTTTGAAAAATTTTATCCCACATCTGTTCATTTTGTAGAATTCGATTATCCTTCGTGTCGAAGAAGATTTTCAACGTGAATCCTTACCCTGTCGATCATATATCTCTTATCGGGAAACATCGATACCCGTCTCGAACGATCACCTTTCCTCCACAAAACTCTCAGGTGTCCGAGATAAGATTACCTATCGAAGAATCAGGTCATTAAAAACAGGTTCGAAGCGGTACAACCTCGACAACGCTTGATCCGCTTTCCCCGAACGTCGTACATTTCCTCCTCTGCTATGGGCGAGACAACTTCAAACCGTCTATCTCTATATTAGATCGGATTGGCCATCCATGTGAAAACTTGTCTCGTTTCAGAAAACAGGATTACAAAGTATTACAAAACGATCGTGTATCGAATTTCTCCTAAAACATTTCGTACCTTGCACAACACCATGCCCTATCTCCGTACACCCTTCTCTAGAGAAAATAACGACTCCACGATGATAATATTTTTAATTATACACGAAACTATATATATATACACTCCAAATATTCTTGTTCAACAAGCTCACAAAATCCAGGCAAAATCTCTATCGAAAACCACAAACTCGCGACACTTTCCTCCCCAAAATTCGCCCTCAAGTGTCCATCCACCTAAACGTCCCTAAGACACCGCAATCTCTCTCCATCCTCCCTTCTTCTCTCTCTCTCTCTCTCGGGATCTCGTCCGATCTCATGTCCGCCACGCCAACGTTCCATCTTTCCATCATTTCCTCCCCCGTCTGGCTCGCCCGTTGTTCCAGGACACTGGTTCCGTTCTGTTCCCTCCCCCTATTCACTCGTCGCGGAAACGGAGGGGGGAGGAAGGGACGAAAGACACTGTGAAAGGGGTTCGGTTGCGGGCAGGGGGGGAGAGGGAAGGGGTGGCGGTTGGAGACGAGACCGACTCCCTACAGAGGAGGCTCTTTCCTCTCCGTTGACTGGAAAAAAGAGCGAGGATGCGCGAAACCCTCCCCTCCACCCCCTCCCCTAGGGGTCCTCGACAGTTGCTAATAAGGAGGCTGGCTTCCGCCGCCGTCGCGATCTCTCGACTTCTGGCACAGCGAACTGAAAAATAGACCTGGCTGCGCCCCGCTCGGGGATGAAGAGTGGAAAAGGGAAAAGAAAGAAAGAAAAAGAAAGAAAGAAAGAAGAAAGGGGAGAAAGAGAGAGAGAGAGAGAGAGGTGAAAGAGAAAGGGAAGGTGGTGAAGAGAGGGTTGGACGAGGCTCGTCGCGGGACAGCTTGTTATTTCTATGCAGATTCCCATCGTGGTGGCGATGGTGGATTCGCGGTGATAGCATTTTAATCGAGAACCGGCTGGATCCAATTTGGCCGGCCGCGCTCGCTAGAAATTGATATCACGTGGGGCATTAGCGGCATTAGGGCTCCCCGTTTCTATGATTAACAGCTGATTTGATTAAAATCGAAAGCTGTAGTATCACTCTGCCTCTGTTGCGATTTTAGATTCGGACGCTTTTTCGTCGTTTCTTTCTATTCTTCTTTATGAGAATGTAAACGAATGTTAATTTCGCGATTACTAGTTATAAGTATTAAATAAATTTTTTTCGAAATTACAATAATTTTAATTGAATATTTTAAAATCGTAATGATCCCATATTATGAAACGAAGTAAGATTGTACGATAATGAAAAGAGAAATATCTAATGATAGTTTTGAAACAATTTATTCACAAACCAAGGCATAATTATTTTAAACGACAAAAAAGTAGCACGTTCATTTAGTTCGCGACAGATCACGACGAGATCGCTGAACCATTAAATCCCTCACCTCTCGCCGAGCCGATGTTCTCAAACCTTTCAGAAAATTAATAAAACACTTAGGAACACTTCTCACGGTAGAATTACCGAGAGATTGTTCCGAGAGAAAATTCAATTGCTGAGGAGAGAATTCTTGCCTCCTCCACCCTTCACCCGTGACAAAAATACGATCATTGTTCGTCTTCATAATTTTCTATCACCCGAGGGAGCGCCTCGAGTTTGTAATTTGACAGTAATAGCATGACGACAGTCTTGAGAAGGGCACTGACGAGCACGCGAAAGGATTTCCATCCTCGTGTGTCGAGATGTTTCTTGGCAAACGCGTGGGTGTCTCGAGTGAATGTTGCACGAGTCGCTTTGCATATATCGGCGACCATTGTGCGAGGGCTTTGATGTATGCTCACGCGGAGCACGGACACGCTGACGAATGGGTCAACTTAATGGAAAGGTTGTGTTTAAGAGACTTAATAGTTGTTGATCGATCGGCCATCCTCGTCGTTTCCGACCGTTATTGAGTTATTAATTTTTTTTTTTTCCGTCCACTGTTTGATTTTAGAGATTTGAGAGAGACTTGGGGGATCCCTTGACCTACGGAGAAGAGGCAAGTGGGCGTTTAAACTGTTAGTTTCTTTGCGAATGAATCGACGAGAATAAGATTTGGACGAGATAATTCGAGAATTTGTGGAATATTATTTTTTACGAATCTGAAAATGAGAGATATTTGAATTTTTCTCGAAGAAACGGAGGATTTTTAACAACTCAAGAATTCTACGAAAACTCTTTTACAATTTACGTAATCCGAAAGATTGGAAAAAAGCATGGAAAAGCAAGAAATTCCTTTGAACCTTACACGAAGTTAAAAATAAGAAACTTCAGAATTCGTGAGAAACGAAGAAATAAGGGAATCTTATTAAATTTAAAGGAGCCTCGAAAAAAAGAACTTTCCAAAAACTCGAAAAAAGAGATGTGTGAAAAACACCACGACTCAAATACGTTAGAGGCGGATCTAGAATCCGATCTGGAGACGCGCACGTGTCACGGAAGAATCACGAGAACCCATTCAGATCCGAGGAACAAGGCGCCAGAAGCGAGCCAGGCCAGGCCGGCTTACTAATTTATTAACCGACTCAACTCCTGATTTATTGCACCTTCGTCCAGCCAAACAACCGGCGAAGCTCAATCGGGATCGCCGCTCGAATGAATATTTAAACGCACGATTAGAATTCGTGCTCGTCTCGCCCTGTCCGCGCGAATTTATCCCGCCGTTACTTGGATGCAACGTGCATTAGCATTAGCATTTCGCGCGCCACTCGACTTTCCACATCCTCCTCTAAACAGGGCAAACGAAGAGAGAAACAGACAGAGATCTTACGGAAAGAAAGATTCTCTCCCCGCGTAAAAACAAACCTCCCTTCTCCTTTCCTCTTCTAGTTCGGACTCTCGTCCGCCTCTCTATCATTCTACCCTTTCCTCAACCACCACCAGTTCGTTTCCTCTTTCATCCTGGCCACAATGCAAAAATTGCTCGACGGCTGCTCCATTGTCCCCTCCCTCCCCCCTACTCTCCCCATAGACGTTACAAAACTTGCAAAATTGAAAAAACGCCCGCTTTTCAATGCTTATATTATATGTACACGCGCACATGCACGTGGGCACGCGTGTGTGGCTGGCGCCCACGTGTGAATGGGTATGGTACACACTGGGGGGAAGGGAGGGGAAGGAGAAAAGTCAGAGGAGCGGAGGACACGCTCGGAGAACGGTCGATCGTTATTCCAACGGACCCTTCGTTCCAACACAGCTCGCTCGCCCAGCAAGCAGGATACACAGTGACAACGATGACAACGATGACAATGGTGACAATGATGAGTATGACGAACGTGGAGTCCCCTCTCTCTCTCTTCTCCTCCTCTCATCTCCCCTCGTGGTGGTTGATACAATGGTCAAGTCGCTCTCGTCGATTCTTGCTCTCTTTTCCCGTGGCTGTTCGTTGCGTTTGGTCTCGATCATCGAAAATCATCCTCGATCGTTCGCTTCTTTCGAAAACTGGCGGTTCCAGTTTTGCTCGGTTCGAAGGGAGATTATACTTGGCGGAGATTTTTTTTCGAGAGAGAGAGATATGATCGATCCAGGAATATTTCGACAGCGAGTGGAGCGGAGTTTTGGGACGAGTATCGAAGCGGTTTCGGTTGGCGGCGCCGGAATTAGCCGTTATGCCGACGATGGATGGATTTGAGCGTGAAAAAAATGGAGCGAAGATGTGGAGTGACATTTTTTTTTGCGGAGATTCGCGTTTTGCGGGAAATCGAGTTTGAAAATTCGTGGGGGAGACTGATCGCTCCGTTCACTGTTCTTTTATTCCCTTTTTCTTTTTTTTTTGTTTTTTTTAATCTCGAGAATAATTTCGTTCGTGTTATTGAGAAATGATTTTACAGAGAGAGAAAGAGAGAGAGATAAAACGTTTGATCCCGATTAGAGGGGAAGACTGAATCAAAGGCGGAATTTCGAAATGCGTTTCGTACTCGAAAATGGAGATTTGGAAATGGAAAGTGGAAATTTGGTTTATCGACTTGTACTTTTCGAAGCAAGTAGAATCACACGCGCGAAGCAATCGATTTTAAAACAAAGTTTCGGGGAACGGGTATTCGAGTTTGACGAGTATGGTAATTTATATAGCTAATACAGGAAATTTTCCAACTGGAAAACTCCTAATCCAAATGTTATGAAACGTGGCCACGAGTTTCGCGTGCGCCTCAATTGCACGTAACCGTCGTGGCTCTGGTAACTCGAGCCATCCAGCCAACAAAATTCTGTCCCCGAACTCGGAACGAAATTTTCCCGGAATTGTGACGTTAATGCTTGCATCGTTTAAAATTTACCTCTCCGCTGAAATTCAAGTTGCAAGACACGTCTGGAAAGTCTTCGGCACGATGGCCGTTATCGGGCAAACAAAATTAAACGAATATTCTCATTGTCGTCCCAGTTAACATCGTCCCAGAAACAAACTAGACGACGTCAAAAATGATTAAATTTCATCGTCAAAAATTTCACGGTAAAAAATAGAATAATAGAAGTATATATATATATATGTAAATTCTTATTGTTAGATTATTTTCTTTCTTTTTTTTTTTCCCTTCAACAATACCCCATATACCATTATAATTTCCCAATGGATTCAAGCTCGAATAATTTTTCCGACGGTATACAAGCACTCTTTATTATTCATAATTGCGAGTTCTCACGGTTCGATTACGATAAATCACATGGTATACGAACCCCTTAATCCAGCCCCCACGGGAGGATTCCCCGTGCAAGCAACCCTTCGGTGACCAAAGTAAACGTCCAACTAACAGGAATCAATAACTATCCAAATCGCAATAGAACAATAAACATTATGCGACTGCACGCCTACGGTCGGTCTGTGCTCGTGCATAAATCGGCCCGTAATTAGATAATTGTTCGATAATCCTACCCGAGAGCCGCATACACTGGGATCTAGTCCGTAACTCAAGGGATTTACACACTCTGTATCTACGCCTCGTTCTCAAATAAACCGATACACACACGCGCGTATATAATTCTCGAAAATATTCTATATTTAAATTACATCCTTGGACGATATTCCATTCATCAATTTCTATCTTTATTATTACAAATAACTACAAAGCAACCTTTCTTATACAAACTAACTTTTCTTCAACACGCCTATTTTACAGGCTACGAAATTACGGGAGGAAACGAAAGATTGGCAAGAAAGACAAGCATGTCCCAGTCACTTCCTATCTTTCACGAAGGATCGGTAAACGTTGAAGGGACACGAAGACGCATCGCGTTCTCCGGCTGGTTTCGTGCGAGCGCATCCAGAATAAAGAGGGGGGAGGTAGGGGTGGCGAGGCTTCAAATGCAAACTAAGCTTTTCGCCGCGGGTCTAATAAATGTAAACCACCAACCCATTGTGATGAAGCTCCCATTGAAAAGTTTCGTATGGACCACCCTTCCGATCCCCCGACCCACGGCCGCGAAAAGCCCCGAGGGTGGCTGACCGCCACTCGCCCGTTGTCCACCCCCGCTGACGGATGGATTTACGTTTGTGCACAAAGCCGCCCCGCCAACTTCGCAATTTTCTCGCTCGTTCTCGCCTGAACCTCCCCCCCTCTCTCTTTGTCGCGCAGATTTTTTCCTTTTCTCTCTCTCTCCTCCCCCTCGCACAAGAGATGGACACGAGTTAGCGATCACGTTGGGTGACGCGAGTCGAAAACGGGGAGGTTGGACACGGTTCTGAACAGCCTTTTAACCGATCGTTTTTTTTTTTTCTTTGAGAAAAAAATGGATTTGAAGTCGAGGAGGAATCGAACGATTGTTTTCTTTGGAACATCAGTTGTGGATTGGAAGAGGAGATTGAATAGATAAGGAATTTTTTACAGGATAGGAAGAGAAAATTTCTTCAATCTGTCTTGGTGAAGATACTTGGTGTTAACGCATTGGTGATATTCTTGACGTAAATCGAATTAATTTCACGTAAAATACGTGTAGGATAATCCTCTCGTCGCTTGGGATAAGAAGATACCGATGATACGATTACGTATGTATTTACACGCGCTAAACGGAAATCGATGAAGATTTCCCCTTTCCTACCTGAACACGTAATCACCGCTATAGATAGCTGTTAAGAATATCGATTTAAGTTAACTACGTGATCCCTCCCGATTTTCCTTTCCCAGATTCCACAACCCACCTTCTCTTTCTCTCGCAGATTCTTCCATGCGAAACAATCGCGGATCGAGTAACTCCGGGATCAACACCCGGCTTCGGCCATTAATCACCGTGAAAATAATCCCGAGCCGAGCCTACCAATAACCCCCGGACTCGAAAAGTGTCTCGTCCAAAATGATTAATCGCCGGGAACCGTATCGGGATAATTAACATTCGCGAAGGAGGAAAAAAAGGAAGGAAGGAAGGAAGAAAAAAATTGCCCGCCTAAGGCGAGACTCGAGAGAAAATGTAGAAATTCTCGTCCCCTCCACCCACGATCCCATAAACGATGAAAACGATGAAAAATAGACGGCCGGAATTATTCGTTCGCTCGGCTGGCTTTCGACGGGGCGCAAGCTGTTTGCACCTGCACGCCCGGTGAACGCGTGAACCGAGCGGGCTCGAGACACGTTGTTTAATTTAATTAGCGGGCAAACACCGCTTCGGATATCCACGGTTTCGGTATTGTTATTGGCCCTCGACACGGCCACCTGCGGTCCACGGCGGACTTCGCCTCCGGCGCGAATTTTCCGCTCGAGAATAATCGATCCCGATGTGGACGAGCCAAGCTTTGCCGAGGTTTTAGACCGTTTCGATTGCCACGGCACGGTTCGATGGATCGTTAAAGGGCGAGGGGGAGGGGGAGGCAGCGGGGTTAAAGGTGGATAGGCGGGAATCGATACTTGCCTGATACTTGCGTTCCCTCCAATCTTTCGAGAATCACGGTTTCACGTTGACGAAGATTTTGATTAATAATCGATTTTTATTTAGGCACGCGTGTTGGAAATGATTCAATGATTGGATTTCTAATGTGTGGATTGTTATTAGTTGCGAAATTAATTTTATGGGAAATTTTTATGGATATATTGATATATTCGATCAGATATCGATTTAATTGTTTTTGCATGTGAGCTCGTTAATTATTTTCCTGTTATGTAAAAGAGAATCATAAAAATACGTTTTGTTGCAATATATATATACAATTTAACGTCATATCTAAGCAATTATTCTTAGAATAATCAGTCATTTATTATTATTATAGTATTACTGCGTTAAGCGATCGCAATAACGTGAATTTTAGCGTGAATCGATTCTTGGATTTGGATTGCAGCGAGGCATTAGTTGATTGGTATCCCCCGAAACAGGTATCGTGGAGATACAGATATGTGTACGTGGTTTGCATTTCGATCGAGGAAAGTTGGATAAATCGAACTGACTCTTTCAATGTGGATACAAAAAAAAAAAAGAAAAAGAAGAAAAATTATTTATTATACAATCGAATTATTCTTTATATAACAACAAAAACCATAATTTTGTTTATTCGTTCACAGGAGATAGGAAAACACGTCGAACGAATCTTGAATAATCTTTACAAACGATCAAAGACCTTTATTCCTTCTACAAAATAATACTTTTTAAATTATCCATCTCTCGCTCGCGAGAGGATTGTAATAAATACTCGAATAGGTATCCAGAAAAATCGCGAGGGTTAACGAAAACGACGTGAAAACGACGGGAAAACGGTGGTTAACGAACGGGCGAATAAAAAGCTTATAATCGTCGCGATATTGATAGAAGCACGTGTCGAGTCCCTCTTTAATTAATAACCACCCGCCCCCTCCCCTCCCCAACCCAGGCTTTTCACCCGCGTTTCACGGCAGCTACCTGCGATGAGCTTTTTACGCCCGATATTATGAGGCGGACCGACAAGCTGCAGGGCTGATCAATCTTCTTAATGGTTATTGTTGGGTTCACGGGGCTCTGACATGACGTGCCACGCGGTCCCAGCGCGGTTGCTTTGCCTCCAACCCCCACGTCCAAAGGTGTCTGTCATTAATAGTGAACTGATACGACGGGCCTTTGTGTGCCCCGTGCAAACAGACCGTCGAAATTTGTACACATCTCTTCCACCTCTGAAACTTTGATCAGCAGGGAATCGCATGCTCAACAGGGTTTTATAATTAAAGTGGCTAAATTTCGAAATATATTTATCGTGCAACGCGTTATATATTTTCATTTTGATCGTTGTGTTGCAAGCGAAGCGGAGGAAGTTATCGATTGGCACGTTCTTTCGAATTGATGATTTAAAAGAGTAGGTATAATTTGTAATTTTAATATTTTGATTTTATCTCGAGGAATATAGAGGGTTAAATTCGAGAAGATTAATAGCTCGGATAGTAATCTATTAGGCATCAGTAATTTTTACGTAATAATAATTTTACACCCATAATTTCTTTAGATTCGCCCCCTACTTTAAATTTACATACACATACATTATATACACACCTGTTATCAGAATATTTTAAAGACTTTCTTTTCTAATTTTATATTACCTTCATTCACACGTCTTAGTTTTTTTTAATTATAAAAAAGGATCGATCAATTTCCATTCTAATTTTACGATTTTCTTCCTCTTTTTCTTTTCTTTTTATATAAAATACTCACACCTCTAATATTTATACCATAAAAAAGGAAAGAAAAGAACGACATTTCGATATCCGAGCGAGAGATCATCCAACTATTCCACCGACTTCCCCATTCGACTTCCTCCTCCAGAGAAAAAACGAAGAGAGAGGGGACGGAAACGAGAGGCAGCGCGCGATTTCCTGCTCAGGGTACCAGCGAAACTTTCGAACCGTTATCGGCCGCAGAATCTATGAATGGCCGGACCTAAGATTACATTATGCGATAGCTGCGCCGGCTGAGACGCCTCGGGCACAGAATCGCCCGGGCTGAGAGAAGAGGGGGGAAAAAAGAAAGAAAAGGCTGAAAGATGGTCGGAGGGGGTGTTGTATTAGCGAGCGGCGCTATAACGAACAAGATTAAAGGGATAAGGGTTCCAGGATGTTTTACGACGGTGGACACGAAACTCCACCGTTGTGTCCCTGGATCGTAAAATTTTGACGCGGGCTCGGATGTTGGAAGAGAGTGAGAGAAGGGGAGGAGGGGAGGAGGGGAGGACAGTTAATCGCACTTTAAAAGATTCTACCAAACGATTTACAGTTGTTGCAAAGAAAGCAAACCGACCGTCTCTGATAATTTTTACGATCGGACAAATCTGATTATTTATGCCTCAGCCGCGTTTTAAGTAGCTTAAGGTTACGGATGCGCCTCGTGCGTGAAGGAAATTCCTTGTTCCTGGAGATATTGGAAAGTAGAGAAGTTTCTTTTATTTTACCATTTCACGGTGATACTTTACGAAGTTATTTAGGTCGACCGGTGCGCCCAACAGAGGATTTATATTGTTTATGGACGAGGATGATGGAGGAGGAAAATGTATTATACGTTTCTATTATTATCGTTTATAATTGTTTCTTTATCCACTTCTTTTCTATCGATAATATATACACATGTATATTAATGTTTTGAAAAGCATTAAATAATAATTATATACATGTAATTGTATATTTATATGCAACAATTATTAATTATATATCCAAATTTTTAAATTTTACGCAATAAATATACAATCCCTTCTAATTGTACGTGGTTAACATTTAAAATATGTTATCATTACTTAATTATAGCATCGAGAATGCGTTGATCCTAAATTTTCCATACGTTATACTACCTTTTATTATAAATTTATATAAATAACGAGAGAAAAGAGAGATATATATAATCTAATCGACGTATCAAACGCAGAAATATCGAATTTTCGGTGATAATTATATCAACTCTTCTCATCCGAAATATACTCGATCAAATTTAACAACTAGCTCCCGCGATATCATCAATCTCCGTCGATTTGAAACGCACATTCGACAAATTTATACTTAATAACGTTCGAAGAGGGGGTTGTCTTTCCTCGCGAACGAGCTCGTAAAGCCGCGCTAATACCAGCGGAATTCGAGGAGTAAATTGGCGTTGGTTCCGCGCGAAGCCAAGGGGAGTATCTTGGGCCGCGAACGAGTGTCAAAGTGGCGGGCGACGAGCGATCGTAAACACAATTAGCGTCCGGCGTGGGATGGGCCATGCATAACGCGCGCCACGATTCTCCTCGTATTCACCGAAATTTAAGGCCCATCGCGGCGCGCTTTAATTCCTTTAATTAAAATTCTGACTGGCGAGCGGTGGACCGCGTTCAAAAATAAAACGACCTCGGGGTCGCGCGCGTTTATTCGCGGCCACCGCGTCGAGACCACCGGCCGCAGAACGCCGCCAACCATTTCCTTCACCGCCAACACTTTCTTCCTAATTTCTCGCGCTCGCTTCCTTTTTACATCGATTATCGCCACTGCCATCTAATCCACGCTCCTCTTTCTTTTTTTCTCTGTTGAAATTTCTCTGGAAGGAATCATCATCGATATCGTTTGATCCTTTGATCTTAATATCTTATTTTAATATCTTGTAGCACTATTTTTTTCTTTTTTTTTTTAAGAAACGAGAATATAAAATTGTATATTGTTTTTATAGAATTGAATATTAACTCCTTTAGTTTGGAATCTTTTTTACAAAGAGTTTTTAAGTTTAACCGTATCGATTATTTGTCGGATGTTTTTTGATTTATATTCCGGAAAAATTATTGAAAGCAGGAATTGTATAACGGAATTTGACGTGCAAGTAATTTATTTTAATGTAGGATATTATCAAAACTCATTTGGCGAGTTTTAAATCAATGTGAATGAAAAGTCTATCTATTTTATGAAACGAATTGTGAAGGATCGTCGTTGGATGAAGTTAAATTAATTATTGTCGATGCAATGCTCGATCAAAAGTGTAGAAATATTATTACACACGCGCCTCGACTCGTTCATTCCCTTGAGGGATCAATTGTGTGCAGAAATTATTCAGAAAAGTGGTTGTAACAACCTAAAATCAGCCCTGTGTGTTCCGTACACGGTGTATATCGCTACGTTACCACCAGTTACTCAAACTTGTTTAACAAGTAGGGCAACATGAAAGTCAAAGGATTGGTAATTAGGGTTTCATTGAACTCACGATGCATTCGATGCTCCGATAAACTACGATGGCAAACTCGAGTAATTGCTAATCAATTTTCGTATTATTGCATAACATTAACGCAATGCATCCCCTTACTCCCCTTTTGTTTCTTCAATTAAATTCAATTTCTTAATTTTTACGCGGTACTCTATCTTAATGCAACAGCGTATCGAAAAGCGTAAGAAGAAAATTTAAATATCCGCCTATTATTATTACGAAACAGGTTACCATCGATGTAAACATTTGCTCTGATATGTATACATATACATCTACTCAAACCTTCCATAACAATTATTAATTCGCCGCGTCGAAAACTAGAATACGAATCAGTGTAATGAAAACATTCGTGGAGAGCACGATGTGATTCTCGATCGGAACAAACGAAAGAAATTCCGTATATTCACCACGTAAATTTTCAACGTAAGCGTAAAAAATCTTTATCCATATATCTGCACCTCGAAGAAGAAAAGTTTCGTATATACTCAGACCTTCCATAACAATTATTAATTCGCCGCGTCGAAAACTAGAATTGGAATACGAATCAGTGTGATGAAAACATTCGTGGAGAGCACGCTGTGAAGAAATTCCGTATATTCACCACGTAAATTTTCAACGTAAGCGTAAAAAATCTTTATCCATATATCTGCACCTCGAAGAAGAAAAGTTTCGTATACTAATATATATACATATACGTATACTCAGACCTTCAATAATAATTATTAATTCGAAAACTAGAATTGGAATCAGTGTGATGAAAACATTCGTGGAGAGCACGATGTGAACAAACGAAAGAAATTCCGTATATTCACCACGTAAATTTTCAACGTAAGCGTAAAAAATCTTTATCCATACATATCTGCACCCTCGAGGAAGAAAAGTTTCGTACACGTTTACGCGACATTTTCTCGCTCTTAAAAATAATAGAATACGGGCTACCTATCTCCTTGACATGCGGCGAATATCGACATGTCTTGCGCGCAAAACTGAACTGGATTTATATTTTCCAGCCTGTAAGATATCGGGATGGGCCATCTTACACGGATAAGGATATGCTTTTATATCCGCTCCCGCGGGGAATTTCTGCGCGAACGATCACCGGGGAACGGAAGTTTTCGACGAATGTTTCCACGCTATTCTAAGGAATGGGCGGCCGTGATACGCGACGAGCGAAATACCGTCTACCGACGTCGGCCATTTTTCAACGCGAACGTTTCTAACGCTGTCGACGGTCCACGAGGGCCGGCGGAAGTCGAAGCTGCTAGTTGAGAGAGCCTCGTTGGACGTCGACGAATTTTAAATCGATCTCCCTTTTCCGCGAATTTGCGCCCGTTTTTTGAAAACTCGCTGCCACGACGCAGCAATGAACCTGTCGCGAATCCTTCGGCGTGGAAATTTATATACAAACGTGTATATATATTTCGATTCGCAAGTTTTCGTGGAGAAGTTATGTGAACGAAAAAATTCGAAAGTTATATTATGCGAGGAATTTATCATCTCTAGTTTTTAGAATTTTGAATGATTCAGGTATGGTATATCCTTCGTATTAAATATTCTAATGAATATTTTATTTTTTTCAGACTGTTAGAATTAATATTATACACGAGTTACATTCATTATTGAACATTCGGATTTCTAGAAAAGAATATGTTGCGTTACGTTAAATAAATTTGTGTGTGAGAAACTCTTTTCATCAATTTTATCCTCGATAGAGGAAGAAGAAGACCCTTCCCCGCAAGAGTTTTCCATTTTTAACGAAGTTTAAAAACCGTAATCAAAAGGGAAGTATGCCTTTTCCAGGTCACTTTGATTAACTTTCTTCTTTGTGACTTCATCAAACACGCGTCCTTTTCTACCTTCATAATATAAATAATAAGTTTGGCCCGTGAATTTTAACATCAAAGTATCGCGTCAATATCATAATAACAATTTTTTCGATCTATCATCTGTGAAGAGAAATCATTATTTCTCACGATATCTTATGTTATTGATAAATGTTGCTTGTTATCACGAATGAGACACGTCTAAACGTACGAGGAGATGGAGCGCGATTTCGCGTACGAAAATTTCTTGTGCGAAGCAAAATTATTTTCGTCCAGAAATATACGGAAAAGAGAGGTGTATGTAGTAGTATGTTCCAGGAGCGACCATGAATCTTTTAGCGGTGTACCTTTTCACGGTAATTGCGTAGTGCCGTGGATAGTTAGCGTCTTCTGCCAACGATGGCTGGTTCTTCGTTTAATTGGCCAGTTAGACGTACGACCGGAAGTGGCGCCACCAGAAAAAGGCCATGCACCCTTGTGCAAATATATCGGAAACATCCTCCAATTCTATGTTAATTAAAAAAAAAAAAGAGAAAGAAAGTTAAAATATTTGTGAAAATTCTCAGATCTTTGTTAATTAGAAAGAAAGAAAAGGAATTTAAATGATTGATAAGAAATTATCAAATATCTGAATCTTTTATTCGTTTAATAACTTACATGATTATATTCATTCTAACGAAAGAATTTTCGTGATAATTTTGTGAAAGGAGATTTTTGGATCATGTGGAATATATAACTTTTATCAAATACTTACGGAATATTCCAACTTCCGTGGATCAAGTTTTAAGATTTATTAGGTCATCTAAATTCTAATTATATTAAGCTTTTAAATACGCAGAAAAAAAAAAAAGAATTACCTTAGCTCGAAAATGAACTTTCGTGAAATTCTAATTTAAAGTAGGTCTTATGAAAAGGACCATAAAAATTTTAATTAAATAATATATTTAAAACATTGTCGCTGAGCGATACTTGGATAATTTCTTCATAAGAAACTTCTTTCAATGATTGATTAAAAATTAATAATTGGCAATTTATTTTAATCGAATTTCGATCTTTATGAATATACACAAAATAAGATATTTGAAAGATATATTTACGTAAAAAGAATAGATAAAATTAAGCACAAAATTCCTTTTCTTTTCTCCGTGATACTTGCGATAATTTTATAATTTAAATTTTCAAAATTGAAGGAAGCGACATGGAGGAACGAAAAAAAAGGAGGAATCGTGAAAGAACATTTTCAATTTGCACAGTTCTATTGGCACTCAATCGATGAAATTGAATCCGCGTGAAAGCCGTTTAACACCTGCTCCAGAGCTACGAGTACACATAAACGTGGCCCATTACAAGCGTGTTCAATACATTAACAATTATCTTTGATTATCAATCAGTAGTCCAGGATGGACAGGCAAACACGACATCTAATCGCGAAAACAATTAGAAACGGCAGCACAGAGCTCGTCATTAGGCAAACGAGAAGGAGTCGTGTCGTTAATCCCACGACAATGGTTGCTGATGGCGATTGGGTAATGGTACGATGGGTAATGGTATGTTAATCAAAATTTTATACAGTTGGCTCGTGTAGTAGGAAGACTCGTGTTAATTTTATTATCAATTTGTCGTTATAATTATACAATAAGATTTTATTATTATATTTTAGATTTTATTAATTATCATCCTCTTTAGATTGGATTCTATGAATTATCATGATAGATATTTTAAACTTTTTGCAGACAATACTACATAATATAGTTTTAAACAAATAATCTTTTTCTTTTTTTTTTGAATTTCTAGATATCTGTTATCAGAATTCAAAGTAGAAGCAACATTCGTAATAATTGATATTTGCGCAACAATCGGAGGAAATATCGTAATAGGCAGGGAAATGATGAATTTGCGCGTATTGTTGCTCAGATTGGTATTCCCTGTGATATCCGACAGTGTACATCCAGTTAACAAACACTGACGTATAGAACATTGTCCAATTTCCAATCGCTCTTAGTCGAACATCGATCCCATAAAAACTGCATAGATCGCGGCTGGCCAAGCCCAGAGCATCGAGAGCAAGGGTTGCTGCGGCCGCGTAACCAACGAGCAATTTCCAATCGCCCTCTACCCGTTCTATATAAAAATTGCATAACTCGGATCTGGAAATCAACCGGACTCCTCATCAACCCTCGATATTTCTCTCGGTATTTCCCTGGGAACTCCATCTCGAAAAAAACAGGAATTCGTGATCAGGGATATAATTGACGGAACAAACGCGCCGGTGCTCTTCAAACTCTGGAAACGGGAAGCCACGGGGCTAACAAAGTAGGGATATATACCCCTCCCCCGAGAACCGAGAGTATTTCCATCGATACAATGGTTGGAAATTTTAAATGATCGACGTTTGATTCACAGTTTATGAATTCGTGATAACGCCGTCAAATATTATTCACCTCTGATAAATTTTTCCTTTCCTATTCTTCTATCCTCTTTATCATTCTATTCTCATTCCATTCTCTGTCATTATTCTTCAGTTTCAATATCCTTCGAACTGTAAACTACATTAATTATTTTCCCTCTTAATTTTATAATCCCTCCCTTCTTTCACAATCTTTTGTCGTTACCTTAACTCCATTATAACGATATGTCAAAACATAAACCGTCCAAAGCACTATTAACTTTGCGACAAAAGTTCCTAGCTAAAAATCGACACACGAAAGCATCACGAAACAACACCCCATCCTCCCCAAAGCTTCCTCGATCCTTTCCAAACCACGTATTTTCCCCGACAGCGTCGCGTATCGTCGCGGGAGCCGGGACGTTTCAAAAGATCTTGAGATCGGAGAAAGAAGCTCGGGACGTCAGTCAGAAAGGAAATCGAGAGAAACGATCGAACCCTACGACACGGCCATTACCGTGTTTCCACGCTAGGGATGCCGGAACGTGGAATCGAAATCCTTCTCTCCCCTTCCTTGTCGCTCTCCCGCCTCCCGGTATCGCTTCCTCCCGCGTTAAAAAAGGCCACCCCTGGCACCGGGCCTGTTTTCCCCGGGAGGGAACAATTTGAAAGGCAATTTGTGCGTCCGTAAGAACGATCGCGATTACCCGGGGCTAATGATGATGGCTCGTGATGGAGGGGGGGAAGGGGTTCCTCGATCCTTCTGTTCACGGCCATCGAACAGGAAAGACACGGAGGAAAATTCGACCGAAGGAACCGTACGTACGTTTTTCTTCTTCTCTCTCTCTCTCTCCTTTGTTTCCTTCTTTCTTTTTGTTACGTGATAGAGGGGATGAGCCGTTGGGATAGGGGAAAGGACTGTTTCTTCTTCTTCTGGAGGATCTTCCATTTTCGTCTGCAAGGTTAATCGAAATTGGCGAGAGAGGGTTTGTTTGGAATGCGATTGTCGGACGGACAGCGGAGGATCGTGGAGGAAATAAATGATGGACGCCAGGTGAAAGATCGATGGATGAACGATGAGAGGATTTTTGCTATTTCAAGGGGCGAAAGTTCTTTTGTAAAGGAGGGGGGATTATCGAGAGGCGGATGATTTGTGAAAGTGGCGGTGAAGTGAATTCGTTGTAGGAATTAAACGATATATATATATATTATTTGATATCGTACATCCGATGATGTTTAACGGTTAATAATGCTTAAGCAAATATTGTATGAATTATTATCTACGGATATTAATTATTTCATATATCAATTGTTATTGCAATCTTGATTTTTAGAATGATGAAATTTATTGGCGCGATATTGAGAATGGATCTTTTCTCAATTCACTTCCAGAGATTTGCAAGTAATATTGTTGATATTACTCATAATACTTGGCTGTTGATCGAGTGAGTATATTGTAAATTCATACATCGAATATAATTTGAAAATACAATATTTCAAATCTCTTATTAAAAATTGTAACAATCGTTCAAAGTGGTTGAACGAAATGATAGATGGTGGATTAACCGTACCCTCGGGCAAAGAACTCGTCGCTTATTTGTTAAACAACGCCCGTCGTGTAATTCACTTTCACTGAATCCCATTTCTCCAGATGTCACTGCAGCCTCCTCGTCTCTGCCGCACCCGCTTCGGCTTCCCCGTGTTTCAATTATTCACGGTGAACCCACGGCCGTTCATTGGATTGACTTACGAGCGTTGTACACGGGTAGCCGCGTTGAAAACTCGGCCGGATCGATTACCGAACAAGTCGTAACAACGATGCTCGACCACTCGTATCTCGTAATTTCGATATACGTCGATGAAAGATGAGCCCTCGTTCATCACGAAGGGACGGATACCGATTCGAAATGCTTAATTTTTGAAACGATTTTATTTTTTTTTCGTCGTCGAACGAAATTACGAAGATTTATTTATCGATAATTGTGAATAGGATCTTAAAATCGTTTGTAATTGTTAGAATATACAAGTATGGAAATAAGTTTTACAATTGATTTAAAATTACAGATCGATGAAAATTTGAGAAGAAGTTCCATCTCTGTTTCTGAGAAATGAATATCCATGTTCGTTAATTTCTCGCAAATAACAGATACGCACAAAGAGAGAATACGTGGAGATATAACCAGACCTAACCTAACCTGCTTCATCTGCCCAACAAACTAAAAACCGTAGTGACAAAAAGTGGCGTCAAACACTGTAGCAATTTATACGGCAAAACGATACGACGTTTTTGCCTTACCAGAGGAAACACATCGAACGATTATACATCACCCGGCATAAAATATTCCCAACGAGGTAGATTCCCTTAATTGCCGATCCAAATTAAAGATTCGCTCGGAGGATAAAAAAGTTTCGCAATTAATCGCGCTGCTAATCGAATTAAACTCGTTATTTCCACGAAACGAACGTTCGATTTCTTATTTCCATCGAAAATATTCAACTGTGAACCAAGATGGAAATTTTAAACGGTGAAGAATCACATGTCGATGACGAAATATAATGACAGCGAATGAATCGTGAACGATAGTGGTTTTATAAATTTTTCTAAATCGTTTCTCGAGACGATCAAAAATTTGTCCCAGGCTTGTTTCCTCCCATTGTATGATAATTGCCTCGGTTTGTTTATTATTCACGCATCTTCTTTCTGTGAATTTACGTTTACGATCCGGTGTTTGGAAATTGTAATTGCGTATCGCCGCATTAACGGTCCCGTTACGGTCGTGTGAAATTCTTTATTACGCGCTAAGAATGGGAGGTTTCCATTTAAACGCGAGTTCGTACCGTGAAGCCACGTCTCCACGGAGAAGTGATTTATACTTTGCTTTTATTCCATCTCGCAGTTCTTTTTTTTTAAGTCACGGACAATTAATGAAAAATATTTTGTGGAAAACGTTCATAGATTATATATATATTTATTTTTTTCAGAAATTCTCTATATGATAATTATACCAATAATACGTGTATAATAATAACAATAATATATACAAGTTAAATAATGTAAGCTTCTTAAAATGGACGTAATACACGATTTCAAGGAGGACGTACGTGATTAAACGCGGCCTGATCCGCAAATCATAATAGTCATTCGGCCGAGTGGGCCGCCAAACGAGAGAAATCACCCTCGAATCCCCATAAATAGCAATCCCGAGTGAAACGGGGCCCTCAATCTCGCAAAGGCGACTTTCATCGCTCTCTCCATCGAACGCCTCTGGCCTCTGCCGAGGATCCCCGAGCCTCGGGGACAAAGGAGGGCCGCCCCTCAACGTATCGGCATACCTTTCAACCCCCTGTCGATTCCTCCACGATTCCTTTCTCTCCCAAGTAATCGGCCGAATCGGCGAGAGCATTGTTCCCGCGGCGATTCGTACGTCGGATATGCATACACACGAAGGGAAGGAAAAGAATTGGGTCTGGTTGAGAGATCGGCCGATGGCCGCGGGTATTACGTTCATCGATTGGTGAAAATTGGGAAACGATCGAAAGCGTTCGTTTCTGAATTCGTTATTCGAATTTCTAGGTCCTCTCGATGATTCGTGAGTCGAAAAAATGTCCATTTCGAAGATTCTTCGTGCTTGACGAGGAATTATTTTGGGGAAATAAATATCGACGAGTAGATTTTTTAATGGAACGGATTTCGAAGAATAAAGAAACGCGTTTTCAACGTTTAAAAGAAATCTGAAACTTTGGTCAGTTTGGTGCATATTTTAATACTGGAAAAATTGGAAAACAGGCCACTCTTTCGATCGTGGAAAGCACATAAATAATAAATTTTAATTAGATCGTACGGTTAATTTAAAAATCTCATTTATTACTTCATTTTACGTATATATATATATACACGTTTTCTATACATAATTTACATCCATTATTTGATACACCAATAAGCACGTTAAATTAAACGAATTTAAAATTCATCGTCCGGGAATTTAAATCCGACTTTAAAGAGAGAAATGGGAAGGAAAATGTGTATTCCGCAACGACTTCGGTTATTATTATCCGCCTCCTCCCCTCCCTCTTCTTATTTTTCTTTTTTCTTTTTTTTTTTTAAGGTCTACCATCTGGTACAAATTTCTCCACTTGTTCGACTATTTTCCAACGTCTCCTGCAAACAGGCTTCGTTTAGCGCTTCAACCTACCGTGCAGAAACTCGATCGTCAATACCGTTCAATTTTTTTCTTGGCTTTCCTTTCCGTTTTCCCCTGAACTGCCTTAATGCTGCTGATTCGTGAGAATTCCGCGCGTTTACCGATACGCCTCGAAGAGCTCGCAGAGACGAAATAACTCTCTGGGCGATCGTGAAAGGAAAGAAAAAAAAAAGAAAAAGAAAAAGAAGGAGGAGGAGGGAAAAAAAACAGGATTCGCTGACGGAGCGACGAGGAGGAAAGTGTTTTTCCACAGGAGACAGCTAGGGAAGGAAGCGGAAGCGGAGGGTAGGCGCCTCGCGTAAAGAAATATTAATGCCGGGATCCTGGATTTCACGTTTACTTTTTTTTTTTCCCCTCCTCGCCATTTTTAAGTATCGATCGTTCGTAATAATCTCAATTCAAATACGAAGATGGGAATACTTTTTACTTGGAAAAATACGAGTTTTATTCGGTAAATGAAGCTAAATGCCGCTTTGATGCAATTGGAATTTGTTTTGAAAATTTAAATATTATTGCTAAGTAAGTGATTGATTCAATGATTCACTTTATATTTTCACTCAGTAATTGTTATTAATTATATCGTTGAATAATTTCTTAATAATCCATCAATATACACGAACGGGTTAAAAAAAGAAAGATAATTTAACAAAAATTGTAATCGATTCGTTCACGAAAACATACGGATTAAAAAAAGAGCGTCAAGTAGAATTCCCTATAAAAAAAGACTTCATTCTTCGAAAAATAATTCGTCGTGAAATTTATTTATTTCGTCGAACAATTTTCATCAATTCCTTTTTTTCAATTCTATCAAATTCTAATTTCAAATACATGTAACGAACGAATTCTCATCGATCGATTCGAAAATAAAGCTTCATCGTATTCCCCGCTTTATTTCTTTCTTTCTTTCTTTTTTTTTTTTTTATTTGTTCCATACAGTATCTGTATATATATATATCATCCAATGTAACAATTGATTCTTGGCTAACGTTGAAAATCCCTCGTCACATAAAAATGAAACGATCCGGTTCGAACTGCCGACACTGTCAATATAGAAAACACTATCGAAAACACTCAGTCGCTTTCAGTTCGAGCCTTCAAAGGAAATCCCTCGCGATATAATCTTCAATAAATCAAGCAACAAACTTTTCAACCGATAGGTTTTTTTTTATTCGTGCGAAAAAATTTTCTCTATCAAAAATGCGATCCCTTTAATTAATCATTTAAAGAATCATTTTTCTCCCCCTCTCCCCTCTTCCTTCCCCTCGTTTCATTAAATCCCTTGCATCCACTGAAATCCTA
Source organism: Apis mellifera (assembly GCF_003254395.2). NCBI lineage: Eukaryota > Metazoa > Arthropoda > Insecta > Hymenoptera > Apidae > Apis > Apis mellifera. The sequence goes on from NC_037645.1 coordinate 4,828,124, forward strand.
TTTCAAATTCTTTCCACCACGCGTTTCAAGCTCGGATTATTTCACCACATCGCTTCGAATCCCGATTTCCAATTTTTTTTTTTTTCTTTTTTTTTTTTCACTGCATATCTCATCATAGGTGCGCTAGAAATTTCGAACGATGACGAGGTACACGACGCACAATACTTATTTTATCCTGCTTATCCCGTATTTTTATATATATCGTATATAGTTCAGAAAAGAAAAAAAGAATCACGAAATTTATATACAACATTCCCGAATAATTAATTTCGAAATTTCTGGAAGATGAATTTTCGTTCGAACAATTTTTCAATTTGTCCCTAATCTTATTTTACCTGACAAAACGATCAATGTATCTCCATTTCTAATTTCTAAAAATTAAAACGTATGATTCGAAATATTAATTCTTTAAAATAGATCACGAATCAATCGGATAAATATACATTCGATTAATTCTCGAAGAAGGTAATCCAATTAAATGATAGGAAGATATTTAATAATTGATTTTCCAGCGTCATCTTGCAGTTTTCTCAACTTTCCCATGATTCCAATTCGCTTCCCCTGGCCGAGACGAGGCCTGTCAACGATTCTTTAAAGATTTCCTTCTCGGAACCGGTAAGATGAACGCGCGTACGTCGCCATTTATGCGGCGCTGCACTCGCGGAGTGAGGCACGAATACCCATCGGCACGAATGCACGTGTTACGGATGTAAACGGTGAGCGTGGCGGTGAATTTAAAATCAGGGAATAAGTTGCACGATCGGGCCGCCTCTTCGGCCGCTCTCTCTCCCGACTCCGCATCGGATCCCCATTTCTCTACACGAATTTTTTCCTCCCTTTCCTTCCTTTTTTTCTTTCTCCCTTTCTTTTTTCTGTTCTCGTCCACCATCTTTCGCTCTCCAACTTCTGTTTCCAAAGCGTAATTGCACGGTGTTGTTACACGGTGTTGTGCAGGTTTGAGGAATACGAAATCGCGGTGTAAAATGTGGGGATATCCCGCCACGGTGGTGTTTCTCGTGATCGTTCGCCTTCTTCCCAAGTTTTAAGGGGGAGGTAACATTATGGCGGCCGAGTTTATTGGCGCTGAGGATCGTTTCGCTGTACGGGACCCGAGTTTTACGACGCGAGTACAATTATTCCGAGTTTCCTTTTTTTTTTTCTTTTTTCCCCCCGTATCTTCCTCCCTTTTTGTTCCTCCCATTTTTGCCATTTATGCCGACGGGAACTTTAAATCGTTATCGGGATGACTTTTCTACGATAATTTTATTAATGAAATTTTTACGGAGCTTTGAAGGAAATGAATCGATCAATAATTCATTTCGTTCGACAATTTTGGTGAATAATCTGAATTAGGTAACAAAAATTAGATTGAAATTTATACGATAAATTATCAAGAGTACGTTCGATGTTCTTTTCTTTTATCGGAGCATGCTTCAAAGGTATGCGGCGAAACGTGAATCATTAAAGCATCTTCGTATCTTTATTCGGCCTAAGCAATTATCACGAGGGTCGAAAGTCTTGGCGTGATAACAGCGTCATCGAAGGGGAGGAGGATTCGTTACAGTCGAACGAGCGGCGATCAACGTGGAACGCGACGACGCGAGATGCAATTGCGAGTGCAAAGCTCATTACAGAGTACGGGGAAGAATAATTAGCTTGTTCATAATTAACGAGTGCGCCGGATACCGCGATCGTTGCGCCACCCTCGCGAGGATGCAAGAGGATTTATTCTTTCGCTATCTTATTCACGCGTTTGTGCCTAGGTTAATTCGAAGAGGAATGCTTCAACAACTTTTCTAACTCTCGAAGAAGAATAACAACAGAATAAGAAAGGATGACAAAGGATCGAAAAGTTGGATCAAGTTTAATGAATTTAACGAATTGTTTTATTGGCAAATTTGAGGAGAAAGGATAAAATAAAAGACAAAAGAGGGGGGGGACAGCCGATTTAATAAACGAAAAATTATGATCAAATTAATTTAAACTCTATTGACTTTCAATTCGTGAAGGGACTTGAATCGAAACTTCTTAATCGTATAAACCAATTACGAAAGAATTGTTATTGGCAAACTCATTCGAAACTATTAAATAGATTTTACAGTTTTGATTAAAGTTTCGTGTTTGTTCGACGAAACGATTATCGAGTTAATAGAATTTCTTTCGGCCTCCCTCTATAGCCGGGGCTATTTTCATTCCGTAACGATACCCATCCCGCTTTGAAACGACGTTATCGATTGTTCGAAAGATAGTTTGTTAATTCTGAAAGAATGGAGAAAAAGAGTGAGAGAAAAAGAGAGAAACGCACGATCCTTTTAAGAATTCTTTGGAAGGAATCACAATCGTCAAAGGGGCTGGTTCGTTATAATTGAACGGTCAGTGATCGAAGACTATACTAATGGCTGTAATTGAAGTGTAAAACTCTCTTGTCGCGTTCCACGACAAAGAGTAATTACCACTAACAAAGTAACGAATACTTGTTGGCGGAGTTTCGTTTAATTAACCCCTTTCGTCGCTTATTAGGAGAACTATTGTCACGGACGAGCTGGAACAATGTCCTGTCGACGACAGCCTGTCATTCCGTAATTCGATAGCGGGGGGAAAATCGATCTACGAGCAAATATCTTGTTGTTTATTAGACGCATTATATCGCCTTTTAAATCTTTTATCAAGTTCTAGTGAACGAGTTTCATTGAATACATCTGAAGGAGTAAAATTTCATGGAATTTAAGATTTATCATCTTAAATATTATTGGAAAAAATATTTTATTATATTTCAATATTTCATGCTCATTTTAAATATATATTTACATATATATACGTTTGTATATTTACATTTGGTCGCAATATGGTTGCAAATAAGCAAAATTTGAATAATAATTTATTTCATCAGCTAAATATGATAACGAGTATTTTATTGTGAATATTTCGTACGTTTATTTAAATTTTAATATAGATGCATAAACATTTGGAAATGGAATTATCGCGAACGGATAGGAGAGAAAAAAAAAAAAGAAGAAATTACAAAAATTTGGAAAATGGAGAAATGGAGAATGGCGAACGATTCGTTTATTTCATTTTTGATGGACTTACGCTTTACATTTTATTTTTACAGTTTACACCATGGATACATTTTATACTTTTCAATCGTGTGTGTATCTATCGGAATGAGAGATTATCCGAACGAGTTTATCGGTTGACACGAAAAATCGAGAAATCATGTCATTCGTTGCACATTTGATTGCACCGACACCGACAAGGATCGATCGATCAGCCGTGTTTAACCCTATCATTGACAACGCTGCTTATACATATATATATATATATATGGGATTATATACATATTCGCGAGCTGTTTAAAAATGAAAAATTTACTCGGAAAGAATTCAAATATTTGCCAAACTCTATATGCGTTTCAAAAATTTATCCTTTTTTTTTCGCGTTTTAAAATTTATATATTGATTTATCAACGTTATCTCGTGTTTTTATTAGAAATAATTAAATTTATTTAAAAATTATTCAACGATCCCTATTTATATATATACATATCACAAATTTATTCTCTCTTTATAGTTGTAAAATTTATACGAATTTGAACAATTCATTCATCAAAAATCCACGTTGCATATGTTTATCGATTATATTTAATGAAAAAAAATTTGTTTCATTTCAACAATTATGCAATTATTGGTACGGAATAAAATAAATAATAATCGACTTGTTCGTTGATTGCCAAGTTGATCAAGTTTCAATGTCTTCAATCCTTCAATCTCTCGCGTTTCCCCGGACGATCTCGAAATCCAATATTTTCGAAAATAATTCTTTGAGAAGAAACACGACATTTGTTTCAGTAACTTTTCAATCGGCCGATGAACCGTAATAATGGAAAAGCAAATTGCTCGTAGAAATTTATTTCATACCAAGAGCTAATGGGATGAGAGGAGGCGGAGTAAGGAACGTGTGGTCTATCGTAAATTTTTATTATATTCCTCCGGGGTCAAAGGAGGGGGGGAACTTCGATAAAATGATTCCATTTTTCCATTGTAGAGTCAAACGTGGAAAGATACTGGCCGCTCATATTTTTGTCCACGCGACAAAAAGATTTTTATCGGGGAACAGTTTCCTTTTCAATTCGAGAGGACGATTCCTACGTGAACCGATTTTCCGAGTCCTCCCCTTCCGATAAAGGGAGGACGTACGGTGTTTGCCGATTACACCGATTGCCAGCTTGAATTTAAAATCCTCGATTTTGAGAGCTATCAATTTTTCCCGCGATCCTTTTGCGACGAGTTTATCGGGATATTAGAACGATGGAGATATATCGTTGTTTAATCTTCTCGAAGGAATCGAACGATTTCTCGAGGCCACATTTTAAGACAGATTAAAAGAAGAGGAAATAACTTTAATTTTCTATTAGAAATTTAACCATAGAGATATCGTTGTTTAATCTTCTCGAAGGAATCGAACGATTTCTCGAGGTCACATTTTAAGACGGAATAAAAGAAAAAGGAATAATTTTAATTTTCTTAAAATAGAAATTTAACGATTTGAAAAGTTATGAAAAATTTAAATTATAACATTTCTTATGTAAATTCTGTGTATTCGAAGAGAACTGAAGATTTTGATGCAATGATTCTCGAAATATCGAATTATGAAATCAATTTTTCTTCATCCTACTATAACCCAAAGTTTAGAAATTTGAATTTAGAAAAATACTTAGCGTGTCTAACTCTTCTGTTATATTCAAAAGGAAATTAGAATTTAGCGTGTGATTCATCGACGAATAAAAATAGGATCATAATTCGTGACGCGAGATAATTATTCGAAGGAATCATGGCGTTTTTCTCCATTGGCAAAAAGATTCCGTTCCCTGATTCGAATAGGTCAGACCAACGGCCTACATGCTCGACCTGGTGCCCAGGCCCGTAGATCTCCGTGTCTCGATCGTTTTATTTGGCAGAGGAGGTGGTCGTCGAACCATCGGGCAGAACAATGGTCCATTTCACCGGGTACAAGCCGCTCGTCGCTCTCGTTCCTTCGTCTCGTGTTCGCGTTCCTGCGGTTCCCGATCCGGCCTCCCATTGCAAATTGCGTTTCGCGCCGATGCAAGAGCTTCGCCCAACCTAAGCTTATTTTCCCTGATAGACGATATTCTTTAATCGAATCGAGATTGTAGATTTTTTTGTTGGAAAATTGCTCGTCCTCGTTTCTTCGAAAATTTATTATTTCTTTCGAGTCGAAAATTAGATTCTACGATCAAAAATTGATTTTCACGACACAAAAATTTTATTTCGTGAGAATAGTCTGCCTCTTGAAGATTTGTCGAAGATACGGTTATTTTATTTATTTATATTTTTATTTCGAGTTTAGAATAAGAGTTTGTTATATAAATAGAGTGGAATTCTTCGGAAAAGATGAAAAGTTTGTAGAAAACGTACTCGAGTCTAGGTTAAAAATTATATTAAAAAAAAAAAAAAGCGAAAGACAATCTAGGTGACAAGCGTTACCCGACTAATTCCATCGGCAAACGAGAGATAAGTAAGAATGCAAACAATATTGTACTACTTTCTCCACGAGTGTAAAACGTCCTTAAATATTGGAACAAGCTACCATTTGACGTTTACCATAAAAATCGTTATGGCAAACGATTGAGAGAGCGAAAGAGAAAAGATTCTCAAGATCTAAACCTGCATATATTTAGAAGATGATGAAAGATTGAAAAAAAAAGAATTCTTGGACTTGGATAAGACTTGGAAAGAATAGAATATCTACAAAAGATTGGAATCAACGATATTTAAATAAGAAACTATTTGTAACTTTGAAAATATATCCTTCACGCTTATATCAGAACCTTCCTTATTTATTTGGAAATAAAAAAAGTACATCTGTCTTAAAAGATTATGAATGATGTTTTCTCTAAATCGTTCCATGTAACTTTGCACAAACACGAGACAAAGTCCTCGAATCCACTAATTTTAATCACGATTTTTACAGAATACAGTGAAAAGATGGATATACGACTAACAACATTGGAGGATGCATGAATATTTCTCCTTGTTCTCTGAAAAAAGACAATGTCGTTAACGCGAGCTCGGGTTGGAAACGAGGTGGACAAGAGGAGGAAGAGGGGAGGGGGAGCGGGGGTTTCCCCGTATGTGGGTCAGGGCTTTAAAAAAGTTCTAAATATGAATGCGAACGGATGAAGTAGGAAAGGATGTAAAGACGTAAAGGTAGCAAAAGAGTTGAAGCTGAAAGGCAGTTCGTTAGGGCGGACAGTGATAAGCGGGTCAACAGGATACGATGAGCTTTATAAATGTAGAAAGCGAGAAACGGTCGAAAAGAGTCACTCTTCCCTTCTTCTTCTTCTTCTTTCTTTTTCTTCTTCTTCTTCTTCTTTCCACCACGCAACGTGCTCCAGGAAAATATTCACCGGTTTGAAATTTCGGCGGAAATTGAGAGCAAATAAATATATGATGTATTTCCAAGTTCTATAATTCATTCATCTATGGTTCCAATGATTCTTATTCTCGTTCCTCCTTCTGTTCACAAATGACGTGATATCGCGAATGGTTCGAGTAAAGTAGTTCGTGTGAACACTCTCCTCTCTCCTCTTCGCGATATATTCCCTCGAAAGATCGAAAATTTTTCGAAAATCGTTAAGATAAATCAGAAAGAGAAGCTTCGAGAAGTAAAATTTTTAATCGAAAGTCCTTCTTTTAATCTCCTCTCTTTTATCTTCACTAAATCGATCCATCGATGAATCTTCCATCAATCTATCCATTAGAAAAATATCCTTTTAAGAACATTTTAATCAAAAATTGGAATTTTCGAGAAGTACGATCGATTTAATCGAGTTGGAAAACCGCAAATCTTTCTGGGTTGGTCGAATAATCGGTGGAACAACCAGCATCGATTAACCTTGGTTGGCGATCGGTGGAGGCGCGGACGGGATCCCTCTCGATCGTGTGTCCGTCGTTGAGCCGGGGCGCAACAATGGCGATTACACGCCGCGTTCATTGTGCACGGTATTTGAGCGACAAAATGAGCGTGCATCGGACGAGTCTGTTAGCCAGGCGACAGGTCGACGATCCACAGTTCTCTCTCTCTCTCTCCCTTCTCCCCCTGCGTTGCCTCTTTCTCTGCAGTTGGCAGGAAATAATTAAAAATAAATTGTACAGACCGGGTCGGAGGCCGGATAATCAGCGCAAAGCGTTTCGCCTTACCAATTATACCCGGACGGATAACGATTTTGCCCTGTAACGATATTACTTGCTATAACATCGTTACGTCCCCGTCGTAACGCGACGTTAAAAAAAAAGAAAAAGCGCCTCTCCTCGATTCCGGCCTACTCCCTGACCCACTCCCCTCTCCCTCCCCCGGACGTCATCGTCCGTCGTGATCATTTCTTCCTCTTATTTTTATATTTCAATTTGTACTTCTCCCTCCTCTTTTCTCTTTCCTTTTCTCTTTATATTTCCCCTCCTTCCTCTCTTTTCATCATCATCGTCGAGCCTCTTCATTACGAAAGATTGGAAAGATTGGGGGAGAGGAGGGAGATGAACGGTTCACCGGCCGTCAATGCCCCGTTATAAATTTTGATCGGGCTCGGCTCGAAATTGGGCTGCCCCCGAAATTCCCTGTATCGAGGGTTTTTGATAATTGTGCCACGGAGTACGGTACTCTTCCTCTGTCTGTCTGTCTGTGGTGCTTTGCAGTTGAAGTTCAAAGAGAATTTTTTCGCTGGAAATGGACGAGGTTACGCACAGATTGAAGTTTAGAGAAAAAGAACTCTTGTAATACGATTTTTGTGCATGCGGTTTTGAGAATTTTTACGAAAATGTAATTTCACAATTTGTTTTTTTCTTTTTCTCGCAGGATTTGAATAATCGATTATTATATGGAGGTTTAATTTAAGATCGTTAAATTGAAATTGTAAATTTATATATATTTTTTTCTGTTTGTTATTCGTACTCGATTGTATACAACTTTTGTTTTCTAAATTCTCGTTTATTTACGATCGATTATTAATCGAACAATTTGTCTTTACATAATTTGATCAATTTGTTCGAGAAAAGAAAATTTACTTATTCTACAAGAATTAGCAAGAATTGCAAGGATAAAGAAAAGAATTTGTTCCCTGAACGAGTGTTCAGCATCAACTGTAGTAGAAACTTCTTGAGAAAGAAATTTGACAAAATCATTGAAACTTTCCCGTTGTTGTGTTGAAACAAAATTTACATACCCTTGTAAAACTTGAGAGTCAGTCCACCAAAGTGGATTAAGCGACACCGTAACCATTATCCACTTAAAAACTCGTTTCGCGTATCGTTTATTCGCGAAAAGGAAAAAAAAGAGAAAGGAACAGAAGACAGAGAGAGAGAAAGAGAGAGGGGTTCGAAATTTATTTCTCTCGAATGAATCGCGTCTCCTTCTCGAGATTTATTACCGATCTCTTGTCACGATGAATTCTTTCGTCGCGGGAAGCATTGAGCGGCAGTCACGTGACCTCCCCTCGAAAGAAACGGCGAGCTACAATCACGTTAGTTTTCATTAGAATATCGAGGAATGCAGTCGCCTCGGTTTCTGCCGTAACGACGAACAGCCGTGTCACGTCGCTATACGATGGAATAACGAAGAACACGATTCGTCGCGGCATTCAAAATCACTTTGCTGTGCAACCCTTGTTGCGCACTTAAGAGGAATCATGTCTCACGACATTCTTTTCTCCCGACGAGAGAGACGAAGAGAGAGAGGGGGGAAGAAGAGGGAGAGAGAGAGAAGGACACACAGCACTGACCCTCTTTTTCCTTGCAATATTCGGAACAACTTTGAGAGTACAATTATTTCTTAAAGAGCTTCGCGATTTCTACGAGGATCGTTATGCTCGAGTGCTCGTAATCGATTTTATCTCTCTCTCGAACCCGTGCTGTTAAACGCTGAAATCCAATAGACCTCCCTTCCCCCCCTCTTTTTTTTTTCTTATTTGCACTCTCGACGAATTGGGATCGAAAATTGTCTTTCGACGAATGATGAATTTTATTCTATAAATAGGCTTTGTTAACTGCATGTTGGAATGTGCAAGTTCCAAGATATCCTTTTCTATAAAATTCCATGAAATTGTGCGTATATATTCTTCTATATAAATCACACTGACAAGTAAGTACTAATATAGTTATTTATAGATTGGTATTTTTAATTCAATTCTTATTATATATAAAAAAAATATCAAAATTTCATTATATTTGTTATAATTATTCCAATATTTCTAATGCATTCAAAATAAAAAAAATTGTAATGTTATTTAATAAGTATTATACAGCAATAATTAAAAAGTATTGCAATATAATACTTCAAGTAATTTAATATTTTCCACTCTATTTTATTTTCAAAATATCAAATTTTAATAGTAATACGTTAACATAATTAGAACTTGCTACAATAAAAACTTGAAAACAATTAACTCGATTATTGTTAACAAACACACCTTGTTTTCGTAGCAACATTTTCTTCCATCACGGGATGTAAGACTAAAAAATTATTCTTAATCTTGAGTAGTTAAACAGCGGAGTGGAACCGACAAATGGTAGATGTTAGATCGTTAGATCGTTTGATCGAGATTTTTTTATCACGGAACCGAAGCAAAGAGGAACGACAATCAAATCGAACTGGATCACGACTTGAACCCCCCCGGTTAAAGAGGTTCTTGTGTTCCCCGCGCCAGTTTCCAGACGTCCCGTTTCGTGAATTTTTTTCCACGAGGCCACGAGTGCCACGTAACAATGGCGTTTCCTCGGTGCCAGGTCGGAGTCACTTAGCCCTCGACGTGCATCGATTGGCGGGGGAACCAATCACGGATAATTAATAGCCCGGTCTCTATCGATCGGAATCGACGCAAGGGGATCCGGGGTGCGACGAGCACAATAGCACGGTAATTGCTTTAATACTTATAAGTTGGTCCGATACGAGTATCGTGCTCTATCAAAATGGGAATGATAGATGCTCTCTGTGGTACTGTTATACAACGTGCTCTGAAAGTAGAAAGTAGTTACTTTGCTTGGAAGATTTCTTTTTCGATGCGGAGATGGATCCTTGTTTCGGATTGTTAGATTAGGATGGAAGTTTAAGAAATATTAATTAGAAACGAGAGATTTTGTTCATTTCGTTATGATAATAGTTTTCTTTTTATTAGAAGATTTATTAGAACGAATTTTTATTTTAATTTTTCTTTTTTTTTTTTAATTGGAGAAAGAGAAGTATGAAATGTTGGGTTAGGTTGGGTTTTGAAGATTGGAATGGTTGAAATTTTCGTTGAAATAGGTGATGGAGTATAGGTTCGATTAATGAAAAAAATATTTAAGGGAATATTTTCAAGTATTGTTAAGAAAAATCATACATGAAATGCAAAGAGTTTTCATTATAATAAGTAACGTGTATATATATGTGGAGATGAGTTTTTCGAATGGTTTAAATTTAAAGAGATGATTTTTATTTTTTAAATAAATCTTCCGCTTGAACACTTTTTATTTTACGTGTTTTATATTGATTTATAGGAATTGATTGGGTCATGTTTGGCTTTTCAACCATTTAAAAAAAGATGAAAGGTATTTACCGTACACGAGCATGTCTGATTTTTCACATTGCTTAAATACACTATGTTTCTATGTTTTTCGTAGCATGGAAACATGATTACATAGCTCTTTGAGGCAACAAATTCTAACCACTAGATAAAACATCGAAATATACCGTGTTGATTTTTCGAGGCATCGAAAATCACAGTTATGTTGCTCTTTCTTTTTTTTTTTTTTTTAAAAAAAAGATTATCGATAAATATTAAAATAAAACAACGAATTTTCTACGATTAGATTTATAAAGTAAAAAAAAAAGTAGTTCCAGATATCTTTCATGTGTGAAATCTTTGTTCCGCTTAATGACAATGGATTGGAATTTTTGAAAAATCGATCGGTATCCTTGATGGAATGTGCATAGACGTACGTTTTTCACGCGAATTCTTCGAAATCCTTTCCTTCCATAAAAGTTTTCTCAGAATATTTCATGCATCGCATCTTCTATATCGATATCCCGATAGAATATTCGTTATTTCCTTAATCGAAAAAAAAATTAATTCAAATTAATGAGACAATTTATCAATGAAATTATATTATATTTTTTTTCGAAAAGGAAAGAAAACAGTTTAATTGATTAAAAAAACCAAATCTATAAAAATACAAAATTCTATCTAAAAGGAAATCCTTTATCATTTTTTCCAAGAATAAAAAGAGCGAATATTATTCACCAAAGATACATTTTAACGTAATTAAAATTTATTTATATAAAAAAAAACATTAAAGGGAAATATTCGCTCTTTATACAAATATTTGAAGAGGAATTAAAAAAAATATCATCGAAAAAACAAAATAAATTCAGTACAAATTTCATAATTTAATCCATCAAAAAAAAAAAATCTAATATCCTATTTCAAAAATCCTCGAAAAAAAAAAAGCAAAAAAAAAATCTCGTTCTGGCATTCACACACTTCAAACAAAACTACCTCTTCGTGCAAAAATGCATTTCCTTTCCAAAGTTCGAAAGCAAAATATACGCTCATACCATCCCCTCCCCGTTCCCACTCTCTAGATTATTAACTTTGAATTACTTAACGCGCACCTGGTCGAGGATATCAACGATACACCCTGTATATATTTATAGGAACGCCCATTCGAATGGCTCCCACGCGACCAGAGAAAAAGCTCGTTACCGTGACTTTCTAGATCCTCGTTTTCCGCCTCTGTCGTGTCTTCCTCTCTCAAACACCCTCCCTCCCTCTCTCTCTCTCTCTCTCTTTCTCCCTTTGCCTCCACCACGATCTCTTCCCTTTCTCGTTCAATTACACGGCTAAGGTAATGATTGATATGCGGGTTATCGAGCTCGCCAAGATCTCATTCCATATACCTCTCTCTCTCTCTCTCTCTCTCTCTCTCTCTCTCTCTCTCTCTTTCTCTCTATGTCCACGTGATCGTGGCTGCACACGTTAAAATAATAACGAGTCCCTCGACGAGGATTGTTCGCGTGTGTACCACCGGTGTGTTACGGGATTTATGGGGTTGACTGGATGTTTTACCGCCCAAGGAATCCTGGGCTTCCTCCACCCCGGGCTGAATTTATGTCTATATAACAGCGGTATAGTTTTCGGCGCCATGTTGCGATCCCTGACGCTGTGCACTTCCGCCCGATCGAGACCTCGTATCGGCGTTTATGAAATAATGCCGATTCCTTCTCGATTTTATGGCTCTTTACTTTAGAAGCACCTTAGCCTCGATCGAGTTGCACTCCCTGGATACCCTCGTTGCGTTTTTTCGAGGGGGAGAGGGGGGAGGGGGGTGTGAGTTAAGGGGATGATGGGCGAGAAGAATTATTATATCACGGGGGTTGCCGTGATGCTTGGGCGGAAGTTACCGTGATTTAAGATTTTTTTGAAATTTTTATGGAACCTATCCTTTATTCCTTTCCTTCTTCTTTTCTTTTTTAGTTTACTCGTTAAATTTTACAAATAATTATTTAAGAAATGATTTATAAAAATTGATTTTTGTTCGATGTTGCTGTAATTTTTGCAAGAAGAGATAATTTAGAGTTAATTTTTCACATAGAATTAGTAATTTCCTTACGGTAAAAAGTCGAAACGTTAAAATATAATATTAATCGATACCTTTCGCTCGAAAGTATTAAAATTTACGGATTTTAAAATTCCCGATAATTTTACGGGATTACCGATTCCGTTTGTATATCCGAAAATTCGAATACCTCTGTGAATGCTTGATTTTGATAGAATCAAAGTTATGAATCGAGAAATTTCAAATTGATCCTGTTTCTCGTTTGAAATACAATTAATACAACATCCTACTTCTCGAAAATTTTTTATATCATTAAAATTAATCGATTTGCAATATATTTGCAAATCATCTATGAAGTGAAATATCAAGCTTTAATAAAAAATCTCTCCTGTAACTTGCACGATCAACAACACCAACGATTCGAATTACAATAATTTATCAAAAGCGTAAAGTAACATACGACAAATCTCTAAAAAATATATCGTAAATATAGAATTATAGAATTATAAAAAAGGAAAAGAAATCTTTAAAATTTCTCTTTTCCTTTTTTGTCCAAAAATTCAACCGAGAAACTGATATACAAATCCGGTTCCCGTTCACCCATCTTTTTCCCCGGGTAAACTGCACCCTTGATCAGGCCATCGAATCGAATCGATGCTGGGAACATCGAGCGGGGCTTATCCGAGCCGCAGCTCGTCCCTGTTTTAAACAAAATACTCGGTATCCGGCGAGAGAAGCAGCTCGTAAAATCGACGGTCGTACGACGTACGACGCGACCTGCTGTGCCATCCTCCCATAAACGCCGATTACTTATGTACTCGCCTTCAACCCCGACGATCCTCCTCCTCCTCCTCCTCCTCTACACGCTCGGTGAAATGAAAAGGAGGGAAAGGGACGAGGCCCCCGTTTCGAGACCAAGTTTGTCTTCGATAAATTGTTGTTTATTGTCGGTTAGGTGGGCGATGGGCTGCCATTCGAAGGAAATGGAAATTATTATATACTTCGATTTTTAGCGATAGGCGGTGATTGGCGATGATGAGAATTTATAGGGTGGAGAACAATTATTGTATTGAAATTATTGAGACTATTATTTCTGAATCGAAGAATATATATCTTTTATTATATTATTCGCGTGAATTTTAATCGACAGATTAAATGATATCGTCATTGCAGAATTTTAAATCTAACGAAACGTGATTACGAGACTTAAGCGATCGTTAATTAGTTTTTGGAGGATAGAAAAAAATGGCTAATTAATTAAAAATTCGCGTGTTTGTCAATTAAGTTTAATGAGATTCTACGGAGGATATTCGCATCGGAGAGCTCCTTCGACGGGGGAGGGATTTCGGAAAAGGGGGAACGGGAAAACGCGTGCCCAAGGGTGGCGCAATTACCGTTGGCTGGCCATCGGACGCTAGCTATGCAAGCAGATTGCGTTACCGTAATTGATTAGGCGACGGTAATTGCTGGTAATTAGAGGATCGAGAGCGACGAGGCCCTCCCTGTCTCTGCTGTTCTGCTCTCGATCCCGCGAGTTCGTGGGCCGGCAATTACGTGATAACTTGAACCGATTGCTCGTTTGACAATACGGGGGATCATGCGAGAACGCATGAGCTGGCTAATTGTAAGTATTTGTACAAGTTTACGGTATGCGTTATGCGTGTCTCGATAAATTGTTCTCCATCGTCGAATCAAATCAAGGATTTTTGAATAGATCACGTCAGTTGCATCTAGCTATTTATACATCTTAATATTCGATAAAATAGAAGAGTGTTATAAAAATACAGAAAGAATCTTGTGTATCTTTGTTGAAAAACAGAAGAATCGGAATAAGATATTTTAAATCAAAATATTTTTACACGAATATTAGTAACACGTTGGAGATTAATCAATCTTCGTTAAAAAGAAAAGGACAAACGGAAAAATTCGTACCATATATTCTTATTATAACGTTGAAACATTGTCTGGCATAAAAGTAACTAGTCTGACGGTGAGACGGATCCGTTCGTTCCATTCTATTTTAAGATTATTCAACCTCGTACTTATTTTAACGCGCGACGAGATGTTCAGAGAATCCTACCGGCAACCAAATCATTGTTTTGACTCGAACACGTCCACAATATACTTGCAACAAACATCCTCCTAAATATACTTTATCATTATCCATCCCTTTAATCAATTTCGACTCCTGCTAAATCGATGATTTAATTCGTTGATAGGGCGAGTTCCCCTAACGCGAATTTTGGCGATTCAATGACGAAACACTCGGACAGAATGTTGCGCAAATATTTCCTTAATGCAATACGTTCGTTTATTATCGCGTCACGGTTAATTAAGATCGATTTTTTTTTTTTTTTTGTAATTATCGTACCTCTCCATCTCGAACTTTTTTCGAACGCGAAATGGCAAATATTATTATTATTATTATTATTAACATCGAAATTGCATTATCATCTTCGTTAACAGGGACGTCGATTGATTCATAGGGCGCGTTTCCCCATCGAAACGGATTTTTCCAATGGCAATGGTAGTTAGCTGAAGTATCAGACGCGAGAACGATGTTTTCGCTTAAATATTGGTTTTGCTCGCGCCAACTGTCTCGACATGCATATTTATGGGCGACAATTTGAAGGCAAATATTGGAAAATCGAACCGGGAGTCGGTCCGGTCGTTTCGCGCCTCTGTAAATAGGAAAAGTTAATCTTCGCGGAGTTTAAGTGTTGTAACGGTTTCGATATAATTTTATCCTCGAACTTTCTTTTCTATATATATATATATATATACGTGTTTATAAGTTAATAATATATCCATGTATTTTTCGCCCATTATCTCTCTTCTTCTCTCTCAGAGATTATACGAATTTCGAGGTGGATTGTTTTATTAAAACGTATCCACGCGTATCCACCGACGTATGTTTGACGATCGAGGAACGATGTTGGAACTGTAACGTTGATTAAATTGAAATCACCTTTGATAGCTGCAAATGTAATTTTGTCGTATCCTGCTTATTATATTTGCACGTAAATATACGTAGACAACGTCCGCGATAGAGCGTTAACATATGCTTGCCCGATTAAATTATACGAGTCCATTTTGAAATTTTCGTTTCTCACTAAACCGGAATATCGAGTATCTTACGATCGAACGTTTTAATCATTCGAATACACTCGAAATTTCTCTTAGTTCGATTCGTCAATGGATTTTGTTGAAAGGAATACATATAGCTTATGCTACTTAAAAATGAGCATTTATTTTTTGAAATTAAAGGATTGACGAGTCCTTTGAAATTTAAGTTCCCAATTTTTAACATTATCCAATTTAAAACTCCATAATTTTCCGTGACAATATATATATATATATATATATATATTTCAACCATCGAAAATATAAGTTGCATAAAAATAACTAAAAAAATAGAACTCTCCTAAGTTCTTTTAATCCGTAAAAATCGAAGATACGAACGGTGCCAAATTCTCAAAGGAGAGAGGAATATCGAGGCGATACTTTCTTTTCCCCTGATGAGAGGAGAGGAGGGAGGAGGGATTCGAGAAATCGAGGTCATCCAGGGGACAAATGGTCCCATAGCGTGGACGGAAGTGGCCGCCGCGGCAAGGTCCGCGCGTCAAAGGAAGCGTGGAAGCTGCACGCGATACCCGTGTCCCGATAGGATCGAACTGTTGGTCGTCGCTTATCGATAACGGCTCGGCCGACGGCCTGTCTGCCCCATTGCGCCACGTAAACGCCCGTAAATCCCCTTTATCCAATAATCTGAACGAAGTAGACGTTCGTTCCGCCGGATGTGTATTAAAAGCTCCCTCCAAGCTTTATGGTAAACTTTAAAAATGGAGATTCGATCGAGCGATTGGATCGAGAATATTGACGAAACTGGGAACAAGTCCGCGTTTTATGCGAATAGACTCGCTCTTTGAATTTCAACTAGCATATAATTTATCCCCAAATTAGATACATCGATTTCGAAACGACGTTCATGTTCAATGAATCGTTTGCAAGGGATAATTTTGGTATCATGAAACATCTTATGATGTGAATATCGCTTAAAAGAAATTCAATTAATTATCGATTTGAATGATTTTCTTTTTTTTTCCTTTTCGAGCAGCATTCTTCTTCGTCCTCGCTATCCAACGAGAATGAAAAATTGAACACTTGAACTGGTGCCGGTTGATCGAGTTGACGTACGCCGTGTAAATTCCATCTCGGCAAATATTAATTACCCAGTGGCAAACAAAGCCACTGGTTTGGCAAAGAAACGAGTGTAACGAGAGCGCGATGGAATACGCACGTGGGTATATATCCCGATGGGTGTGCTGCGTAGAGCCGCGTAGAGGGTGCATCGAAAATAGAAGGGAGGCAAATAGAGGAGAGGATGGATTAGGTGGAGGCACGTAAACTCTCTGTTGGTCAACGGTGTTGTTGTGTTCACAAGCTCTTGCGAACGTTTGTTTGCCGACGATTTTAAGTCCTGTCGCAGTCCCGGCCGCTGCTCGCTTCGACGGGAACTCCGCCATCATCCTTCCCTCTAATTATTGTCGACTCGAAGTCCACGCCGATAATAGGCTTACACGTCCGATTATTTCCGTGTTTTAGGCCGTGGCCGTTGCTTGTCCCGTGCTTGTAACGCGGCCTGACAGTTTCCGTGGACAACGGTCGATCGTCGTCGAGAACGCGCTCTCCCCCTCCCCTCCCCCCTCCCTGTTCCGCCCCTGTCGCGCCGCTCATTGTCCTGTCCATTTCGCATTCGAGTTCGATTGTTCACGAAAGGCACGGTGGTGTAAGATAACGCGAACGTTCGAGCGAACCACCATGAATCTTTGATACGGATGAAAATTATTTACATAAGTAAAGGGTAAATTGGGTACTCGTGGAACATTATTATTCACGAGCTCTGTCGTTCTTCAAATTTATCGTTTCTCGAATTTCTGAGAAGAAAATTCTTATGTTTTTTTTAACGATCGTTTAATAATTGTGATTCGAATTAGAATTAGAGAAATTAACAAAAGTTGAGGAATCGTGAAACGTAATAGTAAATTTAATTAACCAGAGTTTTAAGTTAAAGTTGGAAAATTTAAAAGGATATCGTAATCATAAACGAAATATCGGATAAGGATGTCTCTTAGATGTTTCTATAGCAAATATTTTAAGTCTGGATTTTATATAAAATATTGAAACGAGAGGAGAGATTAATGGAATTGTGAAATAAGAACGTAAAAATTTAATTTGACGAAAGTTTCGTTAAAGTTGGAAAATTTAAAAAGATATCATCATAAACGAAATATCGGGCGGGGATATCTCCTAGATATTTCTATAGTGGTTTCAAGGATGTAATAACAGTTTGGTGGATCGAGACAACTTCCATATAGGAAGGCTATAGGAGGTCTGGCACGAGAGAGCGGCGATTATCAGTGGCAGAAGAGGGAGAACTTATATAGTTCTGTTCAATTATTGGGTCAAAACTGGTTTCGGTATCTTCGGTACAAGAATTTCTGATTGCATACCTCGATAATCGAGGAGTCAGAGTTCAATCTGGATAACCAGTTCCCTTGGTTGAAATGGTTCTCAAGGTTGCCATTTTAAAAATTGGCTTATGTCCGAGATTCTCTCCTTCGAGCCTTCTTCTCGTCAAAATCTCCCCGTTACCAATTATGATCCCCGCTCAATTTTAAATTTCCGGAATTAAATAATAATTTTCTTTCCTCGAAACAGATTTGAACATGAGGAAACAAGATTCAAATGGAATAGAAATCATTGGAATTTATATTTCCATGAATGAATAAAGACTCGCTTTGCTTTTAAACCATTTAATATTCACATATTTATGAATATTCCCACTTTATTGAATGTATCCACCGATTGAACCCCAATTTTTTATTTACGAATATCAACGAATAAAAAAAAAAAATCAACGTGTTCCACGGAATCGAAAAAGAGAGAGAAAAAATGTTACTATTTCAAAAGAAAAAAAAAACCGTTTGAAAGAAAATTAAAATTAATTAAGAGAAACAACAAAATTGCCATTGGAATGAAATATAAATTCAACTCGAAAAGTAATAAATCCATCTTTGCAATGTATCTCTCTCTTCATCACTCATCAAATTCTAGCTCTTCTCTTCATCCGGCGATGGGTTTAAATTTTTTAAAGCCAGGGATGGAAGGACTATCGTCGGTAATCACGGAATGATTTATTTTTTTTAATAAAGCTACGCATCACACTGCTACACTCGTGCGTAGCTATATACGCAACGAGCGTTGTTTCGTGCTCGTATTAAATCGTCGGTTCTCTCGTACGAGTCAAACACGGCCGATGTTTGTTTTGAAATACGTACGTAAACCTCTGGGCGCGCAAACCTCTGAATCGATACGCGAAACGAAATCGGCCACGGATTAAATGACAAAACGTGGGGAGGAGGGCAGAGGGGGAGGGCTCGCAGACGATCAGGAAACAATCGTCGGAATTGTCAACATTACGAGGAAAACGGCGCAATTCCAGCCCGGATGTTTGGAGACAATACACTCGCTTACCGACCTTCTTATCGAGCGGCGCGCCATTTTCGAATTGATATTCATTCCGGGAAGGAAAAAGGAATTTTTTCCCTTCTCGATTTTTACCAGGGATTTTGGAATATTTTCCATATAGAAAATTTTAGAAGATATAGAACTTTCAAAGAGTGTAGTTGATTCGATGATGATAAATTAAATGAAATTTTAGTGGTTTTAGAAAAGAAATTAAATCTTCTCTCATATATTGAAACAATTTTCATACGCAAAACGTTTGATTATTAGATTCGTCATATATTTCAATTCATTTTAAATTATTTTACTCGTTCAGGAAATAAATCTTTTATATTTATCGAAAAGAAAAAATATCTATTTCATAAATATTCCAAAATACGTACGTATATGATAAGAATTAAAATATTCTTAAACTAATATCTCCTATCTCTTTTCTGTTCCAGGTAAGTCAACCTTAGCCATCAAATTATTCTCCAAGCGTCGCAAAAGAAAAACCTCTCCCCCTCACGATCGGTAAGCGAACGATATCAAACGTGCCCTACGTACACAGCACATGCACAGTACGTACCATCCCTTGTTTTTAAAATTCCAAGACGTCGTTGAGGGGATCAAGGCTGGGTGGTGGATAGGGGCCAGGGCGAAAATACGCGGGAGAAAAGCAGCAGAAAAGCGAAATGTCGCGTCTGGTTGCGGGTGGAAAGTTAAGTGCGTTTCGCGAAACATAGCGGAGATTCCTTTGAAGCCTCGTTCCGCGAGGATAAGAAAGGGTTCACTGTCCGCTTCCTATCCTCTTTCTCTCTCTCTCTTTCTTTCTCTCTCTCTCTGTAATCCTCTCTTGTACATTTTCGCGCGGGGTGACACTCAGATCCCGGAGCTCAGCCTTTAAACTCGAAGCTGCTTTCACCCCGGACCCGTCACACCAGAGGTCCCCGTCGTCTCGGATCAAGCTTTCCGCCATTCGTCTCACCAACCTAACCTAGACGCGAGATTTTCCATCGAACGAACGGCGAGGCCCACCCGGCTATAAATAATCGTTGCTCCTCGTTCCTCGATCTCCTACTTTGCTCATTTACTATTTGATGGACACTTGCTGTTTATTGTAAAAGGGATATAATGGGAGGGACAGAGAAAGTATGTAAGTAAGATTCCAGGAGAATATGACGACGAGATTGAGGTGAGGATGGAAGAAAAATATCGTTGAACATCTTGTAATCTCACTTATGAATCTATCTGGTTTTCTGTGATTTTAGGTGTTTGTTCTTCTAAAGTAAGCTGAAAATAATACGTGAAATTATTAAAGGGCAAGAATAATCGGATGTTTTTAAGTTAATTTTAGTCTGAATACTTTTGGAAATTGGATTCGTTCGAAGTTCGAAGGTCGAATCGGAATTTCAAAATTTAGAGAAAGAGAGAGAAAGAGAGGGAGAGAGAGAGATTGCTTAAACTTCTATGAGAAGTAAAATTAGGACTGGGATTTAGAATCGGTAGTTACAAATTGACTTGGTCTTTCAATTTATATCCGACGTTCGCATTCATATCCGCCATGTTCGAAGTTCAAGTTAGTAATTAGTTTCCGATATTCATATTCTAAATTCTAATTCCAGATCGCAGTGAAGTGGAACATAATCGATTTTAGGAATTAGAAAACAGCTAATATCAAAAGGGAAAGTTGAATATATACATAAAATTTTAGATCTTAGATGATTACAATACATTCCTTACGATCTTCTTATGATAATTGCTCTACAAGGAGCAAAAGAATTTCGATTTCGTCCTATTAGGACGTTCCTCGAATTTAACATCGTAAAAATTCAAAATTATTTTAAATTTCATCCAATACTTGAAATCCTGAACTCCAATTCGGAATCCAAATCTCTTATTGCGCACTTTCAACCGCGTTCAATCCATATTCTCATCCAACAAATTGCGCCACCATCAATTTGCGACCCGTCGAACATCCCGAATCCCATCCAAAGACGTCCAGAGACGATCTCTTCACGGACGAAGAAGAGAGGCTCGATTCCTCGCGCGTAACGAGACGAGGGGATGAAGAAAGAAACACCGTCGCATAGTCGGCTAATCACCGTTGAAAGAAGCCACGTCGCCGCCCACATTTGTCTGTAAATAGCTGGTCGCAGCGGGCGGTAATAAGCGCTTATCTTTAACGCGATAGTAAAGAGCCGCCGTTAACGGTGTGGACAATCGGTGGATCCCGTGAGAACGGAAGAAGTCACTCGAGGCGATCCTCGGCGGGAAACACGAAAGGGGCGAAGCCTCGAATACCTATCTCGGATTTCTTCTTCTTGCATGCACATGTGCGCCGCTTGAGCCAACGATTCAATCGTGCTTCCTCGTAAAAATCGTCTCTTCCAGGAAATCGTGAAGCGTCCAAGCGTTCCTCGATTCGAGCAATCGCTTTTTGTTAGTCTCTTGGTGATTTCGTGAATTCGCCGATGAAGCGGAGATTTTTGGAGATGTTTCGATGTTTTATTGAGCGAAGATTCTGGATTGGTTATTGTTATTAACATAATAGATTAACGATTTTATAATATTTATAGGAAGAAAGTTTATATTTTCAAAAGTCTGATATTAATGAAAATTTTTGTGAAAAAGGAAGTGTTAATAGTTGTTGCACTCGTGGTATAATTTATTTTCCGATGAGAAATCTTCTTGAACTTCAAATTTTCACCGTTTTTTATGTATGCGAATTCAATATT
Source organism: Apis mellifera (assembly GCF_003254395.2). NCBI lineage: Eukaryota > Metazoa > Arthropoda > Insecta > Hymenoptera > Apidae > Apis > Apis mellifera. Next base: position 4,849,974 of record NC_037645.1, read on the forward strand.
GGAAATATTTTTTTAATAGCAAGGAGCATTAAAAATTATCTTAAACTGTATAAAGGATTCAATATTTCTTTCTATCTCGTATTACTATAAAGTTGCATTTAAGAAATGGAATCAATTGAAGCGTTTTCTCTCCTCGAAGTAATGTTCCATTAATATTATCGCACATTCACGATATAACATTCATATAAAACGTTATTGGTTGGCACGAATTATTAGTTGAATATAATTAAGAATATAAATACCTTTGCAACAGAAAAAAATCCCACGAAGCATTATAAATTGGATGGATAGTTAAGGCTGGAATTTTAAAATTCGTTGGAACACCAAGTTTCACGTTGATTAAGATCCGATTCGTATCCGGGCCACGGCGATGTTCCGTTGACTCCGATTACCCACTAACTCTGTACATACGTAACGTACAGACGCGAAGAATCGTTGCGGACGTTCTGGGTTCGAATCAGGGCCTTGCTCTCGAATTACGGAAGCGTGGGGCGTTAAATAACGCTAACTCAAAGCGGTCCATTGCGGATTGCACGGCTGCGTCGATGCACACGTGCGACCAACGGATCTTAATGCGCCGCGAGGGACGCGCGTTTCAGTCAATTAACATTCGTACAAGCAACGGAAACCGGAGCTAATTACACGGAAGGCGTAACATCGGATCGAGTCGTGATTCTAGAGAATTTAGGAATCTAGGGATCCCTAGCATCCATCATAAGGGGAAATGAGGACGCGGTGAAAATCTAGATCTATTTTTTAAAGTTTTATCGCGTGAAATATAGTTGGAAAAGATTTTACATCTGGTTTGAGTTAAGTTTGTGAATAGTCGAGCGTGTATGTGGAAACGAGCGATTTATAGATTTTTTTTTTGGAGATTAGATTAAAACTCTATGTGTGATAAATTTTGCGATGAAACAAAGCTCTAAATTTGAAATATTCGTCAAAGATTTAAAATAAGGATTGAAATAAAGTTAAGTTAAAAGTAAGAATAATTTAAATCAGCAATTCTTTTTAATTTTTCTTTTTTTTTAAAATAATTACAAATAGATTCGAAATGCAAAAGTCTCAAATAGATCCATCTTCGGGAAGAATTCCGTGGATACATTGCACAATTTTTCTTTTCTTTCCCATTTTTGTGCACCATCGTTGCTTTATGCTAAATAAGCTACCTCTTCCATCCGGTTTGACCTGTTTTACTTCTAACTACCGAGATACTCGAGTTAATCCGCGACGAAAAAATTTCCCTGCGAGAAACGACACGCAGATTTATCTGGTAGTGGTTGGATAATAAATTGGGCGGAGTTAAGTCTTTTCCTTTTTTCGTTTTTTTTTTCTTTTTCTTTTATTTAGAAAACTGGTGGTTACGTGGACTCGTGTGACTTTGAAATATCTTTTGATCGTTTTTATCACAGGGGGTAAAATGATTAACGACCTTTTTTTTATTTTTTTAGAATTTATTTAAAAAAAAGGGGGTGGTATTTTCTTTTCTTCCTTTTTTTATTCATTAAATTTCCTTCCTTTGGATTTCTATCTGTGAGTTTCATTCGACATTTTAATTTTGTCGAGTTCGTTATTCCATTCGTTCAAAGGCTATTCATAATTTTAAAAAGATTCTTTATACCGACTGTGTTTCCATTGAATTAAAGTATAAGAGTATAAGTATAATTAAAGTATAAGACTGTGTGTTTTATGTTGTTTAACGGCTAACTTCATAGATAATCCGGATTATTAAAACGAAATTTCATCTTTATATCATTCTAATATAATAACAATACAAATTATAAAGATCAATCTCGAATTTTCCCCAGAAAAAGAGACTAATCGAATTACGTTCGAACTCGTAGTTTTATAATTTCAGATAAAAAAATCATTAATTATTTCTCAACTACGAAAATCATTACCACAAAAATGAATCAAGGAATAACTTTAATAATAATAATACTTAATTCCTCCTCCACTTACCTCGAAATCTTTTTCCAAAATCTGTTCAATAGAAAAAAGAAAAAGAAAACCAAATCAAAAAACGCGATACAAACGATCCAAAGGATGTAACAAACGATCCAAGAAAGAAAAATCCAAGGGGATCGGAATCAACCTCGATCCATTCCTCCATTCCGTTGAACGGCCACGTCGCGAAACTGGAAGGGCCCGGATGCAAGGACACGGATGCTGTGCAGTCGGAGCCGAATCGTTCCTCTGCCGGCGGCGAGTCCGAGGAAAAAGAGGCGGGAAGGAGTGTGGTGAACCAAAAGAAAAGAAGAAAGGGAAGAGATGGAAGAAAGAAAAGAGAAAGAGAGACGGAGAGGAGAAGGAGGAGGAGGAGGAGGAGGAGCACGAAATAACGGCCGTGGCCGGACCATTTGTCACTCCGCGAACGTCGCCCTCGCGAAGGGTCGCCCGGGATCAGAATGTATTCCAAGGAGACCACGAGCAGCCAGCCTCCAATTTGGTCCGAGACGAACACAGGTAACGGCCTGTACTCCTCGATAGGATCTTCCTTCTAATGTATTCACCCGTTCCTAACCTCTTCCCGCTCGACCAAATCCTCTCCTCTCCGCCTCCTCCCTCCGCGTCGCTTTTTCTTTCCACCGCGCTTTCCCTCTCTTCTCCCCCACGCGTTTCCTTGCCTGCGTGGTAACCACTTTTCCTTTGAGAAAGCTTTACGCTCGATAAAACGCTCGGGTGGCGGCCGAGAATCACGATCCCTCCGGTCAAATGGCCAAAGGGATGGATCTAACCTGATGTCTCCTCGGCCGGGTTCCGGTTTACCAGACTCGCTTCCGGCTGTTGGGGGGAGGGGAAGAGTTGAGATTTATCTGGTGGAGCACTTTTTTCTCGATATCCTTAGAAAGGGAATCGTGCGAATCGTAAGAATTGTAGTTTCTTTGAGAAGGAAGTGAGGAAGTAAGTGTGAGTAACGTGTACTTATTAAGAGCTTGAGAAGTTAGCTTGAAAGCTACGAATTTATTTATCATCTTTTTGTTTTTTGTCTGTTATTTTTTTCGATGAACAAGTGATTCAGATAAGAATAAAAAAATTGGGAAAATAATGTTCTATTTGTGAACCAATATGGCTGCCTTAAAAACGAAGGACTGGCAGCTATTTGGAGTCTCGTTAAAATTTATTTATTGCGATGATTTATGAAAAGTAAGAAGGTATTTGCTATAATATTTCACGGGAAGGAAAGGTATAAAATAAATATTGAGAAAGCATATAGCAATGTAATACGAAATTGCGGGTTTTTTTGTCGTTAACAAAATGAAACGGTTATTTTAAATTATAGAAAGAAAATGGTAAAGAAAATGGACTGACTGGATAGTTAAGATCTCGATTACGTTCCACGAGATGAAATCCAGCAATGGCCTTGCAAAATTTCCCGCGTTCCGGAGATCTTTCGCATTCTCAATAGCGATTCACATATCACGAAACTGCGATACGACGTTCCCTCTGGATGAGTTTTGAATGGCTCGCAGCTTTTCAATTCAAATTTTCCTCGAATCTTTCTGTTTTTCCAAAGAAATACCACTTTTCAATGGCAATCATTTCTATCATTCTCGAAACGAGAGAGAGAATTTTCCAAATCTAAAAGATCCTTTTATCAGAAGAAAAATTGTATTCGTTCAAAGAAAGAAAGAACTCATGTATTGAAAACTTACAAATTTAATAACAAATATAGCGAATAAGATTAAAAGTTAATATAACTCCACAAAAGAAATTCAATAGAAAGGATGAAGCGAATGATCCTTTAATTGCCCGACTTCTTCCCATTTTATTCTTCCACCTTTTTTTCTTCAAAATTACCACTTTCGAATAAAACATCGCGTTCAACTTTTCACTGTAACTCCCACAACGGTATTTAGACGCTTTCCAGCTTGTTTTCCCATCGGGACGGAAGGGAAATCCGGAACAAAGAAGAGAATACACTTGCTACAAACACGGTTAATCTCGGTAAGAAACATATTTCAGAGAGAAGACACCTCGAGTCACTTTGATCATCGTGATTACATGGGAAAAAAGAAGTGGTCCTCCCTCCCCCTCCTTCCCTTTCCTACTTCTTCAAATCTCACGTCCATCTCAGAGATATCCTGCACATCAAAAATGAAGAAGGGGACAGAGGTGAAACAAAGAAAAATGTACAGTTGCATGTGGAAAGTACAGTAATTTCTGTACGTTAAAAAAAAGAATAAAAAAATCACATTGTTCCCTTGTTTTTACAACACAATTCTTTTTCAGTATATATGCAATAATTACTTTTGTGAGTGTGAAATACAATGAGATTAGATACTTGTTCCTTTTCTCTCTCTCTCTCTTTCTCTTTATGCAAGATTCGAGGATAACGAAAAACTGTACAAATTTGAAAATATATCAATTAAATATATATTGAAATTGAAAATTGTCGAATTCGAACAATTTTTTCGAAAAGTAAATACCTAAATCCTATCAGAATACAAAATTGCACAATATTTCCCTCTTTTTAACATCCTCTTCATTTAGCGAGCATTTTATATTTAAAATCGGATCAACGTCTCTCTTCCCACTTTCTCCTCTTCGACGCGAAATCTTGGGAAGGAAGACGGGGGTGGAGAGGAGGAGGAAGAGCTGGGTTTGAGAAAAATAAGGCGTGGATGGAGAAGAATCCATTACGTCGTCGGTAACGGTCAGAGGCGATCTTCTGGCGACCAAGGAGGTCCACGGGAGGAAGAAACACTCGGTAGGAATTGAATAAACATGCACGGGGAAAGGCGAACGTCCCAAGTCGAAAATTAATGTCCCTGTAGAAGCGGTCGCGGCGGGGGATCCTACGGGCGAAGGGCAGCCCTTTAACTCCGTCGCGACGACCTTTTTCAGGAATCCAGTCTGGTATATACACACCAACCACCGTAAGAACCACGTTGGGCCTGCACCAGGCTTCTTCCCATATTGTCCACGATCAATTTAACATATCCGCGAGATCACAGAATGGCCCCTCCTCCCTCCCTCTCTTTCATTCTTCCTCTCTCCTTCTCTCTAGAGAGAAGGATTTCACTGGTTCTTTGGAGAAGAGGAGCCTTCGATGGTAATGGGAAAAGGGAGAAGGAGTGGCTCCTCCTCCTCCTCTCGTCGAAGGACCGATGCCAAGTGAAGAAGAGGGAAAATTCGTGTCGTCGAGCTGCGTGTTCCATGAAGTGTGTCATGAAAATTTATGGGATTAAAGGAAACTTGTCTCCCCTGATCGTTCTTTGTCGTGACAGGTGACGTAACCGTGTAAGCGGATGTTCTTTCGTTTGTTCACCCTGGAACGGAGAGGAAATTGGTTGGCCACGCCGTAAAAACCGTTCGTGCCTTTTTCAATTGATCTCTTTCAGAGTTGAATAATTGGAATAATTTCATTACTTCAATTTCACTCGTTAAATATATAAACTTCGATGTCCATCTCGTCTCAAAGTAATTAAAATTTCCTTATATCCGTAGATGAATATTTTCACACGAGATCTTTGAATCATCGAAGAGAGAAAAAAGGAAAGGAAAGAGATTTCCACGCCACCGAACTTACTATTAAAAATCTCGAAATAATCATCGATCTAATTTTCACGGCGACGCGGTCGCTCATAATGCCTTCTCAATACCGTGAAATCTCTCATAAAAATGTTTCCACCCGATGTGATATCCTCTCATTTCGACGCCGGGAATCCGGGATGCTTATCTCGCGATTTCTTGGCCGCTCGTGCGAGAAGCGGCGCGGTCCTCCTCCTCCTCCTCCTCTTCCTCTTCGAATCGAATCGACTTCCGGTCCCGTGAACGATATCATCCGTCGACGCGACGAGAATTCGACGAGGGCCGTCCCACACACGTGGGGTGTACACGTGCGCGCACGTGTATCGGTTTAAAAAAACGGTCCCGTCATCCCCTTTTTCTTCGAGGAATCGATATTCCGAATCTTTTTTTGGACGTCGTCCCACCGCTTTTGAAACCGCGTTTATCGTCCTCCGTTTCTTTCTTCCGTTCCGATTCGGATCGCGGCTGACCGACGATAGAAAATTGAGAATGGAATTTGATTTCGAGGTGAGATGCGCTTGCATGGAATGGCAAAGACGCCCGCCAAGGAAATGGATCAAGATGCTATCCTTGATGGCTCCCTCTCGACGTGACGGTGAGAGATTGAGATTTCTTATTGCTCGATAATTTTATTTCCCATTTTATTCTCCAACTTTCTTTCTACTTTTTTTCGTTTGCGTAAAAGTAAGAATTGTTAAATATGGGGTCTTTTTGAATTCATAAAAATTAAACGATCATAATATAAAGTATTTGTGTGTTAATTATATAAATCGAAATTAAAATAGGAACTTGAATTTTCTATCATTGAATTATTTTATGTAAATTGAAAGCAAAGTATCTTAAACAGCACTGTTGTTACATTATATCTTTCTTCTTCTCTTTATTCTCAATTAAAGAATCGGTGAACGTGATAATTATATACAGTGTTTGTTAAATATTAACGACTACTACGTAAAATCTATCATGAAATACCAATGGGAATCAGTTTCGTCATAGAAATTTCGTTACACGATTAATTCAGATTCCCGATAAAACATATTTTCAATCCGAAAGCGACGAGAATTAGCCATTCCAGTGAGAAGTAGCCATTAAAGGGGAAATATCTCGAAACCAAAATAGAAAAAAAGAAAAGTACAAGGGATGAGAAAAATGCTACGCCGGAGGGAATACTCATTTCTGACAAATAGCGTGGAAAGAAACGCGGATCGTTCGGAATTTTTCCGTTTCACCCATCCCCCTCTCTCGCGTGCGTGATACGCGTCGAATCTTATTTCGACCGCGCGTAGAATTTCCAGAAACCTTATTTTTTTTTTTCCACCTCTCCGACAAAAGGCCAATTCGAAAATTAAATTTTCGACTTCAAATCCGTTTACCGCGAATGGAACTCTTTTATCGAGAAAATCCTACGATATCTAGAATTGCATCTGTCCCTTCTTCGAGTCTCGACCAGAAAATTAGAATTTGAATGCGAATTTCGAAAACAGGAGACGAGGATCATTTCGAATGGATCCTTTGCAACGTTACGCGGAGAAATTTCCATTTAAGGGACTCGTTAATGATGTTTCCAATCACCATATGTTACATTCTCAAATATGCGTAATCGTGAACACGTGGTGATTCTGATTTTATTCGAAGTTGCAAGGCTTCAAAATAATTGTAAATGTTTAAAATTTTATCCTACCATCATTTTCATATTCCAAGAAAGAATTATTCTCGCGTACCTGTCTCCATTCGCTCCTCCTTTTCTCAAACTCTTACGCGTATCACGACACCAATAACGTCGAAGAGTAAGTGCTATCGACGCAGTGACATCGCAGCTACGCGTTGCCGCTCGACGGATATAAATCTGCCAAAATTAATTAGGGTAGGTAAGCCGCAATTTAGCGTGCCTCCAAGACAAAGTTGTCCCTCCCTCTCTCTCTTTCTCGTAACACCACCATCTTATCTACCCTTCCACTCTCTCTCTCTCTCTTTTTCCCCTCCTCCCTGCTGACTCGCCAGGCTCCACCGGTATAATATCCCTTATTAGAACACGGCTGGCAGAAACTGCGGAACGTGGATATCGGCGGAGAGGAACACGAGAAACGATGGTTCGGGGTTGACGGCGGTTTACTTGGCAAGTCAAACATCCTACAGCCTGCAATATCCTGGCCGGCCATGCTTGTAAGATACCGTCAAGGCTATACCGAATTGAACGAGCAACGATCTCCTCCTCCTCCTCCTCCCGCGCCAGCACCCCTTCTCAAACTGCGGCCTCGTGGGGGGAGCCGATGTGGGGCGGGTTTGGATGGGTTCGGCTCGCTTTCGGTGTCTCGCCACATCAAATGGACTGGCCGGCTCTCGGCTATGCAAAGTATGCGCACGTCGGTGAAACGGTGCTCGGCCAAGTTTGTCCAGGTACGGATAGGGAACTGACACACACATACACACACACACAGTTGGATCGCACAGTGATTAGAACCAGGTGACGTGATCGTTGTTTGGGAATAATAATAATAATTGATCGATCGGGGGAAGGGGTTTAGAGTTTAGAGTCTCGAAAGTGGAAGATCGATCGTGTTCGAAAGGGGAGGTGGAAAGTAAAGGATTAGATCGGGGAAGGAGTTCGAGAGACGATGAGAGCTGTTTGATGGAGCGAGGTGAATTTATGATGATGCTTTTCTTATCTTTTTCTTTCTTTTCTTTCCTTTTAGCTTTTGGCTGAGATTTTGTATTACGCGTAAATATTATTTTTAAATTTATTGGGAGGGATGAAATTGAGAGAGAGAGGGATTTTTAAGGAACTTAAGTAACGCAATGATTGTGAATAATATTTTATTCGAATAAGGAATTGTTTCTACATTTTTTTTTTTTAATGATTCAGTTTCTTTCTATTTATTTATTATGAATTAAATGATAGATCGAATTATATTTAGGAAATTGGGTCGGTTGGATTAAATCTTTATTTCATTATATAAGATATTTGTAATATCCAAATGAATGTATATTCCCCAACCAATAATCTAAGATAATTATATAATATAAAGAGAAGAGAGTAAAAAAGAAAGAATATTATAGATTCCTCGACGTATTATTCTAAATTACTTATTTCGATCACTCAAAAGAATCTCTTCTTCCAATCCCCCTTTAATCAAATACAAAATTCCAATCCAATCACGAAATCGGCCCAATTTCCAAACAACCCCTATCTCACGATCCTTCGCATCCACTCCACTCCCGAACTTAATTCAACGATCATCCAACGTCAAACGAAATTCCACCACCTCCCCCTCCCCTCCTCGAAACACCTCGAGGATCATCCTCGACCCCTTGATCGTAATACCATCGTCCGTCTCGACCGTCGCGACCCAAAGGGGACAAACAAATTCTATAGACGCTGAGAAAAGGTGTGGAGAGACAAGAATAGGGCCAACGATCTGATCCGCGCGACGTTTTATTCTCGTCTCTCGGAGAAACGGAGACAGAGAGTTGAAAGAGGAACGGAAGAGGAACGATCGAAGAGCTGTCTCGAACACGTTCGCGCGAAGTCAGTCGAGAGACGTTTGCCAAGATTTCCCTTTCCTAGAAGAGGAGTTTCGAGCCGGGCATCGAAAGCGGATTGTGACGCGATGTATCGAGGCGTGTGCTCGGTGTATAATATTCCTCCTCGGGAAACCCCCCCGCTCCGCGTGTTCCGCCACGTCCAAGGAGGAAGGCGCGTGTTTTCACAGCAAACATACGCGAAGAAGCGTCTCCGTGTAACAGCTTAGGGACGAGCAACGCGGGGGTGCTCTCTCTGCCTTTCGATCTCTTCGCGTATCCCGTTTGTTCTTCCCGCTTCCGGACGATTGCTCGCGCGGAAACAGAAAAAGCAAACGGTATCCCCGGGGGTAGAGACGGAAGGGTGGGTTTGTTTCGGGGAGGGGTTGGTTGAATCTCATTTGACGCGTGGAAGATTTTTAAGCTGTGCTATAATGGTGAAAAGTTTTATTTCTTTTTTTTTTTTTGTATCTCTTTCGACGATTACGGATTACATTTATCTGAAAATATTTATTGTGTACAAATCTCAATTGATAATTTATCAATATATACAACGAGATGAATGCCAGCCACGTTGGATTGATTCTAATTATGTTATTGTTATGAAATTGAATATTACACAAAAGTGGGAAAAACTTATAACGCGCGCATGAAGTGCTACGGAAACGAGGGAAAACGGAAAGGGGAAATTGATGAGCATTTTATTCCATCATCTCGTTCCATCCGACAAAAATATCACATCGCTTCAAAGAGCGAAGAAACTCGTACTCGAAACGGACAGAGAGCAAAGGGAGAGGGTTGATAGCCAAAGATATTTTCCGGACGAAACGCGTTCAGGAACGCGTGTCCGCGCGACCGAGCAGGCCGAGTTTACCCCAGGTTTAATTCGATCCGCCGTTAATTGACGGCTTCTAACGAACGCTAGTCCCCCTTCCTTGGCCTCTTCGTCACTTCCACCCTCCTCCCCCTCCGCAGGCCGTTCGCAGCCGCCCCCTCCTCGGTGATAGCCGCATTGCAGCTGCAGCCTCGCAATTTGCAAACGCGGAAAATCCTCTGCGGATGGCTCGATCCCACCGGCGGATTTCTCCGCTTCGGCCGCTTGAATATGAATAAACTAAAATGCAACTTCGCTGTTCCATCCCTCTCTCTCTCTCTCTCCCGTCTGTTGGAATTTCCCCCTTCCCTCTTTCCCTCCCCCTCCCTCCAGAAACTCGTTACGCTAGTTATGCATTCGACAAAAGTGAGGGACGACAATTAAAGGAAGAGAAAACGACGCGAGGCGTTCTTCCTCCTCTCGCGTGGAGCAGTTCCACGGATCGACGGGTCTTTTAATGCTTCTTCCGGGAAGGGAGGGACGCACGAACCTGTAGTCTCCTCGCTTCTTGGCTGCTTTCGTCGCGTGTTTCCTTTGACGGATCGATCGAGGGTGCGATGGAGGGTGGAGGAAAGGGAGAGGAGAGAGGTTGGAGGATGATGCATGAGTTCCATGAGTTGGTTGGTTGGTTGTTGGAAGCTGTTCTTGAATGCAGAAGAATGGAGATCAGGAGGATGGAGATTTTGCGTCGTTCGGAGGGAAAGGGGAGGGATAGAGGGTGTGTGAGGGAGAGAGAGAGAGAAAGTGGATCGTTTACGTTGGCAAGTTTTATAGGAAATTTTTTTGTCCCATTTATAGCTAGATTGTCGGATTATTTCACTCGTTGTGAATATATTTAATTGATTTACCGAGGTTTCATTAAATTATATACATTATGGTTATTCTCGTCGTGATCTTCGTCGATGTGGAAATGAACACGTGATATTCAACGGACTGCTCTGCTTTTTTCGTTTAAATACGGGTAGCGAAATACTTGTTATTCTTATTTTTAAAAATATTATTATCGTATTAATGCAATTTTTCTGACAATTCTTTTTTTTGTCTTTCATTAAATAATTCATTAAATAAAGATTTGTATGTGATTGATAAGCAAATTAACGTTTACGGATACTTTTTAGAATTTATTGTGTTAATAATCGGAGAAATAATATCATTCTTTGTAATTGATGGAATTGGATCGTGAATATTGAGATAATTTATGCATATCGATTCCTCCTATAATAAGAAAATAATTACTACCGAAATTGAACTTGGTTATTTTCCTTTCAACACGCGATTTTTCACAAAGTCTTCTTTCAAAGGTAAACTCATTCACCCCTCGTTCTTCAACCGGCTTCAAATTAACCTTAATCTAGTTACATAACAAATATTCGACTCTTCCACTCCGTGGTTAATCGATTATACATTCTTGGTCGTCCTTTTGCCATTCCTTAATGTCTTTTTGATACAATTTTCGTGAAATGAATTCCCCTTGGAGAGAGTAAGTCCTGGAACACTGCCCGGGCAATATCCTCCTTGTTCTCAGACCACTTTTATCAGGATTAAATTGATTCTACGCTAATAACGTAACAAGCATCTTATCCCTTTCAATATCTTTCCCCATTTTATCACGAATATAAAAGATAATCTTTGATTTTTCCCCCCCGTTTTTCTATTAATTTTCAATCCCAAAAGAATTCATCGTTATCATCTTCCAATTACGTACATCATTCTCCCCTCTCTCCAAATCTATTAAAATCCATCAAACCAATTCGAAAAAAAAAAAATACAATTTCACAACTATTATATTTCTCGCCCTCATTTTTAAACGAATTTAAAAGAAAAAAAAAAGGAACACGATCACGAATCTCCTCCAATTAAACGACCGCGACAAAAGGAGATCCATCGTGAATCAGAATCAGAAGGGCTAATTTCACATAGGCGACTATTCCACCCTCGACGCATGTTATCTCCGTATACGGTGGTGGGATCCACCCACGCGCGGCCATGTTCCAACACGCACAACTAGCCTCTCTTGCACAACTTGTTCGAAACCCGATACGCCTTTTTCTTCGAACGAGAACCTCCTCCTCCGTGCGGAGGACACTGATTGCAATAAATTGGCATGCGTTCGTTCGCGTGTCGCTGCGAACGAACCAGGGATAGAGGGCCCGCCCTCTCCACTTTCCAACCCCCTCCCTTCTGTGCGGGATTCAATTTGGCGAAATTATCCTTTTCTTGTTCGCCAAGTAATTTCATAGAAAAACGACGGATCGATAATTGCCGCGGCGGGCCACCAGGTTTTAGGTAAATGCAACGTTGATTGCGGTAAGTTCATTAACCCCTAGCCGCGGCGAGGGGTGTGTAGAAAATTGCTACTAGCTCTGCCCCGGCTTCTTCACCATCGAGAAGGGTGGTGGATTGGTCGGGTTAGCCGACGCATATCTGGCCCCGTTTCATCGATTTTTTCACAAAATTTCTTTGCGAGATTTGTTTAAAATTGATAGAGAGATTGAATCGATACAAAAGTTGTTGTAAATTGATTTATTTAAATTAAAGTTGTATTTGACGAAGAGAAACACAAATGAATTATATATTACGAGTTGTAATTTAATTTGATAGAATGTTACAGTGATTACTAGACTTAATGGGAATAGAGGAAGTACAAAGCTAGCCGTGATTACTGTGAGAATACATTGAAATTTGGATTTGAAACACGTTACACTATAGGTGCTCAGGACTTGGAAATTGATGAAAAAGAATCTTTCAGAAAATTATACATCACGCGTCATTTCCTGTATTTACCTCGTTTGAGAAAAGGGAAAAGATACGCTCACGCTAATATTTTCTATTCTTCCAAAAGACTATTACTACTTACTTCTACCATATCATCCTCGACATTTTACTCGAACAAAAAAAGAGGCCAATTTCCATGCTAATAATTACGCAAATTTCATTCATAATTTGTATTCGAAAGAAAAAAAAAAAGGAGAAGAACGAAAGCTCTGTTATTATTCTTATTGTCGAATGTGAAACACGAGGAGAACGGAGAACACCTTCCTCCGCGAAACAACTAACATTACAGCCTCGTTATCTACGATATACCCGTTCATGCTGCCATCGAGGTCCATTATTAGAGTTATAAAGGGCAGGAACCATGCTCGTTGCTTATAAAAGTCCAGTTTGCTCGAGGAACGGTGTATCGAAAAAGGGCTTGGCCGGGTTACAATTTCCATCCGCTAATGGCGTCGTAACAAGATCAAACAGGGCTTTAAGAGGGAAAGGGGCCACGCAGCGCCGCCTAGGCGAGACGCACACACATGCGCGCGCGCGCGAGCGCGCACCTTTTTAAAAAACAAGTCCCGTGCAAACACGTGGGCCGGCGTGAACTGAAACAATGTAACGCAAACAGATTAGCCGACGATGAATTCCGTAACGGCGTTCGGTAGTATTTATACAAAGTAGTCCGTGTCTTGGCTGTTTGACGAGCGGGGCCAGCCAGCCAGCCAGCCAGCCTGTTTAAACGAGCAGACGGCCGTGTATTTACTTTACTCTTCGCCTTGTCACTGGCCATTTCTCTTCGCGAGCAATTACACCGGCCGAACTCGCTGTTTCGCCGTTTAACATATTTGTTAATGTCACGGTAACCAGGAGCGACGGCCCGTCCTGGAAACTTTCGATCGACCGCCGTACAGCTTCAACCCATTTTTCCCTCCTCTCGCTCTCGTTCGCCCTTTCGCTTTCTTTTTCGAGGTTAGGAAGTTTCGATATGGAAAGTAATGGTTTGTCGCGACGATATATATATATCAAATACTACGTTGGAAGGTTAGGTTAGGTGGTTAGGTTTTCTCGAATCGATGCAACTTTTTCTGCATCGAAAATTTATGTTACATTTCAAGCTAGAATTAATATAAACGTGTTAAATATAGATTTATAGATTTATAATATTAAATGTTACGATATATTTAATTTAAAATAGTAATAATATAAAATATCTTAATTTTGTACGATATAGTACATTTATATTAATTTATACGACATGCTTATGATATTGTTATCAGAGATTAACATTTGGGAATGTAAAAGAACAAAAATTCTCCTTCTTCCAAACTCGATCCTCTCGCGAGAAAGAGAGAAAGGAGGCGTTCCGTCCCGAGACAAAGCTTTTCTCGTTTGGGACCAACATCGTCGTGTCGCGCTTTATCACCGCATCGAGGGGGGACTTGTTGAATCTTGGAAAGAGTCCACAGGCAACAGAAGCACAACCGTGAAAGGAGGGGCCATAAATCGCGTGGTTTGATAACTTTGATACACCGTCCGTTGTATCCGCCGTATTTTTGGGGCGAGCATCGGTGTGCTCGGTCGCGTGAACGCCGTTGAGAAAACACGGATCTAATCGCATTATGATCTGGTACACGGGCCTCGCCACTTCCGAATGCGTGTTCTCGCGTTAAATCGTTAAGCGGCTTACACAACGGTTCCATCCGTGCTTCGTCTTGAGGGACGTTTCTTTGTTTTCATGGACCAAGATATAATTATCACGTTTCCAAAATTGATGGAAATTGTTAGGATTCGATGTGTATGAAGGGAGAGAGAGAGAGAAGATAGTTCAATTCGAATTGGAAAAGAGATATCAAAAATGGCGTAAAAATGGAACGTTCAAAAATTGTGAGAATTTGCTCCGGCGGTGTTTTAATAGCGATACGGAAGAGCGGTGTGTAAATTGATTTAGAGAAATTGTTCTGTTATGTGGAAAACGGTGTTAGAATTGTTGGAAATTGTTACACGTATTCTGACACTATTTTAATAGCGATGCGGAGAAATCGTGTGTAAATTGATTTTGGGGAAAAAACAATATTTGATTTGGGTTTTGGCCGGGCGAGAGAAACTGAAAATTCACATAGCGTTGGAATGTTCAAATTGTCGGTATTGTTTTGTTACTAGTTGTTTTAATAGTTTCATGGAAATAATCCCGTGTAAATCGAGTTGGAAAAAAATGGTTATTCTGGTTAATAATATTATCTGCTAAAAGAAATTAATTCGACCTATTTTTTATTTGACGAAAGAATAGATAAAGGATAAGAAAAGAAATATATAGTAAAAAGGAAAAGGAGTATAAGAAGAAGTGAAAGTAAGAATTATACGAAAATATTTTTTTACGAACCATAAAAATAATGTTTTTATAAAACATTTCTTTATGAAGTCCATTACATTATATTTTTCTTTCTACTTTCTCTCTACTTAAACGCTCGACACACACGCACACACGATATTTTACACTTTTATATTACCTCGAAAAACATATTTTCATCGCCTAGATGCCTCATTTTTATACAAAATTTATTTCTCCTAGTCATTTTATTACTATACGCTTAACTATTTTGCATAAGTTATTCTAAAAATCTCCTTTTCTTTTTCTTCAAAAATTCCTTCCATCTTTAGATTCGCATCTCGTATTCTCCAAGTCAGTATCTATTAAAACGTGTCGTAAAAGTATATAACTGAATAAAGTTCTTCTATCCTATGTACGTAAATATCGTTTATTATGAAATTATCACGCCTACTTACACTCCTTAAGATCTTAACAACCACCCGACCGATCTCTATTCGAGAGGAAATTTTTCAAGATAAAAATTACACTGGTTCTGTAACCAGTGACATCAAAAGGAAAGGAAAAAAAAAAGAAGAAGAAGAAGGGGAGGAGGGGAAGAAAAAAAAGAAAGAAAGGAACAAAAGTTAACTTAACGACTTAGCCAAAGTCTAGTAAACTTAAGACATCATTCCTTTTATTTGAACAACGTCCAAACCTGAATCACGTGGGGAGACGTAATCATGCGAAAAGATAACGTCGAGTGTCGTGGGGCCATTTTCCATAAATGATCGTCGCCGTTACGCATAAAATCGGCGTATCGACACGGCCGGCCCAAGTAACGTGTTACTCGCAATTAACCGTACGTTAGTTCCGGCTAATAAACTCGCCTCGATTCGACATATTTTCACGCTCGATAAATACTTCTACACTTAACGAGAATTATTCATCCGGGGCCACCTATACGTTTCGCCATTTCGAGATACGCAAGAATGAATGAATAAGAATTTTGATAAATCATGCGTGAGATATTGGATAAATTCGGTGAAATTCGGAGCGTTTCATCTTTGAAATCTTGAGAATTTGACGAAGAAATTTAGAAATTTATTAGAATTTTGAATTAGTTATTAACCTGAGCCTGATGTCGGGGAAGTTTTGACAGTTTGACGATCTCTAAAGATTTTTCGTGATATTATACGAGAAGTGAGATAAATTCGTAGGATCTAAAAATCTTTACAACTTCTCAAAGATCGAGTAAGACAAAAAGAAAGGATAATTGGCACATGAAAAACTTTCGAAACCATAAAGAACGTTGAAAGAGTTCTATAAAAGACTTTATGAAACTTCGCAAAGAAGTTCTGAAAGATTCTTAATGATAAAATTCCAAAATCTCTAAAGACGTCAAAAAACTTGATGGACCTTTAAGATATCTCTTCCATTCGCACTCCAATTTTATCTTTTTTATTTCTTCAGTTCTCGCAACAAACGTGATGATAAAACCATAAATGATCATTCAATTCTATCAAAATTAACCTTCACCTAATTTTTAATATACTATTTTCACTTTCATTTCGAAACCACGTCAACAATTCTCACTTTCATTGATAAAAAGATCAAAGATCTCTCTGAACAGCATTAACGTCCAATTTTCCCTTTTACCATTATTATCTCCTGTCCATCTCACCCCTATTGTTCCATGCAACCGTTCGATAATTCACGCTCGATATCCAAAACGGCAAAGGAATCAATAGGGTTGATTCGGCTCGGTTTTTAATGCGCCTTTAATTTGTCGTAATCCGTTTGAAGTGATTACAAACCTCGTGACGGTTCACTCCATTTTTCACGTGCAATCACTTCATCCTCTCCCCTCGTTGAGGGGAAATTTCACCAAAAGGCACCTTCGCCAACGTTTATTCCACATCCGCGCGCATCCCTCTGGCTTACGAGCGGATAAATGCTGTCATTCAACCGGCTCTTCAACGTAATTCACCACGAGGCCACGATCCACCGTCTTTCTCCACCCTCTCTCTCTCTCTTTCTCTCTCTCTCTCTCTCTCTCTCTCTCTCTCTCTCTTGTCTCGAATCGCTTTTCATAATGTCATTCGCGCTTGTCCCGTTTGAGGGCGAGGGGGAGGAGTACGAGAGGAGAAAATTTACGCGGCGTAACGAGAGTCGTTACGCGCTTTGTTTTCAGATATTATCGCTATCCAAAGGGTTTTTATCGCGATCCTCGCGGCCGTTTAAACGCCGGTGCTGCAATTGTGCTTTCTTTTCCGGCGAAATGGAATTCGACCCCCTATTCAGGGTGAACAATCGTCGGATCTTCGGGAGATATAAGGGGTTGCTGAGAGAACGAGGGTTTCGAGTATCGGTGTGTTGATCGATTTTAAAAGTTGGAAATATTAATCGAGGAGGATTGTAAGAGTATTATTGTTGGAAAAATTAAAAATTAAATTCCATCCAGATTTTTACACGCAATATAAATAAGAATTAGGAAAAATGGATTCGAAGAATTATTAATTAAGTTTCATCGTTATTAATTTGTAATAATTTTTCTTTCTTATTAAAAATTAACGGGAAAGATATTTTAAATTTTTTCTAAATTTTTTTTAATCTCTCAATATCGATGGCAACAATAATTGTTTTCTCGAGTGCATTGAAAATACGAAATAAAAATATAGAAAAAAGAAGACACAATTTGAACAGAGATAATTCGACTGCATACACGGTGCATCGAGAGTGCAGGCTCAAAGAAAAGATCCATCTTGGCACACCCAATTAACGCCCGCTCTCGCACTCCCATTCTCTTAAATCATGCCACGATCTTCCAGCGCCATAATTCACGTAACCGTAAAAGAGAGTGGACGATTTAAGGCCGTTTCAGTGCACGTTTCACGCGACGGAAACGTGAGACACAACAATGTTCGCGGAGACAAATGATTACAATCACCCTTAGCGACGAAATCGTTAAGAAGTTAATTAGACAACGAGGGTTAACCAGCCCGTGGGATTAATTCGGAACGTCGTTGATCAACCAAGACAGACATTTATCATAAAAATGTTTGATACGAGTATGACCAATGATCTAAACTTAGCAGCTTGCCTCGGTAACCGTTAATAACTCATCAGACGTCGTTTACAGGACGTCGTTGAAAACGATTTCACGATTGATTTAACGGTTCATTACCGGAGCACAACGATCTGACAACCCCCTAGAATCGTCTCGAGGCTCTTTAACCGGTTGAAAAACTTCCCTTAAATCGAATGATTCAAGGAAATTGGTGCAATTGATCCCGATCCAATCGCTCGTGATTTGGCTCGTGAATTGGAGGAGGGAAACCAATCGAGGAGAGTTTTAAAAAGCGAGTAACCTTCTCTCCTCCCTGTAATTAACGTAATTAAAAACTTCCCCTTCCCTCCTTTTCTCTTGATCTCGAGGAAAATTCCTCCACGATTTTCTCGAATTTTCTCGTGGTCGATCGACGATTTGAAAACTGCGAGGAGTCAGGGAGAAGGATTATTAAGGATTCATAAGATGGAAAAAGGGTTCTGGTCGCGATGTTACCGCGTGAAATTCATGGAACATCGATGGAAAGGAGCTCGCTCTCTCTCTCTCTCTCTCTCTCTCTCTCTCTGCAAGGGTGGATGGAACTACGCGATGGAATAACTCGATGGATATTTAATGGCCGCATTCTTCGTTCTGTGAATTAATGATCGTGTTTGAGCCGGGGATGCGAGCTTTTGCTCCCTCAATGGAGACGGGAAAACTCGGAAATGCGAGTTTGGAAATTGTGTAAACAGCTGGTGGTAAATACCGGGGAGGGATCAATTTTGCAAAAATTCGGGGAGAGGAGTTTGAGTTTAGGGATTTCGAGATGGATTCATTGACGGGGATCCACGAACGGAACAATGAGTTCTTTTGTTGAAACGTACGGGGAGGGTATAACAAGTCAGTTTTATCTTCTTCCTATTTTTTTATTTCTACTATCTCCGACAAATGTAACGTGAGACTTTACTCGCTTACTTAACGTGGTATTTTAAATTTTAACCTTTCAAATATTCTATACTGAATATATTTGCCGATATACGATAAATAATAATAACAATTATACTTACTTATTAAACACAATATCACATTACGATATTATTTCATACAATATCGTTGAATAAACGTCCAAATAATTTCCAGGAAAGGAATCTCAACTCGGAATTTCAACAAAAAAAAAAAACAGGGCAGAGAGGCAGGAAAAGGAGCCGAATTCCGGAATCAAGCGGAATTAAACTCGCGAAAACCACAAATATATCCGTGCCCTATTTACCTTAGATATACATCTCTCTATATACACATACATTTTCAAGGTAATTCCGTACCTTGAAAATAGAGAGAAGAAAAGGAAAAAGAAAAGAAAAGACAGACAGAGAGAGAAAAATAACAGAAATTCGTCCCAGTTTTCGGCCAAATCGTAGCCTGGATATTCGACTAATTCCAACTGCACCGTATCGCGGCAATATTCCAGCTTAATTGCGAACCACCGGGACCCCTCTTCCCTCCTCCTCTTCCCTCCTCCTTCTCCCCGCATCGGGGGAGGGAAGTCATTGTTTGTCGTTGTCGTCGATCGAGCCCGGCCGATTCGATGCATTGGATCCGGGCTGGCGGCTGTTTGCCCGGCTAGATTTTTAATTACGCCGACGACAGTGGTTTTACGATCGAGCCGGGGAGGCACAAAACCCCGGATCGGGTATTCTCAACGGACGACAATTCACCGGGTTACCGGATCGTCTCGCGTCTAATAAAAGTCGAACGCGCCCCCGGTTTCCTCGATCGCGGATACGTATCCGCGTTTGTCCCGTGTCACGCCACGGGAAAATTTATTTTTTCCCCCCCCTTCTCCTCCTAGCGGAGAGGATTCGTTTTATTTCTTGGAACGGTTTCTGTTCAATTGCGGCCGATTGAAAGATTGGCCTGGGAACGGGGGATCGACGCTCTCGTATTGTTTATTGGAATGTTTATTGGTTTCTCGTTTTTTCAATTCATGGTAATTCCTCTTCCATGTAATTTTTTAATCTCTGATTTTATAGGAGGCGTTATTTGAAATAATTTTGGAAAATTTTCAATTCGATCTAACAATTTGATTTAATTTCGTTCTTCTTTGAAGAAGGACGGGAGAGGACGTAACGTCACTCGCGTCGATCGTTTAAAAATAGACGTCCGTGAGAGGAGAGGCGACAACAACAGGAAGCAATAAAAGCGTAAGACCAAGAACCAACTGTCTGGTATCTCTATGGCTGCGAGGGGGATCCATGCGTGTCGCGAATCGTCGATGGCCCTCGTTGACGGCCTGTAAAAATCATCCGCCCGATTATCGTCTCGAGCGAAGAACTGAATGAACCTGCGGCCACGGTGAATTCGGCCGCGTGGGCGGTTGTATAAATATCTCCCCCCTTATGGTTCAACCGTGAGTCGTCGGATCCTCTCTCGAGGAAGGCACGCGTGTAGAGAGAGCAAAAAGAGAGACGATGCCAGCGAGTGGTCTGAGAAGAGAGAGAGAAGGATAGGAAGAGGAGGAGGGAGAGAAAGAAAAAAATAATCTCGAAAGAAGACACATGTGGAATGGACACAGGATGTTGAGACACCGTGGCCACAGAGACGAATTAACGGCCGACCTCCTCTCGAAACGGAGGGACAATTATCCGGGGAATTTTATTTGCCTGCCAAGATTCCTCCCCCCATCGTCAAAATATTTCCAGTCTCTCCTCGATGATCGACTCTCCTCTTCTTTCTGCTTTTTATTCGTCCCTCCCTCTCGTTTCTTCTCTCGGCTCTCGTGGCTCGACGCCAATATTCTGCTTCCCATTCTCCGTCTTTCAAACTTTCGTATTGGCTTCTTCCGCTTTTTCTTCTTCTTCTTCTTCTTCTTCTTTCTTCCCCTCTTTTTTTTTTTTGTTGCTCGTCGCCTCTTCTTCGATGATTATACTTGGCCGAAGGGGAAATCGTATCGTACGACTGACAACTACATTTTTCGACACGCGCGTCTTTTGTGGCGAATAATGGGGGAGTGAGTTTTTCTTGAAAAATCGTGGGGAGACTCGAGATGACGGGGGATATTCCACGAGGGTGTTGCTCGTGTTAATAATTGGTTGTTAGTTGTTTCTCGGTCGAAGGGATCTCAGCGAAGAGGGAGAGATTGATGAGATTCTTCCGTTTTACATGATACAGTCTTATAAGGATGTCTGAGATGAATTTCTGAAATAAATTGTCTTTTCTTTTCTTTCTCTATTGATAGAAATCGAAGGTGGAAAATTGGCAATATTTATACGTTTCCTTATTTTGTGCGTGTGATTCAATTTTAAAATTGAATAAGTTCGAACGAATGATCGTACTTTACGTTATTTGGAACGATCACTGTTAGTGACGATTATTTTTTTTCAAAGATTTTGCAAAGATTTGAAATTCAAATCTGAACGATTCTTCAATTATCCTCGAATTTCTTCCATCGCGTTTCATCGTGGCTTTCGGAGATATTAAAATGAAATTTTCGTTTCATTTCGTTCCTTATTTAGATACTTTCATTTCCCAGATAATTTCCGTTTTCCGCGCTCGTTTACCACGTAACGAAATTCAAAACGTCCCATTTCGATGCGTCGAAACTTCCGTAATCCTTCTTCAAGTAGCAACAACCCGAACAAAATTCATTTGAAATTCATACGAAGTTACCTCCTCGATATTAAAATTGTCCTGTACCCAACCAGACGATGTAGTCTTATTTTACTTGGAACTTCCTTCCAGCCTATGCGCCATCCTTCGTGTTCGAAAATTACGATCCGCGAAAATATTTTTCAATTCGAACAACCCTCAACAAAGAACTTATCAGAGTGGAGAATTATTCAAGAAACGTAAATTACATATAATTAACATTGTATTCTATTATTTTGTATTAAAATTTCGAAAAAAAATCCCCATTTTTCCAAATTTTGAATTTTCACATGTGTAAAATTCAAGAATAAAATCTTTCGACTGAAAATTTCTGAACATCGCATTCTCTTTCGAGAATGATTAAATTTTAAATATCGTTCGATCATCGACGACGAAATCACACAAATTTTTAAGAAACTGTTGCCTAGATTCATCCAGGCTGCGTAATCGAATCGAGATCCACTCGCAGATACACTTTCCTGTCGCATTAGCGGCTCGATACAATGGAATGGCCGGCATAATCAGGTGAAGGAGCAACAATGAGCATTAAATCATTAAGCCTGCCGGACACGCATCCACGACAATAGAAATTCTCGAGCATTGGGGTGGTTCGGCTATTATTCAGCCGCGTGCCTCTGTCTTTGTTTGTCCAATGTTTGTTTCGTAGATAGGGCGACCTTTGTCAACGGCCTTGTCACACTGGATCCACGTTTGACCACTAATGCTGTATTGGGCTAATACTTGGATAGATGTTATTTGGAAACGAAATCTCGACACGAAAATTACTCCTTTCATACGATAAAGGATAAATTTAAATAAATAATCTTGGATAGTCATGTTTTTCTCGCACTGTGATTCGTTTCGCTCAACACGATTTCGATACAACGCAAAACAAATTAATCATATTATTGAGGAAGACTGAACGTGGAAAAATTACACTTGTATATCGAAATGAATAAATAAGAAGAAATGTAAACTAATATATAAAATAGAAATTTAAGAAGTTTGAGAATATATTTTTTATTATCTTTTCAAAAATTATATAATTTACAGAAGGGAGAAACATAGTTACACAAAATATATAAAAATATATGTATAATAACGATTATATATCCTTGAAATTATATTTCAAAAGATACAGCACATTGGACTTAATAAATTCATCTTTCCTGATTCATACGAAACTGAAGAATATTGTATATTAAATTGAGTAGCTTGTCAATCGATTCAACGAAAGTATCGAATCCATCGTGGCCATCGATAAAACAGAAAAAAATTTAAAGATAATTCGAAACGCGTCTTTAATTATAAATTGTAAATTGTCTTTGGCTAATGAAGCAGCAGCAGTCAATGGCGGTATGATAATAATAACGAGAATGACCTTTCGCATCGGCTTCTCTTCGACTCGGCGACATCGGATCCCTCGTCATTAACTCGACTTACGTGACGCCCACTTGGGAGACGCGGGCCCACGCGTTTTCCCTTTTCTTCGAAAGGATCGAAGACTGACTGGCGGCGGGCTCTCCGTTGCATCGGCAAGCGCAATTACCGAACAACGGCTGACGATGCCACCGGACGTGAAATTAAATCCATTGTGATTGAACGGTGCACGCGGCCATTTGCATCTATCGCTGACAGAAAGCGACAGATACGAGGGCGGTAGTGATTTGTGCGCGTTATTGATGGTAAGTGTACGAATTGATCGATTCGTAATAATATGACGAAAATAATATTGCGAAATGTGTAAGCAATTGTGATGATAAAATCTCATTTTCAAATCTCATACTAGTTGAATCCTAGAAATGTAGATTTTCAAGAATTTTTGGTTTCTTCAAGTAGTTGGAAAATCGATGAGATTTTATCTCTAAACTCCATTAGTAAATTACATCATTATTTCTCAAAGTATATTTCGAACACTGGTAACGTTCTTCAGAAATTTCACAAATTTATCGTTTTTATACGATGCACTATTCAGATGTATTATTCAAGTATAATATATCCTTCGTTCCTCAATGGCGAAATAAAGTTGTTAAGAGATTTATATCTACTTATGGGTTTTGTATCGAACACCAGAATGGTAGAAGAATAAATTTTTCTCCTCTCGAAACCTGTCATCGCCATTAACACTCCTATCTCCACACCAAAATCTCTAACTAAACATCCCACCCTTCCTCACAATCATCTCTCAGTTATCCGATCGTATCGGATCCTTACAACGCGGCAGAGAATCGGTTATCGCCACCCCGGAAACGTCACCAACCCCCGAAACTTCTTCCCTCCCTCCATACGGTTCCATCACCTCTCTCTCTCTCTCTCTCTCTCTCTCTCGATACAGGTCATCGTCCCCGCTCCCCATCGTCGGTTTATTATTGTCCCGCGCGTACATCAGATAATCGACTCCCCTCGGGACTCGGGGGTAGTAGTATCTTTCGAGAGGAAGAGGGGAGGGTGTGGTGGAACGTTTCGTTTTACTTATTCATTCGACGGCATTTACTTAGAGGCTCGGTCCTGGAGGATCGAATCGCTCCTTCGAGATGACCCAAGTTTTACGACTCCAGATACTCGAGGAATCGAGCGCCTGGCTCGCTCTTTCGTCCCTCCACTTCCGGTCGAAAGGGAAGCTCGCGTGGACAGTTTCTGGCAAACTGGCGCGGGCGTTAAATAGGTCAGAAGAGTAGAAGGAATGGACGAACGTCTGCGTTTTATGAGGATGAGAGTTATGGGGAGAGGGGCAGGGCAAGGCAGAGGCTCTTAATTGAGGCTCGAAGTGAATCGGGGCATTTTCGAGGCATTCGGCCAAAATCGTCGAATTAATCGGGGGAGGGCCGTGACGATTAATGGGTTGACTGGAGAATGGCGGGGACAGGCTAGGTGTGCCGTGATTTTATGCGACAACCGGATCGGATGCGTGAAATTAATCGGATAATGGATTGAAGATTTTAGACGGAGGAAGGTGTCGTTAATTTTATATATCGTTGTGTGCTTGGGAAAAGTTATATAAACTGCGCATATAATTATGTATATCCCGTTGATATTTTCATGAACTGACAATAATAAGTAATAATACTTATTTATTTAAATTTATTAAAATATATTCGTGTTTCGTTGATAAATTAAAAGGATTGATATTTTCTGAACATATTTATTTCAAAACTGTCTCTACTTTATATTACAACGCTACGAATCATTTTCCAATTGTTTCTCTCGCACGATTTCTCAGTTTTCTCGTATCATTATCGAATCGTGTATGTATTATTAAAAAAAGAAAAACATACGAATCATTGGTAACAAAAAATGGGGGAAAGAAATATCATTCCAAATATTATATAATCGCAACATCAAAAATATTAGAAACAACTTTACAACATCAAAGGAAACGATCGATCTTCCCGAAATTCTTCAAATTGAAAACTCAAACGAAATTACTTAAATCTATTTTCGAGGAGGGAAATCCAGTCCATCGGGATACGATAGCCCCTCGATACATCTTTAATGGATATATTTTTCGATAAAGTTGTCAATAATTGAGCGGAACGTACGTGAGCGGAAGTTGGATCAGCACTTTCCACCACTCGAAAATCGGGGCTAAGGAAAGTTCGTCCCGAATTTCCCTCCCGGCCCATCGCGTGTCCATCGACGTTGAAGAATTTCGTTTCGCAAGGGTCGAGGATCCGTACTTTACTAACAGCGGGCAAAGAGTTTATATATACACAGGCTTCGTTATCCCCCGACTCGAAACTGTTTCTGTTAATTCGATCCTATCCGGCCGAGAGAAGTTTGCCGCGTTTTCCGGAGAACATTCTTCGAGAACTTCTGCAAATTTATCGAGAAGAAAACGTTTAACAGTCCTCTCTCCCTTCCCTCCGTGTTTTGATCGTTGATAGTAGACCGGGATTGTTTTGATGGAAATTATATTGGATCGCGAAGTTTAGTATTTTTAATTAAGTCGTGGATAATTAATTAAAAAGCGAGATAAATTCTGTTCTTTTGTGTTTTATTGATAATTGAACAAGTTGTTTCGATAATTATTATTATCATCGATTAATTGAACGAAGAATGGAAGGAAGAATTGATAGAAACTACATATAAAGGAAAAGAAGTGATGATATAAATATTTTTCATCATCCTCGTATAACTTGTTAGTATATTCTTTTTTATAAATAAAAGAAAATGTTAAGAAGCAATGAAACTGATGATAAGAAATAAAATTTATGTTGGACAAATATGTAATGTAAAATATAATATTCTTATCAGATATGATTTGTTATAATATGAAGATTATTTAATTAAGCTAAAAATTGGAAGAAAGTCGTAGAAATTATTGTTTTTGTTATTTCAGTATGGTGTGTTTCGTAACGTGGGGTACTTTCATCGACGCTGAAGGAGGCCTTTGAACCTTATAGCTAGTTCAATACTCGGCGTGTTGTTATTCACGTGGGATTAACACGATAGAGCGTTTGAACAATGCTTGCAAGCGCTTTAAACAAGGCTCAGCAATGTCTAATGACGCGAGTTTGGCCAACTTTGGATGGAAATTGTGGCCATCAAAGTCTATTTAGCTCGACTCGTTTACTCCATTTATTCGAGAACAATCTTCACGGATGGATCGTTGTCTGAATGTGCTATAACGTCTTAATCGAAGATTTTATTGGGATTTATTTTTATGTTGTATTTCAAAACCTGTATTATATTCCGTGTCGTATGAAAATTTTTCGAGTTTCATGCTGTTATACCATTACCAGTTATTCGAGTTAATTAAAATTAGCATTTGAAATAATTCAATTACTCGATTCATGTAATAAAATCAAGAAGTATTTGACGAGTGTTACCAAAGACGTTTACGTAGTTTTACGTAACTTTGTATAAACGATGAAGAAAAAAAAGAAAGGAAAAGAAGAAAAATATCAATTTCTAGTCCGGTGGTCTGTAATTATCAACTATATTTATACTAATAAGAAACAAACTGAACCGAACGACCGGTGCGTTGAGATTATTTGCATTTAGACAACGTTGTAGAAATTTAAATGAAAACCCGATTGAAACACTCGTAAATCTGCAAATGACTTTATAATGCCCGCATACATTACACCGATCGCCAAGAGAATCAATTTTTCGTATCCAGGATATCGATTGTCATATTTAACTTTAACTTATTTTGCAATAATTTGAACGAGAAAATTATTTCACTATTTATCGATAAAATTGGTTTTCCAAACTGATTTCTCGATATATTGTCTCGAACGGTTTATAATTTTATTACATCCGTACGATGTCTCACAGATTTATTTTATTTGTTCACCATATAATATAATAATAATAATTTAAATACAGTTTTGAAAAACGAATAATTATATATTAGTTTTGTAAAATTAATCCGATTATCTTCCGTGAATTATTTCGTTAAAAAATTAAATAAAACACGAATCTCGAAAAGTTAAATTTTTACTTTTGGATCAATCGAAATGAATCCAAAATTTCTTTCATCTCAATTCAAAATGGCTACGCATCGAAAATAACACTCTTATCTTCCACGTTCTTCTTAAAAAAAATATGACTATACGAAATCTCGATAAAGCATCCAACAATGAAACTTTAAACTGAAACTGAAACGGCAATTTCATCTTTATTTCACTGCATGCAGCATTTCCCCTTTCAACGCATCTTTTGCGCGCAAGCGTTGGTATTTAATCGACCCTCGCACTATGGATCATCGCTCTCCATCGTGATTTCCCATGGAAAATGTTAATTTCTCTGTTGAAAAGCAGACTGGAACGAATTATAGAGTGGTGGATGACGTGGGTCCGTTCGATCATAAACGACACCATAAAACCGTTCCGCAACGTTTGTCGTCGCCACTAATGAAGGTGCACGCGCGCGGACAAGTTGCCCGCCGCCATCGATAATTAATGGACACTGTAATTACACGGCGGACCGGTTATCATCGAGTTTTCTTCCTGATGCAGTGCGCGCGCACGTGTTTATAAATACGCGTGCGAGTGTTCGCGTATATTTAAAATAACCATATATATATATATATATATATATGCCGATTGACCGAATAAAATCGACCAGACACGCACGATTTTCCGTGTAATTCGGATTGTGGCCGATAGCGCGTGAAGAAACGAATGCGTCGAAACGTTAATTGCTTTTATCCGGGAGGGAAATCGATACGTGATCGTGAATTGTGACAGGGGAGGGGAGGGGCGGGACGCGTGTTGTAAGGGAAACTCGAGAAAACGTCGGTTGTAATTATGTAGATGTATGTAGATGTGCGATATGTAGGTAATATTTTGTTGCCATTTTTCCCGGATGTTTTTACGAAAAAGGAATTATTTATACAGAGTTACGCAATTAATCCTATCCTATATGGTTTTTATTTGCTCGACAAAGGGGAAAGAAGCGTGATCGATCTTTGAAAATCCAATAATTTCTGAAAGTGTGTCACGTAATAGGTGATATTAAAATTCAACGATAAAGTGAAATAAAAAAAGAGAGTTTTTTAATCTCAGATAAAGGTATCTTATCTCGAATTCGTACAAAGTTTTAATAACTGATAATTTCGTCATTATCGGAACAAGTAGAATTGTTATGATTTGATTTTGATTGAATTTAATGTAAATCTTGTGTTAATGGAGAAAATGTATAAAGTATATACGAATGATTCGATAAATATATACCAAAAAAGAAAAAGAGAAACCATCATATTAATTAGAGAAACTTATTAAATATATTTATCATTTCAAAATAACCAATTTTGTTCGTGACACAAAAAAAGAGAATTTAAATATCCATACATCGCGTCGCAACAATAGATTCCAATTGTTATTCCAATTGAATCGAGATCCTCTTTTTTTTTTTTTTTTTGCAAAGCGCGACACGACGGTCAAAAGAAAAGAGAAAGCGACGGGGTTTAGAGAGGGGTCTCGAAAATCGCGGGATACACGTTCCGCGGATAATATGGAATTGATAAGCACGTCGATTTGCGTTAAGTACACTTTTGATGCGACGATACGCAATCGCCCGGTGAAATATTTAAACTGGTCCCTGATAAATGTCGAACGTTGATTGGATTTTAATTACACTTGTGAGGGCAATTTCGCGTGTCCGCGCAAATAACGCGACCCTCCCTTTCCTCCTCTTCAACCCTCCCCTCCTTCCGACCAAGCTTTTTGCGCTTGTTTTGCCTGCGCGACAGAAGCGGAATATAATACGAGAGGGAGGAAATTTTGGGAGAAAAAAATCGGAAAGAGGGAAAAAGAAAAAAAAAGAAAAATCCGATTTATCCCGTTTCCCACTTCACCTCGCAATCGAATTACGAATAACTACGAATAAATCGGATAAATCGTGGCTTGATGTAATTAAACATTGATGCATTTTAGAACTAATTTTGATTAGATTTAATTATATTTCGATGAGAAGATACATATTGTGGATTAATTATTGGATTTGGTGTTTCGGCTTAATTTAGGGTAGTCACGATTCGGTATTGTTAATTATATATTAATGTAATGTGTAATTTGGATACTATAGGGTCGTGATCTCAATGAAAATAAAAAAAAAGATATATATCAAAATTAGATACGTTTTAAAATTAGGGATATCTTTCAAAATTCGATTTGAAACTCGACGAAGCTCCTTAATTAATTATCTTCCCTTGTAAAAATTGTGTTTCAACGAAATCATCGAAGGAAATTCGTATTGAAAATCAAATCCAAAACTAGGGCTCCCAATAGTGTAATTAATTCGAACCTTTGTTAATTGATCGACCCCCGCCGATAATTTCTTCTGTCTCTCGATGTTCGATATTCGTTGTAATCGTTTATGGGCGAACGTTATTTTCATTGTTTTGGCCAAATATTGACCAACCTGCTTTCTCTGCAATATATTTACCGGCTGTCAAATAAGAGCAGCAATCAATGTTTCGTTTAATCAACGTGGGTACAATCGAGTGTTAACCCCTCGCTCGAATCGAATTAATACCGAAATTCGTTCATATTTGCCCGATGTTTGCCAAGCTAAAACGTAAACCGATCCACGATCCGCGTACGTTAAGTTGAATTTTAATTAGAATCGCGATTCCTGACGCTAAATATCCTATCCTGCGTTACATCCGTCTTAAATCTTTTCGATTCTCGTAGATAAATAAAATAAATCTTCCTTTTTCACCGTGACTTCCCCTAAAATTTCTACAGCGAATTTTTCCACAAACAATGCTCGAATCACAATACGATCCGTGTGAATAAAATCCAAAAAATTGTAATAAAAATAATAAGACAACTCGGAGAATTTCACTTGCCATCAAAAGACTCGATAAAACTACAAAAAGTAATTCAAATCCTTTTATTTTATTTTATATTAAATAATTATATATTAACAATAAGACAAGACTCAGAGAATTTCATTTGCCATCAAAAGATTCGATATAACTACAAAAAGTAATTCAAATCCTTTTATTTCATTTTCACTTACATTAAATCTTTTTCTCGCACGATTATCTCTGTAAAAATCTGAAACATTTCAAAGTTTCTCTTCCGTGTTTCGCGCGAAACCATCGCAACGCGAATACTTCCGATTGTTATTCTCGAAGATTCCATCAACAATAATCACGTGATTCACTCACGAGAATATTGTACGGGGACGCGCAAAGGCGATTAACACCGGGCCGCGTGAAAATCGATGCTCCGGGGTTCTAATGTTTTCAAGCAAGAACGGGGCGAGGGGCGAGAAACGCGGATCTGGTAACCGACCACGGTTTATCCGTGGCTATCAGCAGGCCATTTCTCGCCTGGCCGAGTGGTTCGTTAAAGCAATTTACAAGCTCGTTTGTAAACAAGCCGCGGTGCCAGTCTGTTCGCGCCTACGTGTCTGTCCGTCCATCGACGCGCGTTCGCTTTATAGACGCGAATTAATGTCGAATTCTGCCCCACCTCCGTTTCTCCTCCTCGAGAAGGAAGAAGGAAGTCCATGTTGCAGAGGTGTTTCCTGCACGTGTCGGGACACGTGGATAACGGGAGGTTCCAACCTGTTCAAAGCAAGGCTGGTAAAATCTTCGAAACTGGTTAACGTCGTTTAACGTTGTTGAAAAAGGATCCGTGTGTTCGACTCGTTTGTTTCTCGTTTCGCGTCTGTGTGTTACGGGGTCATTGGTGGGTTACGGAGTGTTTGATAAGCAGTGAGACGTGTGTGTCGCGTGTGATTGCGAGAAGGAAGAATTGCGTAGTTTGTACGGAAATTATACACGAGGTTAGAAATTTTAATATTAAACGAAGAATTCGTTAACGACATTTTATATCGCGAAAGCGTTAAGGTGTCTCACAAAAGTGATTAAGGTGGTCGTCGGTTGGATTCGGTGTCGTTGGTTAGTTGTGTCGTAGTTCGGCTGGTAACGAAGTCAAGTAAGTTTTTTATTTAATTTTCATTACTTTATGCGATACTCGTGCATGGAAATATTAATTGTACACGTTATCATGGTTTTTTACATCGTTTTATTACGTTTATTGCTGTATGAAAGTTATATACGTAAATAACGTGGGAAAACACGTGACACGTTGGCTTTTCATTTTTTCCCAGTTTTATTGACATGATTAAAAGTAGTTAAATACTTCGTAAAAATCGAATATCGAATCGATATAACGTTTTATATTTATACTTCCTTTTTCCCGTAAATGTTTTCTTTTCAAATAAACGGGCGAAAAAGTGCGAAAAATAAATATTTGAAATCCTGAAAATCAAACGTAATACCAATACCGTATCGAAATAGGAAATTTTTACGTTTAAAATATTTAAAAAAAGAAAAAGAAAAAGGAAAAAATAGAAAACGATCTACGTCTCACGTTTCATCCCATAATACATTGCATGTTATTAAGATTGGATGTAGGCTATTGTTTTCCGAAATAACAAGGTAATAGATAATTACGTTACTTGGTTCAAGGTTTAATCTTCTAATTCCTGGAACAGCAATATTAATACAATATTTCTTATTCACGTAGTTCGAGGAAGCTCCTCCTTGTTTACAATTATTACTTTCCCACGTGTATATATTATATTATCCATTAATCTCCTCAATATTTATACACATCCTCCTATTTAATAAACTTCCCATCAAAATTAATCCTCCAAAAATTTCTTCTAGCTTTTAACGAGCTTCCTTTATCGTTCGTGAAACTCAAAAAATCTCTCTCTTTTCAGATTCAATTCCTTTCCAAAAATAAAAAAACAATTCTCCTATCTTTATACCACGTTTGTATCTTTCTCTTCGCAAGCAATATTTCCGAGAGGGAAAAAGAGAAAAAAAAAGAAGAAGAAGAAGAAAGAAAAATTCGAATTCAGTTTACACCCTGATGAAACCTTCTCCTTCTCATTCACGGTTAACCAAAACTGGGGGCAGCAACCGTCCTCTTTCATCGTCGCGCACCTCGATACTTCACACTTGTCCCGATAATCGCGCGACTGGAACAATTACCGACAGCAGCGAGTCGTAAGAGTGAAAATGGGCCGGCCATTCCTCCGCCCGCGCGTCAGTTTTGTCCGCTTGGAAATTGGATTTGTCTGGAATGCAAATTGAGAACCGGACCGTAGAGTTCGACGTTTCATCCCCTGAAGCGGGGCTCTATGGAAAAAATCTACGGAGAAACGAATCTCTATTAATTCTTCTATTCTTTCGCTCCGTTGTCCTTGCTTGCTCTTTCGCTTTTCTTTTTTCTTTTCTTTTTTTTTTTGTTATTTCTCCTCCTCCCCTCTTTCCCTCCATTCCGTTCGTTCATTTCTTCGTTTTAATTTCTTCATCCCGGCGCTCCCTTCATTGTCGCGCCCGTCGTTTTCGTTTTAACCTCGCCTCGAAAGCTTTGTGTACCGTTTCCGTCTAATTGTCGCGTTAAAGTCTCGGAATTAAAGAACCGGGGGTATCCGCGCCCGCGTCTTGCGCCCGGACCGCACTGATGAAAATATAATTTCGTGGAATGTTGTTCGGAATTTTAATGAAAATCTCGGCTACGAAGCGATTCGTTTTCGGGAGGTTATAATTGTTCTGGTTTGGAAAAGAATGGTAAACGTTGATATATCGAATCGTTTTAGCAAATGTGATCGGATTAATGAAAATATAATCAAATATTCTCGTCACGATTGATCGAAATGATCGATACAAATGTGAAATTTCTTTGTCTCGTCTCTTCTCGAAAGAAGAAAAATATCCCAACTGCAATATATATATAAATGAAATATTTATTCATTTCGAAAGTGAATTAGAAAAATTTAAAATCGAATCTATCCCTTTCGATGATAAACAAATCGCAAATTGCAGTCTTCGATTACAAAAGCGCACGATACAAGCAAGCATATTCTCGATATCGTTCAATTTACAATTGAAACCAATGGTCCACGGGTTGATTACCTCTTCTCTAATAATATCTCGCCGGAGATCGTTGATTACGCGATAATTCGAAATTGTCGCACCGCCATTTCGAATTATTTTATACGATGAAGCGCGTCACTTTTACCATTTTCGATTTATGGTCCGTCACCGCGAGGCTTATATGTAATACAAACTCGACGTACATATTCAACGTTATGTTTTTCGTGTCGAGATCGATATATACGTACACGTGTTCACTTGTTCCATCGAATTTGCTTGTAATGTTCGAAGATGGAAGAAATCGTGTCGGGGAAATTCTCGAAATCGAAAACCAACCATATATTTTTCATACATCAGCTTTGCTCGTCAATCATTGTTATTATTGTAATTATTATTTTCATTAGTCTTGATTATTTATTTATATTTGAATGAGAATTAAAAATGTAGTTTTTATTTATGGTTATTAAAATCTTTCTAATATTTTTAAATACTTCGTACATGCACAACTTCGAAAATTTGACTTAAAATCATTTTGTAATCCACAAGTATTTTTAAACTCCTTAAATTGATTCGAAGACAAGCTCAAGCTTTAATTCCAATTCTAATTCCGTGACAAAATTCAAAAATAAGAAGAGAACTCTAACTCCAAACTGGATTTAATCTAAATTCTAGAAACATACGATCAACTAAAGCAACTGTACTCGCATAAGTAACTCTTATTCAACGAAAATCTTTCGCATAATCGAAACTAGAAAGATTTGAATCTCATCTCATTCAAAGATTAAAAAGAAGAGAGAGAGAGAGAGAGAGAGGAGTAAGGAAAAAGGAGAAGCGAAACGTCAATTTCTACGATTCCTAAAGCCGATCGACAATTACACCCACGAGGGAAGGAAAGAATCGGCGGTCTTTCACCAAGGAACGCCAACGCAAGGATGAAACGGGAGCAAAAAGCAGAATCGACAGCTTTCGATTCCACAAGGAAGAGGAGTGGCCTGGAGAAAGGCTAATCGGATTTTGTTCGATTTATAAGAAGCATTCGCGCGTCCTGTCTGCCATTGGGGGAATGTTCGCGACAGGGAAACCGTGAAATCTTATTTTACATTCGGCCGATTGCCTCTGAACACTTTTCGTCGATACTTTCAGCCAGTTTTCAGATTCACCTTGGGGGGGAGGAGGGACAGATGTCGATATTTTCGTCGTAGGCGACGCCACGGAAACCTTTTCAAGCCTCGATCTCGATTAATTGATAATTAAAAGCCACGTTTCGCTGTGAAATCGAGATATGCTCGTCAATCTGGAGGTGTTCGATTGTCTACTAAACCTTTTATTACCTGACAACAAGAATGGGAGATTAGTAAAGAAGATCGACTTCTTTTTATTCTTTCTCTTAAGAATAATTATTGCCTTTTGAGTTTTCAACTCGAGAATACCAATTCTCGATAGAAATGTAAGTTTTGTAAAAAATAATATTGTAGAAATTGTACAAATTATTGTAAAATAATCCTTGGACAAAATTTCCTAACTTTCCTCCGAAAAAAACCAGGTCAAGCCTCTTCAAAAACGCCTGGAAAAACAAAGAAGAGGGAAGGGGAAACCGAAGGAAAATTCTTCCCTAATAAGAGGATGCAAATTATGCGAACTCGAGGGTTGCGCTTCATTAGCCGGGGGACAAGGGTCGCGGCTTTGCCTAAAAAAAAAAAAAAAAAAAATCGCAAATGAACGGAGGAGGAGGTCGAAATTTCTCGCGCGGCATGTTTCGTGCTTAACGCGACGATTCGAAGATTCGGGTCGCTCTCTCGAAAGGGCCTGTCACGGAAAGGGGGTCGAGTGTCGAACGTCCCATCGACGGGACGGGAGAAGAAGAAGAAGAAGAAGAAGAAAGCGGCTCCAACCTTGGTTATCCGCGGATTTCCGTAATTACCGCGTGGAAAGTCGCGGATTATCGGGGTCGACTCGAGGTCGAGTGAGCTATCGTGCGCCGGAGGCGAGCGAGCACACGATGGAAAGTCGGGTGTATCGCGTGACCACGATGATCCGTGTCCCGCTTCGGTTTAAATAATTCAACGATCTTGATCTATAGGCTGGAACCGGAGGGCGTGCTACTCCTCCACGTTTCGAGGCTTTCCTTGTCGCGTGGAATGATCTGGATGATGACCGAGCCGGCCGTGAACGAACGATGCTCCTCGCTCGCTGAAAAAGCGGAGGGGGAAACTTGGAAAGAGGGGTGGGGGAAAAGGAAAAAAAAATTGGTTCGAACGAAACGGTTGGTGAATGTTTAAAGGGATACGTGGTGGGTAGGTCGAGACGGTAACTGGTACGATGATCGATGCGCGGTGGTTAAGCTTTTCGAGGGTGAAGGTAGTGCGGTTTATTGGTAATTGTTGGAGGGGAAAGGTTGTTCCTCGTCTTCTTCGAGATGTAATTCGTGTATGTAGAAGTTGGAGAAGTTTTGTCATTTTTCTTATTATTATTGTATTATATGTATCGAATGATGGGCTGTGAACGATGAATGATTCTTTATGAAAGAGGGGTGGAAGGAAAAAATAATTGGTTCGAGGCGGTTGGTGAATGTTTAAAGGGATGACATGTGATGACAGATAGATACTAACTGGTATGGATGATCGATGTGATTCACGGTGGTTAAGCTTTTGAAGGGTTAATGATGAAGGGTTAGTGTTTGTTGGTAATTGTTGATAAAAACCTGAAGTTATTAATTATTTGTACAATTTATAAATCACGTTGATACTTTAACGATTCATTCGCTAAGGATATTTCTGTGTTAACAATCGATGGGATAAAATTAAGTATTTATTATTATCTAAGATTAATTAGAGAATCGAACCTTTCGAAAAGTTAATTAAGAAACTAATTAATAGTTCACACTAGAGAATAAATTAGCAAGCGAAATTAGTAGAATTTTAGAATATATTAATTATATTAATTAGGGAGGGTACACTATTCGCTGCATCGTATTCGCCAAAATTATTTCCATTTAATTATAATCCCGATCAATATTTAGACATCGAAGATGATTTTGCATACTAATGATTTCACGCATGCATCGTTGCCGTGCAAAATCAGTTCGTACTGATTCATCGATATAAATCCAAACTCTAAAGCCTTCTATAATAAATTATTAATTCCATACGCGGATTAAACAATTTGAACATAGGTCAATATTCCATATCCCTGCGTAAAAACAATGCTAAACACTCGGATCAATCTTTTCTCGAGCCGTGAGCGTTATAATAGCATCGCACAAAGTGATCAATCCTACTCTCGTATCGGTGAACAGTCCAAACATTATGCATTTAGTGCCAGAACGATTACGCTAATCAGTAGAGCAATCACGTCGACCACTTACAAATACATTAATCATCCCCTGACCGGTGTTCTTTCTCGTACTTCGATAAATACATTAATGAAATACATGGATAGGTAATACCGTTAATTAGCAACGTCGCTTATTTCCCCATATCTTTTCCATTCATCCGGTCACAGTATTGTCCAATTACGAAGGAAAACAGAATCTATCTGTTGCTGAATCTAATTCACAATTCCAATCGTTAACATTTTAAAGAACGGCAAACTTTATAACTCACCTCTTCCCCATTTTTATTCTCCTATTATCATTTTATATTGACAATAAGACATTATTGATCGTCTAAAAAGAACAGAGAAACTCGATTTATATATATATATATCTTCCATACACTTTTTCTTACATCATTCGTTCACGAGGGAGGGGATAAAAAATAAAAATTAGCTCAATCGAGATCACGTGCTCTCTAAATAAACTCCGCGAGCATTCTGTTGCAAAACATCATTTGATAATTATCTGGGATTAGTAACAATATCCTTAAAGGCCAGAACTTGAAGGCCCCGGGAATATACGTTTCCCCTCCCGTGGATCAGATTAAACTTTACGATAATACTTTTCCCGAGCCTGCCACAGACCTCCCCACATTTCTCTCTCTTTTTTTCTTTCTTTTTTTCTCTCTTCTTACAAAAAGCATGCAACGCGACATTTACATTTCTTTTCCCATCGCGATCCTCGGTGCAACGGATGGCCAGCAACGCCATCTCGCGTCGAGACGCGGAGTTAAAGGATCATAAATCACCAGTTGATTTCCACGACGACGCATACCGGATGAATATATACATAAAAGTGTCGAGGCGCTACGTGTTTCGCGCGATGATTTTATCGAGGAGCGGGGACCGGGGACATTAATTCCCATTGCGGCGCATTATACGGATCGTAAAACCACCGCTGTGTGCACGCGGGAGACGGCGGGCTATCTGTAACAAAGATCGCTCTGTCGATAATGTCGTGCCGATCCTGCGGCTGGCCGGCCCGCCCGCCGTTTTTCCTTTCCTTCGACCTGGTTGAGAAAAAGAGGCCGATCAAGTTGTTTTTTAATAGTCTTCGATAGTAGACGATTGTACTTGTGAGCTCGCTGGGCTGGTGTTTATAGGCGTGAAAGGGTTTTAAGCCGGAGATCGGGTCGTTAAGATAACGGGGCTACGCGTGAATGGGGCTTAATTTGTCACGATTGTTTCGTACAGATGGCAGGTTGATCGCCATTTACGATCATCCTTCCACGATCGGCTTGGATAAGATTTCGGTTTGACGCGAGATCAAGCGGAATATTTACGATTAGGCATGGAAAAGGCTTAATCTCTGTTAAGCTTCGTCGGAGTTAATCGTATTTATCGCCTTCTCGGGATGAATTATCTTAACGAGATTTCGCTCCTTATCTCGAACGGTCGTATTCGAAATTCATATTGATCATTGATCAAATTAAATTATGCACTTGTCACGATCCACGATCCACGCGTGAACGAGGCTTAATTCGTTTCGTTATCTCTCGTTAACCTTTCGCGATTTTTATTAATTCTTTATTGGATTCGACGATCTTTGTTTTCAATGGGTACAAATTAATATCGAATTTCTTCTAATATCGAACGAATGAAAGAAGAAAACTTAATTTCCATAGAATTATTCCACGCATTATTCCGCCCATTTTCATCGTAATGAAGATCCTAATTCGATCTTCAATCTGATTCATCGATCCATTGACTCGTACGCACAATGAACTTATCCAAACGTGATCCGGCGTGAAAGGGACTTAACACGACAGAAGGGCCAAGGGTACCCCACGCGCGAGATTTCATTTTCAGAGAGAGGGCGAGAGAGAGAGAGAGAGAGAGTCGCTATCTTTCAGATAGATCTAATTAAGTCCTGTCTTTTGAACGTAAGCTGATACGCGATAAGTGATACGCGCATTAAGATTGCGCTCGCCTTCATTGTATTGCCAGCTGTATTTTTTCTCATCAGATTCTTATCGGGGTCGGAGTTACGAGATGCTCGCGTGGCTCGATCGAGCCTCGGAAATTAAAATCTTCTCTCGTAGAAACATAATTGTAACGACGAGTATTTACATAATGCGATACGTAATTCAATTTCGTTATCGAATCTCGAGATAACTCAAAGCTCGTTCGAACGATGCATTGTGATGCAAAAGTAGATACGAATACATTTTTTTTTTTTTTTTGATTTTGTGCATCAATCGAAAATTATAGAAGTTAATAATTATAATGAAAATTAAACAAATTGGATAAACATTTTATTTTTAATCGTATTATAATTTTCACATTTCCTCTTATATTGTAATCTAGAATGCTTTGTATTTTATAAAGTCTTTAACATTATTCAAAGCAATCCTGATTTTTTCAAACTTAATACATTTCATTATTTAATTATTCCATTAAAATTATCGAAGGAAAAAAGAATCCTTAAAATTTTCTTTCGTAATCTCAAAGATAAATAATTATAATAATTTCAAAAAAAAAAATTGCCAATTAAATATTCCATTAAAATTACTTATTAACAAGTTAATATCTTCCAAACCTTCAATTTTCTTCAATCTCAAAAAAAAAAAAAAAAGAATCAACGTTACAAGAATCCATATCCAAAGTTTTTTCAATGCACAAACGTTACCTTCAATATGGCCAAAGATATTTTAGATGTGTCTCGCCTCAATATCTCGAAACTCCAACGAAAGAACGGCGCATCTTTGTTGGGAACGTTTAGCGCATCTCGTTAATGAAGTCCTGCCAGACTTCGCGGAAACTTGCTCCGCCTTCCTCGGCTCCTTCCGGTGCAGTTGGCCGCGTACTTACCGAAATGACTCGCGATCGATCAAAAACGGTCCCGATCTGTTTCTACCCCCGTGGATATTAATTTATCGCGGCCCGTGCACTTTGCGGGATTAGAAAGTGGCGTTCTCGCGGCGTTCCAGGCCTTAATCTCGAGATGGAGGAGGGAGGGAAGGGAGGAAGCGGTCATTAAGAAGTATGGCTCCTTTTGCGACGATGCAAATTATTCGGTTGCCGAACTGGCGCTCTCTGAAAAAAGAAAAGAAGGGTTTATATATATATATATATTATAGACGAGCTTTCTTTATCGAAAGGATGCATCTTTTAAAAGAAACATCGAACGTGAACGAATAAATTATTTTATTTATTAATTAATTCCGTTCGAGCATTTTCATTGAGAGTATTTGACATTGGTTGAGAGGTTAATGATCAATGATCAATAATGGTTCGTTGATATATATATATATTTTTTTTCTTTTCTCGAAGAGAATAACGGATACAATTGTTTCAGATTGTGCCATTAATTAAATCAATATTTTATTCGTGAAGAGAATAGATATATATCGGATAAACAAAATTTGAAGAGAAAATAATTTTCTCTCGCGATGAGAATTAACTGTCTTTTCTGTAGAAAGAAGAAGAGAAAAAAAGAATAGAGAAATGTAAAAGTTAATAAACGAAAAAGAAATTATTCTTAAGGAAAATATTTTTATTATGATTCGACGATCTTCGACAACGACGGTAGAATAGTAAATAAATTCGCGCAAGATGAATCTGCATCGAATTGTCCATCGATTTATTC
The DNA here is from genome assembly GCF_003254395.2 of Apis mellifera. Taxonomy (NCBI): domain Eukaryota; kingdom Metazoa; phylum Arthropoda; class Insecta; order Hymenoptera; family Apidae; genus Apis; species Apis mellifera. Next base: position 4,889,978 of record NC_037645.1, read on the forward strand.
CGTAGGGATTCCCGATTCCTCGAATCCGTCTTTCGTTAGCATTTTCAGATGGTCCGGTGTGCCGAATGGTTCCCCATCGAATCACGATTCCGTTTCAATCTTACCTTCTTCTCTGCAATTTATCGCAGAGCTACTTTGTAAACCCTCAGGTTTTCCATCTGCTTAGTGGCTTGGTAAAAAAGGAAAGAAAAAGATGTATCCGTCTTATATAACGTATATTTAAACGAGAGGATAAAATTGAATTTTCGATTCTGTTCGATCTCGAATTACGCTGATGTTGTATCGTGGATTATAAACATTAAATTAATAGCGTTTCTTGATTATTCGAGAGTTATTTAATCATCTGTGTGTGTGTGTGTGTGACAAAATAACTCCACATTCGTAAATACCTGCTAGGGATAGCAGAAGTTTCGGGATATATTTTCTTGAGTGTATTATTACGACCGGCGAATTATATTTGCAAATTTGTACCTGTGTTTTTAAACCAAATACCTGTTTCGAAATCTTCTCCAATTAGCTCGAGCAACTATCTCATCTTGCACTCGTATCTTTATTCACATTTAGCCTCGTTTGGTTAAAGAACTCGTGTGGGCAGATTTAAAGCAAGATTAAAAGAAAATCATTGTAAAGGATATTTAAAAAATTTTCGAAACGAATATAAAAAACGTTCTTTATTTCATTGTGAACGATTTTAGAAATTATTGACTATAAATTGTTATCTAGATTTAATTTATATATCCCTTAAAAAATTTGAAGAAACACATCAGAATCTTTCGAATAATTTCTAATCCCCCCGTGCAAAATGGATATAAAGCGATAAACAAAAAGAAAAGAAAAGAAAAGAAAAGTATCACCAATCATGACGCAATAATGAAACTCGAGACTCGAAGGCAACTACGTATTTAACAATAATCACCCAAGTACGGGGTAAACGTCCCAATAATACGTTGACGTTGAACGGTGGCAACAAAGGGACAATGGGCCAGACGAGCGACAATATTCGATAATAAGGGAAGCAAGGTATCATTCTCCGGCTGGCGCATTCGAGAGTCGAAGAATCGATGCGTCTGGAAACGATACAAAAGGTTGGCCGCTTACATCGGAGTCTCTCGTACAACGTTTCCACGCTGTTCCGCATTTATTCCGTCGGCGACTCCCGGCTAACACACTTCACGAAATATCCATTTGTCGTGGGCCCAACCGCCGCCAAGCATTACTTTTATTCAGCCGTTATTGATAAACGATAAAATCTAGTCGGAAGTGGCCTGCCCATAAATCCAACGCCACTTCCGTTCGACGGACCGCCTCGCGACGAATAAATCACTCGTTCCTCTTTTTTTATTTTTTTTATTTTTTATTTTTCCCCTCTCTCTCTTTCCTTCTCATTCATCTTTCCTTCTCCATCCCCCTCTCTTTTTCCGTGCGTACAACATTGGATATATATATGTATATTGGCGAAAGCCAACCGGTTCCACGAGGGTAATCGCGATTCGAGCATCGGCGAATTAAGGAAATTATGATGGACGTGATTTACACGCGGGCGATTTTCATCGCCACGATGTTGGGTCGATGTTGGGAAACGGTTCGCCCGGAATTATATCGGGGAATTATTTTATCCTGGCTGTCTACCACTCGAATATTATTAGCCATGGAAGCGAGTCTTTTTAAAAGGCTTGGTAATTCGATGGAAGTGAAATCGAGAAGTGTTGTTTATTTGAGATATCAGGGGTAAATTGATTCGGTGATTTAGATTTTAAAAAGATTTTCCATCGATGATAATTTTAGAAACATCCCTCTGATAGAATCGAATCGATATTCTCGAACGAAATTTTATTATTAGCGGCAATTATTCCTTCTTATATCGAAGTTTACCATTCAATAACAATATTCATGCTTTTTCTCTTCTCCACTTTCGTGTTATCATTGCACTAATTCGTAACTTGCATTTTATCGCCAGAAGGCCGATAATTATTCACCAGCCCCAGTGTAATCAAGTTCGAATTTACAATTGCCTGTGTGGATCGATTCCTTCCTCCTAGAAATAGCCGCGCGATGAGCATTCAGAGTATCTCTTCCCAAGAAAAATCGGAGGCGGTTTCGCAGACGGAAGCAGCGCGGAATGTAGAGCGGTTCCCATTGCCTCCACCCTTCTTTCTCCCCCGTATCACGTCGCGACGCGGGTTTCCCCCGCTTCAGAATGCCGCCACTGCTGAATTACTTATGGCGTTCCACATTCTGAAACCCGTAAGTACATACCCGTATTTCGAATGGAAATGTAACTACACGCGTGCCCGTCGTGCCGCCCATCCTCCTTTTCTTCTTATCCGCTTCTTTCTCTCTCTCTCCTCTCCCTTCTTTCGTGGCCAACCGAACACTTCCGGCGAGAATTTTTTTTTCTCGCTCGCGAACGCTTCCCTTTCATCTCGAAACCGGCTCGAACTCGCAGCAAGCAAATCGTATTTTGTCGTAAAACGCGTCGCGGAAGTAGGCCCGTCGAGGATGCGAGTATGCGCAACGAGGAATGGCGAGGGGGAAAGTGTGGAAACTCGACTGGAAACGAGCAAAGAAATTGTGAGTTTTTATTGTAAGATAGGGGGATGGTTTGTAAGTTTTTTTAAGCAAAGAGGTTGAATATATATATATTTTTTTAAATTAAATTAATCGAAATTTGTTGTAGTGTTATTTTATTTTATGAAATTTTTTCTGTTGCGTCAAATTTTTAGAAATAACGTAAACGTATGGTTAACTGATGCGAAATATATTTGGATTTAATTAATTGATATATAATTAACAGATGTAATATTTTTTGAAATATTGTTAAATTAATACGGATTTAAATATTAGTTTGGCGAAAGGAGCTAATTAATTTTATAATTGATCGATAAACCGATTGATAATTAAATGTTTACGTTAATCATTGACCGCGATCAAATGTTGTTTCGATAAAAATTGTTACGATTAAAAATAATTCATTTATGATTGTTAAACGTTTAACGAATTAATTATATACGTTAGATTTATAAGAGAGATAGGGTATATCATAAATGAAAGAGTAAAGATTTGAAGGATATCAAATGCAAGAATTATAGAAATTTTTATCGCTCGAATTTTCAGCAATGTATCAAATACGACAGTAGGAAATTTCGGTATATATCCGGATTTTCACGTTATCGAATATTGTCATCGTGAAATTTTGACGGTGATGGTTTGAGATCTTGTAGAATTTCTATGTTGCTCAATTTTAAACCGAATTTTCACGCTTTCGATCCTTGGATAACGCGTCGATGCTACGAATATTATCGATGCTACAGAGTACCGACATTAACAATTTTGATGACATTAAATATAAATATTAGTGATTTTGGATGTTATCAAATTTTCGACGCTATTGAACTTCAACGTTATTCAATTCTTCACGTTCGATTTTGACGTCGATTTTTGACGTTACTACGTAAATTTGCACAGTTCTACTGATTCAACGCGATATTTATCTTCGATGCTTTCAAATTTTAACGCCAATAAATTTCAATATTATCCACCGATTCACTATTGGATGTTAATTTCATTTACCTTCCTCGACAGAAAAGATTATATGTTACACTTAATATTTCAAAATTTTTACCAAATCTCGACATTAATCACTCTCAATCCCATATATCATTCTTGATCATAAATTTGAAACTCTTCTACACTTTTCCAAAATTTAAATACTACAAATTATAATTTAATTTCATTACCCTTTCAATTCTTTCTATCAATTTTCTATATTTTCAAAATTCCAATATATATACACACGTCCAATCCCGCTAAACAAAACCGTTCTTCGTCGCGACTCTTCCAAGCGAGCCCAAATATAGAATTCAATTTACGCGCCAAAATTACATCCGCGGCGCGGAAGAAATTTCCTCGGTCACAAAGACGTCCCCTTCCCCCTCTCCTCTTTCTCTCTCTCTCTAAAAAAATAAATAAATAAAAAACAGTCGCTCGCATCAACCCTCTCGCTCGAAACTAGGGACGAGGCTCCCCCTCTCGAAAAACGCCCACCCTCCCTCCCCCTCCCGTTCACTTTCAGCATTTTTACACGTTTTCAATTACACCACGGTGAAATTTTTTACCCGGACCCTCCCTCCCCCAGCACCGCCGATGCGATACATCAAGGTGTCACGCGCACGAAATTCGAGCACGTGTACGCCTCGGGACGCCCGTGGTCGCATACTTGACATAAAAATTCACGCTCTCTCCCCCTCCCTCCGTATATATATATATATTTTTCCATCGTGCATCGCCATCCCAACCCCCATAACGGCCGCCTATCTGGCCATCAATCCGGCCGAGTAACGTGTCACCCGTGTGCGGGTGGAAAGGGGAGGATAAGCGTGAAGCACACGATGAGCCGTGCGAGCGTAATCTAATTAAACCACCGATGCCCAGCCGCGCACGAGGGTGAAACAGTGAAACAGGGTATATAGACGCCGGTATAGACGCGATATAGCCGCGCTATATCGAGGCTGTATACGCGATTGTCCGATTTGCATGTAAAACATTCGTGTCGTCCGTCGGTCCGTCGGATAGTAGTGGGAGATAGTGAGAAAGTACGGCGGTGATTATTAACGCGGCGACACGTGTCCGAGAACACGGGCGGAATTTATACGGCCGAGGTATTTTGGCGCCCCGATCTCGTCATCGTCGTCTTCGTCGTCTTCGCCGTCTTCGTCGTCGTCGTCGGTTAAATTTTGATGGGTAAATTTAGGTGACGCGGGATGCCATCTATAATGCGGAGAAAGGGGAGGGGAGGGAGCATTTTGAGGATGAGGATCGGGTACTTTGAGATATTCAAAGAGAAACATTTTGGGAGGAGGATGATTTAGATTGGTTGTATTCTGGGAATGTTTATGCGATGAAGAGATTTCTTTTTCTTTTTCTTTGGATTAATAAAGATTTGGAAGTGATTTGGATTTTGGATGAAGTCGATATTTGGATAATCGAAGTGGGATGTGAAAGTGAAAGAATAGGAATAAGAAGTATTTTGTAAACTTGTTCTTGTGAAAATATATATATATTCTTCGATATATCAGATTGTACGTGATATTGTTGCGAGGGATACTTGATCTTAATTTCCATTCCTCCTCTATTTCAGAATTTCGATGCTATCGAATGTCAACGCCAGCGTATTGCAACGCTGCTAAATTTAAACCCCCTGATAAATTTCCATCCTCGCCAAATACTCTCGTATTTACGCCCAAAATTTAGAAAATCATCGTATTGCTAAATTTAAAGTAATCACTTCCTGTATTCTCATCGTCCCGCTCCACCAATTTCCACGATTCAAATTTCGACGCGAGCAAATTTCGTAGCCGGTTAAAAAACCTTATGGCAAAATCCAAAAATCGAACGCGTCCAAAATTAAAACCTCGATCGAAAAGTCGCAACACTTGCAAATCCGGCCAACTTCAATTTTCTCTCCTCCCACCACCGAGGCTCGCATCGATCATTCGCCTATTCGAAGACCTTCCCCATATTCCTGCCACGCGGTGTGTGCATAGAGAACATACACATACACATACGCGCACACATGGAGAAAATAAAAAACCGAAAAAAAGAATAGGAAAAAGATAGCGATGACGCGTTGGCCAGCGGGAATCAAATTCAGCGCGAGAGAGGAGGGGGTGGCGAAATAGTATGCAGAGCTGGCGCGTGGTTCGTTGAACCCGGTATTGAAAAAACGAGTCCAATCGCGGCCAGAAATAACCTAGGCCAGCTCGACGTTGGCATTTCTGCCCGCTCTTTCTACTCAATCCATCTTGCCTCCCTCGATTTCAAGCCTATATAACCCGAGTTCCAAGGCGAAATGACTCCTCTCCCCCAACCTTTTCACCTCCGCTCGAATAACAACCCCCTCCTCCTTGTATCGCTTCTAATTTTTTTCCCCTCTCTCTCTCTCTTTCCTTTCCTCATCGTCACCGTTACCATCCGGTGGTGCTTTTGACAAACTAATTTGTCGCGAAACAATGACGTCGGCGGCGTGCTTGACATCGACTGGGAACAACGTCGACGACGGGAACGGCGGCGGCGGCGGCTGCAACGACGACGACGACGGCAGCGATGGCGACGACGTCGAGGCGAATGGAATGTGTCCAATCATCAGCCAGACAGAGAACGTTGCATCAACGTCTCGCCCCGGTGAATAGCCTGCAGCGTTCTCCCTTGTTCGTCCGCCCCGTCCTCGTCGCACGTCCCACATCCGTATCTCGACGTCCTCGTCCCCCTCGCTCCTATTCACCACCTTTGCTTATCTAACCATCCGCCTATCCGGTCTCTTGTCTACTCGCCCGATCTTTCCGATGATATCGACGCGGGGGGTGAGCCGAACTCAACCTCCGCGAAATCAAGATCGACGTGGTCGTTGAATGGCGATACTGATCGTTTCGATAAGTAGCGTGCACGGTGGCTGGGGCCCAGCCCTTGGACGCGTTGGTTAATTAGCTGATTAAGGATTTGGTAATCGTCTATGTGTGGTCGTTACGTGACAATTTTGACGGCAGAGATTCGAAACGTCGAATCGAAAGTATCGTGTATTCTAAAATTTAGAAGTTTAAAATATATTCATTCTTCGAGTCTTGAGTTGAATATATTATATTTATCGATGCGAAGCGAGTTATTATCTCAGATGACAGTTCTCATACTTTTTTTCCTTTTTTTGAGTTTCTTTATTCAAGCTTGGATCTAGGATTTGCTATTCTTCAGATATCAATTTTACAATGATCGTATCATAAAACATCTCGTTAACATTATTTAATTTCATTTTTAATTATCTTCGTCAACGAGTAAATCGATCTAAATTTATTAAAAACGATCGAAGAGTAACAATTAAACTCGGAAGAAAAATATCCAGTAAAACATCTGTCAAAGAATTTCCAAACAATAATCAATCCCCATCTATCTATAATTATCAAAAAAAAATCCGCTGCCTCTTATTAATCCCGGTCGATTTTAATCCAACCATCGACGTACGAGCGCGTGACGAGGGAGTTTTGATCGCGTCAGAGGAGTATCCTCTCTCTCTCCCTCTCGTATCAAAGGAGGAGAAATGATAACAGGGCAGAGGCAAAGAAACTGAAAGAGGACGAGATTGTTGGGGAGCGTCAAAGGACTTTGAAATTTTATTTCCGCCCGAGATGGCACCCCCGCGGCCACGGTATTTGCGCGGCGGCGTAGCAGAGTACCGTAATTACCTACAATCAGTCACAGGATTACGCGGGACCCGCGACTCCACCTGGCCTCCCCCCGCCCCTTCTCCTTTCCACGCACACGCCTCGCCTCGAATTTTCGTCCAGGAAGGTATACGACTAGAGATTTTTTCTAATCTTACGTTGGTAACGGTGGCCCCCCGCCATTTGTTTCACTCGAGGTGGAACGAGGTACAGGTTAGGTTTAATGGCGGCGCATTTTTTCGCGTTGCATGGAAAGGGCGCGTAATTTAAATCCCCTATTACGTGTGGGGAAGTTTGTATGGAAATTTCGCGATAGTTTCGATTACGTACGCCTTCGACAAGGATGGCTTTTCACGATGAGAATTCATTCGCATTTTCTGAAATTGCATTTCCAATTATGTTTTCGGGAAATAAACGAAAATTTCCCGATCCCTGGAGAAAAGTTAACGAAAAGTTAGGTTAACGATCGAAAAATGCAATCGTATGCACGTGTATAGATTCGAATACAAGCGGGGGGAAGCGAAATTTTAGTTAATGCGCTGAAATACGGAAGTTAATCGAGTCTGATGAAGATTTAACTTAGCTGTTAGTTGGTCAGAGTGGTTCGGTTCATATGTAATTCATTACGTGTTTATTAGGTCTGGCCTAATAGTTCATATTTGATAATTATGATTAATTGCCGGATTGCGAATTCATTCCGGTTGATTCAGCCTAATCTAGTTAAATTCTAATTAGCGATTCATTCTTTAATCCAATGATTATATAATTCAAGTATCCACATTCTTACTCCCCTAATAAATTATACATCAAATACCGTGCGCACGTTCCCCGATCAATAAACGAATATACATCATTGCTATTCAAATTTTCAGAATCTACTCAATTTTTAAAGAAAAAAAAAAAATCAAAAAACGAAAAGTCTCGACACACTTGCGATTCAAATTCAAAATCACTCTACTCGATCAATTATCCCTCTTCCATAATCCGAAATCCATAATCATCACGCGAAATCTCTCACCTCCATCCACCCTCGAATTCGAACCCTCGCGTTTAGTTTAGCCTAAAACGCGGACCTGCCGCAGGGAGAGACCTGCCCTCCTCCCTCGATATAACATCGAACGAACGAGCATGCAGTAAGAGAATTCGCAGAACGTTTAATGAACCCACGTCCCCGCCGATTGTCCTTTTCAATCGACCACTCAGCGCAAGTGTGTCGTTGTGGATGGGCGAGCCGCGGCGAGGGTGAGATGATGAACGATCGTCGCGCGCGATCCAACCCCCGCAAGAGGGTGGCCGCCTCCGCGCGTATGCAGTTATGCAGAGTTCACCGATGCGTCACTACGGGCTGCATTATACAACAAACGTGGCCCGGGATCGCTTGTTCCCCGGAGAGATCCTTCTGCTGGGGCGGGGGGTTTCCTCCTCTTGAAATATATTCCCGTTGTCACGTGGAACGACGCCTGACTCCACGAGATCCGAGCCGCGTTCACACCCTAGAAATTCTTTCTTTCCTCGGCCCCTGGATCGATACGATTGGCGACACGTATGCAAAACTCGGGATAATTAACGCGACGTGTAATTCTTCGATTCTTTCTTTCTGCGTATAAGGCGAATTCTTTTTCTTTTTTCGTTCGTTGTTTAGTTCAGTATTCAGGTTATAATAAGTTTGTCGATTTTATTTTTATTTTATCGTTAAAATTTTCACAGAGACATTGGCGTGTCGTGACGTATATCGGTTGGGGAACACGGAGAAATAGAGAGCTGACAAGCAGTGTATGGAATATAGTGGAAGTTTTCAAAGATGTGTTGTATAGGACGATTTGTATCCCTAGCAGCCGACCTTTAAAGGTTAAAGTGTCGTATTTGCACCCTCTTTCTTTATGCATCATAGAAACCTTCCCCCTTTTTTTTCTTCTTCCTTTCAAGTCAAAGTGTAGCAGAATCGTTGTAAAATTCATTATTCTCGATAATGTTGAAACGATACCTTTTACATGGAAACTTAAAATTTATTTAAAAATACATTGGTATGAAATATTTAACACATCCTATTATTAACATCGATAAATTCTCTTAGAATGAAAAGTTAACGCGTATTAAAATCAAACGATACTTTGCATATCGTGAAATAAGAAAAAAAAGAAAAAAGAAGGATTTATTCCTAAAATAACGAATAATTCCTTGATCCAACACAAATTCTACAGAAAACGAGTTCGTTCACAATAATTCCATTCGCTAATAAAAAAAAGAAAAGATTCCTATTTCATTCCCCGATCGAATTATTTAATCCAACTCCCGTTCATTAAACTCTCGTTTCTCTTCTTTCCTTTTTTCCTTTCGACAGCAACGTGTAAACAATCTCGCGCGAAATTCAAAAATGCGAAGAAAGAATGATGGAATCTGTCGCGTTAACACGACAGAATGAACGAACGAAGGGTTGGGCGCGTGGGCAGAAATAATAGGCTCTCGCTGGGTAATCTATCATGAAAACGGCCTTATTAGCCGGCCTCCTGGCAATATTCGACTCCGGCCGTGAAAATCGGTCGGGCGAAGGATTAAATACTGCCTCCCTCCCCCCCGATCGGGCAAATACCACCCCTTCCCAACTCGTTCGTAACACGAGTTCGATATATTGGTAATTAAATCCGATGATCGCGTACTTCTGCGTGACGTTCTCTCATTAGCAAATCTTCTAACTGTGTATCGGGACGTGGACACGCGATACGATCTCGCGTACAGGCAAATGAGATTACGTTTGATCGGATTAATCAGTGCGCCCTGGCGGCCCACGTTTAGCGTTCCAATGTAATTTCAATGTTTGATAATGTTAATGTTGCCGCGGTGCTCGCTTGCCCAGCCTCGCTGCGTCCACCGGTTGCGTAACCAAACGGTTTCAGGATCGAATTGATTTTGTTCCGTTTCCCGTTTCACTCGTTTCGTCCGTTCTTTTTTTTTTTTTTTTTAGCGAACGGATCGAAATCACGCCCCCCTTTCTCCTCGTTGTGAATTAATTAATCGTCAGATTTTGACAGACTTTTATTTTTCTTTCTTTTAATTCCTCCAGCGTTTCGAAACATCCATGTGTGTTTGTTAATGAAACAAATTGAATCTAATCGAATAAAAGTTATTCAAAGCTTTCTAATCGAAATAGAAGTAGATAGGATAAGGTAGAATTTGAACAAGTTATTAATTCTGGAACGATGAATGAAAATATTATATATTTTTTGTATTCGTTAATTTTTAAATTTATCAAATGAAGAAATGATGAATGATTTCTTCGTATAAAAATTCCAATAATATTATTATACAAAAGTAGAGACAGTTCCTGGAGATATTGCACGTTCTGCATCGAAACATCGAAACGAAAATTTTGACACGCGTGCACGCGAGGAGATGTGCGTTATCATGGTGAGCGCAGGCACGTTGTGTGTACACAGTTTTAACGGTGCCGCGTTCGGGAAAATCGGTCCCTATCGATCAGAGACTGTAATTAAGAGGGGCCGATGGCGTGGGTGGGTTAACGAACCGATGTGTTCCGATGGTATAATAATCGAGCACTGCGGCCGCGAAGGGGATGCAGTCGCGAAGATTGATTGCGATCGATCGAACAATGACAGCTGGAAGAAAACTTGGTGGGAATAAGGGAAAGATTGGAACGGAATTTGGATGGAAGGATGAAACGTTTAATAAGAATGCGAAGAGATCGGATTATCGGAGACATTTGTAAGATATTGATAACATTGGATATATATCGAATGGTGCGGATATTGAGGTTTCTCTTTTGATACGGAAAGAAAAAGAAAACGGGTTTAATATTTATATATTCCTTTGCGAAATATTGCGAGGGAGGAACGTTTCGAAATATCCTTTCGAGAACATTTATTTATTTTCCTTTTAATCGGAAAGGGTAAAGAAAGTTTATATAAAATATTTATTATTTCTTTAATTTAATGTAATAAATAATTTCAGTATTTTTTTTTCTTAATAATATTTAAATCAAACCGATCTTGTGACAAAATTGTTAAAGCTTCTTATTAAATTGATAAAAGAGTTATCTCCACGATAAAATTCAAATTATTCCAACATTTTCCGATCGAAATTCCTACGAATAGAGATCGAAGCGGCCGATAATCCTTGGCGAAAACGTGAGATAATCGGAATAAAACGGCGGTTCAAGTTGATCGAAGATTTAATACGTTCTGGTTAAGCTCGCCGTTATTATTAACACGCTGGGAGAGTTGTGCGGGAGCGTGTAACGCGTGTAATTATAGGGATTTTAACAACACGTCGACTTCGGACGAGGCAACAATGGGACATTGTAGTTGCGGCTCGCAATAGTTCGAACGGTGAATCGAAACGACCGTGATTCTACCTACCGCTTCAATGTAGTTATAGTTATAATAATCGCGCTTTAGCGTTTGTAACAAGCTGCAAGTTGCGCAAACACCGATCAATTTCGTAAACGTTGCCCCGTTCGGCGAACCTTTGGAACTTTCGTCGTTGCGTCATGCGCGCAGCAATTGCGAATGCAATCGGGAACGAAGGCGTGAATAATTGCGCTAATTGTGCAATCCAATTGTAAGAAGTGATACACGTATTACAATACGTTTTTAGTAATCTTTCTTGGTGGTTTGTAATACGAATTGTTTAAGAACTTTGCATAAAATCGAGGTCGTTTAATCGTGAATATAAAAAGGAATGATTGCGACGTTGATAGATAGATTGATATATCGATGTTTATACAAGTTACTTTAATAATTACGATAGTTTTTCGAGGATATAAAATTTAAGAAAAATTGTATTTCTTAAAAATAATTTAGAGAGGGTGCAAATCATTTAGCAACGTCATTCTTCTGGAAGGATCCATTTTTCATTCCATTATAAAATTATCATCTTCCAAATACTAAATTTAAAACTATCATTTTTCATAGAGAAATTAAAATAGAAATATAATTTTTTCATTCCTCCAGAACACAGTTGGATCCACTTTTTAATCTAAACAAAAATATCACAAATCATTTATAATTCTTGGAACGAGATCAATAGATCTCCGAAAAATTTACAAACAATTCAAGGAATGTTAATACAATTTGCAAAGTTTCGAATTGAAAATCAAGATCGAATCGATTTTACGACAAGATCAAAAAAAGGAAGAAACACTTGGAACCGTGCTTTCCCAAAAAAATTCACCCCACGAAAAATCGTCCACGGTATAAATATTCCGCCCCCAGCTCATAACCATATTTCTGCCACCGTTTTCAAGCTGCCCCTCCCCCTACGAATCGCTACATTTGGCCGGGATCAATTGAATCGATCAACGAACCCCCCCCTCGTAATTAAGGGCTGTCCCCGGCTGGACGCCACACATTTTGATGGTATAATAATCGAGCGGGGGAGAGGAAGGCCGGTGGGGCGGAGATAATCCGGGCGGATCAGGCGGAGACGAACGACGCCGCCTCGTAAATTCCACGGCGGCTCGTGTCGCGTGACTCACGGTCCACGATGTTTACAGGGGTTAACCTCCTCCTTCTTCTCCTCCTCTTCCTCCTTTTTCTCCTGGTTCCCGTCACGGAGCTGGCAAAAACTCGTTTCGACGCGGGCCGAGACGAGAGCGGCCCCTCGAAACGAAAATTCGGCCGGGGTTGAGAGTCGAAAAAGGGGGTGAACGCGACGTTCCATACTCCGTTGACCGATGCCACGAAGCTTGGAGACGTCGCGCTTCCGCGTGGACGACCACGAGATTAAGGGAAAGGGAGGAGGGAAAGATCGGAGAAAGGTTTTTGTTCGTTTCTTTTTTGGAAACGGGATACGTACGTTTATGTTTTCTTTGGGAAATTTAACGAGTGGATGAAACGCAAGAGAAGAGGAGAAGACGCGACATCCGGCATACAGAATCCATCAGAATTCCGTTGGCGAAATTGCTCCCCTCTCCCCTGGCGGGAAGAGCGCCAGGAAAATAAGAGGAAGCTGGCCGCGAAGTGGCGGACGGGAGAGGTGTGCAGACTGTACCGAAATCAGTAAGAGCCATTCACATCTTGGCTACCCCTTGGCAGCCTCGGGGCAAACATTTAAATCCGCCAGCCCCGCTCCACTCGAGGAGGAGAACGCATCGTGCGGGCACGTTCTCTCTCCGCCATTGTAGTCCTCTTCTTTTTTTTTTACCTACAAGCCCCAAGGCTTGTACGTGAAAGAGATAAGAAAGAGAGAAAGAGAGAGAGGGAGAGGGTCGCTATCGAGGAAATAACGCGACACAATGGGCGGGTGAGAGTGGCTTCTTCTTAGCGATTGCATTAGTCAAATTCTGCCTATTCGGATCAAGGACTCTGGGCTTCTCAAGGCATGCTCAAGGGATGTACAGGATGATTTGAAGAGAACCTAAGATAATTCAAAGGGTACGAATTTGCATATCCAGATAAATGGAAAATGTAACGAAAGTATTGATTAACTATTAAATTTCTTTTTTTTCTTTTGCAATTTTACAAAAACTTGTTGCTGCGTATTGAACGATACATAAGCGTGTTACAACAAGTTCATATATAAATAATTTCAATACGAACTCTTCTTCGCAATTTCACAAATTCGTGCCGAGTAAAAAATATCGGATCACAAACATTTCGCAAAAGACTGAAAATTAACTTTTGACCGCCAACTTCTCCCTAACTCGACAAAATTTTCCTAATACCGATCTGTCCGTGTACAAATTCCCGAGTATTTTTCCGAGCCAAATTTACCAAGAAACGCAGTAACACGAAATGCACCCCTTTGTACGGGGTGGAGGAAAAGTTTGGAAAGAGCGGAGGCTGAAGTTCAGCCGAAGAAACGAAATTTCTCCGGGGAAAGGGAAGGGTGGATGGGCTGCGTAGGAGGAACGGTCGAACCCCCGTGGGGACGGGGGCCAACCCCGTACGCGTCGTATTGTAATGCGAAACTAAAACAGAATTATCCGATGGCCCGTGTCCGGGGGCGAGGTTCCGAGGCGAGGGTGGGTTGTCGGCGACGCGACACTTCCCCAGCTGGAGGGTGCATTTTAACGCGGCTAAAAAACGACCTGCTTAAAGGTCCCCGCCCGAAAAAAGGGATGCTTCGATGCTGTGCACCCGTATATGTCGCACAGTATAGACGGCGGAGATATCTCCAGATCTCAGATTTGCTAATGCTGTATGGAGGGATGACGGCATATTGATTTATATTGTTTGAGACGAGGTGGATAAGACGAGGCTCTTCTTCTTTTTTTTTTTTTCAAGTTCAAATTCTCCCTTGATTGATTCGATTTTATATGTATTTTATGCTATAATTGTAATAATAAGGAAGGATGGAACGAAAAGTTTGGAAAGGTTAAAATTGAAGAAAATCTGGTGTTTCAATTTAAAAGCTTAGAATTGGATAACTTGGAAAATTAGAATATTTATTCTCATTCATCTATCATTTGAATTCAATTATCATTGAAGTAGTCAAATAAAATTGTTTAATAATACTCCATACAAATTCTTTTCCAATCCAAAAAAGAGAAACAATAAATTTCCACGTATAAAACATCTTAAAAATCCTCGTCCCTCTTCGCATCATCACATTTTCTCCATCATTCTTCTTTGACAAACCCTCTCCCCCTTCTCGTCCATCCCTTCGAATCAACCCCTTCCCTAATCTTCTTCACTCTCTCTGTCTCTGTCTCTCTCGTCCTCATCGATTCGAATTCCGTTCAATCCCCGAGACAGGGAGGAAAGAAATCGATTCCGCGGTGAGCGATACGCGCTTGTCCGCCGCGTTTCAAATGCAAGTTCACGAACAACCAGTTTGTCAGGCGGCGAGGCGAACGGAAGTGGATTGCGCCCGTGATGGAACGGGGTGGCGTCCTCCACCAGGAATCCAGCCGACGAAAACGTGGAGGGACCGTCTTATTGGACCGTCTCCCCTCCTCCTCCTCCTCCTCCTCTTTCTTCTCCGTGACCAGTCGAATCGTGGACGCGCTCGACGTATTTCGATACGCCTTAACCGTTGCCAAATTCGTCGAGGTGGCGCGAGATCCGCGCGAAAGAAACGCGGAGTGACAGGAGACGCCTTCGCGAAACAACCTGAAACCTTGCCAATTCCTTTGTCCGACCGGTTGACGATCGAGACGATTCCATTTGGCAACGCGTCCCGTTTTTCTCGGGACAACGGTTCAAGGTTTTCCTCCCCCCCCATCCCGTCGATTTTCTCGCTTCTTGTCGTTTAATTGAAAATGGGGAACTGGCACAAAGGGGAGGCTTTTGCAAGGTTTCGCGATACCGTTTTGATTTTTATTTAGCGAAAAGTTTGACTGTAATAATTGTCCGTAAAATGGAAAATTTTCGAAAGTTGTATTTTTATTTATTTATTTATTTTTGAAAATTGATTCTTTTGAATCGATTCAATTTCATTTGTCTTGGAGAGAATCTTTTTACTTTTTAGTTTACCCGCGTAATTACATTGTTAAATTAAAAAAAAAAAAATAAGTATACGTGTTCTGACAGGAAACAAATGATCTATGTGATTGTAAAATTTCACGCGTATAAATTGAAATTCAATTGACATAAATTGAATTCATTTTTAATTTTCCACGTGAAAAATCTATCCAGAATCAAGTATCCTTGCGCTCATAATAACAAAATAACAGAATCACGACAGGAGCACGGATCGAATTACAAGTGCATCATTCGACGTCGTTGCTCGGCTTTTTCCCTTCTTCCCCCACTTTTTTCTCTCTTTCTTTCCCCCCTCCCTTCTTTTTCTCACTTATCAACGCGTTGATAAAGCGAGGGATACCCGGCAAGGGTATCGTTGTTGGTCGGCTTTCGCAGAGGTGGCTGCGTCTCTAAACAACATGGACAAGGATATTCGGTTTCAATGATATCGATGCCATCGTGCTCGATACTTCGACAACCCCTGTTGAGAAAGGGTGGCGCAGTTTCGCGTGGACGAGGGAACGTTACCTGCACGATGCCCGGGCATGGATCATTCGTCGTTTTTCTCCTGTTTTTGGTTCGTGGAAACGGGTCGTTGTCTCCGGTTACGTGACGAAGCAACGGTGTACGACGAGATTTATGGCCGGGGCGTTTCGACCGTCTCCTCTCTCGACTCGAGTCTCCTCGAGGTGGAGGAATTTTATACCGTGGTGGAATTTCATCGAAGCGCGAATGAAGCAATAAAATGACACGATTTTCACCATTGATTTGTCGAGGAGGATGTTGGAAATATAACTTTCGATCTCGACGATCAAATTATCTTTAAAACTTATTCAATACTTGGAGGTCAATTTAACCTCCAAGATTAAATGAAAAAGATCACTTACTCTGGTTTAAACGATATCAGAGTTTCGAATATCAAAATTCGAAACTCAAAAAACGTTTTTCACACGAGGTTTCCAGCCTCGCCAGATCTCCATTCTCCGTCGAATCCAACCCACCCAATCGATTTATTTTACGATTCCTCGAGTGGATATCTCATAATACGTCTCCTTGTTCGTCGAAACGCCCTCTTCAAACGCATACGATCCATTAATGCCTCCATAAACACAAGCTCAAGGAGGGAGGAGGTCAAAGGCCTCCCCGAAACCGCGAAACAACCATATTCCTCCCGACGACGTTTTATTTCCTCTCCTCTCCCCTCCTGATTGAAATTGGCGCGCAGACAGGAGCGAGAACACCACAGGATTCCCCGATTTTCGAGGCGCGTTGATTCGCGCGTCATCGCGCGTCTCGTCACGCGGACACGCGGCCCCGATAATGCACTTACACGCGGGGGGGAGGGGAAGGGGAAGGGGCGGCAGACTGGCAACAAATGCGATGAATGCCGGCTTGATTGGAGGCTGGAAACACGCGGCGCCCGGCGATACGTCGAAACGCGCGTGCCGCGCGCGATTCAATTACCGTCTCTCTCCGATCCGCCACTCTCCCTCCCCTCCTCCTCGCCTCCCTTCGATTTATCACGGCCACTGTGCCGACTGCTCGTCGCCTCTTCGCTCTCGACTGTCGTAAGATTTCATTCGCGGGAGGGGATTTCGGGGGTATTTGGATCACGTAGGGATCGGATAATGGGGCTTGACGAAGAATTGTTGGGAGAAGATTGGGAGAAGACGCGTGTCTGGAGTGGATCTCTGCGATGATCGAGGATTTTTCAGCTTCCGTGGAATTAAAGAGGTTCCAGGAATTTGTGTTATCGCTATCTTGGAATATCTTGATTCGCGATTGTCGGGTTTCGATTGGATTTGGTGTAGGATTTTAGGAGATTTAGAATCGATGGAGTCGAACTTTGAGAGAACTCAGAGAAACGGGGATGATCGAAGTAAGACAAATTTGTTATTTAAAATTTGATGAAGGAATTCGGTATCACAGATTTTGGAATTTAATTCCTCGAAACGAAGGAATAGCATTCGGCCACAAAAGAAACTATCCAATAAAGCAGTGTCCCCTTGATCATCGAAGCATGTGTTGTTCTGACACTTTCTTAATACATGTCTCCGCGCCCCCAACATGAAAGGCGACGTTGACAGGAACGAGGTCGACCAGCTGTCAAACGTCGTACACCCTTATTACCTTCTTAATCTCACCCCGAACAATTCCGTTTATTCCGTTTCTTTCATCCCTAAACCACCCTCTTTCGTTCCCTTTCATTTCCATTTCATCATCATAAAATATATATACATCTTATACATTGTGGCTACAATATTCTTATAGCGTCTACAACACAACTATACCCTAATATTTTTCAACTTACAATTTTCTAATAATTCAATCCACCCAAAAAAAATTCCTCCAAAATCGCTAATTTTATTATAAATCGAAACCGCTCGAAAATCCAAATCCACGACTCTCCTCCTCCACCTTAATAATTCCACGCAATACCGCGGCGCAATATCGACAACGACAAACGTTGTTGTTGCACAAACGTTGCTGCGCCGCGCGGAATCATCGCGTTTCGAATCGAATCACGGGATCCCGTCAGCAGCCAAGCCAATAACATAATCGTAAGATGCAATTCCGAGCGGTGGCGCGCGGTGCACACTTGGCGGATTCCATGCGGTGGCCGCGCATCGTGGCTTGGATTACGGAATGCCTTTGACGCGCGTGTAACAGAACAGTGGCTGTAATAGATTCATGCGAAATCCCGGCTAAACATAATTACAATAATTCTGCGGCCGCCGATCAAAGGGGAATCGGGTCCCGGCCACCAATTACCCGGCTACTAACATTATTATGCATATTGTGTCGAGACGTCCGAGGGTGGGGGGAAGGGATATCCGTCGTTTTTCATTTGGCCAATTCGCGTAATTCCTCCGCGCACGTTTCTCCCCCCCCCCCTTCGCGCGTGAGGGATGGAGAGGAGAGAAGGCTGTAATAAGCACGCGTAAATTCCTCGCGGCGGAGGCCGATGCTCTCTGTGGATGCATGATGAACGGCTTTCTTCCGATTGAGCTCGTCCTCGATCGAGATACTTTTTTGTTCTCAGGGCTGTTGCTGTTGTTAGGGGATCGAGCAGGGACGAGTTATTACGAGAATTTATCTGACGGTTTGGCTTTTGGTTTCTTTTCTTTTCTTTTCGCCATCTTTGCTCGAGAGAAAAGGTTTATTCGTTCGTGGCACGATTTCTAAACACGAATTGATCCTAAAAAAAAAATAAGGAAAACGAGAAATAAATAAACTAACCCCCTCCTCAGTTATCCCTTCATCGTCGTCATCCCAACCCCGATAACCGAAAAGGAAGAAAAGCAAAAGAAGACATAGGAAGAATACGTCTCGAAATATTTAAGTTTCTGAACCCAACCCTCCTCTCCTCCCCCCCTACCACCGCGAATTTCCAATTTCTCCGTCAAAGAGCATCGCATATTGTCGGAGGCAGCTCGCGTTGTAACTCTGCGCGATGGAATGAAGACCGGTCCAAGGAATGATCCAATCTCCGCGGGGGCTTTGTTCGTTGAAAGGCGGCGAATAACCTTATGCAAATCAGGGGAGATCTAGTAGGAGAAGTATGAGGAGGGCGAGGCGTAAGAAGCGCGCCCGCCACTGCTAAGGTAAAAAAAAAAAAAAAAAAAAAAAAAGAATGGAGAGGGAGACAAAAATCGGCGGATTATGGAGATGAGGCCGGTCGATGATCCTCCTCGCGGGCACGGAGGGCATCCTGAGCGTCAATGGGGGAATCGAGATCGTTAATCTCGATTCTGCGGAAGGGTTTGCTTATCGCGCGGGGATGAATTAAGGCTGGTCGCCGTGAGGGATGCGGGAGGGGAGGGAGAGGGAGTTTTAAATAAGGAACGCGATCGCGTAATAACAAGGCTGATCGGCTTCTGTACCGAGTGGTGCACGTCACACGCGTCCCCTTAGGCTCGATCGTTGCGAGCCACTGTCCCTTCCTCTCCCTTCCTCTTCGGTCTCCGGCTCCTGTTGCACGCCGCGCCGATCTTCGAGACCGGCCGGTCACGCCTCGAGAACCGCCGTCTCGAGTGCTACTTGAATTCGACTCGATTGAGATCGGGAGGTGGATCCGTCCGTGGACCGATTGATCTCGGGATATGGGAGTTGAATTTTTCCTCTTTCTTCTATCCCCTTTCTCGAATTTTTCTCGATTCGTGAAATTTCTGATCCCTGGACTTCATTATTTTATTTTTTAAATTCATTGGATTTAAAAAGTTTGGATAATTAAGGGATAACGTTTCGATGAATTAAGTTTGGATTTTGTTAAAATTTTTTTTACATATTCATTTTGAGACTGAAATGAAATTTATAGGTAAAATAATGTTTATTAAAAATGGTGAAAATTGGTCAAATTGGCGATAAAGGATATTTTTTGATTTGTCAGCTGTTCTCATTGTTGAAAATTGTTGCATTTTCGCGAAATTTTTATCTCTGTTATTACATTTCAACATTGATATATTAATTTTTTTAATTGTTACTCTGTATTATATTACTTTGACGTATTTGTATTTCGAAAGGTATTTTAAAACGTTTCGAAGCAAGAGAGATGATTGTCCGTTTTTAATTTATAAAATTTTCACTTGTATTCTCCATTGAAAATAATCGTACACGTAATATTAGAAATTTACAACGATTAAATACATTAGCAAGCCCCCTTTTCGTCCGAATTAACGACGAATACGTATTTTCGATGGAATTTAATTTGGACATTATGGCCCTCTGAGAAAGATCTTCTTTCTTGCCCGAGTAATTGAGCAATTTATTTACAGTGAAGTTTAATTAAAAATATAGTTTCTAATTAAATCTTATTTGCCGTGTCTTTCAGTTAAAAACTTGTTCGGAAACTCGAAAACTTTGTTCGAAGGACGTATCCTTCAAATAATCAAAAATGTTAATAAATCTCTAAAGAAAAAAAAAAAATGATTCATCTTGAAAATTAATCACGAACAGGAATCTTTTATCTTAATAAAATAAGGTCGAAAATTAAAACTCAACTCAAAATTCTACTAATAATCCTCGATGAAATTCTTCTCCAATCAATTCTTTTAATCCTTGACTTTGATTGATTGATTTTTCGAAAGTCTTACGATATTTCCTCGTCATAGATCAATAATATCTACCGTCAAAACTTAATGAATTAAATTAATTAAACCTTTTATTGTCGTGTGAATATTAAATATCGTAGATTAAAGCTTTATTATTTACGTAATATCTGCATCGTCACGTACGATGCTGCACGTATTTGCACCCGGAAAAGGCATTTGCCTAAAAAAGAACGATCGGGGGCGTATTCCAGTTTAGAAAGTCGGAAGGGAGGCACGATGTGTGGCAATGACCCAGTTGGGAAACGAAAATCGACGAACTCGGGCCGTTAACCCGGCAAGTTGCGGTTCGCTGGTAACCCGAAAAATTGTGCAAACCTCGCCACATGAATTCCGAACCGTTGCCAATGCGAGACAGTTGGCAAAACATTTTTATCGTAAAGAAACAGTGTCGATCGTGCTCCGCCAAAAGCCAAGGATTCTTCTTTCGTTTCTTTTTTCTTTTTGCTCGAATTTCTGATGAAATAACGATTATGTCTCTCGTGATATCGAGATCAGTGGAACAATAATCGAGGAATATAGTATTTTTCCATGTAAATTTATGGAAATATGAATGTTCGTAGGAAAAATATGAATATTTATGAATCGTAATTTATTTTAAATTTATTATTTCAATTATATTAAATGATAAATGAACTGTAAAGTTTGTCTTATTAGATATTTATACATTTTGCTGGATTTTATTTATATTTTCGAATAATAATAATTTTATGATCGTTAATCTCATGATAGGTAAATTTATTTTATATTTTAGGAAATATTTTAAGAATAACCGAGTGTATCGATTTCGTGATTTTTTGAAATATTAAATCGGGGAATATATTTTCTAAATAACCAGGAGATATTAATCCGTGAGAAATATTCTTGTTTCGTAATAATTCTTTTTCATCGTATTCAAGATGTTATCCATTTTAGATTTCATCATGGTTAACATGATTATATAAGACGAGATACGTATGATAAAGTGTTATTCGAGGTGATAATTACAATATAAATTAAATAAGGATAATCTTAAGACTCTCGATTAATAATAATAATAATAATATGATTGGTACAAGGGATAAGATTTCTTATTTCAGGTAATTTAAAAAACGAGCAGATATAAATCACAATTTTAATACATATTCATTCGAAAACTTTTAATTTATTCACAATTATTAACCTTTTCTCAGCTGGATTATGTAATATTGATCGTTCGTGGCTTGATTGAGATTTACGCGCGATCCGATTAGAAAAGTATCGATATAATATTTAATTGGAGGCCAGGAGGAAACACGATACGGCAATTAATTAAAGAAAAAATATTTAAAATTCTGCTCGGTCAAGATCTAATTCAACCTAACCCCAAGTCGACTCTAATGCAGATACAATTTAGACCGAACACGGGCCTAATAGAGATAAACCGGTACGCGATTTATTCAAGTTTTATTCAAATCTTATTCTATAATTACAGATAGAAACATAATCATCAAAGGCTAATCTATATAGCCCTATAGCTTGCTACGATCTAGATATAAGTTAAACTCGAACTGGTCCTAATCGCGACGCCAATTTAACTCCAAGTGGTTATCGTTTGCCGGATAACGACCATCGCCATCTCCGCGATCTCGATCTAAATTTAATCTCAATCAACAAAGATCTAACTGGCATCTGCTGGAAACTGATTCCCAACACTTGGAGAAACATCTTCGCCACTTTTTTCTCACTCTCGATATCTTGAATTACGATGTACTCTTAATAAATAAAGATCCTTTGAGATATAATAATTTTAACTTTGAAATAAATTGTAATAACGATAACGCACAACTCGAAAAATCTATATCCATTACATAATACACCATTTAAATGATTAATATCTTAATTCGATTCATTTTAACACCTTCCACCAGCAAGATTGAATTTCATTATGAAATTTTCAAAATATTTTCGTTTCACAAAAATTAATCATCCTTCAAACCATTGATTTCAACATTCTCAGAAATTTAAAAAGGAAGAAGAAAAAAGAAAAAAAATGTCAACAAAATTCGAAGAATTTTTCCACCACGGGGTAAACCTTCCTATCTAAAAAATCCCTCTCCCCTTCCCCTTCCCTCCCCCTTTCCCCTCTAACGCGATTCGAAATATCGGGACATAGCGCGAGCTTTCCTATATAAATGTTTCATCGGCCTGTACGAATATTCGGATGCTTTCAATGTTCTATTCGTTTCGCTCGGAACGTCAATTTCAATCGTTATTCCGACAGAACGGCATCAGAACGGAATGTTTTATTTACCGAATATACCTGTCAATCAATCGGCTTAATTCGGCCGAGAAAACGAGTCGATGGTGAAACGACGCTACGAAATTTAACACACACACGCGCCGAATACAACAAAACCGAATGTTCCTCTCCTATACACGTGCACGTGTGCAGGATATGTGTGTGTGTGTGTGTATGTATATATCGATTTTCCAGAAATAGGTATAGACGCCTATGCGGGCCGGCGATTAATAGTGGAACAATTGTTGGTCAACGCGCCGCTGTTTCCATTTAGTGTTCGGTCAGCGCGATAATGGAACTGTAAATCGTTCGACGTTTGTAATTAATCAGGGTCGACTAGTCTATTCGATGCCGTGCCACGTGCAAACGATTTCTCTAAAGCGGCTACTCGAACAAGGATTGTCGCTGATTAAGAAACGAGACCGGGATGGGATCGGGATCGGGATCGGGATCGTTCAATTTATCTCGGTGGCGAGCTACGGATAAATTATTCCACTTTTCCAGACACGGAGGGGGTAAATTCGTTTAATCGTGAATCGAATCATGGAGAACGAATTATTCTTCGTTTTCTTATCCCTCGATCATTTTATTTTTATCATATTGTGTTATATTATATGTATAGTGTATGTACAGTTAATAAAATATTCAATATTCCATATCTTCGAAGAGGTAAAAATAATAATCTGAAAGAATTGTACAAAAATATCCAGGATTATTTTATTAAGTTATATATATTGGAAAGATAATGAGATTACACTTACGCGAATATATATTAGAATAAAGAAATAAGACATTTTTCTTTTGATAATGCTCTGTATGAAACGATAAGAAAACTACAGATAGATATTTTAATGTTACATAAAATTACATTAAATGTCATTGTAATGTAATATTCGTCTCTAAATTAAAATCTCATCTTCGACGAGGATAGCAATACAACGTCCCGTATCTCAGAAAATAAACTGGTCGGCTTACAAGCTTTCCACGTTGTTCGTGTTTACGATCGATTGTCTTCTCTCGCGTTCGAATTATTGCAAGACGTTTCGATCCCGGTTACCGGTTTCCTTTCACCCTGAGAACAGATATCCAAAAACATTTCACCCCTTTCCGCCCCCTCGTAGTCCAGTATGCTAATCACGCTTGGTGTCGTATATCGTATCGTTAATGCTCGGCCGGAGAGCGGAAACGTTAACGGGGCTCTCTTCGATCGTTTGCCGAGGGGCCATGAATCATAAGCCGCGGAAAAGATAAATAAAATCGTACAAAGCCAGCGTTGCGTGTAACTTCATTATGCGGGACAAGCTTCTATGAGTACGACTGTTCATATATCATTTCGATCGGTCGATGTGTGTGCTTGAAAATCCGTGAGCTTTTTTCTCTTTTCCTTTTTTTCTTTTTTTTCAACCGTGTATATATCTGTTCGGTATCGGGGTTATTTATGAGGCAGGCGCCGCTACCGAGATGAAAATTCGAGTTTTCTGAGTCAAGTAGCTTCGGAGAAAAGCTTTTGAACTTCGTGAGTTTGTTTAAACGGACGAAATTCATTCGATGAAATTTCTTAAATTTGATGCTGGTTCTGGCAAGAATTTTGATGAGCAATAAAGAGGCAAAGGTTTCGTGAAAGCGTTATAAATATTGTAATTGAGAATTATTTATTTTGAATTTTTTTTAGAAGATTAAAGGGAAGATTAGATAAGTTTGAGTATTATTTAAGGGATAATAAGTGGATTTTTGCATTTGATAAATTTGGTGAACTTTCGACTTTTTAGGTGTTGAAAGAAGATAAAGCTTCCGCGGGAATTTCTTAGTTCTCGAGATTCGCTCGATAGGAAACAGAGGCCAATAAATCATCCCGGAAAGAAATGGCCATTTCCGTCAACTTACTTCTCGCGCGGAAATCGCGTTAAAATTTCTTCTATGGCTTTGAAATTCCATACCTCTTGAAACTTCTAACACCTTTCACGATCTATAATTTTTATCAAGAAGTAATAAACTGTGATACACCGGAAACGAAGTTTCGGGTAGATATCAATGCGATTTCAAACCCATATCGATGTAACAAAATTCGACGTACGTTGTCGAGTTGTTGAAACATATTAGAGGATTCATTATTGAATTTCTCATATTGCTATACATTCCAGAAATGGTATGGATTTTTTTACAAGCATGCACTTGTAAAAAAATCGTGTTATTCATATAAAATATGTAAAACAGGTTATATCTATTTTTTACTTGTAACGCGATATAAGTTAATAACAGTTGATTAAATTGTTAGAATGACAGGTATTGATATTATTTTTTTAACTTGTATTAAAAATACAGGTATAAAGCAAGCCTTTTTTTTTTTTCTTTTAAAGATTCCTCTTCAATCAGAGAGATGGTAGATAGAAACATCAGAAGAGGATAGTTATTCTTCGTCTAAGCTTTTAATAATTGAAAAATGAAACGAAAAGAAAAATTCTTCTATCAGTGCTCGAGTGCTATTTTCCATTTTTCTCCATTTCCACAGAGCATTTTACTTTCCTCCGCTAATTTCTTCCTTCCTCTCTCTCTCTCTCTCTCTCTCTCTATTCTTTTCGAGCTTCTATTCGAAAGATTTTTTTCACCAATTTCAGCTTTAACGAAAATCCGATTGAAAGTCTCTCGCATTTTAACACTTCAACTACGATAGGCGAGCGAAACAAATTACGAATGATGATAGTTTTGGATCGAAGAATTGATGGATATCAATTTTGTTATTGTTTGAAAAAATTGTTTTAAAATTTTTTCGAAACAATAAATAATTTCAGATTTATATATATAATCTTTTTTTTTATTATTTTGTTATTATCGTAGTTATATTTAGAAAAAAAAATATTTGAAAAATAGATATTTCAAATTTGCCTTTTGTCCGGAACGATTTATATTGAAACAATATATGGAGGTGAAAGGTGGATGAATAGATAGTAGGGTTGGCACGCGAAAAATCTGTCACTGGGAACGACTGTAATACGATCAAATAAATCAGTCGCATTCCACGGTCGGATGATTCTCCGCGCTTTGATGTGCCTATTAATTAGATAACAATTGCTTTTGAATTAAACGGATAATTAGTCCCTTTGTCCGGGATTGTCTGGGATCGGTGATCTACAGAGAAATGTGAAAATATTTTGTAAAGTTTCGATTCTACTATGGTAGATTGTCAAAATACGTGTTATTTTTCAATTATTATAAAATTCTAAAATCCTAGAGATTATTCTATTATATATTTTGTCAAATTCTTTCTTTAAAATTTTTTTAAAAATAAAGGGAAAAAAGTAGAACAAATTTTGG
The DNA here is from genome assembly GCF_003254395.2 of Apis mellifera. Classification (NCBI taxonomy): domain Eukaryota; kingdom Metazoa; phylum Arthropoda; class Insecta; order Hymenoptera; family Apidae; genus Apis; species Apis mellifera. The sequence goes on from NC_037645.1 coordinate 4,916,289, forward strand.
AACAGAAAATATTCTTGGAAAGCTTTCCATTTGAATTTTTTCCAGCTAAAAAAGTTTTCCTTTTTCTTTTTTGAATCGTATAGAGAATCGTTTATCCTTGAATGGGAAATTTCTCTCGTAATTTTACACCTTTTCTTTTCCAAATAGAAAATTCATCTTCTAGAAATTAGGCTGATACATTGCGGTGCTCAATAAGCATGCACGATCGCGTGAGGAATAATCTCGATTTATTTTATTTCCTATTATTATCACCATACGTACGTACGTGTACCCTCCTCTCCCTCCCCCCTTCGTACTTAAATACAGTGAGCAATTATTCTACTTAATTCTTTGCTTATCCTATCCCATTATTATTAGCCTAGTTTTAAATCTCGTATATATACATATGCACTTTAAAACGTGGTTAATCTAATTTATGTATTTCGACTTCAACCCCGTTACAGTTACTTCTCATTTCTCGCACTATTACTCATATACCGATATACCGTTAATTTATTCCGGTTTAATATTAAATCAGACTAATGCATATACAATATGTCCAATGGAATTATTCCTATCAAGATTAAAAGTGGGCGGGAATAAAGGAGAAAGGTAACTAGTTTAAAAAAAAAAAATTAGCACGCATGTAAAAAAAAAAAAATACTCTCGTAACGAATTTATTATTCCCTTGTATAAAAAAGGGAATTGAAAATCAAACTTAAAGATTAATCTTCGTCCCCCTCTCGTGTATTATTATAAAATTGTTATAAAATTCACAGAGATCTTATTCAACTGATTAATTATTCCCGAAAGAAAAAAATATTACGTCCCTAAAAAAAAAAAAAAAAAGAATCAATCAAAATCGTTCATCCCTTTCGCGTCACTTCGCGAATTAATGTCGAGGAGAGGAAAAAAAAAGAAAAAGAAGGAAGGAGAGAGAATAAGTTCGTTAAAATAATTCCCCCTTAATAATTTTATCGCTGGCCAAAACGGACGGATATAATCGGGGAGAGGGGGTGGAGGGAAAATCGTGCCGCGACATTTTTCTCGAGAACCGCGACGCGTTATTGCATTACCACGTTTCCGCATACAAATTTCCGCGGGAACGACGTGATAATATAATCTTTTTTCTCTCTCCTCCACCTCCTCCTCCTGCATCCCTCTCTCCCTCTCTCGCGGTGACCGGTGCGCACCCCCTTGAACATGTGTTGCAGCGCTGGCTAATTTTGCATATAAATTGCCTGCCGGCCAGCGAGAAATGGGAAACCGGTATTCAAGGTACTCTTTTCGCACAGAGGACAGAGAGGAAGAGAGGTAGAGAGAGAGAGAGAACAGCACGTGAATACGATTAAAACGAGCTCTCCGTCTCTCTCTCTCTCTCTCTTCCCGCTGCTCGTGCGCCCGGCCTTGGTCAGTGAGCAAATTTCCTGTTTCCGACCGGGAGAAGGAAGTATATCACGTCGGCCTACTTAATTCCCTATGAATCGTGGATGGAACGCGGCGCCTAGGACGGAATGTGTAATGGGGGGGATGCGAGGGATGAGAGTGAAACGGTGTAATCGAGGAAAATCGTTGGTTAAGATGACCGGGGACTTGGAGTGTCGAGCAAATATGTAGGTTAGAAGAGACGTGGATGGATCGTGGACGAAATTCTCGTTCGGATGATGGAACATGTCCGTGAACAGGGGGATGAAAGAAAGGGGAGAAGCTTGTGTTTCGGGATAATTTTAAGAAGATTTTCTCTTGGTAATATTTCGATTCTCTTTATTCTTGAGTTAAGAAAGTATTTCGAAATGATTGGATGAGATTGATTGAGAGATGAATTGATTGGTAAATAAGTTTTGCTTTGGAAAGAATTTGAAATGGTAGAACAGTGAAATTTTTCTGTGGAGGAAAAATTCTTTTGAATAGAATTCGCAGAAAATTGAATTAATTTAAACGTTTGAAGAAGGAACAATGTAATATTTCTTTTCGGTAAAATTTTATAGAAAAATTTTTAAAGTTTTTAATTTATAAGTAATATAAATTTAATACAAATTTTTCTAATAAAAAGAGATAGTAGCTTCATTGGATCGGATCATCACTTGATTTTCAAAAAGGTTTAAAGTTTTTAATTAATACAATATAAATTTTCCTCTACAATATAAATTTATTGGATCGATTTTTCAGAAAGTTTAAAACTTTCGAGATTATTTTAAACAATGCTTAGTTTTATATATTTATACACATTATAGTTGAAGAACTTGTACAGATACCTTATATAAATTTCTTCGAGCAAGGGGTGAATTATGAAGGTTTATTGGGTAATCGGTTTTAAACTAAATTCTCAGAAAGTTTCAAGTTGCTAACTTGTATAATATAAATTTGTCTGCAAAGAAGATGAATATACATTATAACAATGAAATTTGAAATTGAATTCTCCATAATATCCAAATATAATTTGTGTTTAATTATTACACAATTTAAAATTGCAAACAATTTATACAATCTTATCATTTCATCATCTCATCACTTGCATTTCATTTTATGCATCACGAGCAATTTTACTTCGCTTTAGAAACCTCAAAAAAACTTGAACTCCCATAACAAACTTCCTTGGATAATTTAACAGCCGAATCCAGTTGTCCACTTGAAAACAAGATTATTAATTTCATCCTTTCGCAAAACTATCGTATAAAATTTCTCGATATAGTAAATAACATAATAAAACCTAGAGATCATAAAACTGAAATATTTAATTTTAATTTTGCTCCATGATAAGTTGCTAATCATTTAAAAACTTTAATTCCTACAGGACAGCAATAATTATTGTTGCTGAAGTAAAATATGCTCGAGTATCAACATCTAGACCAACAGTAAATATATGATGAGCACAGACAAATCTTAAATCCTAAAAATCCAATTCCTAGTATTGCATAAATTATATTTAAATTACCAAAAATTTCTTTTTTACCCTTTTCATTTATAACAATATGAGAAATTAATCCAAATCCAGGTAAAATTAAAATATAAACTTCTGGATGACAAAAAAATCAAAATAAGTGTTGATATAAAATAGGATCACCACCTCCTATTGGATCAAAAAATGATGTATATAGTAATTGCTCCAGCTAGAACTGATAATGATATAATTAATAAAATTGCTGTAATAAAAACTAATCATGGAAACAAAGAAATTTGGTCATAGTTTAAAGAAAAATTTTTTATTATTATAATTAACTAACTATTAAATTTAACGATCCTATAATTGATGAAATTCCCGATATACGAAGAGAAAAAATTGCAAAATTTACAGAAGGTGATGAATGATATAAAATCGAAATAATCGATTCCCAATCAACTCATTTTTACTCGTATATATCTTCTCCTTGGACTCAAACGTTCTACTACTACTTAAAAAACCAAAACTTTTCGCATTCCTTTTCGAAGACGAGCGCGAAAAACAAGCGCGTCTCCACCCGCGTAATAGAAACGATTGCTTTCGCAAGGATATTCGAGATTCGCCCCAAGGCCTTGGGATTCGTGCGTCCTCCTCTTTCCCTTTCGGGGTGGAAAGAGGACAAGAGTTAACTTGAAAGAAAAGAAGAAAGAAACGAAAGGGGGAGGCCGTGACCGTAGGCGCCGCGCTTCCCTCACAGGTAATTGTGCAGAACACAAGGGAAATCTCGCCGTTGTACGTGCGAAACTGACGAGGATGGAAACGACTGGCTGGTAGCAGCTGGCGTGTTCTGGATCGTTGCTCCATTCATAGTTTCCTGCTCGATTGAGCACGGCGCTCAAGTCTCCGTGCCCGGCCAACGACTTTGATCCAACCTCTCCTCTTCCTCCCCTCCTCCCCGATACGACGTTCAATTTTGCCTCATTAATTCCCCGTCGGCCGCCTCGATTCCCGTGGCGATAAATAACGGGATCACGGAGGACCGGCGCGGGCCACGTACGATTTCACGCGCGCAATTCCGCTCGCGAGATTATAAATCGATCTGTATCGGAGATTTCGCTCGTAGGGAGATGTCGGGTTCGTTAGAGGGAAGGGGGGAGGGAAGTGTTAAATTAGAAATATCGGGAATATTTCGATTCGAACGGATATCGCGTGATTAGGCTTTATTGGATAATTTCGATTGATACGATTTCGATATTAATGGCCGTCGATTTCGTTTGATTTTCAATCGCGTTTCAGGAAATTTTTTCTTTAATATTGATTCGTGTATTTCACGATTATGATTACTTTGAAAATGGTAAAAATATTGTTTGCAATACTTGTCGAATTTTTTGAATAGGAATGGAAAAATATTGTGGAAATTTTTCTGTATTTAAACATTGTAACTCGATATCAAATTTCAAATTTGGAAAACCCTATCCCTGGTAAGAAACAACGAAAGACACGGAATCTCTCTCGGAAAAAGTCGAATCTAATCCCGGAAACATAATTCATGGACTAAACACGTGGCAAGGGATACAAGGGATCCTGGTTGGGAACCCGTGTTCATGGGCTGGCCGACGTGTTGGAGCGTTCGCAAGTCACGCTGACATCTCTGGAACAGGGACATGCGCCGCGAACGAGGAGAGCGGGGTCTTCGATTTTATCTCTCGAGACTCGCCTTCCCTGGAGAGGCCTCTTCGAATTCTAAGCCTTCAGACACGCGGCCGCTCGTCGACCACCCCGACAAATGGCCGCGCTTGATCCTCGTGGCTACCGCGATAATTACCCAAAAACCGGACGAGGAGGATGCTTGTCAGCCTCGTTAATATCGCTGCCGATTGGACGTGAAGATGCTAGATGACGATAATGACGTCCCTGCGAATGATCGCGCGCTACTTGATCCACTTTACCCCTCCCGTTTCTTTTTCTTTTTTTTCCAACCAAATCCTCACGCTTGAAATCCCAATCTTTAAAATTGGACGAAAGGAATCGATAATTCGAACCTAATATCCCATAATTCGAGTTGTAAAAACAATCGGATTATCCGGAGAAAGGGAAAGAAAAATTCGCAGCCCTAAATTCAACACCCTCTTCTTTAAAATGGTCGGCGATGAACGGTCGGCGAGAAACTTGGCCATTTACCCGAAGGATCGAGAAGGGGGCGGAAAATAAAAAAGGAGAAGGTAACAAGCTGGCCGTGGAAAACGAGACAGGAGGGAAGGATCGTAGGTGTCCGTGTAAAAGGGGGATACGAGCGTATAGGATCAAGCCACGAAAGCTGCCCCGTGGCCGGTTGTTCGTGTCGGGTTGGCCGCAGGTCCGGCATGTATATGCATAAAAGATGCTAATCTGAAACGGTAGCTCGCATTGCCGCGAGTGGAGCAGCCTCTCTGTCGACCGTTCTCGCCAACTGTTCACTTGGCCGCTCGGACTGACGGCACCACGAGATCCTGGAGCGAGATTGCCAGCCCCATTCATGGGCGGGTGGAGGCATGGCGCGTGTATGTGTACGTGCGCGTCCAAACCTCTCTCTCTCTCTCTCTCTCTCTTTCTCTCCGCACTCGTTAGCGCCGCTAAATGGACACCCTGATATATCGAGGCAAGAGCTCATTAGACGCCCCCGCAATCCTCCGCCCGATTTGACCGGGAAAAAGGTCTAATTGCCGGTGTTGATTTTATAATTGGCTCGGTTGGGTCGCGGCCATACCTTTTCCGCGATCAACGAAACCCTCCTCCGATCTTGTTAATCCTTGGATTTCACTTTGGACGGATAAGATGGAGTTTTGCTACTTTTAATGTACATTATCTCGATACAAAGTTTCTATATCGTTGGAACGAATCCAAAAAAATTAATTCTAAGTAGATCATTCTAAGTTAAATAACGGGATTATTCTAGTGAAGTGAGGAAAGAAAAGATTAACCTAACCCATTCGACGCTTATTAAACCCGATCCATCGATCCCTATCTCCCAATTACGCAAACCGATTCGACAACTGAGAGCCATACTTGTTAAGACATCACCGGGGGAACATCATTTACAATCTCGCCTCCTCCCGATCTTTCTCCCGATCTTCAGTGACGAACCCTCGAAAAGGCCTCGTGAAAACAAAAAAGGGAAATGCCAAGAAAGAAAGAAAGAAAGAAAGAGGCGGGAACACCCGCGGAGAGGAATCTAAATCACCCAGCGGGACTCGACGAACTTAGCCCCGTCCAATTTACATCCAATGCATGAACATTGCACTCGGAGTAATTACCGTGGCCGGTCTAACGCGGGACAAAGTAATTGGTTCTCGGCCCGATATCGGCCTCGCGCATGCATACATGTCTCTATCTATCTCTCTCTCTCTCTTTTCACTCGCGTGTTTCACCATCAATATTTAACACCTGCTCGATTATGCGAGTCTTAGCGCAGATCGAAGGGTGGAGCAGGCTTATGATGAAAATTCGCGTGCAACTTTTACACGCGCATCTTTCGTGCTACCCAAGCATTTATATGTGTCTTTTTGTTTTTAGGTTAGGTAATCTAGTTACTTCGCGACGAAGAGGAACGATTTTTTCCTCTTATTTGTTCGAAAAAGTATTTGGGAAGGAATATTATTAGTAGTCGTTTCAAAAATCTTGATTTTCTTAAGACCAAAGTCTTAAGTCTTTCTTATTCAAGATAAGCGATAGAATTATTCTATATTTTATTGCAGATCGTAGTTTCTGGATTATAGTTAAATAAAATCGTGAAATATAATTCATTCTACTATTAGCCAATATTACAACAGCCTGTCGACATCAAATCCCAACAATGCACGTTACAACACGACCAACTGTATCCTACTATTTAAATAGCGACGCGTTTAATCCAATTATAGGTTAGGTTGCACTTCATCATTTTAGTCACGTCTCGCAGTAACGGTTAACAACTTGAATACACGTACATAAGTAGGTATAAGTACTGTCTACTAATCCATCATTTCAGTTACCCAAGTGCGCAAATATGCAAGATGGATAAACGCAACAACAACAACAACAACAATAACGAAAACGAAAAAAAGGAAAAAACAGTTTTTAATTGAAAGCAGAGAATTCATAACTTCATTCTCGAGTAATTGTCCATTCGTTCTCACCGCTCTGATACTTCTGATATACGTGTGTAAAAATTCACTCACACCCTATCTTTTTACTGATAATATCGAAAAATAAAAGTAAACCGTCTATTGCATTACGACCAATAACACTCGCATTTATCTCGCATGCCAACATTTTATCTCCGCACAATACCGGGATCGCGCCGATGAAAAAGCGGAGCGAGAATTATAATCCATTCACGGAATAACGCGTGCGTGCGTGCGTGCGTGCGTGCGTGCATACGTGCGTGCGTACGTGCGTGCACACCGTCCATGGAATGGAATTGCACTCGTTATCGTTGCAAATGGATCTGTCTTTCTCTCTCTCTCTTTCTCGCTTCAGAGGGGATCGCCTCCCCTCGTTTCGCTCCGCCAAACGCTTCAATAATCGGCCGGTTGATTTATTAGGGAAAAATTAAGTAAACGTTGGATGTTGGCTTAGCAATTTTGCCGAGCACTTCAAAATCGCGCCGCTTCCCTCGCGAGCAGGGTCGAATCGGCGATGCTTCTTTTTTAATCCGACGCGGAATACGCCTCCCCATGAAAGCATTAATCGTATGGTGAAATTGTATGTGATAGGTGGAAAATTGCCACTGTTTACCCAAGAAGCGAGTTTTATGGAATATATCTATCTATCTATCTAGCTGAGAGATCCATTTTCCCGGAGAAATCCGTCTAATGCCGGGGATTTTTATCCTATCCCAGTTTATTGATCGTTAGAACAGATTTCATCGAATTCAAATTTCACTCGCGGATTAAAATCCGGCTATAAATTGTTGGAGAAGAAAAATTATTCGATATTTTCTTCCTCTTTTTTTTTAGAAGACACGTTTTCGTTGAATTTCTCTCCCCCAAAAACTTCGTATCCGAAAAATTCACGACATCAGCTTTAACAACCCCTACCTCAACCTATCCCTCCGTTCCTTCGTTATCCTCGAAATAATGACGATTAATCGAATTACTCGTAATCATTTCCACGAAAGATAACGCGATCCGGGCAAAGATATATCCAACGACTGCAATCACGAGGGTTGATAAGCATTGGCCTCGAACGTGTTTATTAAAATAATGACAGGACGGGGCGGGGAGGCTCGCGAGGAGGAGAATCAATATCAAAAGCAGCGTCTCAACGAGGAGAAGGAGAGAGAAAGAATGAACAAACGAGCCTCTCTCTCTCTCCCTCCGCCTGTGTCACGCGACACGGGGTATAAGGGTGGCCTTTTTTTAACGTCGTCGAGCTTTTGAACCGAGCTCCAACTCGGAACGACGATCTCTTGCATCACATCCGCTTACGTTCGTCCCGAAAAAGGGAGGAGGTATGCCGACTGCTCAACCCGACTGCCTACACCAACAGATCTAGGACCGAGATTGCCACCCATTCACGAGATAATACTCGTGCATCATCTTCGTGCTTCACTCGTTAGCCGCGGTTGTGCCCCGTGGATTACGCTGACAGCCTCTACGTATCCACCTGAATCCCCCAGCATCACTGGAATCTGTTGATTCGAGCAGCGAGTGGTATTGTGTCAGATGATTGGATAAATGCTTCGTGCCCTTATTTTTATTCGAATACAAATTTTCGTGAAAAGAAGAGAATCGTGATTCTATGATTATTTTTATATGCAATCATTCGATTATGTTGAATTTTATGCAAATATGAGCAGGGAGTTTATAGATTACGATTGGAAGAATATATTAAATAGTTTGAAGGTATTCAAATTTCATTCCAATGATGAAGAGAAATATCATAAAATGAAAATATGGAAGAATTATAAGGGTATTTTAATTTATATAAATACTTGGAACGATTGTACTCTTTCAATTGTAATATCATATTCAAAATATTGTTATTTAGAATATAAATATTGCAAATTTCGAGTCTGAATATTTTTAAAATCGCGAAATTAAAAAAAGAACAATAAAAGAAGGATGCTTATGAATTATTGATGCAGATATCGAGCGCTCTTCTGAAACGCTCGACCTTGAGCTCGATGGAATGTAGCTCGAGAAAGAAGTTTTCCTTCCTGACAATCATTTCGACGACGAATTTCGTGTACAATGTACATAGTTCCTGTCACGATCGATGAATTTAGTCCCTCGTGGGATCTATTCATCATTTCGAACACAGTCGGCTCGCTTACAATCGGACAGTTCTTTTTATTTACGACATTACCTCTTTTATATTACCTCTCCATGCAATCGTTCTACGATTGTTTGTTTCACGTCCAACGTAAAGATAGGGGCTTACATATATGAGTAGACAAGATGGCAGAGCTTAAAGGACAGTATCGCTCGAGATCGTGTAGCCAACGTTCGTGTAGCTTCGCCGATTTAAGCTCGTTGTATCCGAGCAGTTACATGGATCTTACTGAAAGCTGTGATGTCTGATGCGTAAACTCGTTCATCTTCCTATGCACAGGCTTTGAAGTGATTAAATATTGTAAGCTCAATATAATTTCACCTGACGTAAAATAATTTTTTGATATTATCGATTATTTGATAATCATGTGTTTGATTTTTTAATCAAAAGTTACGTGTTCTCTCCTGGCATTATTTTTAAATTCGATCTAAGATTAAAAATAAAATATTTACAGATCCATTGATGATCTATATATATATATGATCCAATCTGATCGCAAAGTTCCTTTTTCTCGAGATCCAAAAAAAGAAATTCATTTATCTGCTCCGATCTAAGAAAAGATCCATTTTTCATCCATCTCTTCCTACAATCTGAGAATCCACGTTAACCAGTATACACCAGTGCCACCATCAAATCCAAGAAATTAAACATTCACTCTATCGTAACTCCATCTTCATCCTACGTGATCCGCTTCGCGCACCGCAATATCCAAGCCATTTCTTCTTTCTCGGTTTCACGAACCACCGGCGAACTTCCGCCATCCTTATCAGCCTCGTTCTCAATCAGGCCCCGAGATATCAAGTCGACCGAAAGAAATAACAATCCCCAGTAGTCACTCGCTCCTCTAGGAAACGACGTAACACAATCATCTCTCTTTTCCCTTCCCCTCCGAGTTTTCAGATAAATTTTTTACTCCGCATTTCGCTCCATTCTCTCGGTTGAGCACAGACAGAGAGAGAGAGAGAGAGAGCTCATGAAACGCAAATGGCCGTAGCTCGGTTCCGCGATAAGTTTGCGCCGGTGTGTAGGCCTTGAAAAGGACTTGCTGCTGCCGGCCAACTGTTCACTCGGTTGCTGCTGCAAACCGAGATCTAGGGGTGAGATTGGCCGCCTCATTCAGCGTATAATGCGTACAGGTTGCTTGGCGTATCGTCGTCGTCGAGCCGCACTCGTTAACTGGCGGGCAAACAGGGCCGACAGAGTCGTGCGAATTCTCTCTCTCTCTCTCTTCCTTCTCTCCGTTGGTTGGTCTCTCTTCCGCCGACCTATGGGGAACCGGCCGATCTTGATCGATGATTAACGTTCGAGTCAATGGAATGGAGATTAATGCGCTTTTATACGGAATTTAAGATGGTTCTTTTCGATTCTGATTTGGATTGAATCGGTATTGTTTTTCTTTTGTTTGATCCGATTTCATTCACCGGAGATTGTGAAATTTTTTTCCATCCTTTATGCAGATTTTCAGGAATTAATGTACCTTTTCTTCTTTTCTTTTTTACGAAATTTAAACTGTTTCCTTTTTTAACCCGGTGAATTCGAATTGTTTTCGAGCCGTTTGGTTTGGTTTGACTCGTTGAAAATTATAGACTTATGAAATTTTTTATTTATTAATCATTATTATTATTAAAATTTCACAATGAATATATTTTAACGATCTCATTGGTAAATACAATTACAAGATAAATATATATATATATTGTTACATTCAAAGACAAGTTTTTTTCACGATATCTTGATAAATCTCGGAAAGATTTAGAGAATTTTCACAAGCATTGAAAGATATTGTCAAAGAGTGATCGACGTCAATAATATTCCATTAGACACCCCATAAAACTACCCCAAACATTAAAGTCGATTAATCACATAACAACAGAGTGACACGGCTCGATCGTCTAACTGGTTCCCGATTACGTTTTAAACAACACCAGCCGAGAATTCCCCGCGGCCTGTGGAACACGAACAAACCGATGTTTGCACGCGATACACAAAAACCTGTTGAATTGCGTTTCGAATAAGTTTGTTTCGAAACTCATACAGGGGGGGGGGGGGGGCGGTCATTGGACGAAGCCAATCAATATGTAACAGCGCAAGTTTGTTTCAACGTGTTTCGTCGATGGCCACACTACAGCCAATGGCTGAGTTACATTCCACTTGCCGACTGTAATTAATTCGGTCAGATATAATAAACACTTCTCTGCTGCGTTTGTTTGCCAAGCAATAGACAATCGACAATTTATCTCTGGATTTGGTTCGCTCGTTAAAAAAAAAAAAAAAAAGGGAAAAAAAGGAAGAAAAAAGAAAAAAAAAGGAGTAAAAAATTGATTCGTATTTTGTTGGTTGGGCCGAATTGTGGGTTGGGTTAATAGTTTTTTTTAGGATCGTGTTTATTTGGGGGTAAATTGAATTCGTTATTTGACGATAAAGGTAGATGGGATATCGCGTTGCAGAGAGTTAATCGTTTTGTAGAGAGTTTACGAATTTTGTTGTTGTTATTGTTATTGTGCTGTATCGATATTACAGAAGAAAGTAGATAATTAATTCGTAATTATGTAATCGTTGAATTTATTTAATACATAATTGTTGTATCGCGTTATAAATATTAAATAATGAATATTATATTTCAGTATCGTTTAGAATAAGTATTATATTTCCTATTGAAGTATTAATATCGACTGATCACAGTGTAAAATTAGAATTAAAAATTACAAGAAAGAATTCGTATCATTTCTAACAAATTTTTTTCTTTTTGTTCCAGGTAAGTTTCCAGTATGCAAATAAACTACATTACATACAGAGGATGTTCATCTCTTTGGTAAAGTAAAATTTAATCAATGATTGACAATTCAGTGAATCTCAGATACATTTTTCTTAATTCTCAATCGATAAAGTATTCAGGCCGTTCAGACAAATAAGAAAGGGCACGGATTAAATTTTTTAGCTGTAAAATTATTTACAACCTTCATAACCATTGCTCGATTAATTTATTTCAATCACCGTCGATTCCATTTCACGCCACATTATCACGTTAATTATTTCATCCTCTTCTTCACTTCTACTCTTTTCTGAATTCTTCGTATAAATATGTATCACCGGACGATGCTTGATACTTGATACTGCTTGATTTAAACAAATGTGACATCGAAATATTAAATCCAGTTTAAAACATTCGATTCGTCCATCAGTGTTACTAGACGCTTTTTAATTCTTTAACTTTTTTTCCCGACGTATCGTTTCGTTTCTTTAGGAATAATTTAAATGCGGAGGAAGAAAATTTCTTAAAAATTGTTTCTGCTTTCTTTATCATTATTATTTTAAATTAAATCATATGCACGAAGAAGACACAATTGTATGCAATTTGGAATTTTTAACTGGATTCAAAAAAAAAAAAAAAAAGAAAGATTCCAAAGGATTATTAAAATTATTAAAATTTATCTACTGATTTACAAAATTAGATTAAACTATCATGTTCAAGAAGAAAATATTCTTTTCCACAAAAGAATATATTTCATTGGAAAATATTGATTCAAAAATGGTTAAAAATACATACTGATTTACAAAATTAGATTAAACTATTATGTTCAAGAAGAAAATAATCTTTTCCACAAAAGAATATATTTCATTGGAAAATATTGATTCAAAAATGGTTAAAAATACAGTGCAAAATCGTATATCGTCACGTAGATCTTACTCTGTGACGTATAGTGGAACCTTTCAGGCCAGGTGTCGATGAAAAAGCATTCTTCCGGTTGCTTGATTCCGAATTTTCAGCAGGCGTTTAACGATTAATCGCTCGCTTGTCGTTCGAGCACTTTGAAATAGGAATCGGAGTGTTCGGCTCTTTCTCAACATCGGTCGCCCGAAGGGAAACGAGCCAGCGAACACGGCTAATGGATTCGTGGCCCATCGTATTCGCATACAGGATGATTCAAGTGATTTACTCTACCCCTCCCCCTCCCTCGAATATCTGGATATTGGATTGTTTCCATTGGAGAAATTTTACGCGGACAGATGGATTCTTTTCATCCAATATTCTCTCTTTTTATCGTTTTTAAAAATTTTTTAAAAATTGGATATCTCAAGAGATTCAAGCAACAGCAAATTTTATCATTTATCATATTTAATTTGAATTTTCCAAAATTTAAATTTCGAAATATATAATTTTTGTTTAAATTCAATCTATATCTCCATACTTTAATCCACGATAATTGCAAAATCATTTAGATCAATTCATTATTTTATTCTTCACAATAAAATCGAATAAACTGAAGTGAAATTTAGAGATTAGGTTTCAGACGTCCACGTACGTAGAATCGCCATCTAGATTTCTTTACGGACGGACATAAATTTATCTTGTTTGTGTAATTTGAAAGAGAAAAGATTGGATTCGACGTGTAATATGAATCGAGCTGTACGCGTTCACGCACACGCACACGAGCAGAAGAGTAACGTTTGTTGCGTGGGTGCAGCGTGATACATAGTAATGGAGGAGAGGGAGGGGGGGAATCTATGGCCCGAAGGGCGTCCGAAAATCCGCAGGAATTAACACAACTGAATTTCAAGTGGCCACGTCGAGTTTCGCCTCGGAGCACTTCCATTCGGTCTGTTTCGTTCGGAATCTTGATTATGACACGGTGCAGTAGTTTTAACGAATGTACACCACCGCTCATAATTATTCGAATAACTTCGAAAGTCCATCGACACCGCTTCTATAATTTCAATCCGTTGAGATAGTCGTTGAAAATCTCCGGGTGAAATTGAATTTTATCGCATTGTTCGGATTAAATGTTTCAAAATAAAACTGGAAATTAAATTTGGAAAAATTCTATTTCTAATTTTAAGATCGAAGGAAATAGATATAAAAGCAGGTGGTTGAATATTTTTTTAAAAAATATTTCAATTTACAAAAAAAAAAAAAAAATAAGAGTATAAAGAAGAATTTTATTAATTGATTTCAATTTTTCGTAAAAGTAATTTTCAGATCAAAATTCAAGATAAAAATTACTTGTATTATTCCTTACGAAAAGTATGCGGAAAAATTAGAATTTTACAGTATCGTTTTTCACAATTCTTGAACGAATGGTATAGAATATAATTACAATTAAAATAAAAACGATCTTTGTTATATTAGTAACAACAAACAAAAGTTGTTGTTTACTTTCATAATAGCATATAATTTTCACTCTATAATTAAATTGTAGTAAAAAAGGGTATAAAGTTTCAAGTAATAATAATGAACATTTGCTTTGTTTTTGTTCTCTGAAAAAAGATAATCTCTTGAATTAAAATGTGACTACACAGCCGTGATGAATTACCTCGTGACATTAGATAGTTACGTCGAGTTCTCATGCCCTCTCTTTCTCTCTCTCTCTCGCATTGAATTTTGAGCAACCAAGTTACGAGCAGAAATTCTCTTCAGAAGAGATATTGTGTTCGTGAAACCGGTAATTTCGGGTAACCGTGGAGATCGTGATGGTATCCGGAGGATCATAGTTAAGGATCGTATCTCATTTTATTGAGAGTGGTTATGGAATCGATATTGTTCGAATTTTATGGATTTTTACGAAGGTATTGTTTTACCAGAAAATTTAGAATGAAGATTTTTCCCTAATAGAACGTATTATTTCACGATTGCGTACAACTATCTTATAAGTTAGAAGTTTGAAGAATTTTGTTTAGTGTAATAAATTTTATTTATATATTTATTCCATTTCTTGTTTCCTGAATATAAATTTTGCAAATTTTCTTGCAATACTTTCTAAATAATTATAAATTCTTATAACCTATTTCATCATTCAAAGTGATTTTATTGTAGATATAAATTTCGATGTATTTCTTAGAGCAATAGGCGTGTCTGACTTTAAGATCTAGTTTCCACTGCTCATTCCTGACAGAAAATGTGATAAATTTCCTCACGAGTGTCTACAAGTTGTATCGTGTATCGTTCTTTTTCCAAAAAAATATATATTTTTTTTTTTTAATTCCAAATTAATTAATTGGCTCACCTAGATCCTATCGATTTTTTTACACAAATACAGGTTAGGTTAGTTAGTATTAATAATATTCAAGGATAGAGAGATATATTTTTCAGCCCTCTTACGATTAGCGATACTAATTGATTTTTTTCATAAGAATGAGTCTCATTAGTTTACTGTTGCAACAAATCATGTTGCTCAGACCGTTCCATGATAATGGCTTCCATTTATATTTCCCTGTCAGTAACCCGTGCTAATAGATTCCTTTCTTAGAAACCCACCACACGTGACGTTAATTCATGTTTCCATAGAAGCCGTTCTCATTCATTTCTCTAGGACACTGGAACGTGTCTCTTTCCTTACGCTATACATTGATTATTTTCTCTCGCACAATAAGTTTCACTGTATGCTCCCTATATGCACATACGTATATAAGCTTATCCTATCTGGCCTTTGTTGAAACATTATTTATCTAAATTTTCTAAATCTCCATCATATCTCAATTGTTAACGTAATAATCTTATCGATACAATTATATCTAAAAATTAGAAATTCTTCAATTACGAAAAGATTCTCACTAAGATTCAAGATCACATTTCCTTTCCTTATCGATTATTTTCTTCCAATCATCCCCTCATTCCTTTTTATTTCTTCCTAATGTGTATCCAACATCCGAAAAATCTAACATAATCACCTCGATTGGATGGACATCGAGGCGAGAAAAATCGTTGATAAATTACCTAAACAATTTGGCGAAGAATGCATCATAGAGCATGATTAGAAATCGTGCAATACGATTTGATTCTTTGCAACTCCTTTTCCTCAGTCATGTAAACCCCGTCGCGATCCGGCCACGGGGTTCACACAGCTCCTATTCATTCCTTCCCCCTTCGTTCGATTCGTCTAAAACTCGTACCACGAGTATAGATCTAGTTACATCGGTTCCGGCGATTATGCGAGGCATTGTCCGCGAACCGGTACATTCGAGATCATGGTGCAAGCGTTATTTGCTCGTGCATTGTCGGCGAATTGCCGTGGCGACCTTTTCGAAGTGTCTCGGAACGGAAACGGCTTGCAATATGTCAGGCACACTGCGAGCGGGCGCAGTTGGTGAATGAAGTCGTTGATTGGACGGTCGCGTAAGTGGATGGTTTTTTTTATCGACGTGAATTACGACCGAGCCGGTCGGTGTCTTGCATTAATTAGGGTTGCCACGGATAAATATGTTACCTCGTTGATTTTATTTCAGACTCGAAATTCGTCGTCGCGGGTGTTTCTTTTTTCTTTTTCTTCTTCTTTTTTCTTTTATTGCATTTTTAGCGGATATTAATTGAACGGTGATTAAGAGTTCTTGAACGGAGCAAAGATAATTTGAGAATTATTACATCTTTTAAACTTTTTCTTTTCGCTTGTAATATTTTAAGAGACTTTTATTTTTCAAAAGTTTTCTTTTATAAATAATAAACTTTTAGTTGATGGATTAATCTATGAAATTTTATTTTTTTTTTTAAATAACTTGATGATATTTATGAGAATCGAAATGCAAAGGAAAGCAATGAAGATGAGTTATATGTACAGTGCTATAGGAACAAGTTTCTCAGTTACACTGATTTATCTATCTAGTTTCTTTGCATTAAATGAAACGTAAACTTGAATTACTATATACGATTCAGTAGTAACAATGCGCTATAAATGATCCACTTTACAAATGCGACTACTTAATCAGTACACCTACTATTTTCTGAATGAAATAGATGTTTCCTAAGAATCAAGCGCAAGTATCATAAATTTTGCATCTACTTGTCGTGGAAATTGCGTAGAAATATAAATTCATAATATTGCAACATTTCTTAACCAGCAAATAACATAAATATTCTTTAAATGTCTCTTTACAAACGAGATCTCTTGTGAATCTCTTCGTCCAAACGAGAAAAAAAAAAATTCTACGAATTCTTCTACAAAAATATTCTTTCTCTTTCCCCTTACAAAATCTTCATAAATCTTCGTAAAAAAAAAAAAAAATAAATAAATAAATTTCCAGAAAATTCTCAAAGCTCCAAAGCTCGAATCAAATATCTCGATAATACGATCAACCCTTTCTTACACCAAATCATTTTTTCCACGAAATGGACGCTCGCCGCGAAAACATCTTTCGCGAATCGGATTCCTGCCTCCTTCTCCCTTCGATTTTCCGCATGGGAAATTCCATACAGGATTTCCACGCAGGTTCTTCGACCGGTGTTCCATTAACGATCTTGCAGAAATTCTCGTGTCCCATCCGAGGACAGGAGACGAACGGCCATAACTGTGCCAAATGTTAAAGCGTACGCTCCTCTCGCTCAATTATGCAACGTGCCGCGAGCGCGTCAAAGGATAGTGTCGGTTCCCTATTTAGCATGGGATTCGCCACGTCTGTGGCCGGCCTCGGGCCATGCGAAACTTTGAATCGACCGATTCTATTGGATATCCTGGTCGCAAAGACCGAAACTATGCTTCGATGTGACGAAGTTGGACGCGTGTTTTTTTTTTTTCTCGCTTTCGTAAGTGGATTTGACGAGGATCGAGTTTAATCGGATTCTTCCTTTGGCTGATCCCTTTGAAATGAAATAAAGAAACGAATCTATTTAGGATTGCGAATAAAAAGGCAAGTTTTTTCTTCTATCTCTTTTGAAATTTTTTGAACATTTCTTTTGAAATTCTAAAATTTTTTCCTTTCGAGAAATAGAATTCACGAATTGGAGTGAAAAATTTCGAATTAATAAATTGATATGCACATGCGTATCAATTATTGATCATTGAGATTACAAATTGCATGGAAACACACAAACTCTACGTAATTATAGTTGTTAAAATATTTACCATGTTCAGAAAATTCACGTTGTATTACGTAATTATTGTAAAATATGTAGTATATCATCTACTGAGAAATTTACCAATTACTGAAAAATAAATACTCCTCTCATTGCTAACCTGTTACCAAACTTTAAAAAGAAAAAAAAGAAAGAAAGGAAAGAAAATACCTCGGCCAACTTCGAGAACATCAAACACAAAATCCCATCCCATTTGCGTCAAAGAATCGATAAGGTAGCAAAAACACGAAGTGGAGAGACACGCGAGGAAGCAAAGCACCTTAATCAACCCGGCGCGGCCCCCCCATCCGAATCGTTATCGCCGCCAAGTCTGAGTGCATTCGAGTTGGGTCCAGAGAGTTATCGTTCCAGAGGCTAACCACTCGAAACGAAGCCTGAGAGTTATCGTTACAGGTCCTCCAATTCCGGTATATCCAATTCCTTCCTTCGCCTCGTAAAGAAGGAACCTCGAGAGTGTCTCCTCGAACCTCTGTCAGACGGTTCGTGGCCGGAAAATCGAAGGGACAGGGACAGCTGTCCTCCTGTGTAGTGGTAGACTAGGATTTCCAGATCCTTTCTGGAAAGGCTCGGCGGTGGAAGACGGAAATTTGATCGAAACGCTTGATAACCTATGCCCTTTTCCGCGTCGCGCGACAGTTGAAGTTTGACAGGCAGCGGCGATTTTCATTGACCGTTTTTCATAGCCTATGCTCTTTTCTGTCACGAGCTCTCGATAGGATAGACGACGAGCTTTGAGCTCGTTATCGGCCGCCCCTCGCGCGAGCTCGTCGATTGAGAAGGAGAATTTTTTAGTTGGCCGATGCTCGAACTGGATCGACGAGGGAAATGGAAGATGGGGATTAGCGAGACAGTTGTGTGGAGCGATTTGAAATTGAAATTTGGAGTTTTTCTCTTTCTCTTCAATTCCTTTTAAACTGTAAAAGTTTATCGATACTTTCGATAATTATCGATATTCTAATTTTATCTTCCAATTTCAATATTATTTATCGAGAATTCAAATAAAATCAAACATCACACACTCGATCTTAAACCTTATTACCACGAATCGCGACACGTTTCGTCGTTCTTCCACGAATAAAATCACTGCTGAAAAGGAGGAGGAGGAGCAGAAATGAGAAGAAGAAAAAGGGAAAAGGAAAACAATAAATAAATTCCACCAGCTACCGTATGAAACGCGATCCAGAGCCCATTACCCGTTCATCACGGATGATCGAGGCCGTATCTGTTGGCGATCGTTATTCCTTGGCCGGAAGCCACGGGCAGGCAGCCGCTTACCCTAAGCACGTACACGCACGTGCGTGTGTCACTCGACGGTGACGCGTGAGATCCAATAACGCTCGACGAAACACTCGTCTATATGATAATGAAGCGGCGTCGCCGAAATTAATGCCTGTGTATTACGAAGCCCGCCGGTCGAAATCGATCGAGACACATTCGACTGGATGCCTCCCGGCCAGATATGACTTCCGCGAATGAAAATTCAAATCCTCGCACGTGGTGTCCATTACCACCACCCTAATCGCGGGGCGCGGCAATTTTCCCCAAGCTTGATTACGCCTCGAACGCTGGGAATCTGGGTCAAATTCGACCGGTGTCCGGTTTCCGCGATCCGTTGATTTATCGAACATCGGCCGAGCGAAACAAGAGAGTTGGCACGCCTATGGTGTATCGTCGGTGTATCGATATCTAGGCTCCGTTGTTCTCACATTTTTTTTTTCCTCTCACTTTTCTTTTATTTCTCGTTTTAATAATGAGGTGGTAGTTAGTTTGTATCCGCGCGGTTTGATCTATGAAGGAACGAGCGAGCGAGTGGTGAAAGTTTTAACGGGGAGATATGGACGTAAATAATACAAGTTGGATGCTGTTTTGACAAAGTGTAAATTACGAAGCGTGGGTACCGGGTATTTTTACGTCGAAAGATCGTCATCGGGTAGATTGAAGATAAATACGCCTTCAGATTCTACGGATTTGTGCGCGTATAATATCGTATGAAATATTAGAATCCTTAGTCAGATATAAGTTGCTTAGATAATTATTAGAATCAGAATTGTAGATCAATTTCAATACAAAAGTTTCTTCTATCATTGATTTTTAACTTCCAAGTAACTTTCTTTTAAAAAGAAAAAGAAAAAGACAAAAATTCTTATTCCAAAAAAGAGAAAAGAAGGATAATTATCAGAATTGTAGATCAATTTCAATACAAAAGTTTCTTCTATCATTGATTTTTAATCTAACTTCCAAGTAACTTTCTTCTTAAAAAAAGAAAAAGAAAAAGACAAAAATTCTTATTCCAAAAAAGAGAAAAGAAGATTACATCTTCGCTTAACACATTCTTTCACGGTTCTCTCAATAAACGAGTTTGATAATTTCTTCTAAGCTTCTAGGGATTGAATTAGAAGGCCGCCGATCCTCGCGGATCCTCCCAACCCCGCTTCGATCGTCCTTGGCGCGGTTCGAGAGGGCGACCTTCGTGGGAAGGGGCAGCTGCCGCTTTTTGTCTTTCGCCCTCACGAAACGATATTTAAGCGCCGTTCGATGTTATCGGGCCCGGGGCGATCAAATCGAATACAACCCCCCTCTCACCCTCCTTTTTTCCGCCTGTTCACTCGCGTCGATCGATTTGATTTCTCGATGAAAGAAAGATGATACGACAGTTTGTAGAGTTGACGTGATACGAGATTTATTTTAGAAAGATGGGAATTTTTTGAGAAAGAAATGATAAGCTGTAATATTGTAAATGGCAAATCGAGATCCCTCTCCTTTTAATTAATTGTTAATCAATTTAGTTAGTTAGGAC
The DNA here is from genome assembly GCF_003254395.2 of Apis mellifera. Taxonomy (NCBI): domain Eukaryota; kingdom Metazoa; phylum Arthropoda; class Insecta; order Hymenoptera; family Apidae; genus Apis; species Apis mellifera. The sequence goes on from NC_037645.1 coordinate 4,937,082, forward strand.
GATAGAAGCAAGGAAAAGAAAAAGGATCAAACTCTTAGCCTCGAGTCTCGTTTCCATATTCTATTCTCAAAGAAACGGTGTCGCAAACAAACTTCTAAAAAACTCTAAGATTAACCCGCTGTTATAAAGTGAAACTACTCATAAATCAACAACAACTTTCTCTTTCCTTCGGACCTCCTCGATCACCATAATCTTATAAAAAGCCGCAACTCACGTACAATCAGATCGCGCAACCATTCATTACCGATCCTCTGAAACCATCCTCCCCCTCCCTCTCCCCACGTTAACACCTTCCCCTCGATCATCCTCCCACAACTTTCTCCATCGACCCACATCCTTTCGAAAACCTTTTCAGTGAATCACCATCTTCCAAACTTCTTCAGAAATACAAGACACAATACAAGAAAGTGACATAAAGGAAAGAAAATGTGAAGAAATGGGACTCGTTTCGCGCGCGAAACACAGCGTAGCAGATCCATGGAAACGAGGATTCAACCGAGCCATGAAATTATTTAACCTCTTGTTACGCGAATCGTCCTCGAGTGAGGCGCATTATGCATCCGGCCGGGCGCGGCCGCCACAGTTCGCCCAGTTAAATATTCGTATTCATGTATTCATTGAATAATTGCGGGGATATGCGTGTCTCGTCGTGGTGCAGGCTCCCGCCCGAGGGTGGCCAAAGCGTGTCCCGCAGGAGCACACGGCGAGACACGCCCCGCCGATCGGACACACGGCCAAAGCATCGCGAGAAGCTCGACTTTCAACGGCTCGTCGACGACCCACCCTGAGGAGGAAGGGGTCGTCCTCTTCCCGGTTTCGATGCAGTGGCACCTGTTACCCGCCGGTGGACAAGTGTTTTTTTTGGCCACCCATCCTCGCTCTGCCCCTTTTGTCTCCAAAGGGTGACGAGAGAGAGAGAAGGGGAATGAGCATGAAAAGGGTGAGATCGCCTGAATGGAGGATGCCTGTTCAATTGATCAAACCGACGCTGCTATCTTTGCAACCACGAATTTGATCATTTCTGTCATCTGATTGATGGATTAGTGGGGTTGTTTATTTAGTTTATTAAATTGAAGATATGGAAATTAAGGATTTTGATAATTTGATGAGAGTTTTAAAGGATTTATATTACCTGTTATATTTGTATGTATAAGATATATCATATGAGGAGGTTTATGATTGATTTTGTATGTATGGGTATTTAAGGGTAAAAGATTGTTTGTTGTGGATATGTTGTGAGTATTATTTTTCTGGAAATGAGTAAAATTAAAGGTAGCAAAAGAGTGGGGTGGAGAAGGATATGGGGAACAAGGTTACCTATCACATATGAACTATTGATTATGGAATTGGCATATGAATTGGTAATTCCCTGATGGCGAAACCTACATCAAATATGCATCACCTTTAACAGGTGTAACAAACAATGCCCGACTATGCTAATAATAACCTAGAATCCAAATATAAAATCCAAATAATGTAATGGAAAGTAAATTAAACGAGTAAAACACGGATTACAGGAAAATATCACGCGACGAATTAACCAGAATTTCGAATGCTTAAAAGCAACGATGTTTCTTCAAGATTTTTTACATTTCTTTATTATAATTATATCTGGAAATGTAGTTTTAAATGATACTTTTCTTTCTCAAAAGATTCTGTTCCACTTTTAAAAGTATTTATTACATCGCACGATAAATAATATCCTCTCCTTTGACAGCTTTTATATAGCTAATAAAAATGGAGGATAAAATGAAACAGTTCGAAATAAACTACTTTTATTTCAATTCACTCTTAAAGTTTAATTCCTACCGCGATAGAGTTTCGATTAAATTCACAAGTTTCGATTGTTTATTTTTCCAAATTAAAGAGTTAAAAAAATTGGATGGAAAAGTGGAAAATTTTATCAAATCAATTAATCTAAATACAAAATGGTTTATACAATTCGACGGCACTGTTAATTTTCGTTACAAATTTTATTAACAAGTTACCCGAGAAAATTGACAAGCTCGTCGTCACGGGTTTCGATTTAAGGAGGCTGGGAGTATCAGCTATTATGAATATAAATGAACAGTTTGAAACGCAACCCTAGGGAGGTGGGCGAAGGAATTTCTGGTCGAGGGCTAGAGCAACGACGTATTAAATCAGAAGTGCCGGGAGGTTAACGCTCAACTAAACTTAAACTCGACTATAAGACCTGTATTATTTAACCGAGGGCTGTTAGGGAAACAACAACGCCAACGAACGATCTTCCAATTAAATCCAAACAATTTCGTTGTCAGAAGTATCGAAAGGCGTAACACCGGCGAGATATTGAAACTACAGAGAGAAAGATTATCAATCGGACGTGAGAAATTTCGAAGTCAAGTTTTCGCCCTGTGAAATTTCGATAATTTCTAGTTGGACGACCATCCATCATTCTCGTTACGCCGCGCTTCAGCCACTCGACGTATGCCCGTTTCGAGAAGCCTTGTCCATTATTATTGGGACATTTGGATTTAGCATTGATAATTTAGGATTGACCTAAATATTTGATGGGAATTTGCGCAATTTAAGCTAATATCAAATCGTATGGAAATTATATGCTGGCCATATTATATTCACCATATTTAGCATATAGGAAGTATATCGCATCTAATTAACGTTTTAAAATCATTTTTAAATCATAATCGATTTATCCGATATCTGCTCTTTGCCTTATCGTATCTCGTTGCATAAATTATAATATCGTGGCAATTTAATGGAATTTATTCAATCTGAATAAGTAATATATCGATATACTTCTTACAATTTTATTCAAAATATTAAAAACCTATCGTATACTATGCTATATATCATCGTATGCTAAATTCAATCTTTCTATAGAAAGAAAAGAAACAACAACAAACTTTCGAGCAACGATGCTCTTTGCCTTATCGTATATCGTCATATCTCGTTGCATAAATTATAATATCGTGGCAATTTAATGAAATTTATTCAATCTGAATAATTATATATCGATATACTTCTTACAATTTTATTCAAAATATTAAAAACCTATCGTATAATATACTATATATCATGCTAAATTCAATCTTTCCAAGAAAGAAAAGAAACACAACGATACAAAGTTTCGAGCAACGATGCTCTTTGCCTTATCGTATATCGTCATATCTCATTGCATAAATTATAATATCGTGGCAATTTAATGGAATTTATTCAATCTGAATAATTAATATATCGATGTACTTCTTACAATTTTATTCAAAATATCAAAAATATATCGTATATTATATCATTGTATGCTATGATTCAATCTTTCTAAGAAAGAAAAGAAACAACAACAACGATACAAAGTTTCGAGAAACGATAAATATTACTCATCAAAGAACCAAAACAGAGAATACCGTAAATACACCGTGTCCAAGTCGTGTACACCCGTCGAATCTACGAGGCGTAGAATTAGAAATTGGATCCGGTGTGCGTTCACCCTTCGTCCCCATTAACCACGTCGCGTCCCGGTTAATCCCATCGTCCAAGGGGGCGCTCCACCCCCCTCGTAGTTGCATAGTCATGGATCGTGTATGGGGTACGAGGTGGCGGAAAATAGTTACAAAACAGAAGCGATCGGGGGTGGGGTGAATAGCAGTGCGGCAAAAAGGGCTTCGAGGTGGTTGGATTCTGTCCTGCAATGCTCGGTAGTGTGAAAATATTCCTATCGGGGGGAGGAAAGGGCTCCCCCTTTGGCAATGTCTCACGAGGGAGGCTGGAAAAAGATTAAGTATCCCTTGCCACGGGATGCACGTGGAACGTTTCTCGTTAGATGCGTCACGCTGCTTCGTCGTCTTCCTCTTTCCTCGCCCGGCTTGTCGATATTAACGTATGGATATAGGTGCGTGAGCAAGGATAATATATATGTATGAACGTACGTATATATATGCGTGGAACAAAGGATCTCGTTAGCAATCGCGACCGATTTATTGCGTATCTTCGAGAGAAACGAGGGAGGAATTTAATTGCGTTCGGTTGGATGGGAAAGGTGTTATTGGTTATGGTTTTCCGTTATGATTCATAGAGGTTTGTAATATTTTGGGAAGGGATGAGTTGTAATGATTTTCGTTGAAATTGAATTTGTTCCTTTTCTCTTCGATATTGAAATTTATAGAGATATTTAAAGGAAGAAGAAATTAATTAGAAAGAAATCATTTAACAAGGAATATATTGTATTCGATCTTCGTGATCCCTTTGAAACTGATTCCAAGAAGATGAGACTGCGATGTTTCCATCCACAAAAAAAAAAAAAAGAAACAGAAACCCGAAAGAAAAACTGAAAAAAAGACCATCATAAATCAAGCTCGGAGAAATGAAATCGATCGCAATGGGGGCATTCCTCGAAAAGGGGGAGGCTTGCACCCCCGATGCAGGGCACAATGCAAAAATCCCCAGCGAGCCGGACTCCGATCCCCGGGGGAGAAGTTTCGTACTGCTGGACTCGCACGCGGGGAATTAGATTAAAAACATTAAAGCCACCCCCCTCTGGTCGAAAGCCACCCTCCTCGACTGGGGAAAGGGAGGAAGGAGAGAGTGTAGTATCTTCGCGCCACTAGTCATTTCGTGATTACCCTCGCGTCGTGAATGCTCGCTGGACCGCGAAACGAAATTAGAGTTCTAATAATACGCGGGATTTAAAGTTGCCGTGGATGAACAACAGATGCGCCGCCTCGTCGAATCTCTCTCTCTCTCTCTCTCTGTGGGAATCGCGATTAACCGTCTCGTCGATCCCCGTCACGGTTTGTGGATAAACGTTGCTTCAACGTTCGCTGGGTATTTTTCTTTTGTTTCGTAGAGAGCCGCTGTTCGAGGGGAGGGGTAGGTAGGTCATGAGGGTGGTTTTTCTCTCTTCTTACCTTCAATCGAGTATTTGTCGAGGATTTTTTTTTTTTAATTCAAAAATTAACCGTGGTTGGTTTTAACGATTCTCGATAGGAATTGTGTTGAAAGTTGTTCAACCAGCGTTGCGCAATAACGTTGCGTTAATTAATTAGATCGGCAAAGCGACAAGTGACAAGTTGTTGCGTACTCTTACAGACGAGTTTTACAAATGTTTTATTACCCGGCTTGCCGATATTGACTTGAAAAAAAGTAGAAAGATTAGAAAAATGTGAGAAAAATTTGCAAATATATATATATTTTCTCTCTCTTGGGTTAACTCGATTAACCCAAATAAATTCCTATGCCAAAAATTCTCTCTCGAACTAATCCCCGATCAAAATCAGTGTCAATTTCCCTTCGACAAAATTTCTAATCGGCCACGTAATAATCGGTGCACCTTCGCCCCCGCTCTTCCCTTCTAACCCTCGTGCGGGCGCATTACCATACTAATTGCGAGCAAAGTTCGCAAGCGGCGATTTATCGGGCCGCCCGGTGTATCGGCGATAAAACGTCCGCCAGGCCCAACCGATTATGTCCATGCGAACGTTCCTCTCCCTCTCTCCCTCTCTCTCTGCCTCTCCCTTTCTTTCTCGCACTCTGGAAATGGCAACCCCTCGATATCGAGAGAATTCAATGTTCCACCGCGGAAACGTTACGGCCTAATGGGCGGAAGTTCGAGTTATGCGTCGCGTGCTCGTTAGATCGGCGAAGAGGTAGAAATCGGTGAGAATTGAACGGTCAGATGGTGGATTTGTATTTAATTGATCGAAGGTGAAGTCGAGGATGAATTGGGATTGAATCTTCAGTTTCTTTGGGGAGAGATTTAATACTTTTCAATCTTTGGATGAGTCTTAATGAACGGATGTTTGGGAAAATTTTTAAGGGAAAGATCTCGTAATGAACGGATACACGGATTCTATTGAGAAAATTAAAAAGTTTTTTGAAAGTTCGAAGGGAGAGTTTAATAATGGTAAAGCTTCAACTCTGCAACGGGGAAGGAACGAGTTAACATTTCGAGTGAATTATGAGTATCCATAAGCCTGTCCAAGCTCTTTGTTTTTTAAACGATTCGTCTCGTTTACGGAAGTTGGCGCGCGGCCCTAAGATTAATCGCATCACACCGCTAATTAGCAATAATTCAATAGGCACAGCTGTACGTCCCGTTGCATAATTGATTGTTTAGAACGGTGCATATGTAATCGCGTGTTTCGCCGCTGATCGTATTAACCGCGGTGCACGATAATCTAACGTATTAGGCGGAAATGGACGGATGGGCGTCGGGGTAATGGAGCGATGGGAACGAGCAGGGGCGCGTTAACCGATCGAGGAGAACGAAAAAAAATGAATAAAACGAAGATAAATATCCATGGAAAGAAAAGCGTCTTAAAAGAACACAAGTGTTTTAAGAAAAAACTTTCCAAAGTTTAAACAAGAACGAATTATAATTTTCAATAACCAACTGAAAAACAGATCCAAATCCTACGTAAAATAATTTATCTCGAAAAATAAACGGATCCACGCTATCTTAACGAACAATCATAAAAACACAGCTGCGGTAAATTCGAGCCTAGCCCTAAATCCGCTCGTCCTAAAAAAAAATCGAACGTTAAAAAATGAAGAGAAGAAGAAAGAAGAAAAGCGCACGAAAGAAGCCGAGACAAAGAGTCACAAATCACCGGATAGAGCGATGCAAGGCTAAACTGCGAGCGCCTCGAGGATCAGGGTTATAAGAACACGAGGGTGGAACAATGGAATCGATCGAGATCCCCCATAAAGATATAATTCGAGGCCGATCGATCACCGGGCCCAGACGCGCTGGGCCCGGTGTTTTCCACTCGTGGTCGGACGTGTCCACCACGAGAGGAGAAGGAGGAGGAGGAGGAGGAGGAAGAGGAGAGGAGGGGGCCCGACGCGTAACTCGGTGCACGCGTTTGTCCGCCCACGCACCGCGGCGGACCACCACGGCGCGAAAGGACGGCCGAAGGTGGTGGTCGGTCGGTGGAAAGCGTGCGCCTTTCGAAATCACTTAAACTGATTAGGCCCGCGTAGCTCGAGCGAGCAGGGTGGCCGGTGATTTACGATCGCCAGTTTCGCGTTTTCGACTCACAAATGGCGGTCCTCGTTACTCCGACCGTCGTAAAACAGCACGTGCCACGAGGAAGAGAGAGAGAGAGAGAGAAAGACTTCTGGACTTCGAAGAATCGTTGAGAATAAAGCGATGGGTTTGGATTTCTTCCTCCTGTTTTTAAAGTTTTGGATTATGGACGAGTCGCGTTTGTTGACGATGAATCAACATTTTTGAGGTATGATTTCTTTTTTTTATTTGGGAGAAGGGAGAAGGAGGAAATCGAGTTTAAAAACAGAGATTTTAAAAAGGGAATGAGTTTTATATTGGTTATGGTGTTTAAAAGTATGCCTACATCTTTGACACGATATAGAATAATACTATATTAGTACGATAAAAAATATTCCCTTTGATAGATCAAAAAATTAAAATTAACCTGAAATTAAAGGTATATAAAATTAGATTACATGGCGGAATTTTATTAAACGCGATGGAAATATTAAGGGCAGATGAGATATATCTGCGATAACAGGGAATAAAATTAAAAATCGTCCGTATTGGGAAACGAACGTGGAAAAATGATAAATTTCATAAAATTCTGAGTCGAGAGATTTTTTGCATTGAGTATGCAGACTCTACGCTCAATGGCGCATTTTTAAATTAATCGTCAAATAAATAAATAATAAATTACGAATTCAAATATTCCTCGGATCGCATAGAGAAAATTCTTTTCCCGAAGGACGAAGAAAAAATTTCGAAAGAACGAAAATTTTCGATACTTCGACAACACTTGGTTCGTTGGAACGTTAATCCGATACTAAAATTTGTTCCCTGCGGCCGAATGGAGAAGGGAAAAAAAAGAAAAAGAAAGAGAGGGGAGAAAAAAGGCAAAATGGGCAGCCGACCCGACTCGATTGCGAAACTGGTTTCGCAGTCAGCAATACGCTGATTTATTAGTCGAAAGATCCCGTTGGAAGAAGAGGCTTGGCTGATAAACGAGCAACGGAGAGCACGGTGTCAGGCCTCGAACTCTTCAATCTATCTCCCCCGTGCTCGCGAGGTGTCGCCATTAACTTTAATACCGGCCTCATTACACCGGCTCCCCGATATTAAAGCACGGGAGACGGGATACCGAGTGTCGAATGATTAATCGGCATAATTGCATTTACCCGGATTCGGACGATCGATCGATCCTGGAAATCTCTAGACTCTTAATTGTAGGGCGTTTAAAGTCTTGCAAATCTTGACAGTCAACTTCTTGCCCGTAGAGATATATGCAATATACTTTACGATTTTCTTTATTTTCGTTGAAAAATTGCGATATCTCGCGAAGAGAGAGAAAGAGAGAGAGAGTGCCTCGTGAAAAATTTTAATAGAGATTAAAGATTCGTTACATAATCTTGTTTGAAGCACAACTTTACTCGTTTGAAAAATACATTAGATTAGATCAGACATTCGAGATTCAAAACGAATTGTCGATTACACGAATAAATCCACTATCTAAATAATTATTGAATTAATTAAATACTCTTTTTTTTAAAGCGCGAATATAATAATAATAATAATAAAGAAATAATATTTATTCCGACTCGCGTAATTGCGCCAAAGATAGATCGAGTACGATCGAGAAACGGTTTCCCTTCTACTAGAAGGGGAGGGGAGAGTCGGCAATGAACTGGAAACACCTCGTCATCCATATGAATCGAAACGATCGCGAATCGTATTCCGTGCAGGATTGCAGGTACGTGCGTGGCCAGCGTACATCGGAATCGCTTCATTTTTAAATCCAATCTGATATCGCGGGGATTTGTATGAAAGCCTGTTGATGAGGATGTCAGTGACACGTGCGTGGGGATCTGAAGAGACTCCTCGACTCTCCGGTTGTTGAAGAAATTATTGGAGTGGGTGGCGATGAATATGTGAGTGGTTTTGAGCGGCAGCGAAAGATTCAGCGTTTGCTCGCCTGTTTTCTCGTTCATCTCTCCGATCTCAGAGATATTTATCCCGTAATAATTCCGTGATAATTCGAGTCTGAATCTTTTCATCCGATCGCGAGTGAAAATAAGATCGGTCCAATTATTATTTCTCAAGATAATTAAACGATCGAAAAGAATAAAATATTTTTTCCTGGCGTTAATTTAAAAATGATTCCATTCTTATATATATATATTTTTTTCACAATTTGGTTGAGAGGAGTTTAATAGAATGATCTGATATTTGTATGATATTTTTAAACGAATGATACGAGTTGTAATGGAAAGGATATAGTTAGAATATGAGTAGAATATAGAATACGAGACTAGAATACGAATAAAGTAATAGGATATGTGGATGAAGTATGGAATATTTTATTTAAAAAAGAAAAAAAAGTACGCGACAGGAATTTCCTCTTTTTTTTTATCATTGTACCTTTTCAACTGCATCGATCATGCTCCGATTTGCATACCATCACCGCATCCATCCCGAGTCTAATTAGTTTTACAAACTTGGAGAATATACATGTTGTTTGCCACGCTTTAATTAATAACTTTATCTCTCTTTAGTTATAACTATATTTCCACATGTTTGCTACTTTTTACTGTCAAATATATTTTTCCTCTGGAGTAATCATTAAATTGTATTAAAAATTTCTTGATATATAAATATATCTTTCATTCACAATTAAATAGAATCGATTAAAACGATTAAATAACTGAATATTCTCAAATATGGAATACCACGATCGATCAAAACCAAGTCGTTCCCGTGACACTTAACTTGGTAAGCTAACGAAAATCTTCCACTCTCCCCCCTTCCCCCCCAATCCAATTAGTTGCATCTTATTTAACATAAGACACGTTTAATTCCGCAATTAAAATCCACGGCTGAATACGGCGAACCGTTTAACCCGGAAGGAGTTTAACACGCACCTGCACAAGCCTCAAACTCCTTCGAAACTAATTGGACGGGTCGAGGAGGAATAATTCAAACCCTCGAAAGAAAGGAGAGGGAGAGGGGAGAGGGAAAGGAAAGAGAGGAGGAGGAGGAGGAGGGAAGGGAAAAAAAAAAGGAAAGGAGAAACACTTTTGTTTCATCGTGCATCGCATGCATCCACCAAGCGCTGGAACCGCTTTTACCTCGCCGGTAATTAAAGCTGGATGAAATTTCTCGTCGTGGTTACAATATCTCGGCTAACAGGGGCCGAATGGTATACGAAAAGAGGCAAGAAGGAAGGTGGATGCGTGTTTAAACGCGACTGGAGATGATAATTCACGCGATATATATATATAAATATATATATGTATATTTGTGTGTAGTCTCGCGTGTGTTTGAAATCACGAGGATGCGCAGATGCACCTGTAAATCTTCAATGTTCAAACCTAAATTCGTTCCACTTTCCTCCCGTTTAAGACCTTAGCTTATTTCCGTTGGAAATTGTATTTTGCGAACAAGCTTTGGATTTTACGACGGGAATTTTTTAAGGTTCGTTTCAGAGATTCGTTTTCGAAATGAAAAAGGAAAGCCTCGTTTCCTCGCTTTCGGGGGGAATAAAGGAATCTCTCACGGCCTGATATATAATGCAATGCGTTTCCAAGCTCCGATTCCTTCTTACCTTAATAATAAGTTCATTCGTACATTTTATAAATTTATAGATGGAACGAAATCGTTTAACCTTAAATTGATTTCTTATATTGCGGGAAAAATAGACGGGATAAAGACGGAATGAAAACTGTATATAAATTATTCGTGGCGCAAAATTACCAAAGTGCGGCGTTCCACAATAAAACAAAATTGTATTCGTGATAGAATAAATAATAAATTTGCGCGCACAATAACGGGACAATAGAACAAAGAAGACGAGTCAAATTCGTAATGCAATGAAATGAACAAAAGAGGAATAATTGTCTTTCCAGTAACCACCGATAAATTCGCGCTATGGCGAGATTAAAAAAAAAAAAAAAAAAACCCCAAGAATAAAAATACTGATTACACATTCACCAAGGACAAAGGAATTAAATTACAACATCCAATCAATTCTCGACTCTCCAATATCTACAAACTTTCCATTCTCCTTAAAAAAAAAAACAAAAAAATGACATGGATCGATGATTTCTGAAATCTATATCCATCCAACATCCTCCTCCCCTCACGAGAAAAAGAAGAAACAAATAAATCGACGATCCATCCGTAATCGGCGTCAACCCTCATCCAATTACTTTTCGTGACGCAATCCCCTCGATCCAAGGATCCAATGATCTCATCTTCCTCATCGATATCGGGAGCTTCACGGGACATTTGGCCCCGGCCATCTTCATTTTCCACTCGGCACGCGAGGATTAATGCCACGGCTTAAAATGTTTGCCGGCCGCCCGCGCGAGAAACGGTCGCAGCAGCGTGTCAAGTGATGGAATTAATCGTAGATGGATCCCTGGGGGGTGGTGCATGATTCACCGGGAACCGCATCGCGCCACACCCCGTGCCGCAAAATGGTGTGCACGTTGCACACGATTATGCGAACGGCGGGGTGCGCGCGTGTCGGCTGGGAGTACGCGCGAGCGCACGCGTGACCGAGGCCTTGGCGGCCGTGCGGGATATGCGGGATATATATATATATGTACATAGGGGTGGGCGAGCCCCAATGACAGGTGGGGCCGCGTGTTGTTATTTGAATTGCAGTTGAATATCCCCGGTGATGTTCCTTGGCGAAGATCGGAAGATTGGATATAAAAAGGGGATGTATTTTTTTTTTTAAATTGTTTATTGAATTAGATGATTTTCGAAAAATTGCAAATCGACACTTTTCAAGTTTTCGAATTCCGATATTTATCGATGATTGGGTGATTTATAAGACGAAAGTGTTAAATTTGAGTAATTGTATCGATATCTTAAAATTTCTCTTCTCTAAACGAAATTTACTTATCGATAACGGAGGAGTTGAATTTTGAGAATCGAAAAAACCACCCCCTAAAGTTTCACAAAGGCGAGCCCACCCAATCGCCCCAAACAGAGCTTGGCCCCTTTCGGGTTCCTGTTCCACCCCATCAGTGGCCAACAATTCCCCGAAAATGAAGAGAATCGAGCGAGGACACGACCGAAAAGTGCAATCCACCTTGTATACTCGGCGGACGCGCCATATTGCGCCCAGCTCTCCTACTATTATTTATGAAGCGGGGTTCTCCTTCCCCTCCCCCGGTTCCTCGATCGCAATAATCGTGGCGCACCCCCTCTGATCCGTGCCACGACCCCGTGCAAGGGCCCCTTGTACGTAACCGTGCCGAATCCCTTCCGATTATCATGCCAATATTGTCCCCGGTGTGTGATCGATGCTCTTACTGTTCGCGTAGATACGACGATCCCTCGTCGGAGGAGACGAGGAGGATGTGTCGGCAGCCATGCGTGCGCCCAGACAGGGTGCGCGTGCACGTGTCTGTGTGTGTGTGTGTGTGCACGTGTGCATTAAATTCGACCGCAGAGTGTTGCGGCATATGCTGCGATACGAACGTAGTGTGCACGATTCCTACGCATTTGCATTTCTCTAGTCACCCTTGTAGCGGATATGTTTCTTCCACGGATTCATTTGCGATTCATTTGTTCCTTGAACCGCGTATTTGGAAGAATTAATTTGATGAGATAAGAAGGAGAGGAGATCGAACAGGTTTGGAAACAGTCTTAGAGTGTTTATGTGGATAGTATGGAATAAACTTGTATCCTTGGATCTTTGTGGATCGTGAAATGTTTCGTTCTTTCGATATTGCGTAGTTGATGAGATTTGATGTGAATAATATTAAAATTAGTATATTAAAATTAGTAGAAGAAAACTTGCAAGTTAAGAATTTGAGAAGTAAAATATCAAGAATTCGGGTTTTAAGAGTTGTGTAAAGATATGATATTTGGAAGATATGATATTTGGAAGATATAATATTTGGAAAATATGATTGTGTTTGGAAGATATGATATTTTGATCTAGGCTTTTTGAAATTGTAAAATTTCACTTAAATTCGATCTAAGCTGATCTTAATTTTGTCCAAGGTTTGTTTTTCTTTATCGATAATTGGATTTAAATGATTTTGGAAGATTTTGGATGGAATTGATTGTGGTCAATCTTCTTGAAAGTACTGAGAAACTGAGAAAGTATCATGGTTTAGAGGGGAAGGAATGGTGGAAGAAATTGGGAAAGTGGAGAATGGTTTCTTAGGTCAGGGTCGAAGAGAAGAGTTTACTTTTAGAAATTTCTTAAAGTTTCTTAAATTGTTCCGGGAAGAATTTTATCGAAATTGAAACGTTCAATTTATTTTTGGTTTCGGGAACTACGATTCGACTGAATTTAGAGATCCATGCGATCCTTTCCTCCCTCTTATCAATCCTTTTTATTTAAATTCCTTTTAATTAAATTAATGTTTATAAAATTTTGCTATTTTTTTTGTATTTTTAATTTGTTTTATTAACTTTTTATTACTTAATTATAACCACTATTGGAAATGTATATGTTTATTTATTTTATAAAATATATATATTTTATAAAATATGCCAATAATAATTTCCCAATGTTTCATCAACTACCTCGCAATCATCGCGTTTCGAAATAATTGAATACGCAGTTTATAATTTTACTTATACACGAGACATATCATAGCAAATGTACATTTTATAATAGCAATTCCATTATCATAAAATTTCCTTTATTCCCTCGCTCATTTATTACAAAAAGCTGTTGTTATCAAAATTTAAAATGCCGTCTATAAAACACGCGCACGTCGTATTTCTCTCTTCGACGTTTCGAAATTCGAAAAATTTCCAATAACAACAATTTATCCCCGATATTTTAAACTTCACATTACTGTTCACAAACATCAAATCGATAATTTCTACTAAATAACTATCCCTTATATTATTCACAAAGACGAGACACGATATTCGAATCAACACGTGTCGATCGATTTTCCGTCCCGATCCATCCGCGACGATCCTTCAGAACCATCCCCTCCCCTCTCTCACTCCACCATCGACGTTACAGTAATTAATAATTATATTCGAGAAAGTAGCGGCCGGTCGAAGTTATAATTACACCGAGAACAATCAACAACTAGTAGCATGGAACTTGTCGAGGGGGTGAGCCAGGGGTGGTAAAGTTCGACTACGGAATCAGAAGGAGGTGGGGGTGGGTAAGGAAACTCTGGCCGGAGTCTCTCGAGACACCGTACACCGTACACAGCTTGACAGAGAACTTTATTCCATCCAGCCTCGTCTCCCTTCTTTTTCCACCAATCCTCTCTCCACCCTCTTCTTCCTCTCTCTCTCTCTCTTCTCCTTCCTTTTCTCCTTTTTTTTTTCTCTTTTTCTCCGCAACTCCTTTATCCAAAGGTCTCGGCCCTCTCGAGAGTGTATACGAGAGAAGGCTCTGCCCCGTCTTCTTCTCCTTCGGCTCATTCAGTTTATCTCGGCCCCTTCCCCTCTTCGACGGCCGTCTTCCTGCTTCCGGCCACTTCATTCAACCGTGAAAGGAAAAGTTTGCAATGAAATAAGTAGCGAGCCGAGCCCCGGGGATCATTATGCGATCCAAACTCCGAGAGGGAGGGTGGAGGTTCCGGTAAACCGGCCAAAACCACTTGTAATCGCCGCTTCGAGCTCGGTGTAAATCCAACTCGTCCGTACGCGGGCGAGCACGCACGATACGCAAGGGGCGAGTTTCGAAAGAGGGAGGATGGGGTGTAATTAACCCAGCGGAGCTTCTTTTCCGTTTGAAAACTGAATTTTGCGACGCAAGTCGCCAGTCGACCCTCTTCTTGCCGCTGCTCGTCTTAATTATCGCCGACTTTCCCCAGATTCTGCCTGTCTTATTAGACTGTTGGAGGGTTGTTGATGAGCGTAATATCGTAACATTAAAAAAATTCGTGGTCGAACGAAACTTTTATCCTTAATTACGACCTTCTGATTACGAAAACAAATTTTCCAATCTCGTTCATCGAACGATCATTTGAAACATTGCTCTCCTTTCAAAAAGGGACATTCACGTATATCACCACATTCATTCTAAAAGATTCCAAGCATCTCCAAGTGGATAGAAAGAATATAAAACGTATTCCATAATGTAAATACTAATATCTATGAGTTTAACGAAGAACAAAGATTAGTTTAACGAGCGGCTATTTATCTGGATCGATAGATTCACGGTTGAGATCAGAGGTGGATAATTTGAAAGTAGGTCCCCTGGATTTGTTATACACTGTTTGTTACACGCCACAAAGTATGTCTGCGAGTATCTCTCTTTATTCAAGAGTGCATAGGTGATAGGCGAACGTTAAGAGAATAAGAAAGGTAAATGGAAAGGATTGGACGAGCGGTGCACATGCACACAGGATTATTTGTGGGCCGCGTTACATTATCCTCATTTAGAATTCACGCTCCCCGAGGTGTCTATCTGCTGCATGCATCTGCCGCGTATTTTCCTCCTACGAGCCACATGCAGCGGTACATGCAGCGCCACCTATGGAGAAGAGGAAGAGACGGTGCGTCCCGAAAGACGGTTGCAACGAAGGCCAGTGTGCAATAGAGGCCAGTCCTGATGGGACAATAATAATGTTGTCTGGTTAGTTTGTTGCTGGTATGCCGTTTGAATGCATACGAGCCCTGTGATACGGGTAATTTCGTGGTAAAGGGTGTGCTTTCCAGCTGTTTGATTTTGGATAGACAGGTTGATAAATTTTGTAGCAGTTGGTTGGCATATTGGAATCATTGCGTTGGGTCGAATGTCTGATGAGTTTTTGATTTTTGGGGATTTTTTATTGTCTAATAATAGGAATAATTGTAAGTAATTGAATAGGTTCTGATAATTTTGATGAATTTTTTTAGGAATTGGGATGGAATAGAGTGGTAGATTAGAGTTATTTTTCGATACTTTTATTTTTTTCTTAGAACAAAATATGGTTGATGAAGGAATTATTGGATAATAATTGTTTGCCGAGTAGAAGATTGATCATCATGAAACGAAGCTCTTTATTCTTCGTAAGCGAATGGCTTTCAACGATGTCAACCTAATCGATCGAGTTCAAGTGGTTACGTGTCGTTTTATGATCGTCAACTTGTTACTGCGCTACAATAATACCACTTTGTTCTCTTCTCTTCGTTGCAACGTCAACAGTTTCGTTTTCTGCTTGCGTAGCTGAACCGATCATCTAATTGGTTTCCACGAATACATTCCATTATTGGAATTTTAAAAGGGAATTTATCCAAACTTCCTTTCAAATATCTTTCGAAAAGAAAATTAACGATCCGAGGGATTAAAAACTGGACTTCTTATCTGCATTTTTTGCAATTCAAAAATTTCTCGCTTTAAACGTGGATCAAAAATTACCCATCATTTTCCAGACCCATTTAATTTTAATTTTAATAACCGTGCATCCATCACTTGTCAAACTTTCCCTCGAGCATCTTTAAAATCCTCCGGAAGAAACAAAGAAGATTAATGATCTAAGAGATCAAGAATTGAATTTCCATCACTTTTGCAATTCAAAAATTCCTATTTTTCACGGAAACTACCCGTCCTTAATTTCAACACCTACACATCCTTCAAACACCCTCAAACTCCTTCAAAACAAGGAAAAAAACAAAATCAACGCTCCAAGAAAAGAAGAAGAAAAATTGAATCTCTCGTCCCGTGGAATCCAAAATCATCGCAAATTCTTTGCAAATTCAAAATTGGCGCGAATCCTATGCTGATTCGAAATTGCCCATCATTTTCCAAAACCGCGAGATATCGACGCACAGCCGAAAACACACTCGTGGTTACATATGGATGACCGCAGGAGGGGCAAGGGGGAGGGGGAGAGGAGAGAGAGAAGAGAGGGTGGAGGTCCGAAAACGGAGAGGAGCCGCGGATTCTGCTTAACATTCAGCCCGACACGCTCGCTGATTGGCTATTAATTATCCGACCGACAAGAATAACGATTAACTTGGCCGTATCGCGTGTTTGTTCGCCGCAAACCCCTTCCCCCCCTCGATCCTTCTCCAGTCTGGCGCGGATCGATCGTGGATCAACGAAAAGGGGGAAAGGGCCCTGTGTACGCGTCGTAAATCAAACGCGTCTCGCTCGTAAATTCGCCGCGGCGCGGGCCAACTCATCGTTCGATCATCGATCGGTTACCGGAGGGGTTCGAGAGCGGTTTCCAGCTCCTTTTCTACCTGGGGAAATAGAGAGAGAGGGAGAGGGAGAGGGAGGGGGAGAGGAAAAAAGGGGGCCACGGTAATTGAGAAGTTGCTAATTGATTCGGTGATGGATAGCGATTTTAGCGAGCGGCCAACAGGAAAAACTTGACGTTAGACCCGAGGAATGCGAGCCAGCTACCGGCCGAGATCCGGGGGATAAGGAGGTGGTTAATCGATGGTAGAGGCTTGTGGTTAAGCGAGTCTTCGAGTCTGCTGTTCTTGGATCTCGTGGATTTTCCATGAACGTGGCGAGATTCTTGGGTGGTCCGTGCAGGGTAGGAAGATAATTACGTCCAAGGGGTTTATTTTTCGTATTGATTCTTCTTCAATCTTTGATACCATCTTCCTTTTTTTTTGATGATGATGAAGAAGAACGTTTTGTCGAGAGTAGTGATTGAGACTGATTCGATGTAAGTTGTACGAGTAATCGATGCTTGTTTTAGAGTTATGATAGATTAGGTTTGTCGTTGGATGATCTATGATGATGAAAAGGTGATCAAAATTTGTTCTATTTCTTTTCCCTGCTTCTTGAGGATCTTCTATTTTCGTTCAATTGTGGTAATTT
This sequence comes from Apis mellifera, assembly GCF_003254395.2. Taxonomy (NCBI): domain Eukaryota; kingdom Metazoa; phylum Arthropoda; class Insecta; order Hymenoptera; family Apidae; genus Apis; species Apis mellifera. The sequence goes on from NC_037645.1 coordinate 4,954,802, forward strand.
ACGATGACGATATAGCCTGGACAATTAGCAAATTGTTATGATAATTGTCCCTCAACTCGAGAGGGAAGAATCCCACAAATTATCTACAATCGTAGAATATATCCATCTTCAGCAATTACACTTTGAAATATCGAAATATTCTCTCTTTGCATTCGCTTGCAAATATCGAGAAAGAAATAATAATCCCGAAAATATCCGATCTAAAGATACCGATTCGTTCGTTTAAAAATGGCGAGAGCCTTTTTTTTCCTTTTGTATATCGATTCCTACTCGACATTCAACGTCTTTTAATTACTCGGGATCGTTTATTCCTCCGTGAAACTGCGAACTCATCGTCGGTGAGGGGGGGATGCTGTCTTGGACACCCCCTCCCCTCCCCCTCCCCTCGTCGGCTTTAAATTTCATGGCGGAGTGTCGTAAACGGTCGAGGGGAATCGCGATAATATTGGACGGAACGGCTGCTTGGAAACGATAATTAGCAACCGTGGAATTACGAGGAGGCGACCATTCCGCTTTATGAAGCCGTGGCTGGACCGATACGTTTATGCCCGGACCACAGACTTATGCTGCCACTCTCGATGAACGATTATATGGCGATAAGCGACGATATACGACTCACCTGTGTCGCCGATTCGTGTTTCTTCCATTACTCCCCCCCTCCAATTTCGATTTCTCGTGGAGAGGATGAGAGGATTTCTCGATCGAATGGTTTTCAGAAGGAGGAAGGGAAGAATTTTGGAATGCATATTATTGAAAAATATTCGGGAGATTTTTGGAGAGATTTATTAGAGATTCGATGAAATAATTATATGAGAAAATAACGCGTTACGTTTGATTATTATTATTATTATTATTTTATAAATTAGCGGGTTTTCCATAATAATATAAAATATTTGTTTAAGGGAGAATGTAAATTTGTAAAATGATATCCGGGTGTAAAGTAATGGTTGATTTGTTCATGATTTTGTTAATCGTAATTTTATTCTATATTTATTCGCTATATACGCGAAGAATAAATTGAAAACTGGCGGAGTAGTTAAAACAAATTTGGGACAGGATAATTTATCGCGTAACGTAGAATCATATTTGTTATTGCAATTTATGAGATATTTGTTTATGAGATTTCAGGGGAGATACGTTTGAAATGAAATATTATTAAAACTTTAAATTCAATTTAATTTGTAATTAAATCTGCACCATGCAAATGAAGTGTACTTTAATAACTTTATATTATAGTTATTACAATATTCGAGTTATTTAATGAAAGTGAATAAAATAAATGAAATGGAAGTGAATTAAAATTTCCTGTTTATTTTTGCTCTTTTTTTTTTTTCTTTTTCCTTTTTGACTTTTATAATTAACAACTTATGAGATTCGAGATACAAAAGATTAATAAATTTATCGTAAAATATTCGCACGATTCAATAGGAAAAATAATACAAAAGAATACGTAACACGAGATACATATTTAATTACGAAATATTCTTTTAATATAATATCAATATCGATAAGCAAAGAACATTTTAAACTCTTCTTCTATTTCTCAGTTACGTTAAATGAATTATGATAATGAAATTGCAATATAAAGTATTTACAAATAATCATTTCACGTCGATAGAATTATTAAAGATTTCCATAAATAATTTAGCGAAACGTAGACTTCTTAAACGCGTCATTATGTATTCATCTCGTTTATAAATTAACCGGTTGATGCAAATTTTATTGCATTCTTCAATAGACTACTAATTTAAAATTACCTTCACCTAATTATTTATTCCCTTTCTCTGAAACTTCGCAACTATTCGCTTGTTCTATCAAAACTTCTTTAGTCCGACGTAATTTCTCAAGTATTCCAATTTCAAGATTAAAATGCTAATCTTTGAGGATCTTAGGGGATACTAACGCGTGTGAATTTTCGTTTCAATTTTTCGTTAATTCAATCATGATTTGAAAAGATAATCGTGTCAGAAAAATAAATAAAAAAGAAAAAGAGATGTCCTTTAAAAATAATATTATTAGTCAGAAATATTATTTACTGATAATTAAATATTGTGTAATCCAATTTCTGTATAATATTTTTCTAATATTTTTCTTCTTTCTACGCGCAAATAACCTTCACGTTTTATTTTTCGTTTAATCTAAAAATTATATTTGGCATATATTTTCGAATGAATCGGATATTTGTTTGTTTAACCAGAAATACGATTTCATGGGGATCGGTTAAGAGAGAAATTTATATCGTTATACAATGTTCTTCGCAAATATTTTTCAATATTTATCCTTCTATCGTTCTTTCTTTCTCACTTTCTCTTAAAAAAAAAAAATAAATAAAATCGAAATCACCACACGGAAGAAAAAATAAAATCTAGGTAGGATCTCGCACCGAATATTCGGTTACCATGACCCACTTAATAAATTCCATCCCGAAAGAGGAGTAAAATCTCCCAAAATCCACTTCAAATCTTTCCAATTAAAAGACCGATAAAACCGTGCAATCTCAAAATTGGCGAGGATATATCCTCGTGCTAAAAATTCGCGAGGGGAATTCGTGTAATCCAAAAGAAGAAAAGTTCGTTGTGGAGGGAAAGTAGGTCCAGGATTTCGAGTCATTAACCGTTTAAAACCGCGCGAATCCCTTTGACTCACTCTCTCTCTCTCTTTCTCTCTCTCTTCAACTATCCATCGCCGTCACTAGCTAGCTTTAATTAATTTTTTCGCTTACCTTTTCTTTTTTCTTTTTTTTTTTTTTGCGCTCGCGAATCTCGATTCGATGAAAATTCGCGCGATGTATTTACCGAACGTCACGTTTTCCAATTACGCGATATCGCTTGATGCCCTCCTCCCTCCCTCCTCCTCGTTTTAATCGCGGTGAATATTAAGCCGCGTTAAAAAAACGATGAATAACACACTTGCACCACCGGGTACCACTGGCACACAGAAATGATATATCGCGTGTTTCCAACCACGGTTTCCACGGTATTTTAATTGCAACGTCTTTCGCAGCATCGTTTCGCCCGTTGTAAAAATCTCGCTGCCAATCCTCTTTCCACTTTCTTCTCTCTCTCTCTCTCTCTTCCTCTTACAGGTGAAGTCGCATATAACGAGCGACGAAGAGAGACGAGAGAATCGTAAATAGCGCGTTAGAAAAGTGGGACCGAGTTGATTTTCAACATCCGCAAGATGGCAGGATGGTGGTAGTGGCGCAACGCGCTCTCGCGGGGATCGTCGATTATCAATTTCTTCGGCTGTCGCCATTAAGCATTACCGGTGAGCCAACGACGAATTTATGGATACCTCGAACGTATCGCGTTGCACCGTTTTCTGTACAGTTATATAGCCGACCGTTTGCACGCTCGTCCGTCTCCCCGTGTATAGCGGGTGTCTCGTAAATATCGGTTTATTGTGAGGTCTCGGTTATCGAGACGATTGTGTGTCTCGATTGTAAATATCCAGGTAGGGGGCGGTGACGGGAGCTCGTTCGAGGGATAGGATTCTCGGATATACGATCGAAGACTTTCCGTTTGTTTATTCGGTGGGCTATTTATGAAGTTTCCGTGACCGTTTCGCGATACATTGTGTAAATTTCGTCGATGCTTCTTCTTCTACATGGTACATGGGATGTATTATGGGAGTTTTATGCAAATGAAATTACCGTGCAGATATTTGACAGAGAATGTAAAATATGAGAAGTGTGAAATGGCAAGTTTAATTAAACTTAAACTATCTCGTTTAGAAATATCAATTTCATTCACCGCCGTGCATCTAATTTGCTTCCAGCGACTAGCTTATCGAAGACAAAGAATCTCATGCTCCCATCTTAATCCCATCGATAATTTTCATCAGTTTTTCTAATTATTTTACAATTCCTCGAGATGTCATCCACACCGTTAAACAAAATTCCTTTCGTAATAATATATACAATAATTTTTCAAATCGTCACTTATGATGTCACATGTTTTAGAAGCCATCGCGCGTATCGTCCCATTATTTCGTCTCCCATCTCCGCAACCGCGTTTTCAGCACGAAAATGTTTCCTCCTGCGGCTGTTTTGCATGTCCAAAGCCGGTAGCCAGTATGCAAAGCGTCTCACGTGCGGTAATTGCGGCAAAGAAACCTACGTGAACCCGGTTCACGTCCCGTGGACGACGCTTCGGCATTCGAATTGCGTCTGGTCAGATTTAAAGAAGCGGTGGGACCGCGTTTCCACGTGATCCTGCGCCCTGTGAAAAGGGGAGGGAATGGGCATGGTGACCGGTATGTCCCGTCCCCTCGCACGTCCAGACCCGTGTTACTTACTCGCGCGAAAGTAATTCCGTATTTACTTTGACGCTGGCGGGTAAATTAACACCCGAGGCACGTTTTACGAGCAATTTGCCGCACTTACGTGCGCCCTTACATAAGTCGGCGTAAGTACGGTCGACGTGAGCGCGAGCCCCCCGCGTGACGTTTCAACAAGCGCCGTACCGGCGACGTGTCCTTTCCAAGGACGACGAAATTACGATCTTCCCTACCTCTTGATGAAAGTGCGCCGATCAGAAGTTCGGCTACGTACCTTGAATGCAACCAATCCGATCCTTTAATGGAGGACCGTTCCAACGATCAATGGATCTCATGGATGCATCTTGGGTATATCTGTTAGTATCTCTCGAATTTTAATTTCATTACGTGGATATATGGTGTATTCGTTTGAAGAAGAATTATTCCAGAAGTTAGGATGTTTGAGTAGAGGTTCTTACAAAAGCTGATCTTTCCGGTCGATTGATTAAAAAGAAACGTTCGTGTCGAGCGAAACTTTCATCATCGTCGAAGAGATTTTCGAGTCAGGTTGCTCGTTTCACTTCGTTAAAACTTTTCGCATGCGGGGAAGCAAGCTTGTCGCGAAACTACGTTTCATCGTCTTACGAGCGAATCTTGGATCGCGCGGCGCCCACTTTTACTTTTTTCCGGCGTGTGTATGCACGGCCGAGTATGCTCGTTAGCTCCAACTTCCTCGAGCAAAAGAGCTCGTTTTCGCCGCTAATTTCCTTTAGGCGGGTACGGGTGATGGAAATTTCTAGGTGGCCCGGTTTAATAAGAAATTCCACGCGAGCTCGTGTTACCCACGTGACGTTACATGCTCTTAATACCCAATTTTCAACCGGTCAATTTCCAACCAACGGGGGAACCGTTGAAACGGTTCCTTCTTTCTTCCTCCTGAAAATGCTCGGAAGAAGCAATCGTGCGACGATTACGAGGAGCATGATCGTTTCGGATTATTCCCACGGGGGCGTTCGTTAAAAGTAATCGACCATCTTGTAATAACGCGCGTAACGTGAAATTACGACTGATTCGTTTTTCGTTTGGATAATATATTTTTATTGGGATAGTAAAATTTGATAAAAGTTAGGAAATGATAACTGGTAGATTAAATCGTTGACACTTTTCTAGGGGATGAATTATAAATTTTTGCGATTCGAAAAATTTCAGGCATAAAATTTATATTGTATTTATAATTGTATTATATAATTTATTGTTCATTTTGATAGAATAAATTTTTGGTATTATTTTTGGCTTTTTGACAAAATGGAGCTGATGGATTTATATCCTTTAATTAATGAAAAAAATTCCAGTATGTGTGAAAGGAATATTCATTCTCGTTTTATAATAACATTTCTAGTTTTTAGATAAATTTTTTCATTTCCTACATCCTTCCAACTTATTTTCAGAGATTGCGAATAATTTTTATCTCGTAGAATAATACATTATTGATATGAAATATTTACAACAGAAAAATTGTCAATTATTTATAATCTGTCTAACGTACACATTATTATTTATTATTAAAATATGAATAATGAAAGGATATTCAATTCCTTTTTTATTTCATCGATATCAAAATTGAAAAAAATTCTATTTTTAATATTCATTCTTCGTTTCTATTTCTATTCCTGTGTTGCTATATTTTATGAGACATTTTCTGTAATAGAATGACCCGAACAAGTGAAACAGAACAATAAAATCACGCGATGATATAAAAATAAAAATAAAAAAAGAAAAAAGGAATGAAAATGAAATAGAATATCGGGTCAGAAGAGGAATTGTATATAACGGACAAATGAAAAGTTTGAAAAACGAAATATATATTATACACGTTGAAGAATTCTGTAATTATGTGGAGACACGAAAGTGAGACACGAAATAGTGCGACAAATCAAAGCGGAGATGCAAAAATGTTTGATGTAAAGTGAAACATGAACTCAGAGGAAGTTGTAACAATAATGAGGCGTTGTAAAAAAATTTGTACATAGCAATGAAATCCAGTGTATATCGCATAACAATGTGATCTGCGTGGTGCAGAAAAGATGTATCAAAGCGGACGAATAATACAAAGGTAGGAGAAATTTTGTAACGAAGAAAAATGTTACAGCTGTTCCCAAAAGCATTCGACATATTTCTCGATAAAAAAAATATGTATTTATTTCAATGACAAAATTTCAAAAAGAATGACGTAATGATGATAGTTATTTATTGAGATTATTACGTTATATTGTTAATTTTATATTGAAAAATTGATTTTTAAACGATTTAATAACGATGACATTATATTTATTAAATAAAATGACATTAAATAAAAAAATGTATTGTTTCAAATTGGATATTTCAAAAAAGGAAATTTCTTTCAATTTTCTATTTTCACGTGAAAAGATTTTTGATTAAAATTTTTTTGAATAAAATTATACCAATCTCAAAGAAAAATCCTCTGGAGGAAAGAAATATTCGGAAAAATTAACAAGCTCAATTTCATTTTCCTAGAAACGACCTATTAAATTCGCTCAATATTCACGCAAAAAAGAAAATATGAGAAAAAAGTGAAATAAAATAAAATTTTAATCAATCATACTCCTATAAAAACGTATGCATATGAAGCGTATTTCCCGCAACGAGAATGAAACCCGTTCACTCAACAAATTATTCAACACGTGTCCCAACAAGAGTTCGCGATCATTCTTCTCTATTTCTGCCTCTAAATGCCTCGCAACTGAATTATGCTTCGACTGAATCGAGAGAGAAGGAAAGAAAAAAAAAAAAATTGAATCAACCTAATCTAAACCTACGACTACGAGGAAGAATGCGGAAAAAGCACTTGGACGCAACGAAACGAAACTGTTTACCCAACGAAATTGCCAGCAAAACGGAAGCTCGTGTTAGCGCCCAGGCAGCTGGCAATAAACGCAGCTCTAGAATCATTATTCGGGCATGAAATTAACAGCGAGCTCGCATCGATTATCCGTGGCTGGATTTCGCGTCGGTCGAGCACGCGAAGAGTGGAGAGAGAGGAGAGGGAGGAAAAAAAAAAGAAAAAAAAGATTCAACGATGCTTCTTTCTGCATGCTTTTCTTCCGACCACTTCAACGAGCAACAAACGAGCAAGCAAGCACACGTTTCCGTGAAACTTGGCTGATCCATTACTCCAACCACGAAACTTGGATCACGCCTACTTCCTGGCCCTCGAGGTCTTCCGGCCAGTTTCGAGGACTTCTGACGATCTCGGTTTTGTCAGATTTTTTCTTTGGAAAAAATTATTCGAGTCAATTTAATATCTTCCCTCGTTGCCTGCTTCCCTTTCACAATTTTGAAGCGGTTTCAAGTTCAACCGGATCCACTCTTTAAACGATTGTTGAAAGTTTGCCAAGTTGTACGTCCATGTTTTTTTGTGACCTAACTTTTCTCGAAGATTGTATCAATCCGTAAGAAAAAGAATATCGACAATCTTGAAAAGAAATTCAATCAACAAATCATCATATCTTGCAAAAAAAAAAAAAAGAAGAAAATTTAACAAACAGCTCTTCCATATGCATGAACGATTGAGCAACGCAAGCGCCACCTGGCGGCGTGTCGTCGAAACGGAAGAGGTCACCGCATCCACCGCACTCGTTGAAACATTCACGAGCATAACGTGGTTAATTATCGCGGTTAATTAGCGCCGACTATCCTCCCCCCTTTTTATCCAACCGATCGTACGTACATTCGCCCGAATACATTTCCACGAAACACGAAAAAAAAAAAATAAAAAAAGAAGCAAAGGATTTAACATTCAACATTTATCCAAACTCGAAAGCGAAATTGCCAAGCGATTTAATCGCGAAGGAAATTAGCCCCCGCAAATTTATCCCCGGTTATATCCCCTTGAAAGAGGCACGGGGTACAACGATCGGCAATTACTTAATGGAGGGGGAGGGGGAGAGAGTCTCGAATCCGGAAATACGGACGGCCATCAGCAGTTACGAGACGTCGTCGTGTCACCGTTGGATGGCTATCGTTAACATGCAGCAAGATTTGGCCAGCGCCGCACCGGGGCCGGTGGTGGCACAATATAAATTTCGCTGTTAACGAGGTCCCTCGTAACGACGCTACCCCCTTGAACCAACATACTGCGTCGTATCGTACGCCGCTATCTAATAAACATACATAGGGTTAATACACACAATAATATGTAGCGCGGCGACACGACGGTATAAACCTGCCCTCCCCCCCGTAGCATTTGTGCAGCCGATACACCGGCATCCTGGGCGAGATGGCGCTTACCTCCTGTGTAACAGTGTGTAAGCGCGGCCTGTCTGGGGGCGAATTGGATAGAGAAAGAGGGGGCGGAAGAGCAATTTCGGAAGTCGTTTCAAGGGGAATAACTGCGCCCGCAAAGGAGCTGGCTAGGTCGCCTTTATTCGACCGAAATCTCGGGTATGGGCAGAGAGAGAGAGATTTCTCTCGATATTGCGTAGTGTAAGGGATCCTCCTACGGTCTGTTAACGGTGAATATTTTTGTACACGTGTATAATGGAAGGATGACGAATCATTTTTTTTCTTTTGAACACGTTTTTTGGATCCGTTTTTCGCCACTCATTCTCTCTTTCATTCTTTTTTGAAAAATTGGTTCTTAATACCAGCCGGTTAACATTTCAAAAGAAGTTAATAAAAGATATTCCAAATTTCATCCAAATACAATTCTTGAGTAATGACCAGAAGCATTAGGAGTACAGCATTAAATCATGCTTATCGAGAACAAAGTACAACCCGTATCCCTTAAAAAGGAAAAAACCGTAGAGGAGTATTATCCAACGGTTGCCACCACCGCCGGCCAATTACTCAGCCTTAAGAACAATCTCCTCGGCCGTTCCTCCAACGAGGAACACGACGTTCCGTTCCGGAATAACAATCGCAAGGTTTAATGCAATCAGATGCGCGCAGCGTGTCCAAAACGTCCAAAGCGACCGGTTTACACGGCGAGATACGTCTCGACAGATTTTTCCACCGCGGACACGCTGTTATGTTACAACAACCCGGTTCCGACGAGTTGAAACGAGACGAGATAAATATCCCTCCCCCCCTCCCTCCTCGTGCGAGCAAAGCTGCAACGCGTTACACGGTAGCGGTTTTTCCTTTACACACCAGCGTACAAAGATGCATTCAAGTATAAGTGGATGCAGTTGCGCCAACTGCTACGCGTCGAGATAACGGCGAGATTCCACGGCTTATTGAGAGATCGGCAGTAAAGCGTGGGGCAAACCGTGTTTCCGAGCGCGGATGGATGGATGGAACACCGCTGGAGCGTTATCGATGAAACTATACTCGCCTGTTTTACGAACCCTTGCCTCGCGATACGATTCAACGGTTGCGCTTCTTAATTTTACGCTTTGCATAAACTTGTATATCGGAGCCGGGTGTGTAAAGGGACCAAGGGATATTGGATTCGGCGGAGAACGGCGTCTCTCTGAATTGTTTACCACGTTTGGGGGTGCTAAACAAGTCGTTTCGGGTATTGGAGAATCGAGGAGGAACGCGAAAGTGGATCGGTTGATGGAAATTGTAGAATTTTGCAGAAATTCCATCTTTGTGTAATTGGCAAAGTCGTTGTTGCTCGGATATCTCGTTAACTCTTCCCTTCTTGCTCGTTACATTCTCCTTCTCAGTATTTTCTTCTTCTAATACGACACCATTGTCTCGGCTAACGCAAAGTAGACGTTCAACATCGTCTTGCTGGAATTCTTGAGGATAACAATTAAAGAACGGAAGTAAAAGGAGAGAGAAAAGAATTGTATCTTTACGAATATATTTCGCTATCATTCGTTATAATTAAATAATCACGATTATAGTCAATTCGAAGAAAGTCGAAGTAATCTGAAATAAAAACTTCGATCGAAGTAGCCTCGCCTCCTCGAAACCTCCACAACAATTAAAAGAATCCCTGGAAAGAATTTTTAAACGGAATAAGAGACGAGGGGAGGCGTTCCAATTAACGAAGCTATATTTAATATCGAAGCGTAATAATATCCCGCCGCATCTGTTCGAAAAACTTTAACTGCTTTAATCCGCATCTGCGACTCGCGTAAGACAGAGCCGCGACAGAGGCTGGGCCGCTTTCATTTAAGCCCAGAAATTGGAATAAAAGCAGAACGCGCGCGCGCGAGACTCAATTAACCTCAGGCAAATATTTAATTACAAACGCAAATCTTGCTCCTTGCTTCGGTTTCCTCCTTTGAGGAGGTGGAATGGAAGGAGGCCATTCAGACCGGCACAGACGCGGCGTCTCTGCTTGCACGCAGTTTCCGGTTCCCCGACTTGCCGTTTGAATGCGATCGTCGATGAGGAGGGGTTGGAGGGGGGGAAGGAAAAAGTGGAAGAGAAGGCTAAGGGAGAAGAAGTAAAAGAAGAAGAATCGGGCAAACGAAGGAAACCGCCAGATTTCTCTTTCTCCGATTTTGCCAACCAACTGCGCCATTAATCGAGGATCGTCTCGTAAAAGATAAACGATTAACGTTGTGCTGTCGTCCGTTTCGACTTCGTTATTAAGGTTTAATTATTTCCTGCCTTCTAAAAAAGGTATCGATTAACGAGGAGGAGGAGAACTTGCTCCTCCTTTTCCTTCTTTTGAAAATGCTTGCGAAAATGGATGGATGTACACGCAAATATTCAATTTTTTTATTGTTATTTCGTGTGAGTTACGAGCAAGGTTTAGATAATTGGTTGAAATTGCGTGGCTCGTTAAGATGTTTTTTGCGTTCTTGTTCATTTCTGTATCGAATTTCGGTGGTAGGTATTTTCGCTTTATTTTCGGCGGGGAAATCGGGAGTTTACACAAAGGGTGAGCAAAAATGATAGCCAAGCTTCTGCATTTTCCCCAGACCACTGGTTCTTTCCGCAAACCACCAGTTATCTCGCAGCGCGCGTGACACGCATCCCCATCGAGAAATAAAAAAAAATATCTTCCTTCCCTTCCCTAAACTTCCATTATTTTCTAATAAAAACTTCTGAAATAAAAACTAAATAATAAAATTCGTTCGAGGAATATTCAATCGATCTTTCTGCATATTAATTTCTTATATTAGCTTCTGATGTCTTAAAATTTTTTCTTTTTTTTTTTTATCAAATTGACAGCATTGATTTCAATTATCGTAAATTCAATTATCCATTCGAGAAATTTTTTATTTCTACGAATTTATTCTTCGCCTCGTAAATTTTCTATCTTTCAATTAAGGAACCGATTGAAATCTATAAGTTTGCAACACCCTGTACATGATGGCAGGTCGCGCATAGTTGGAAATTTTACAAAGGCAGTACCGGTTAGACGGGGTTAGCCTTCGGCCTGGCAACGATTCCGATCCCCTGTATCCCCCGGCAGGTGTACGGCATCACGTCCCATAATTTACGTATATAGGGCCGTTTTCGACCTTTTTACACGAGCTTCCAGTGTTCCGCCTACGGGCCGCCGCTCTTGCATTTGCGGATTCGAAGTTTGCTGGAGTGGCGGAACGAAATCCTTCCAACGATATCTTCATCGCGTTTCTTTTCTCTGGCTGGATATCGAGAATTCTACTCGAGAAGAATTCTACTCGAAGGCAGAAAACTCGTGTGCACCAGGATTCCATTCATGGGTTAAAAATGGGTGCAAAGGCGGAAGATCGACAGTGAGAAATTCCGATGATTCTTCACGATTTTCATTCGAAGTCGAATAAAACCTCGAAATTTTTTCGTAAGATAGAAATCTTTGTACAATCTTCCTAAATGTTTATAACTTTTTTTTGATTCTTGTAATCTTTTGATAGTAAAATTTGGAATGCATTAAAGTTATCGAAGAATAGGTAAAAATGTTTTGTGTTAAATATAAAGAATGGAATGGAAATTGTTCAAGTTTTTATATCCCTTTTTCAATAATGTTACTGTTTTATTTTATACCTATAACATTTATTCTCCCTTCTGTACGAGGGAATAATCAAAGCGAGGAATAAGAATACCGATGACGGGTCAAGTATGAAATTGGAAGAAAAGAAATCTCGAGCGTTCAAAGTACGTTTCGCGTGGCAGAAAGATGTCCCGTAGGGTCATCTCGAGGATCCGCTGGAGCGTGACTTTAGTCGAACGAAATTAAGTGTATTCCGGATGGAACGCCGTTCCATTTTCGAAGTGAACGATATTTATGGAAGCCGGTCGCCATGACTGTTCGCGGAAAATTAAAATTATCTGTCAGCGGACACATGGCGTTGAGAGTTTTAAAGGGTGAAACGAATTGCTGTAACGAGCTGGATCACGCGTTTAAACGCTACATTTCCAATCTCTCTTGTTTCTCTTGTCTCTCCTCGATCTCTTCAAATGCAATGAATGAATCACGTAATGACGCTTTTTTATGACAATGCTCAAATTGTTTCGAAACAACTCGTATTTCAACTTCTTAAGATTTTTCTCTTTTCCTCTTTCTCTTCCATTTTCTTTCAAACAATTTACTGTCAATCAAACTTTCATTACGAATCGCACGTTAATAAACAATTATCGTAAAATCTGTTTCCATTGCAACATATTTTGGCACGTGTACTATATTTCTATTCCGTTGTATAAGTTGCTTCACCATATTACGAAACTTTGTATGCGCTTTTGTACGAATTATTGCGAAAGTTTTTCCCCAAATTTCACGATGGTTATCCCATATTAATATCGCGGCTATCCAAATACTAAATTACAAAGGATATTCACTTATTTCTTTCTTCAAATTAGAATTTATATCTTTTTTAAAAAATCGAGGAGGAAGGTCAAAACAGTTGCAATCTTTCCAATAATATTCCTAATCATCGAATTTACTTTCAAAAAACGAAACGAAATTTAACGAAGTCGAACAACTCGATACATAAAACATATCCATATATACACTTCTCTTCAAAGAGGAGTACTTCATCCTCAAAGATGTCACGTGTATATATATATATAAATATCGGCCAAAATACCGTGAAACGAAGGAAGAATTCGATCGTGGTTACAGAGGGAGAAGGTTAAAGAAAATACAGAACGAGAAACGTGAGCGAAGGGAAAGAAAGAAAGAAAGAGAAACTGTGGAAATCAAAAAGCTCTCGAGCCTCTATCGTCGGATGGCTGGTTCCTTGATCCTTTGGATCGTCCGCGTTAAAAGGCCCTTCAGAAATCTACATGGAAATTGCCAACCTGCGCTCGGGTTTCACAAACGCTTCAAAAACGTCGGAACGTAACGATTTCCTGGTGGTCCTCGTGGGGGTTGGAAAGAAACGAGACAAGGGATTGGTGCATCGCGCGGCGCGAAAAACCATGAGGTGACTCGTTTCCTATCGTCACACGTGGTGGAAAGGGACTCCGCGGATAGAGAGGATCGTTAATAAATCTTTCCTCTCGGCCTCGGGAGAGAACTCATCCGTCTAATCTCTTTTATCCACACTCGTTACTCGCGCAGAGGTTCTCATTGTCGTTTCTCCGAGATCTTTTTTCTTTTTCACTCAATTCATTCTTTTTCTCTTTGGATCTGGATACGTTGTGCGTGAGAGAGAATTATTCGCAAGAACAAAAGGTAAAAGGGATCATAAGGAAACGTTAATTGTAAATAGTGATTTTGAAAATTTCGATAATTGGAAATTTATGAAAATTGTAATATTTCATAGAAGTTGTATTATTATTGCCTTTTGATATTTTATCGGATGAATAAATGTTTTGTTAAATTTAATGAAAATCTGAGAAGAGATAAAGATTGATTAAAGCGTATTTTAAAGTATTAAGCAAATATTTCTATTCTCTAATGAATGATCCATATCTGTAATGCGATTTTTCTTTAGAAATTATATCGCGGTATTTGTATTATATAATCCCGAAAGTAAATTATCGCGAAATTTATCGTTTCTTTCCCATCTGAAAGTAAATTATATCCGTCCCGTCGGATTAAATGTATGTACCTATCTCACGAAATTCAATTGGAAAAATTTTAATCGGTAAAAACAGACCAAGTATCGGAGCAATTACCAAACTACCCGTAACAACACGTTTCGAAACAAAACCAGACAACGAAATTATTTGCTCGGTTAATTAGCCGAAAGTATTTTGGCCCGGCTGACCTACAGTTAAGCCGATTAACGAGAATTTAAATCGCGATACGATATATACAGATTATACAAATCAACGAGCCGTGCGATGATTTCACGGTTCAGGGATTCGTTGTTCAGGAATTATATATGTATCTGTATCTGGTTATAATCCATTGAAGATGCGCGATAAAATCGTAGAAGGTGTCACAAAGGTGTTTTAATAAACACTTCGAAGAATGTAGACTATTTGGAAAACAAATCGAGACTTGGAGAAAGATTATTCCATGACAAAATTCACGAAGAAATTTAATTCGATTATATTTCTCAGGAATCCTTCAAAAGCACAGAGATCTAATTAGTTACTTAGATCAAATTGACTTGAAATTAAATTCGATAATAATTTATTATTTTTCTTATTATTAAGTTTGTCAAGTTATAAGCAATATCTATCTCTCATTCCGTTCAATTCAATCACTATTATAATTGCTTACAACTCCATCGAAGATATTCGTACAAAGATACACAGAATGATATGAGAAAAAAATCACAAAGTATTCCAAATATATGGTATGCATTATTTGACGAAGGAAAGGAAGAAGAGGAATCGATAAAAGAAAATTTCTATTTTAAGCTCCATTTCTTTAATCATAAAAATTGTACAACTTTTGCACTTACTTATCCTCCTAGAATCTAAGAAAGTGTCTCACGAATGTATACTCTGTCACATATTGTCCAAAACTGTCTTGCAAACAATATCGTCATACAGTATCTCGTAACATCTTGCAGCACAACATAACTAATAACTGCTAACTAAATAATCTAGTCGATTGGTGTTGAAAAGACAACAGAATATTTTTAATAAAACTAAAGTATCTAGTTACTTTACGCGGGAGGCGGAAGTGGGTGTCTACGATCGACTTGCCTCTGGGCGACCTACCGTTTAATTCCGATCCTCTTTGACGCGAACGAGCTATGTTCCACGCTCGTTTCATGCTTCATGTGTATTCAAGCCGTGCGCCATTCGCGCAGGGGATCGTCTTTATTGAGTCAAGCCTTTGGATAGATCACTATTTAAACGTACCACTCGAAGAGGGGAGGCGGTGTAGTTTAATACGATTTTCTGGATTCGACGTTACGAATCTCCCTCTCTCCCTCTCTCTCTCTCTCTCTCTCTTTCGTTTTCCATCAATCCTCGCGTCCTTCCACGTCCTCGTGTCCTTTCGACTTGTCCATCGGTTCACCCCTTTGAAAGTGCAATCGAGAGAGTCGTTTAACGAGACGGATATTTTGAAGATTGAAAGCGTTCGATTTACACGAGTTGCGGGGAAATTAGATGAACTTTCCAACGTTAAAGAGACCTTTGTTAAAACGGGAATTTCTGTATTAAGGATTTCGGAGGTGAATTTAACGGGCTCGTGCTTATTATTACTGGGTGATTAATCGAGAGAATAAATTTGACTCGCGGAAATTGCGCAGATGTTGCGCGAGGAAAAACGGTGAAAATACTCGAGAAATTTGAAATGGGAAACGATGAATTATCCCTTTGATTGGGAATAATTTTAATTTCCCCTTTTTAAATCCTCGTTTGTCCGATCTTGTCCCGCCTTCCTGCTTAAATTTACGGCTATATAAGTAGTACGAATCTACGAATCTACGACGTAAAATTTAATCAACGTCGAAAAGCAAATAAAATAAACTCGAATATTCTCCATTTCGGAATCAGAAAATCAGAAATGTATCGACGAAGAAGGAAATCACTCCCGCTCGATAAGAAAGATGATCGATCGATCAAAATTATTCGAATGGAATTCCTCGCCGGTGAGATAATCATACGAGGATCCGTCTTAATCTCGCGCAGACGTTTTCTCTCCTTCGAGGCGAGCTTAATACTCCTCGAAGAAAAGAATAAAAACTCGCGAAGCAGAGAAAGAGAGAGAGAGAGAAGGATTGGTATTTTTAGATCCGGTCTCTAAACTCGATACAGCATTACCCCGCGGTATAGTCGACTTTGATCTCGTTCAATTCGGCCTGGTAATCCATCTGCTTCGGCAGATACGGAAGATCGAGGGAGGAGGAGGAGGAGGGAAGAAGAGATCTGAAACGAACGAAAACGAAGGAAGCCAGAAGTCGATAGCTTCCGCACGAAACGCTCCCTCCATCTCTCTCTCTCCCTCTCTTTCTCTGTTCTCTGTATTTAACTGTCGAGTTATCGAGGGTGAACAACATTCGATGAGATTCCAACCTCAAAGTGCAGGGGCCTTGCCATAGGCGAATGCACTCTCTTTAATAATTGCAACCTCTTCGGCCGTCCACCACTCGAATCGCCGCCGCCACCCATCGTGGCGGAAACCTTTCGCGAGAATCTTCGGGCTAATTCAATTTTCGTTTCCACGGGTGGAGTGTTTCCGGCCGACTTTTGACAAGAAAGATCTACTTAATCACGCGTTTCAAGTGCATTTGCTTGATTGACGCCGCGTTGCCCCCGCCGTTTGTCTAGCATTCGAGTTAGACGCGGCTTCGTGATGTTTGGACGTTTGATGTTTCGGGTTGGGGAGTTTAGTTTATGAGCTGGTTTAAGAGGATGGTTTTAACGATGGACGAAAGTGAGTTTATTTTTAATAAATAAATACAGGTTGGAAATGTATTATTCGTGGTAAAGAATTTTTAATATAATGATACGGTTAAAGAATTTCACGCTATTTGTTGAATTACGAAAATATATATATATATAGTTTAAAAGAAGAAGAAGGAGAAGAAATGTACAAAAATATTTTTTTTTCTTTGATACAATTCATGCCAGGAGTTGAACAAGTTAATCCTTCTCCCGTGTTAAACAATACAAGTTAAAAAGGAAACGAAACGAAGGAATTACTTCCTACCACGTATTTTACCACGAAGAATTCCTTTACAAAAAGCACAAAGATCCATAGGAACGTTCTCCCGGATCCTCGATTCTCCGTGATCCGCGCCCACTTGCCTTTCCTTCTTTGCTCACCAGAGTATGGCTGGTCTGTTCCCAATGGGATTTTCAAGGTATGGAGGTTCCTTTAAAAGGGAACAGTCAAAATTTCAAGGCAAAGATTTGGAAATCTACTTTCCGCCCTCCCTTTGGTCGACAGATGCCTCCTTTCAGAATCACCAACCTCCCTCTCCCCCCTTTGACCTTTGAAGGAAAAAAGGATTACCGGATGAAGCAACTGTCTGAAACCATTATCGATGAACTTGGTTTCTCGTAAATTTCTTGGTTGTTAGACAAGAAGTAAACGGTGTTTATTTTTTTATTTAAGATGAAAGATTGCGTTCAATTCGATCGATTTGCGTAATTAAATCGAAACGAGTCGTGGAATTTTCCCAGTCGAGATATTTTATTTCTCGAAAGAAATAACTCGGAGAAGAACGTTTATATAAATCTCGAAATATACAATCTCGATCTCGCAACTTTTTCAAATATTCGAATGAAGAACGCATGAATAAAATTTTCTATTTCCCTCCTTTAAATCCGAAAGGAGATGCTTTTAAAAGATTCTCTACATGGTTGTGATATAATCCACGATCCTTCGGCTCGTAAACTTTTTTACCTCCAAAGTTTCCACGCGTCAGGAAAATTCTTAAGTATTCTTAAAATTCTACCAGTTCTTTACCAGAGATCCCTTGCAATCAATTTTTCAAGTTGATACCCATAAAAATCTAAATCTATATATTATTCCAACGAGAATTTTTCTTTCATTTTACCGAAGAATGATTTTTATCATTTATCAATAATTTATATCGATGAATTACGATTAAAATAATAATATCCATACAATGTATTGCAAAATTTCACGAAAAAATTCTTCGTTCTTATTTATTCATTCTTATACACCCATACGTCATTTCGTTCACAATCGCCTATAGAATAATTCCCCCGAGAGGATTGTGATCCCTTCTCTTCCTTCATTCGGATTCTTGTATCTTCCCACTCCTCTCGTACAACTTCTTGGGAAAGAATACTACGTCGGTGAGAATAAGCTGACACCCACGTTCCCCGTGTACGGACGATTTGTATCGCGGTTTTTAATCAACGAAGGAAGCTCCGAGCGATGGCGGCCCTCGAAGCGAGCGGCGGCGGTGCCGGAAAAAGGATCAGCGGCCAGCCGAGGTCCGACTGAGATTTATTTTTCGCGAGATCGTTTCACTCGATAACCTCCCTTTTCTTCTTTCCTTCTCCTGAGTTGAAAAACTCGGCGCAGGATTTTGTAACGCCATTACTTAAAATTAACCGTAGTGGAGATCGGTTTATATTTATATTCCGATTTTTCCTCCCTCTCGTCACGTTGTAGTTCGAAATTTATCACTCCCTTATTTTTGTAGTTTAATATAGTTAATATTGATATCCAATAATCTGATTCATCGAGTCAGTATTGAAAAATAATATTATTTTCAAAACTTATCGGATCTTTCTTCGAAATATTCCGATGTGTTTTTATTGGACGAATAAATTTTGAAATTCGAATCTCTCGAACTCCGAAGATAGTTTGTTCTCGCAAAACAATGTGAATCGAATATTCTTTTTCTTTTTTCTTATTTTATGAAAACCTTCGAAATCGCATAAATGAAACTTTGAAACACGCTCGCGGCCAATTATTCTGTTTTGCTGGACTTTCACCCCGCCGGTTTATATAATTAACTAAAAAATCGCAAGAGAAGCTTGGACGAATTAAGGGGGATCCAATTTTCCGATATTTTGAGGCGGCAGGAAATTAGTCTCGAAGGAGGAAGAAAAGTTAATTTCTTTCTTGCTCGTGCAAAAGAAAAAAAAAATCCTCCGGCGTGGAATTAACTAAAAGTACCAAATTAATATTGACTTTTTTTCTCGAAAAAAAAGAGAGGGAAAAAAAATTATACAACCAAGAAGATAACATTCTTTAAACGAATCCATCCACGATTTATTATCACGTTAAAGTTATAGGTTTTCTTTTCTTCTCTTTTCTTTCTTCTTCTTTTTTTTTTTTTTTTGAAATAGCGTGCAACGAATGTTTCAAACTTCTGAAAAAAGAATTATTATTCCGTGAAAGTAATATTACAGGGGTAGGAACAGTTTCTTTCTTTCATTCCCCCTTTTCCATCGTGCATAAAAGCGCGATACAACTTTAAAAGAGATACTTCGTCACAGAAGAACTGGTTGAAGAGAAGAAAATCGAATTATAGAGAATCGACTCGATTATTTCGAGCGGCGTGGTTAACAGCTTTAAAAGGTTCGGTAAGTCGGATTAAATTTTCACGGTTTTCGATCGCCACGAGTCAATTCCATCGATTGAGAATAAAACCATTCGAGTTTTTTTTTTTTTTGCGAGTTTTAATTGTATTTCGCCCATTTGGAAAACTTTAGAGGCGAAGAGTTCTTCATCGATCCTTCTCTTCCTTTCTTTTTTTACCAAACTAATACTAATTTTTAAATAAAATTGAAACAAAAGAAGATAAATATGGTATAAATAAGAGTACAATAAAAATAATTTATAATAATAGCAATATTCAAAATTAATATTGTGCAAACATACATATACATTTATATATTGTAATAAAATTTATCAAACTTACTATAACTCAATAAGTATACTGAACTCATTCTAGAATTATACTATAATTCAATTTTTCTAATCTTCTTCTGGATTCTGAAGCGACACATTTAAATATTTACATCGTCGATGGGATGAAAATTAATTATTTAAATCGAGAATTAATATATTTTTAAATTTGTTTATCATTTATTTAAAAAGGGAAATCAAATCAGGAATCAAATATTCAAAATCCTATCGTTTCAAATGATTAAATTAAGAAAAAGAGAAAAGAAGGAAACAGAAACTGGCGAAACTGGAGAACGACACGTAATAATCGACTAATCTAATTTCAGACTTTCCGCAGTCTCGTTTAAACTTCCGGCGGAAAGTGATCGCGGTACTATTTGCATATTTCATCCGGTAACCTGCGAGACTAATAGAATAATTTGGCCGGGAAATCTTTTATCCAACGTTTAAAAAGAGTGAAGAATTCGTTATTCTTCCGTGGAAGTATTTTAGCTTTTATGAATGATTCCTTTTTTTTTCTTCTTCTTCTTCTTCCTCTTTTTTATCTCTTCTCTATTTCACCTTTTTTTTCCTTATTACCTTTTTTTCCCTCCCTCTGTACTAGAGAATTCTACTTCGAAGAGACGGAGACAGTCTTCTTCGAGGGAAAAGAAAGAAGGAGGATTAATAAGGTGGTTTCAAGCGCTCGTGAATAATTTACTTAAAGTTAAGTCCTCTTGTCTGGTGGCGTTTCGCGATCCTTTGTTCTTCTTTGTATATTCGAAAAATCTTCGAATCGTTTCTTTTCCGACGTACAGAATTGAAACAACGAAAAGAAGCTAATCTATCGATTTTCAATAATCAACTTTCTGTATTTACCTATATTACATTTACTTTTTTTTCTCTAAAAGATACATATAAATAATTCAAATTTAAATATTAAGAAAAGAGAACGTATAATTTCTTTAATTTAATTCATTGTTAACTAATAATATCAATTACTAAATCCAAAAATTCCATTCTATCCCCATTCGAAATTATTACATAATATCAAGTAACTCCAAAAAACAACCGAAACGAATCTTCTCCTTTTCTTTCTCTTTTCCCAAGATCCTTTTTTCCTTCTTCGATTTCACCTTCTCTCCTCCTCCTCTTTCTGAGATATCGTTCGATCGACGCCATCGATTACAGGGATTTAATTAAAATCCGCGACAATGAGGAGAAGATATCCACGACGTCGAACGATGAACGATGAACGGTGCGAAAGAAACGCGTGTTTCCATTGGAACATGGAACACACACGCACATACTCGGCCATCCCTCGGCCCTTTTCACGGCTATGACACGCCTGACTTTGAAAAGTTGCACCGGTCCGACAGGGCTGTCGTCCGGCCGACTTGTTACGGGCCGCGTGGATACAAAAATACGCTTCTCTACACGTAGCCGCGGCTACCATGCTCGTTTACGCGCCACCGTGACCGAGTTTAGTTCCTCGCTTCACTCCCCCCTACTCTTCTCTTCCCTTCATCCTGTGTATGTACGGACAGTGCGGCGGCAGTCGCTCATGGGTCGCCCTGCCACCGAATAAATTATCGCCTCCGCGCCATTTGCATAAGTCGATAAAATCGGCGCTTGTCGAATTCGAGGCGAGCCGTCCTCCTCTCGTTATCTATCGATACGAGACGCGTATCGGCGCGGGGGAAAATGTTCGACAGATGTTCGCTCGCCTAGAATCGATCCTTCATCTCGGTTGGGTGGGAAGATCGTTTCTTTTATCTCTTCTTTTCTTATTTTATTCCTTTGTCGTTCTTGTTTTATGTAATTGTTTCATGTGGTTGGTGAAGAAATTTTCATTTCGTCGTGCGCGATAAAAGACTCTTTTTGCAATGGAAATTTAACTTTCTTTTTTACTTTTTTTGTTGTTTGATTATGGTGATGTTAGGTTAGATTATTAAAAGTAAAGGAAATTATAACACGTAGAAGAAAATTGAATGATTGTGTTAATTTTGAAAAAGATAAGTAAGGTGGCTTTAAATGAAGCTTGTATTTTTTAAGAGTGAAAAAAGATTATCGTATCGAAGAAGCAGCAATGTGGCGAGAATAACTTGTTGCGTTGCGTGATTAAAGTCGATGTTACGTGCAATTCTGGTTTTTATTCTTTGAACAGGGATGATATGTTTATGAGGATGATCGATATGATCGGTTTTCGTAGCTCTAATTAATCGATCTTATCATTTTGAATTTACGTGACGAAAATAAAATAAAATATCTTCTAAATTAAATTTTTATACATTCTCATACATCGATTTATTTTTCCTTTTTAATTAGATTATTATTACAGATTAATTAATCCAATTTCTTTTTTCTCAAAGTTGTACTTGTATCGATTTCATTGTTTACAATACCGGAAAGCAATCGTCTATGGATGATAACAAATTCATCGCGTGAAATGATGAAGATATCTAAAGATCGATCGAATATCCCGATTCATTCCGCCCAGTCAATTATTTCACGATCCTCGTCTCTTCATGGTGAACCATGTATTAGGGCTGTCGATTGGATCATTATCGAGAGGATGCAAACGCTTGAATAATATAAGCAAGCCCGGGTCACGTAGCAACCGAACGTTGTCCTAATAACACGGACGCTTGTAGAATCTGTCATTACTCGGAATTAACCAGATTATCCGGATAACGTCGATATCCGCGCCAGCCAGCCAACACCGATACGCGTGCCTTGATGAAACAAGATGTTCCTCTCTCGTTGCGTCGAGTACTCCCTTATCTCTAGACCTTGATAATAATTGGTACGAAGAAATGTAACACTTTACGGTTAATTAAACTCTTGAGGAAACAAATCTTCTCTTCGATTTTTTTTTTTCTATATTACTTGCTAAATCGAAGGAAATTAAAAGGAATGTAAATTAGATCATTTATATTTGGATTAAATATTTTTTTTTTAATTAGATAATTTCGCAGCGTTGAACTTTCTTTTTTTTTTTAATAGAGATAATTCTAATGAAATTTTAATCGAAAAATTGTAACGAATTCTTTATCTCGCCGAATTTCTTTTCAGAAATTCAAAATTCACGTTGATTGAGTTGAGACAATTTTTACTTATATAATTATCTCTGCAATTCAATCCAAAAAATTTATATGATTTTTTAATCCGGATTTTTCCAATTTCCAAAGAAACTTTTAATTTTCATTCTTTAAGCTTTTACAATTTAAGTTAAGATATGTGAAATCGAGTTATTTTACAATATAAGGTTGATATCTCTTGTATTGAGATTATGGAGATTTCACGGTGGATAGAAACGTTTCTCTTCCCGCTATTATTTACACGATGTTGGCCACTAGCTGGCACCTGGATATCTCGATGACCGTGTCTCTGATTCCTGGATGACACCTAGGACTTGATAAGCGGTCAGAGTGTAACAGAGTGAGCTATATATCACTGGCAATAAAGCCGGTGAAGTCTAACCGAGTGAATTAATGACTGCCCTACGATGTTTTCAATCGGGAACAAAGGGGTATGGATTAATTAAACGTCGCGTATATATTTATAGGGGTGACTTATCCTCCTCCCAGATAAAGAATACAATTTTTTACACGTTCTTTCAGTTTCATTTTATCTACACGAATATGCTTTATTGAAATAACGTTTCTCCTTTTTTTTTCTCTCTCTTTATAATACTTTTTACTCCACAATCTAAATTGTAATAACGTAAATATTTTACGTGGCAATAATATTGAATGCTGCGTAAATCTTTCAGTATAACGATGTACAACGAATATGTAAACTCTTCTTCAGATTTTATATCAAATTTTACACTCCTAGTGAAAAAAAACTCATTTCAAAATTTATATTTTAAACATGGCAATACCAATTTGATAAATTTCTTTATATAAATTTTTAATTTCATTCTCTTTGAATAATACCAAACGCTATTGAATCTAACGAATTCTCTAACAAATCATTTCTTATCCATTCCAAAAAAAAGAAAAGACACATTCGAGAGTCACATTCCCAACCAAGAAGAAGAAGAAGGAAAAGAAAACTTTTATCCCCATCATCCATAAACCATAAACTACGTTCTTTCTTTCTAGGTTTAAAGGGAAACTTTCGAATAAATCCGACTGAAAGATTCGAAAAATGAAGGGAATCTCGGTATGAATTAGACGAATTGATTTCGAAAGCGACACGGGGGTCACCGTTGGCCCCCGGAAACTATATTACGCGATTCCTCCGCTCGCTGCCTCGAGCTGGCCCGTTCTCAACGGGTTTAAAGCGTTATCCAGCTGTAGTTCCGAAGTAAACGCGCGTGACTTTAATCGAGCATAAAGTTGAAACGGGGCATAAACTCGGCCCAAGTCGAGGCGGGTGGGTCGATACTTGGCCGTGTATGCTCCAAACGTTTCGCCAACGTTTCGCGCTTTTAAGTTATTTCAGTCACGATCCCTTCGGCACCCGCCCACCCCTTTCCCCACCCCTCCTTATGAATTATCGTTATTATCCCTCGAGCGGTTCCTGTCAGGAATTCTACGGTGAAACACGGTGTCCTGTGACGATTCTCGAGAGCTTTCTGTAACAACACCCTCGTTTAAACGCATTCATCGTTTTCACCGACCTTTTTCTCTCTTCTCTTTTTCTTTTTTTCAGAAGAATTTTGCGAGATTTGGAGAGAGATAGAGAGAGAGAGTTTAATCCTTTTGTGAGTTTTGGCAATTTGTGGAAATTGTTTGTAGAGGAAAATATTATGTTTGATTCGTGAGATTTCTCTTTTTTTTTTTTTTATTCTTTTGTTTTCTTTCAGAATTTCGCGAGATTTAGAGATATCAGGAGGAACGAGATTTTAGGGATTTAATTCTTGTCTAAATTCGTGCTAACTGTGAGAATTATTCGAAAAGAAAAATGTAAAGTATTGCGTTGGAATTGTTAACCTAGTTTCGTGACGCTTGAGAAAATATTTCGAAGCACTTAATTATTCTTATTTTATTTTTATGTTACATCTTGAAGAAGTTTGGTTACAGTTTTATACCAGTTTTATTCTTAATTATTTTTTTTATGTTACTTTATGTATTAATTATTTTAAAAAATTTTTTTATTTGAATGTTAAGGAAAATTGCTGATGTTAACCTAGTTTCTTTTTTTTAATTTTTATTTTATTTTATATTTTGAAGAAGCCTAATTTATACACACTTCATTTACTTATATTTCCACTATTCTGATGATATTTGGATTATTTATTTTTTAAGAAATGAATTATATTTTGCTTTCAAAAAGAAAGTGATGTATCATGCTTCATACCAATATCTTATTCATCAAGCGTCACGATTTTATAGATAATCAATTTGGATTCTCCATTCATTATCTTCTAATCTCTCTGTTGTTATACAGTATTAATAAGTACATTTATCATTTCATTTATGTATACCGGCTACCATTACCCAAACAATCGCGATTAATTAGAGAGTCAGTCAAAGTTTACGTCTTCTAAATGTCATTTTCATTAAGATCCTTAATTTGTTAACTATTACGGCATATCTGTTAGCTTCTATTCATCATCTGATGTCTTCTTCCTTCATTTGAAGCCGACACTTCATGCTATTGGTCATTAATCATTAATTAAGATGCATGTCCAATTTATATTCTATTCACCCTTAATTGTTATACACGTTGTTCTTACTAAACATTCATCTTTCTTTTGCGGATAAACAATTTACAATTGTTTACAATTGTTACCTCTAAATGATTAAAATATTTTAAAGAAAACATTATACTACATCCTATCTAATGAAAAAGCAACGAAAGATTCTCATTATTGCCTCTTATTGATAATAAAATTATAGAAATTTAAAGCAATAAGCATCTTCAGTTATTATAAATTATACTTCACAATTACAGGCATATAAATATAATTTAATTATAAAGTAAAGATCATGAACAACAATTGTATATTGTCACATCTCACGTATTTACTTTAAATATATTTCGTTTCAAACTTGTGTAAAGGGGGGAGAGGAAAGGAAGCAAAGAAAGTTCACTTATAATCCAATACTTTGAAATTTAACACGCCTCGATCATTTCATTATAACTTGCCAACTGTATAACTCGGGAAACTTATTAAACGCTAAGATTTAATTATTATTAAATAACCTGGTGGAGCGTTAACTTTCGAAACTGCTTGTTGCCGACCAAAAACAACGGTGTGTCTCGTTATGAGAATACGAAAATTGGAACAATTATCGGGGAGGAAGCGGGGTGGAAAGAATGAGAGGGGAACCGGTGGTGAGATAATAATACGTACACGCAGAAACGTGTTTGCGGAGCGTACGTATCGGGGTTGGAATTACAGGATTCCCTTTACTTTTCGTTAAACCACGATCCTTACGATCGAACCGCGTGTAATCGCGTGCACGATATAACGAAACGTGGTTTTCGACTGATCTCAAGGTAGCCCATGGGATCACGTACCAGACGATGGGTTTATTATAAGAAGGGAAAATCAAACACAACCAGGACTGGCTGGGATCACGTGGGATATAATCCCACGCACACTTTCGCTAATCCAAATCGATATCTAAATAATGATACTGAAATGGAAGTAAAAGTAAACGAATTCTATTATTTTCCCTTCTTGTCTAATCCTCTTCGATCGTTTTTCGTAATTGGAAATATATATATATATATATATATATATATTTAACTGAATGGTTTGTACTCGTTCAGTTGTTCAAATGTTTTTTTTCTTAATTTTTTATAATTAATGATAATCATATAGCAGTCTTCTTTCGACTATTATTGAACTTTGAATCGATCTCAGATTATGATGAATTTCTTAAATTTGATAATAATATAAAATAAACGATGATTTTTATAGAAATTGAATTTTTTAATAAGAGAGAAATAAGCATCACTTACACCAATTACAAGTATTTCATTTTCTCGTGTAATTATTTTAATAAGCACTTTCGAAACATTAAAATAAAAAAAAAAGAATAAAAATATATAAAATCTAACAAGATTCAGATCTTTCAATATCACTATAATTATCTTAATAAGCACTGTAGAATTAGATTAAAGTAGAACATTAGTATATTAAAGAAGAAACATAAAAACTTTAATTAAATTTCAGCTTCTATCTTTAAAATTTTTTTATGAGAAAAATAAAGCATTATATTAATTTTAAATTTAAATTCTCAAAAGGGGGGGAAGTTGAGGGAAAAATAACTCGTGATGGAAATTTAGTAGACACATTACTTTCGAATGTTCGAAAGTCCTCCCTCCATCCATGGATGGAGATGGGGCCGGAAGTCAGTCACTGGCTGTTATCGTAGTCACGTTACTCTTTCTCTCTCTCTCTCTCCTCTCGATCACGAAAACTTCCGCGTTCGGTTAAGAGGCAAAACCACGAGGAACAGTTTCTTCTTTCGCGAAAACTTGTGATAAAACTCTTTCTGTAGGGTGGATAAGGTAAAAATCCTGACGTGGAGCGATTTCTTATGCAAAAACGAATGAAATAGGTGGGCTACTTCCGGATCACTTTTTATTTCCCTTTTTAAATTTAGAATTTTTTCGCGCCACGTGTTATATTTGAATATTAGCGCCAATGTATAGTTATAAGTTTCTTTAAAATTTTTGACACCTCGTCGAGGGGAAAAAGAATAAGCTATTTTCAAAATTTTAATTAGATTTTTCTAATACAATCGTTTTAGGATAGATTCTTTTTCTCATTTCGTTATGTAATTATTCCACGCTTTGCTAAAGAGAGGGATTACTTTGAAGTTTTTGGCTTTATGTTTGCGTGAGAATGAAGTCTAATTAAAAAAACATTTTACTCTATGTATTTTTAGATGAAATTTCATTTTATGCGGTTTTTATGTTGCAATTAATGTCGGCCTTTTCTCTTTTCCCCAGTTGTGTATTTTCGTGTAAAGCTTTTTGTTAATTTTATAACAACTATAATAATTAATTTATTCGTGTATAACTTTTAAATTTATTATATTGTAACAAGGAATTCGTTCCTGTATTACGAAACACGATTTTATGCAAATTTAAATTATTCTCTATCTATAATCTACAATCGTGTCATGATCTAAATATAAAAGTTTTAAAATATTCATGATGTTAGTAACGATGTCGAAGAACAGAAATAACGAATAATCCCATCAATTTTATTAATACAAATTATACTTATTGCTTAAAAATCTTCGAATTGAATTGAAAAATAAGAAATTAAGAATTAAAATTACCAAAAACAGTATTGCAATTTTTTTCCAAATTTTCAATCAAAATCATTCTTACATCTTATTGGAATAAAATATTAAATTAAAATCTTATCATCCAAATCCTACTTATCAACGTGCATTACTTATCACAACTGTAATAATTAAAATCATCCAAAAATCGATACATTTCCCTCGCCTCGTGTTTCATTAATTTCCGCGCGATTCTCTCGGCTCAATTATAAATAAGGAGGCCGGTTTCGCGAATCGCACGTGGCTCGTTCCTCTCGTCTCGAACAACCGGCTCGTTGAACCTCTGAGAGGGCGGCACTCGAACCTTCGAGAGGTCGATCACCGTCGATTATCGTCCCGTGAATCTGGCTACACGCGAAATCCACTCGGTGCGCTGTGGCGGAATGGCGGCCCATCGTTCGAAAAGGAAACGGTTCATCGTGATTTCGCCCCTCCCCAAATGATCTGAATCGACTTCCGCTCTCGAAACGTTCCGTACGAAAACACTGGTTACGATTCACGTAGTGATATTTTCAACCAAGTATATACACTTTCTTCATACCTCTCTCTCTTTAAGAGCAATCTAAATCTTGTTCAATTTGTCGAACTCGAAAATATTTTATTCATTTATGCATAACGCACATTCATTTATTTAATATAATTCAATAATTTTTATATATAATTTGACAAAAATGACGAGTTAAAACGAGACGTATCAAAGTCAGACAGCAATTTTATATATACTCTTTGATTAAAGAAAAATAAATATAATTCCTCCTAATTAAATTAATCATATCTCGTCAATTTCCTTCCAATCGAAGAAATCTTCTCCAAAAACGATTCTCTCGAAATTATCCAACAATCCTCTTTGGCAAGATCCAAACCGAGGACGAAATTCGAAATTGCAAATTTCGCGGATTCAATCGGCAAATCCTTGGGTATCGCAACAACGATTACGCCGACGTTGACAATTATTTATCGCGGGACGATGGGCCGTCTCGGCTTTGCCCTCTGCAAATGACTAGAACAGACGCAATTCCAGCGTTCCTCCCTCTTTGCGTTCCCTCTCCCCTCCCGTGCCCGCGCCTCCATCATTAATTAAAGCTTCAAAGTCGAGCGTCTGTGCCTCGCTCGAGAGTGGCCACCCTCGCCGCCTCGCCGTGGATGCCGTGGATACCCGAAAGATCAAGAAACAGAGGGAGCTGGACGTTATTAACGTGACATAATGCTATAACCGGGGGACCTTCCTCGTCCCTCTACCCCCCGTACACGCGCCACACCGCCTCCGCAAAACGGAAAAGCCGTTGGGAAGGGGGGAGGGGGGGCCGTGGTTATATTTAGGAGGCGACCCACCCTCGACCGCCGCGCGAAAAGATAGCCGCGCTTCGGTCGTTTTGCACGTGCGGCTCCTTGGAGCGGCTTTCTCGGAAGATCGGATCGGTTGGCTGGTTAACGAGGCCCAAGAGCATGTGGAGATTCGAATTTTTTGCGCGCGTAATCGGGCGTGCGTGTATCCAGACATTTGATTTTAATTCGAATCCAGCCAGATTTTTCCTTCATTGGACGATAGTATTTTCGAAAGGATTGGATCGGTGTACTTTGGACGATGCGTAAATTAATTTAGAATGTTTGGATTTATTTCTACTTTTTTTGATTTTAATTCGAATCCAGCCAGATTTTTCCCGATTTTTCGTTCATTGGACGATAATATTTTCGAAAGGATTGGATCGGTGTACTTTGAATGGCGTGTTATTAATTTAGAGCGTAAATTAATTTAGAATGTTTGGATTTATTTCTACTTTTTTTTATTTTAATTCGAATCCAGCCAGATTTTTCCCGATTTTTCGTTCATTGGACGATAGTATTTTCGAAAGGATCGGTGTACTTTAGATGATGCGTAAATTAATTTAGAATGTTTGGATTTATTTCTACTTTTTTTGATTTTAATTCGAATCCAGCCAGATTTTTCCCGATTTTTCGTTCATTGGACGATAGTATTTTCGAAAGGATTGGATCGGTGTACTTTGAATGGCGTGTTATTAATTTAGAGCGTAAATTAATTTAGAATGTTTGGATTTATTTCTACTTTTTTTGATTGTAATTCGAATCCAGCCAGATTTTTCCCGATTTTTCGTTCATTGGACGATAGTATTTTCGAAAGGATTGGATCGGTGTACTTTGGACGGCGTGTTATTAATTTAGAACATAAATTAATTTAGAATGTTTGGATTTATTTCTACTTTTTTTGATTTTAATTCGAATCCAGCCAGATTTTTCCCGATTTTTCGTTCATTGGACGATAGTATTTTCGAAAGGATTGGATCGGTGTACTTTGAATGGCGTGTTATTAATTTAGAGCGTAAATTAATTTAGAATGTTTGGATTTATTTCTATTTTTTTTATTTTAAAGGTTTTTTATATTTATTGGAATTAAACGGAGGAGGTGATTTGATGATTTTTGTTAGAAACTTTATATCGATGATTTGGAATTAGTTTTATAGCGTCGATTTCATTCATTATATTCCTCTTCGCTCAACATTCAATCTTGCGAAAAGAATTTCCAATTTTAATGCGTCTTTATAATCTTTCTCTTGATCGTTATCTTATACATTTTGTTTAAACTATTTTCGTTGCTTCGCGGATAATCGGTTTACGAAAAACGGTTTGGGAAACGAGGCAACAAATCAGGGGAGCGAGTCTAGCGGAAGAGGAGGGGGGCTTCCTCGAAATGCAAATCAGGCACTGCGAGGGGCACAAAAGCGGCCTGTCTCACCGGCATTGACCCAATTCCCGGCATTAAATTATCACGGTGCAGCAAGCCGGTAATGGCGTGTCCCACGGGCGCCCGGTGAAACAATATCAAACACTATGGTCAATATTATCAGATCCAGGGAAGGGAAGATGTGGATTCCGTACGTAGAAATCCTGTAAATCGCGCGTGAAACGCGTGGAGGACGATAACGCTAACATTTCCATTCGAGATTAATTGGACAATCATGGCTTGGTTATTCGATCCGTTTGTTATTCGTTGCTGGATGGAGAAATTTTTACGGAAAGAAGAGAAGTTTTTATGGAAATTCGTGGATTTTGAATAATTTTTTTTATTCAGGATTAATCGTGGAGAAATTTGAAATGGAACGATGTAATATAAAGCGTCACTGCAGAATTTTTAGCGAAATTATTCATCAAATATTAAAGAAAGAAAAAAAAAATTGAAATATGTAAGTAATTACGTATATAATTACATTTTAATGTTTCATTATGAATTTAATATATTATGATTAAAGAAGCATTTTTCAGTTGTCATATTAAACAACGAATTACACGCTAGCCCCGCGTTAAATATGAAATTTTTGAATTAAAAATTACCTTGTTTTATCATATCAGAGGCGAACTTTTTCATATCTCGAATTAATATTTCTAAAATTAAAAGGAAAAAAAAAAGAAGAAGAAGAGGAAAAATCTTCGTATTATGATTAATCTTCCGTAAGGAAACTCCTCTAACTCTTTCTCCACTCGTCGTTCTCTCTAATTGCACGCAACGGCGAAAAAGTAAAATGGCGAAAGGTTAACACGAGGTTTTACGCATCCCTCGGCAAATCCCTCCCTCTGGCTTCCTTGCAACCGGATTGCGGTTGAAACCATCGAGCATTAAGCCGGATCGGCATTGTCCAGTCGGTGTCAAACACGCGAGAAGAGATCCACCGGTCACGTTACACGCCGGTAATGCCCTACGAGCGTTGTAAAAGCGAATTTTTCGCCGCTTTGGGGCATTGGGGGGGGCGATAAAGCTGGAAACGAGCGCGTTTCGCCGATTCCAGAACGGATCCGGCACGGATTTTTTATGGAATTATTACGGCTAATGGACTGCCCTCTGGCTCTGTTACAATTACCAGTTCGACGATACATATATATAAAAGTATATAAAAAGAAAAAATCGAGGGAGAAAGGACAAGAGACACACACGTGTCGCAATGCAAATGTAATTATCGCTGAGAGGATTGAGATTTCATTGGTATTGAGAACGGAATCTGATGACGTGTTCAGAAATTCGAGATTGTCGATGATTTTCCGATATCGAACGAAGTCGATTCGTTGAAGAATATTTTTTTAAAAGTAGAACAATTTTTACAGGATGATTTGACGGAAGTGTTTTGATAGAAGAAATTTTTTATCGTAAAAACTTTTTAATATTCTTTTTTTAGAAAGATACCATTTGAATGCTGCGATAATTGAAAACTGATATGGTTTTCAATCGAGAAAAATTTTCCTAATTGTATAATGTAGTCAATTAACAGTGAAAAATCGTATAATTAACGGAAAGATGAATTTTATTATATCGAAATTATATTAGAAGCTAGCTAAAACGAATTTTACCAGAATAAATCTTGTGGACACTTTATTCGATGGGATTAATTTTATTATTCCGTCGAAAAATTTCTTTCCATCCTACTCGACGACTCAATTACCCATAATCCACGATACTAACTATCCCCCCTCCCCCTGGAAGAATTTTTCCCTGGGCCTTCGATCGCCCCCGGTATAAACAGCTTCCAGTATCTTAATTACCTCGTCGTAACAGATTATCTCCTAATTGCTTTATCTTATCTGAAATTGCCCCATGCGACACAGTACGCCATAAACCAGCCATGAAAGTAACGTATGTATATACCGGGGACTACCTCATTTTTACCTCGAAAAAAAAGAAGAAGAATTTTTCCACCCCACGCTCCGAAACCAGTCTCCTCCGCGAGACGATCATAATTAACAAGCGGTTCGAAAAAAGAATTGGTCGTCGAGCGGAGGATAAAAGCTGCGTAAAAATCGGTTATAAACCTCCCATCCTTTCCATTTATACCTTCGTATGCACAGGGTGATTCACAAATACGATATCGTAATGCGCAACGCTTTGTTTTACATTACGCTCGAAGATAAAAAATTGACAATCGTCTTATCAATTTTTTATCACAAGCGCGGATGAGGAAAAAAAGGGATCGCATTATTCCTTCCTTCGGTCAAACTCTCCTCTTCCAGATTCTCGAACAAGTACACGCATATTTACTTTGTAAATTTCGTACAGCGTTACGCTTAATTCCATTCGGAGAACGAAAACAAATAGAAATTCGACTCGATATTCCGTGTCGTATATACAAAGTTGAACGCACGAAATTAAGTAAACAATCCGGCAGTTGTTGCTCGATCGTCACGAAACGACACGCACGCACGACTCTCGCTCTCTTGTAATATACGCGATATATAAATCGACGTGTTTTATTCGTTTTCGACTTTACGCGAATTCGTGGATCATCCTGTATGTAACGTCGTTCCATCGCGTCGCGGGACCATGAAGGGAACAACAAGATTTTGCGGCCTGTTTCCCGCGCCGTTCCATGGGATCCCCCGCTCGATGGGGCATTAAACCGGCAATAATTACCCGCAGCCTCGCGGTGCACCGTCGTAATGTCTTTATGGCTGCTTCCTCGCGGCCAATTAATATCAATCCGATATTGCGGGTTTATCGCGTGCAGTCTGCCACCGGGGCCATTAATCGACCCCGGTTTCCTTAGACCACGCCGTTGTCCCACCAAGCCGAGTTGAAAGTACGCTTGTCATCAACTCGAGCTCCGTTTCTCGTTTTCCGATATCCCCGCCGCGAATCTCGTTCTCGTCGACACGATTTTTGGATTAACTGGACTCTGGCTGATACGAGGAATGAAAGAAGAGAGGAAGAGGGGGGATTATTATATTATATACCTCGAGTATTATTTTTCGAGAATGATGGATAGTTTTTTTTTTTTGAAATTAGGAGAAATGAAGACAGAAGTGATAGAATATAGGGAAGAATTTTATTCTACTACAATTTTGTGATTTTGAAGGCTCGAGTTGAATCTTTAAAGTTCGTAATTCGTGTTTATTTGGAAGGTTTCAGGGGGAGAAATGAATTGGGGCTTGCAGTCTTCTTCTCGTCCCCTTTAACGAAGTATATAGGACGACGTATATATAATCCAACGATCCTTCTCCCTTCCTGAAAGGTGGATCTAAAGTTTGAAGTAAACGAGACACCTGGTCTTCGACTAAACTAGACGTTATACCAGAATAATTTAAAAATATCGCTAAAAAAAAAAACATATAAATCACTCCTTCCAAGAAAATTCGGCAAATTCCTCTCCTTGGAAAGAAAGAAACGGAAGGAACATCCCAATGAGGGGGGCGAAAGAAGGAAGAAAGGAAGGAAGAAAGAAAAAGTATGTTGGCCAACTTGGAGAAATAATCCATGGGACATGGCGAGAGAAATTTCGAAAGCTGGTTCACGAACTTCTTCGTGGCAAAGTTTCCCTTCACCCCTCCTTCCCAGTCCTCGAGGTTGGGGCAAATTGCAACAAAGGAAATTAATTGAATTTTGATTAGACGTTACCCCTGCCCCCTCCTCCGCTGGATGGATCATAAAAGGAGTTGCAAAAAGCTTATGAGAAGGAGAAGAGGAGCGATTATTATTAGGGCAGGCCTGGCTACTTAGAATAATTTCCATTAGAAGTTGGAAGAAGAATTTCGAGGGGAGGGGGAGGTCGCTCGAGGGGATGGAAGGGAGGGGAGGATCGAATCAAAGGGGGTGGAAAGGGGTTTGGCATGATTATGCCTTGGCAATATTGAATCGAGCACGAACACGCGAGGTCGGACGTATTAAGATTATGAATCCATTAGGCAGAAACGGGTAGATGAGGTCGAAATAGTTCTCGGTAGTATTGCTCTCTAATGGAACTCTATTTTTTATTATACTCCGTCCCGGGTTTCCGGTTATATATATATATATATATATAATTCCTCCACCCGGCCACTTAAGGGACGGTTGAATAATTTCTGGATAGTAATCGTAAAAACCCATTAGAATTTCTCGTGCTTTAAGAAATACGGGGGGGAATTAAATTAGGCGCGTTGACATCTTCACCGTCTTGAAGATGAACACGGGTCTTGAATAGTTGGCCGTGTTACGAGGCTGTTTTTGATTATAATGGATCGAAAATTTTCATATTATTTTATGCATTTGTAACGAATTGCGTTTTATTTTATGTTATTTTATTATACACGAGTATCAAAATATTCATTCTTTGTGAATAATAGAAGAGAATGAATCAATTTTATGAATTTGAAAAGTTACGCGATAGAAATATTAATAAGATTAAAAATATATATACGGATAATTTATTGCATCTTGCACCGATGAAATATTGTATTCTCCATTTTGAATAATAAATGACGCGATAAATAACGCAGGTAGAATTTTAACATTATAGAAAGTTGTATGAATATTCGTTGATAAAATTACGATCCAACTTTGAAATAAATTTATTCGAATTTTTCCAATTTCGTTGCTCTTTGGAGAAATGGATTATAAAAGAATAAGAGATTTTTGCGCGTTCTTATTTCTTATTTCCAACGTACGTAATTGATAAAAATATCGCTTCGCTTATCGTTTTTTTCGTCGAGTTTCGTTCGTTGAGGAAGTTTTAAACATATATAGATAATCTTAAAACATCGAACAGCACTCGCTCGATAAAGAAGGCTTTACTAAATGTAGGTTAGCTATGAATTAGATCCGAGTTAGGCAAGTCTTATTGATGATTGCAAGCGGCAAGAACAGAAGGAAACACGCAACTTTTATCCCATGCTTCTCCTTCTCGCCGTTTACAGGCACGCCTTTCGATCGTCACGATAACCTGTTTCATAGAGGTTTATCACGTACCATTGATAAGCATGAAAATACATATGTAGAATGACACCAGCGCAATTAAAGTATATTTAAACTTACTTACCATATAATATAAATATTCTTTATTTCACTTTATCATTTGAATTTGAAATTGAAAATTATAAAAAACATTTTTTTTTTTTTCATGCTTATCGCGCCAAAGTCTCACGTACAAAAGTCTTTATATTTAGCACCCTACGAAAAGTCATTCTGATTATTTTCTGAAATATAAAAAATCCATCAACTTTACTTCATTGATGAAACTTCATTTTACAACGCAAATTTTCTTCCATGAATAAATATATTTAATTCGAAAAATTAAAATTGAAACGGAAGAAACGAATAATGCTTCAAAGACCAAAAAAAGAGAAAAAAAAAATTTTTCTCCCCCATCGACAAAAGAACCCCATCGCATCGCCCTTCAATATTATTCAATATTATCTCGCAAAACCCATTAAACGCGCTAACCCTGAACAACGTTTCGCGAAACGTTTCGATCGCTTCTCGGGATGACACATTCACCCTATTAACTCCCGTTTCGACCCATCAACTTCAGACTCCATTTATACTTTAATTACTCCCCGTGTATCAACCGCGTGCGCAGCGTACACGCGACGATCATTAACATACGGTAACGAAAATCGGTCCAATTAAATCGGTGCCACTCTGTATCGACCGGCTTCTTCCACCAATTAAACCCGAATTCTATTCCTTTGAGGCTCATATTCGTGCTCAAGGCTGCCAAGTATCCCATGGAACGGTTCCCATTGGTTCGTCGAACCGCATTCTCCCGATGGTGGTGGTGGTGGTTCGTGTAATTAAACGAACGAGTCGGATTTAAGCCGCGATTTCGAAGAAAAAGCGGGGCTCTTTTTTACGATCCGACGACCAGTTCCAGGATATCAACCGATGCCCGGCTTCGTTACACGGCGACGCTTTTATAATTGCCAGGACGGTGAGGGGAAGAGGGTGGAAGAGGAAGATGAGGAGGAGGAGGAGGAGAGGAGGGGGACAATTAAAAGCGCGAGAGCGGCTCACGATAAATGACGGCCAATTAAGAAGGCCGCATTATGTTAATTAAAACGTTGATATTTATTGAAGGCATTTTCCCTCCTCGTTGCAGCGGCCATCTCTCAAAGTAACAACGAGCCTGTTTCCTCGCGCCTCCGCGTATTTCGTATCCGCCTTAATTGCAACGGTAAACACGAACGTGGGAACGCGTCGCGAATTGCGTTGTGTGGGTGTTGATTCGGCTGTTGAAAGCCGTTGGGTGAGTTTTGAATTGTTTCGAAAGGGAGGACGAAGGAATTGGTTAAATTGATTGTCCGATGTTTTCAATTTTGACTCGGATAAATTCATGAGAGAAGATTTTTATGGTAACTTTGGAAGTAAATAGTGAGTGAGAAATTTATTAAGATTTGAATAAGAAATAAGAAGGGGGGAATTTGTTACAAAATTTATTTCTTCAATGTTTGATTAAAAATATATAAATAGCGATCAATAAATGAAAGCTTATTAGAAACATGAAATTTGTAAAAACGCTTTTTGACTTACGAACTGAGATATCATCGTGTAAAGTAAAAGTTCATTTTTAATTATTTACTATCTTCGTTCCTTACACAAATATAAAGTTTTTTAGAAGTAATTTCAGGAAAAAGATAGACGCGACATGATCATTCATTCATAAGTTTGTTTTAACTATTAAAAAATTTAGATGCTTCTTGAAAAATCTTGAAAAATTGATATCGAAATAAAACAAAAAGGAGTTTCAATAGGATTTTCTCCATATATCTTTCGATGACAAAATTTTTAGTCTTCTCGCATGAAATTTCACACAAAAATTTCCATTTCACGCGTGTAATTCCGCTGTTCCATTATCTTAAATTCATTTAATTTCACGCTTTCGTACTTTCGTATTACAAATCAAAAATTTTGAAAATTTGAACAAAATTATAAATCTGTGAAAATGCTATGCTTTTCACATTTTAATAAATATTAAAAGTAAGAGCATGCGTGAAAACTTCCCGTTCCCTAATCTCGATAATAACCATGAATCCACCGTGAATCAACATATTTATTTCACTCCTCCCTCCTCCCCTCTCCTCATCACGTATCTCGTAAACATTCGACGGGTACAATTACAGCCGATATCGATCCCGCGATCTACGAGATCCCGTTGATGATACGCGATAAATAAAAGTCTAGCCGACGATTTTCCATCGCTCTCGTTCGAAAAACGTCGAAAATCCTGTTCCATTTCCACCCCCTCCCCCCCAATCCTTCCACACCGTTACGTTACCACGGTGGTAATAATGTATTACAAAAACGCACGCGTTCGGTGACATTTCACGCGAGTGTACACGCATTACACTAGTCTGGATCACCGCGATTTTCTGTTATCTGGCCCGCATGATCTGCACCACCCGGGTTCGTCCCGGGCTAAAAATGGCCGAATAATAAAGCGAATTCACCGGGAGCGACGTTATCGTCGCGTTTTTATTATCCCTCTCGTTTCCCTATTTTTTCTCCCTTTTTTTTTATCCCCTCTCTCTACCTATTTCTTTCTCTCAATAGTTGCACGCAGAGAGGCGCAATGAAATGCAAATTCGAGAAAAGGAGGGATTCCCCCGCGGTGGTAAGGACACCGTTTAATGGACCAACCGGATATTTTCTCGGCTCGTCGCCGATAATCCCACCGTTTTATGCGCGAACGTGTCGTTTTGATACTTGATGGGATTAAAGGAGGGAAGTTTGCCGGGATTTCCCGCCCCCGCCACTCCTTACCCCGGACGGTCCACGGACGTGGTTCATTTGGACGGATGACACAGTTACGGAAAGTTTGCGAGAGATCCTCGTTTGCGCTTAACACCGGCCCTCCACACTTTCGCGACTCTTCTGGAAGATACATACTATTGCGGCTTGCTTCCAGATTTCGAGATATATATGTATGTATGTATATATATGGGATCGGTTGAAGTGAAAGTTGGGAAAAGTTTCGAACGTTTTGAGAGTTTAAAATTTTTGCGGATTTTTTTTAGCTTTTCTTTTTCCCCGCGAAAGCAACGTTGTTATTTGAAATTTTATATGAATGAATTATATATATATATCAAGTGATATACGAGGAGAAATGAATTTTTCATGGGACGAAGATATTAATGTGTCTCGTGCTCGGTTGAATTTTCGTGTTAATAAATTTCATTAAAAAATTCTTGTATCGTGTCTCGTTTTCGTGTGATTTATCAGAGTATCTCAAATATAAGATCCGAATTGGAAATTATCCTCGAGTAACTCGACGATAAATATCGTAGAATGTTTTGGATATTTTTGGATCGATTTTCGAACGATTGAAACGACGTACGTCAAATTATCGCGAAACCTTTGAAAAAGGATAATAAATTAATTTAAGACAGAATTGATCCTGTTAAAAAATTTAATCAGAATATTCAGATTTCAGATTTTAAATACAAAGTTTAGATGGATTGGTTCAAGAATGCAATTAGCCATCTGCATATTGTAATTAAAAATCATTTAATCGTATTTCTTCGACTTTATCAATTTAAAAATCACGAAATGCAACATATAAGAAACATCAACAACAACAGAAGAAACGTATTTGGAAATAAAAATTCCAAGGGACGATGAAACGAGCAGGATCTCGATGGCAAAGGAGGTCTCCGCCGGCCTCGTATCGATTCGAGCCCCACCGCCGGTGCCGCATAATTTATCAATGACGGCGTTATCGGCACGAAAGTGAGCCGCGGGCTTTTCCAGCTCGCGCGTATCGCCTCCACCTGAAGCGTCGCGTTGCCAAAACGGGGGCTGGCACGCGGCAACAACACCTGACAAAACAGAGGGGGGCCCGCCTGTGAACCAGATAGCGCGATTCAATGGCCCCTCGATACTGGCGCGAATACCTTTGGCCGGCCATCCCTCGCTCGCCCAAAAATCGTTCTATCGTGGTGGCTGTCGCTGATAATCGATCGAGTCTTTGAATTGTTGCTCGAGACGAGCCCCTTCCTCCCTCGGACAACGGTGGAGATAGGGGATGAAAAGTGGCGGTGGAGAGAAAAATCAAAAGAAACCGTGAGAAATTTTCGATCAATGGTGAATTTTGAAATTTGCACATGTATAACAAATTTTCTATTTTCTCGTTTACAAGCGAAATGAGAATTATTTATATTGTTCAAATGGACTTCGTTCAATTTTTCTTCTAGAAGAAACTTATTCTTAAAGCATTTGATTTTTCTTCAACATCTCTTCAACGGATTGTATTATTAACTGTATGATTAAGGAATATAATTTGAGTGCAATATTAATTTTTACCTTAACATCATCGTCATTAGATTCCCTTTTATATATATATTCCAAGATCAATCTATTGTCTTGCTAAAAAATGAAACGAAGCGTAGCATTTCTAAAGAGAATGATGGAGTCGAAACGATGGTGTTTCAACAATTCGATAGGATTCATTTCGTCGAGTAACGAAATTACGGGATGGGTGGAAGAGGAAGATAGCCTCGGGTTAAGATCCTCGTTCGCAGTCAACCAGACGTCCATCTAGACGTAAAATGTCTACGTACAACTGTACGAGCCACGTACCAACCATCGTTATCGTGTCCTCCGAGGAATAACACGCTATAAATTACGAACGACATTCGAATAAAAGCGTAAACGATCGCGTAAAGTATAATTTTTCTCTATTAAAGGAAAGGGATGGAAAGGGGAGAAGGAGAACGTGACAAAAGAGGAAGGAACGGAGGGGAAACAAATTGCGGTACGGCATAATCGCACATACACACATACAAGCTACGTGGGGATGGAGGATCGTTAGTTGGCAATAAACCGGTATAATGTGAAAAATATTTGTCTAAAGTATCTGACGCGAAATGGAGGGGTCGTAATTACGTAAAAAAAAAAAAAAAAAAAGTGGCGTTTCAACTGAAATGCATTACTCCGCGATTTAACTGTTGCCCCGTTTGAATAACAGCGGCGATTAACGCGCTTATTTCGTCGAATAGTTTATCCGGTAACGAGAGAAAAAAAAAGAAAATAGAAAAAATAAAACGATGGATGGAAGAAGAAAAAAACGAGAGAGAGAGAGAGAGAGACGGTATAATATCAGCGGAAAAATAAATCCGACTCGGCCCTCGGTCTTAATCTGCTCGTTTTACGATGGGTTAGACATTTTTAAGCTTGTATTTCTCTCCCTCGTTACTTATTGCTGTAACGTTATTTATTACCACCTCCCCGTCATTTATAGCCGACTGTATATCTCGCGATACGCGACACCCTGCGCCACTGTACACTACGCGGGAGAAAGAAAAGCGTAAATCTTCATTTAGATCATCTTCGAGAACGGGACTCTGCGAGACGGTGTTAATAAAATATCCCCCTCTCCCTCCCTCCGACCCCGACGGAAGGTGTGAGAAATAGGGACGCACGAGGGCACAAGGGAAGGAAGGGCAGGAAGAGAGAAAAGTGGTGGGATTGGAAAGGGTTGTGTAAGATACCAGATCCGGTAGCTGGATAACGCAGCTTTTTATTCTCCTCGAGAAAGTATATTTTTTAGTATATTTTTAAACTTGTACGAGGGATAATTTAAAATAGTGGATTGATTAGATTCACTTTGGAAGGTTAAGAAAATGGAAATATTATACAATTATTAATATTTGATCTTTCATTTTCAAGATTCTCCAAGTTTAATGTAAATTTGTTGATAAATGCGATGGTGGGTTGTAATATTCGAAAGAAAAGTGAGGAAGAATATCAAAGGGATTGAAGAAAAGAAACCAACGGATTTATATATATATATAAAAGAAAAACTTTCTATTTTACATATCTGCATGTATAAAACCGAGCTTACCCGATTAGCGCATCTATTTAATCTCACGAAAAGGGGTTGGAACAATGGCAAGAATCGTGCGGGTATTTTTTCGTTCAATTTAACCGCAATGAACCTGCCACGATGTATTAACAACGACGTTAATTGAGATAAGCGAGATACGGAGCCGCGGTCACGCCATCCGTAAAGGGTGACAAAAATTTCATTCTCAACCCTTTTTCTTGGCGCGATGAATCGAGCGCGAAACGAATCGCCAATTCCACCCACGGCCGCAGCAACGGTAGTAGTTTCTCTCAGCGAGGCGTGCGATTTCCTTCCGAAGTTGGATAAGCATCGTGGAAAAGATTTAATTCCTGTTCGTGCCCGCTCCGTTTCTTTTCATAACTGTGGCGTTATCGAGTTTTTACTCGAGGGAGGGGGCGTATTAACCCTCGAGGGGTTGAGACACGGAAAGAGAGAACGAGGGAAGAATAAGGTGTAAATCAAGGGAAATTGCGATTACTGGCCTTTTTTTTTAATAAATGAATTGCAAGGAGGATTGGTTTATAACGGATGTTCGAGTCGATATGGAAATTAACGCGAGCACGTTTGAAAATGGAAGATTTAAGAAGGTTTAATTAATGGGTCGCTATAAGAGCGATCCTCAAATACAGCCAATCTGAAATTAATCGATAAATTTTCTATTGAAAAAAATGGTCGATCTTTGAAAAAATATATATATCGAGAAAATAAATATGAGAAATTTTAATGTGCTTTAGAATGAACCTGGATTGAAAATATCGTATAATATTTCTTTTTAAAATTACAACTTAAAGTTCAACGATTGTTCAATTTTAATATTGAAGAAGTTCGAAAGTTTTATTCTTTTAAATTTAAAAAAAAAGAAGAGAAAATCTTTTTGGATGGTCCAGTTTTTGTTCGTGACTCTTTCAGAATTTCGAGATTTTTGTAGGGTAAAAAGTTTCGAGGTTCGTTAAATTTTTATCGCATTTAAAGTGTTCTGTATTTTTAAAAAATTCGAGAGATTTTATTCGAGAATTGTGATACACATTTGTCCAAAAGTAGCAAGAATTTTGAAAAGTTTAATGGCTTTGTGCAATTTCGTGGATATGTTGGATATAATAATTCATGCTTTCAAAAGTTTCGAAATAATGCTTTCGAAGATTCTAAGATTCCAAGTACTTTCATAATATTTCAAATAAGGAATCCGAAATTTTTGTAACATTTTGATTTTTTGTGATGTTTATGCATTATCAGGTTACAAAGATCGCCATTTTTTATCAAAATAGAATATCGATTTATTTTTTAAATCATTATTATATAATAATATGATTCTTATTTTTAATTTATAAAAAGTCGTACAATTACATCCCTTTTTTTAACCAGCTAATTGGATAAGTCA
The DNA here is from genome assembly GCF_003254395.2 of Apis mellifera. Classification (NCBI taxonomy): domain Eukaryota; kingdom Metazoa; phylum Arthropoda; class Insecta; order Hymenoptera; family Apidae; genus Apis; species Apis mellifera. The sequence continues at coordinate 4,997,924 of NC_037645.1, forward strand.
GAAGTCGAGGAATTAAACGATTCAATAAAATAGTCGAAGCAAAAAGTAAAAAAAAAAAAAAAAAAGAAGAAATCCCTTAGGTCGATAACTTAGATGGAAAACCGTTAACTTGAAGTTAGCGATTTCAAAAAAGAGAAGCACGATAATAAAGAACTGAGAAAATTACTAGAAAATGAAAATTGAAAAGTTCACTCTGCTAGTGCCACATGTGAGACTGCACAAGGGCAAAGAGAAGATCTGTAATGGTTAAAATAAGAAGAAGCTAAAAAGCTGTATAAAGTAAACGGAAAGAGAAAGTTCAGCGAGAAAGAAATGGAGGATATTTTTTTTCTAAAAGCCATGACACAATGTCAGCTAATTTACGTAATGCAACGTAAATTTTTTGCTATAAAGAAATATTAATAGAGTTTTCTTGCGTTGTAATTTATTAATTAAGGGAATAATGTATTATACATTAGTGAATTCATAAGTGACAAATTAAAATTTACATACAGTAATATTGCTCCAACAATTTTGCTCCATAATAATTAAGATTCAGAATTTTAGAAATTTTATTTATTTAATTATCAATCTAATTGAGTTTACTCAAAGTGAATTGATCAAAATAAAATTTCCTTTTGATAACTGTACATCCTTTTTCGAATATCGCATAAACAATGTTTACGACTCAAAATCTTATATCCCAACTTATAATAAAGTGAAATTCATATAATCACCCTACTTGTCTTATCACCATTCTTATTAGCAATTCATGTAATAACACGTGGCATAAAATTTCACTGATAATATTAATCCAGCTATCGCAAGATCCCATAAACTGTTCGTATCGTACCTAAAAAATTTGGCATAAAATTTCAAAGTAATTATAATAATTCAACGTTCCATAAACTAGACTCTCGTTACATTTAAAAAAAAAAAAAAAAAAGAAACATGGTATCTTATTAACCATTAACCCTCGTTACTTCCAATAAATAAATCTTCGATCGTCGAGCTTTGCGAAAATAATTACACTACCTTCGAGCGAATTAACAATTACAATTTAATCCAACTGTTTAATGACACCGTTTCGTCGCTTATTTTTCTCTTCAATAATCATACACGCTCTTCGAGTACCACGTACATTATGGATCACAGACATCTCGAGATCGACAAGAAACGCCCGGTCGAAAGATCAATAATCGAGAGAGTGTTACACACCGAATGCGCATTAATCTCGCGAGACCTAATTTCGAGACCGGCCTTCGAGCCAATTAAACAGCTCGAGAGAGTTGGCGGAAGCGGAGAACCGAACTATTTAACATAGGAACCGCACGCTTCTCCACGCACGGTCCACGGTTGTTCGAGGCAAAGTTTTCGCGGTTGTCACGCCCGTTATGATTCGCGACAGCCGCCGCGGGTTGATAAATCACGGACGACATTGGTGGCCTGTGACGCGTGATGAACACGCGTGATGATGAACACGAGGCGCTCGAGAGAGAGAGAGAGAGAGAGGAAGGGAGGGAGGAGGCCGCGGACAAGTTGAAAGGGTGCGTGCTGTAAAGCGCGCTTTCATGCCTGGAAATCAGGCGTCTAAATCTAAACGGCGCCGCGACACGACGCCTCTCTCGCCTCGCCTCGACTAATTACCGTTAACTCGACCTCGCTTAATTAACGGCAACTTTAATGTCTCGCCACTGAACCTCTCACCCCCCCTCTCCCTCCACTCGAAGCCGATTCGAAGCGAGAGATGGAGGAGATGGGGGGTTGAAAGAGATTTTGAAACAGATTTTCTATTCTATTATTCCGCGTTGTACTTTGCGAATGGAATGTAACGAGGGTGGTGATTTTGATCGAACGTTGTGGCGTTTCAGTTTGCGGATATAGGTGTTATATAATTAATCGTTTAGAAGTTTAGGGGGTTGAAAAAATTGGGAACGAATCGTGCGCTCTTGAAAAATTTTTGTTATTTTGAATTTTTAAACGGTGGATTCTCGCCAATTTTTTGTGTAGAATTGATTGGTGATTGGATGAAAGTTTCGATATCAATGTTTGAAATTTAATATCAATCGATTATTTTCAAAATTTCGTAATTTAATTGTAACGAGACGAGATTAAACGTGTTCGAAATGTGTTCTTTTGAGCAAACTCGTTGTGAGGGCCCCCTTATCGTCGAACCGACGCCATTCCATTGAGATATTTGTTACGTGAAAGTTGTTGTTGTACGGCCGGGAATCGAGAAGAATTATGTAGTAGCGTGGCGTGCACGCCATACTTGTTACTCGATACAACACTGTTGTCGATAGACACACTTGGAAAACTTTTACCCGGTTCGTAAGTCGACCGGGTTTAATAGCTCCATTACGGTTTCTCACCTTGTGACCCCTATCTCTCTCTCTCTCTTTCTCCTCCCCTTCTTTCCATTTTCTGTATGAGTTTCATCGGAACGCTTTGGAATTTCCCTTGCTGAGCTTATTATAACACGGCAATCATAACTTTATCCCCCTTCGAAACGGAAAGGGGACACTCTCCTTCGATTTTAAGGGAAATTCGTTTAAACTTCCGCTCCCCTCCCCGTGTTAATTAATTAATGAAAAAGTTCAGAGACCCAAGGTGACCAAATCCTTTATTCCGGCGTTAAAATTTCGCGACATTAAGCGGATTTGCTTCCGAAACGTTTTTCTCCCGGGATTGAACTATCAAAATCTTATAACGGGTTAAAGTAGATTTATCAAGTAGATCCCTGTTTAACAGGTATTCGAATATTATCTTCGTAATTATCTAAATTTGCATTTAAAATGTACGAGAATTTTCCTCGAAAGATGGTTCCTCCTTCTTCTTTTTCTTTTTATTCCTCTTACAATTAACTTTCGAATTCTATTAAATTAACAACTCTTTGTTCGATAAAGTATGAATATCGCGCAAAGATGTTGATGATATATTTTTAACACATTCGAAAAAGAGAAAATCTTCGTAAAAGTATTTCTCTTCCGAAAAACTCGTCACCTTTTCACAATTCCTTAGAATCAATCCCAAATTCTTCTCTCAAAAATTCCTCAACATCGAAATGGCTACGAATGGTAAACCGACAAAAAAAAAACCATTCTTCCGGCAAGCATATTATTTCAAACGGAGAGATTTTCGCTCAGACTCAGAGTTGCTTCGAAGCTTGCAAGAAGCGCACATCGAAAAAAATAAAAAAAATAAAAATACACAGGCAGAACTGGATTTTCTTTTTTTCCATTATCTCTCTCTCTCTCTATCCGCGTGTGTATGCATTTGTCGCAACGCGCGAGGCACGTTCATTAAAAGCGCGTGCATTATTTACGCGAATCCGTTCACCGAGACAGAAAAACGCGGTGGCCTCGCGTGTCACTCGCGCGATGCACGCACGAATCCGCGCGAAACTCCCTCGGGCCTTGACGGCAACAGCTACAATTATGTCGAGAGGGAGAGAAAACGGATCGTTGTTTGTCGAGTCTATTGTACGAGAAAGGAAAAAAAAAAAGAAAAGAAAAAAGGAAAAAGAGAAAGAGAGAGAGAGAAAAGAATGGAGGAACCGATTTGGGGGTTGATTTTAATATTTAACCAATGAAATGCCAGACAAGGGATTTCCTAGTTATCCTGTTGCTGTTTAATATACCAATTTTCGTTGCTTTGTCGCAAAATTGTATTGCAAGTATTAAAAATTTGTGTTCTTCTTTGAATGTTGAATTATATAAAAGATATAATTCGAAAAATAAGATAGATAGGAAAAGAATATTGATGAATATTTCGCTGAGAATTTCTTTGGCATACGATATACATGTGTGGAAAAGAAAAAACTTGAAAGAATGGAGTTTCAATTGTTGATTATGATGTTTGCAATAAAATTATTATTGTTTTTTTTTTGTTTAATTAATTGCCCGATCGCAATTACAAGATCCGTTGATTGCACGGAAATAAAAGTAGACAGGATTCGAGACGAGGGCGAACCCCTTTAATCTTCTTTATGAAGTTCTTGGTCATTTCTGATTCTCGACTCTCGTTTTATGCTTCATTAAGGAGGGACGACTCGATGTATAATCAGTCTCATTTTTTCCTAGAGAAATTTTCTTAGGAAAAATTTCTTGGTTATAAATTGGCAACATGAATGAAATTAAAATTAAATTAAATCAATTCAATTCGTAGATCGTTAATTTCACCTAAGAAATCTTTAAATATATTCATTTTTGTATCTCGATATCTATATACACTTTTCCAAATCCAGAGTTTAATTTAACCAATAATATTTTATCATTCACCGTAGCATCTCATCATTATAATTAATTCCAAAGATAAAAATATTTTTCTTATCTCCCATACCTTCCATAAACTCTTGCCCCCCCAATTGTTCAATCTCCATTCTTCACTCTCAACAAAACAAAATCAAACAGAGCCTCCTCTCCGAAGAAAAACCCTCTCCTCGTTCAATTTCCGCCATAAACATTCCGTAACAACAACGTTCCAACAACTCTCTCTCTCTCTCTCTCCAATCCTCCTCCGATCCTGCTACGGCAATATTACCGTCATAACATCGCAGACAATCGTTCAACTGTCACAATGTCGCGTTATATCTCGTCCATCGAGGATCCTTCTTCAAACACGTCAAAGATTCGCATCAATAATTTATACACTATGCTTTGCTGCGCGGACTACACGCAATTTCATTCGAATAACAATCGAATTAGTCGCGTGGGCGGCTTTATCCTTTATACATGCATATATATATATATATATGTGTGTGTGTGTATGCAAATGGTAAACGTTTATCGAATCATGACCCCCACGAGGTGCGCCTGTTAGAGTTTCGAGAAGTGATAAAGTGGAGGGTAAAGAGTTAGAGATAAGATCGAGAATCGGTTCGAGTATGGCGATTGTGCGCGTTTCGTTCACAGAGGGAGGGGGAGAGAAGGGGGGAGCGTTAAGCATCGATCGAGCCGCGATTTTTGCCCGCGTGTTACCGGCCGGCCAGAGATTTACGAGGTGAACGAGATTTTTTACGCGGGCCTGGTCGATGAGTGTGCGGGAACCAGTGAACCGGAAGACGCTGGGTCCCGCCTTTCGATCGACCGTTTCCTATCGATTATTATTCAGGTTACGTTGCGTGGTTTCGAAAAGGAAAACTTGCAATTTTTCGATTGGAAATTTTTTTTTTTCGACGTAACTTTAAGTTTCGAGGTAATGTCGGAGAACTTTTCTCCATCTCTTATATCCTGTTTCGGTATAAAAATATTCGTTTCTTTTCCATCTTTCTCGATTACGTAAAAGCAATGGTTTTAAAGCAAAATTCCTCTTCGATACTGTTGCAGCCCGAAAACAATTCTTCCCCAACTTCGAAATCTCTTGAAACGAACTTCTAATTAAAAACCAGTCTTCATATGAATAAATGCTTCTTCGAAACGAAAGAAAGAAGAGGGGGAGGAAAAAAGGAAATAAATCTCGTGTCACGTGTCGTCGCAAAGGCGAATAACAATTAAGGAAACTTGAGTGTGGAGTGGGATGAAAATAAAAGTGGAGCAATACACAAGTCAGAGGGACACATCGTCTACAGGCATTAAAATGATAAACGGGGAATCACGAGGCGGAAAGTCGGTTGTAAATTTATAGCCGTTCTGGTTCGCGGGGCGGCGGGAACGCGGCGAGAACATTCTCTTCGCGGGCAACGTTTAAACGGCTCGCGAGCGAAACCGAGGTGAACCGAAGTGAACCGAAGTGAGCCGAAGTTTCCTTTTCCCCCACCGCTCGTTTTCCTACGAGACTTGCACCGTGAATGCAAGAACGAACGCGATGCAATAAACTTATGTACGCGGATCGTAACCCGCCTCCTCCGATAAGACATCATCATGACTGGAACGGACTGGAACGGCGGATTGTGTCCAGAGAAATCTAGCAAGATTTTCTATATATTCCAGCAGATTGTGTCTGGTGCACACGCTTCGAGTGTAAATGTAATACAGCACGTGAACAGCGAAGCATGAAATATTCTAGATTACGAGGTAGGAGATGGGAAGAATATTTGTACGAGACTCGATACAGAGTGAATAGGATTTTATTTTAATTTCAGATTACGTTGTAAAGATTATCGCGATTAACGATTAGATTCGAGCAACGTCGGTTACCAATACTATGGACGAAACCGTCAATAACAATTTTCTTTCCAACCCCACTTGACAACGATATCACCCACTGTGTGTATCCACCCACACAAGCCCCGAAGGGAACGCGGAATAAATCCCGTTGCGGGGCAACGGGAACAATGAAACCTCCAATCAACCGAAGACAATGAAACGTGCGATTAGCCACGATTGTCCCGGCCGCGTAAACACGCCAATTATCTTAGAAAACGGATCGGAGGGGTAATAACGAAGAGGATTGAGATCGAATGACGACCTTCTGCTACTCTTTTCTCGCGAGAGAGAAGACTTTAATTCAATTAAGTTCGAAACTTAGAAAGAGAGAAAGAAAGACGATGATATTATTTCTTATCAATTTCAGATCGTGAAATTGGAAAACGAGCCTTTTAAATTGAGATTAAGTATAAAGTGGAACAGAAGGAGTATAGTTCCTCGAAAGTTGATGAAAGTATGAAAATGGCTTTGTTTCTCTCGAATTGAAACATTGAAAATTTTTCGTATTTTCTTATACACCAGAAATTTCCAAGATTAATTCTGATAGTTTTGCTATGTGCTTTAAAAAATGTAATATATAATATATAATATAGTACATCTTCTGAATATATTTTATTCTTGTTGATTGTCTGAGAAAAGATACGAATATAAATAAATCATTAAGACACAGGATCAAATATTTCTAATACACACAACAGTTCAACGAGGAAAATTTATCTCGACTATACAATGCTTATAAACACTCGACACAAAATGTTTGTTTCGCCCAAGTGCGCATATTTAATTACCGAACTTGACGCGAAATTATTCGGGTTTACTTTATAACAAAATCTCTCGAGAGGCGTCTCATCTCGTTCTCCCCTCCCGCGATATTTGGCCAGGACCCACGGTGCTCGCTCGTTAGACAGTAGCGGAGCATTTGTCTTTGCTGTAGCAGTTGCGTCGACTAACGAATCACCTGTCGTTGGAACAATGCCGTTTCCCTCCCGCTACGTGCGCACTCACGGACCAGTTAACTGGCAAACGCACCCGCGTGAATAAAACGCGGTGAGATCGATGATAAAAAGCGACGACGATGAGTGAGACTATAACTGTAAGAGGATTCGTTCGAATATTCGATTGATCAAACGGAGCGATTAGTGAGAATCTTGCCTCTTGGATTAAAAATTAAGAATGAATTAGCGTGGAAACGAATAATTTTCCAATGGAATTTGTTTATTAACAACATGTCTCCACGATTGCTGCATCTTGTACAATTTCACGGGATTAATAGCCGCCGATTCAAACACGTCTCTATGTACAAAGAGGGAGCTTGTAACGCGACTCCTCGTACGATTCGCGGTTACGACTCGCACGAAAACTGCCAACGACGCGGACAAACGATGCTACCAATTTCCACCACTGTTTCCGTGGAAACAGTGCGATCGTGGTTTCGTTTAATTAAGTAAAACGAAGGAGAGCAGCGTAGTTGACGTAAGCAGTCGACGTCGCCGGACCATTTTTCTCCCCGCGTTTTCCGGCAGATTCTAGGGAGCCTCTAGGGATGGGATCGACCACCGTGTTGGGAAAAAGTCTTTCAAAAGTTGATTGTTTCTAATGGAATCTGGAAACGTTCGAGGAAAAGAACAATTTTTAATTTCAATTCTTTGACGAACGAAATATGTGTGAAAGGAACGGTTGTTTAACACAATGATATGAAATTTGAAAATGATTCATCAATTTAGTTATATAATACAGCAAGATATTCTCAAAATACGAAGGATTATCGTTTATCGACTTATTTTAAGCAGAAAGCTGTATAGAAATTGATCATGACACTTTAGAACACTCCAAAGAATACTCAAAACAAAATACTCAAATCAATCCAAGACTCTCTCATTCTCAAAATACATTTTATTAATAACCAGAAACAAAGTTGGAAGAAATGGAAGATAAGATGGTCGTAGGCGCGACCAGACCTCGATATTCCTACGCAGAAAATTTTCGAGAAAAGAAACGGTGGAGGTCCACCCATATTTTTCCCGGCTGTAACATAACGTAAGCAAACAATGTGACGAAGAGAATTCACGAGGGAATACGTACGTCCAATCCCAGAAAATTCCGGATTCGAATAAATCCCCCTCCTTCTCCCCCCTTCCAAACTACACTGCAGAACTACAAAAAAAAATCGAGGACAATAAAATCTCAAAGTTTATTAGAAACCATATAACCCTTCCTTCTTGAACCAACGCCGCTCGCGGCCATCCCTACTCGAAGAAGGGGCAGAGAGGAAGATTCCTCTCGATCGGCTATTTTCGCTACAGGATAATACATCACACGTGGCCCCCGCGTCATCGTGTTACATCGTAAAACACAGGATCGTACCGCGGATCCCCATCCACCGGCGGATCGTTAATATTTGATTTTACTGGGTTGACCGGGTACAAGCGTGCGGACCCGTTACGATAGAGAAAGAGTGGCGGTGGCGGTGGCGGCTCGTCTGGAGGCGAGCCAGCTCGATAAATTCTGTCTACCGGGGACGGTACAACGTATCCGGCCGCGTCTTCGTCCTCCCCGACGGGTGACAGGTGAAAGGGAATCCGCAAACGTTACACCGGGCCAATAAAATCTGAATGTTACGATAACGGAGCAGGGAGGGAGGGATCGATCCTCGTATCTATCGAGAGAAATAGGCTGCTTTGTGATACTCTCGCCGAGTCGTTTCCTTCCTATATCCCCGGTGTATAGGCGAATCGTGGGTGTGATAGATCGAGTTGATGGCCGAGATGGTTGGAAAGAAAGGGCAGGGGACCCGGTGGTGGTCGATCCAAGAATGGTGAATGGAGGATGATAGTCTGTGGCAGGGAAAACGACTAGTTGTGGGATGATGAAGCGGGTACGTGTATCCTCGAATAAGTAACGAATGGTAAGGTTTCGAGTTGCTCGTGTACGGGTGTTTGTAAGGTAAGAAAGAGGAGGATGGTTTCGAGGATGGGTTCGAATTTGTATTTGTATTGTAATATCGAATTCGAATTTGAATAAGTACTTTGTACTTTGATAAGAAGGTGAAGAAATGAACTTGTAAATGTTTTTCAAACGAGAAGTGTGTTAAAATGTTTTCACAGTGAGACTTCAAAATTAGGAAATTGGTTAATGATATCTTGTTAATTCTTTTTCTTATTTAAAGAATAAGAACACGTTTAGGATTACACGCTTAGCATTTGAATATTTAAGGATAGAATATTTTGTATTTGGAATATTTTATTTTTAATAAAAAATAATTATTCTTTTTCAAATGAGAAGTGTGTTAAAATGTTTTCACAGTGAGACTTCAAAATTAGGAAATTGGTTAATGATATCTCGTTAATTCTTTTTCTTATTTAAAGAATAAGAACAGGTTTAGGCTTAGCATTTGAATATTTAAGAATGGAATATTTTGTATTTGGAATATTTTATTTTTAATAAAAAATAATTATTCTTTTTTAAATGAGAAGTGTGTTAAAATGTTTTCACAGCGGGACTTCAAAAGGAGAAATTAGGAAATTGGTTAATGATATCTCGCTAATTCGTTTTCTTATTTAAAGAATAAGAACACAGTATTTGAATATTTAAGGATGGAATATTTTATTTTTAATAAAAAATAATTACTTCAACCTCGTTCGAATTGCAGTGGCTATTTTAAGCAATGGCGTGTTTCTTTATATTTTTTTTACGATGCAATACAATTATGTGTTATAATTCATATTGATCCCTAATGAATCAAAGCGTTCAACTCGACGAGCGTTTAGTCCTCTAATCGTACAATCGCGCGCGCGATTAATCTCAATGCGACTGGTCACACGACTATTCAAATCGAACGAGCTTAGAATGGCCGATAACGCAATTATTCAGATCCAAGAAGAAACGAATCGCGTAATTATTCAAATCTCGAGTCATGGGGCTTGCCACAACGGCGGCCCGCCGAGATCGCCACAGAAACGAATAATTACATAATTATTTGCAAATACGATCGATCGATTTAATCGTTTCAATCTCGGACCGAACAACTGTCAATTGAATTGCTGCTTAGATTATCTGTGTAGCTGTGATTCGATGCAGCTGTAGTATCCTCGATCGATCTGTCGTGCAAATATTTGTATCGAGAACAAATCCATTTCGCAATCGTCCAATTAATCATTCGACACATTGTGATAAGGATGACGGAATCGAAGTGTTGGAGCGTTGGAGATATTGTGATAATCGTTCTAGGACGATAAATCAATTTTATTGATCGAATTAGACTTGCTTTATAACGGCATCTTGAAAATATTGAAGGATTTGTCGAACAACTATCCCGATCTTGACGATTTCTTATATCTTTAAAGTAAGATTGATAGCATTTTAAAAGACGAATGCTTAATTATTTGGAATCGGATATTGAAAAACGATCAAATTTTATATTCACGAGAAAATAACATATATCTCGATCGTTAAAATAAAAACGATTTGACAAGAGTAATAAAATTCCATACTTTCGATCAAAATTGTCCATCCTCCTAGCTTAATTTTAACATTTGCTGAACAATCTAACCTAACTTGTGTGTGTGCAAAGGACAAATATTTTGTTTATCGTAAAAAAATAGAGGAAAGGAAAGAGGGGGAAAAAAAAACGCATTCGACTACCACTCTATGACTTGCATAGATGGAAAGGGTGGAAACGGAAGTACACTAGCGAGGCACTAATAATTCATGCGTGAAAAATGTTGTCCGATCCAAAAAAAAAAGGAAGAAATAAAAAATAAAAAGAAATAAAACAATCGTTCGATTCGATTTATCACCAAAGCGACCACCGGTCTTTTTTCTTTTTCCTTTTTTTTTTCCAGTCGTGTATAAATTTGTCTCCATTTGCAATGGAACGCGTGGAGATTCGTGTGCGTATACGCGGTGGAAAATGGACGACGCGCCTCGCATTCTTTTCGTTCCACCCGTCACGATTATTCGTGAGTGGCAAGCTGAGCGGGGAAACCCGTCGATACCCGTCAAATCGGCTTCGAAGCCAGCCCTTTTCCTCGAACGCGCCCTTCGCGTTGCGAGCAACCACCCTCCCTAAACTCAATCAAGAGATTCCATTTGCATTTCGCCTCGCGTACGGTGTTTCGCACCGTGGCAAATGGAAGCAAGAAGAAGATCGAACCACGGCCGAGGGAAAAAGTTTCGTTCTTCTTCGAAGAAGAGCCCTCTGTTGTCAGGCTTATTATATTTGTTCAACAGCGTTTGAGATGTATCAGCTATTTGTGCTGCAACGATGACGAGAGAGAAAGAAAGAAGAATTTGTAGTTTTCATTTTTTTTTTTTTTGGAAAAATATGGATAAGAATATTAATGAGTATGTGGAAGTTTTTATAAACAAAGTTATTCAATGAATAATATTCTTTTATTTATTGAATCATACTGTATAATATAACTTATTCTATATTTTTTGATAATATTCTTTCCCATATTAATTCTTATTCACTTTTCAGATATATGTATTATTGGTGTCCATTCATACTCTCTTAATTGTGAAAGAAATTATACATAGCCCGTATACAATATTCTCAAGAATATTCAAATTATCGTTCTTATTCGAAGAAGCCTCGCCCTTGCTATTATATTTATTCAACAACGTTTGAGATGTATCAGCTATTTGTACTGCAAGAAGAATTTATAGTTTTCAATTTTTCTTTTTAGAAAAATATGGATAAGAATATTAATGAGTATGTGGAAGTTTTTATAAACAAAGTTATTCAATGAATAATATCCTTTTTTTTATAAATTTTGCTATATATTTATATAATTTATTCTACATTTTTCGATGATAGTATTCTTTCCCATATTAATTCTTATTCACTTTTCAGATACACGCATTATTAGTACCCATACTAAGCCCTAGCTCGTATACAATATTCTCACTCAATATTCAAATTACCCATTTTCGAATTCCAAGCAAGACGCGATGGAACCGAAATTCGATGGCATCGAATATACTCGAGTGTGGCTCGAAGGATCGCGGGAAAAAGTGGCGCATCCGTGCGTCCCGCTCATCGCCAGCTGAGAGGAGTCTCAGGAGTAGCGGTTGTCTGCAAACTTTGATTACATCTGCCAACGGTGGTCCGTTTCTAAACCGTGACGACGCAAATATATATATATATATAGACGCGTGCCGACACCTTATTCCTGGACGACGCCGCCGCCGTCGTCGAGTCGTTCAACTATCCCTCTCCTCCTCTCCCTTTCCCTCCTCCCCTCCCCATTCCTTCTGGACTTCCTTCGAACGGAGAGATGTCCCGGCAGATTTACCAGCCACCGGCGTTCCGCCCTGTGGAAACCCCATGGAAACGTATTTAAGCGGATGTCCCGACGACGCGAAAAGTAATTTCGTTAGCCAGGAGGGGGGAGGGAGGGGAGGGGCACGTGAGCCGCCTGTCAAAAGTGCGCCTCGTGAACGATGAAAATGTGCCTCCGGGACACGATTGGATTTCCGGCGGATGTCATTGTACCCGGCGAATTGAATCAACTACCTAGAAGGTGTAGTAGCCCGAATCGCGGCCGATAACCGACCTCTCTTCGAATAGAGAAGGTAATTCCCTTCCGTTATTTCGTTCTTCCACTTTTTACTCGCCTTCTTTCCATTTCTTTTTCTCCTTCCTTTTATCATCGCGCAAGTCTTCTCTTCGATGCTCAACTATGTTGAAGAATACGACTAAATATTCAATTCAAAAATGTGATATTTGGTATTTTTTTTATTGATTTTGAAGTTGGGAGATTTTTGTGAGTATTCTTTCTTTAATCGAACTTCAAATGTGCTCGTCAATTCTGCCACGTTGCGTGCTCTTTCTTTTTTTCTTTTCTTTCTCGTCTCCTCGAGAATCCCATTCAACCCCTGTATACATATATATATATATATATATATATATATATATATATATATATATATATATAAAAGAGTGGGTAAAGCAAGAGTGAAGAAGCAAGTGGCAGTTCCTCGAGCTTCAATTAGCGTCTCACCTTAACTTCTTCGTTAAGTTCGAGCGGCTCGATTGCTCGCCGCTCGACCCGGAAATTAATTATACCGCGATAAAGCGGCGGGAGGTCCCCCACTATATCGAGAGAGAATCGCTGGAAGGCATTCCAGGGCCGGCCTCTCTCTCCCGATCCGATTTAATAACCGAAGGAATCTCGGCCGCGATAACGCGGCCGATCGCCATTATCGCCCTCGGCCAAGATGGCCGCGTTGCTTTTAATTGAACGAGACGGACGGGGACCACCGATGGACCATCGCGTGGTGCTCGCGTTCCAGGAAGCGCAAATCTGTCGAGAGAGAGACAGGACGGAACGGGTGTCTCTCCCGCGGCGATGCTAGAGAGTAGGAATATAATGTGGAACATAATACTGGTTGGCTGGCAGAGTTTCTCAACCTGAATCGAAATAATTAAAAGTTTTTTTAGATGATGATTACGACTTATATTTTAAAATGTAATTTTTAGATCTATAGTGATGATCGATGGAAAATGAATTACGAGAAATGATGTGCAAATTTGGAAAATTGAAAAGATTTGGTGAAGATCAAAGAATATTGGTTTTATTTTAAATTAACAATCATTCATACTTGTAATATATTACTTTATAAGTAATATAGTATATAAGTATATAAAGTATATTACTTTAAATGTATCAACGGATTTCAATGATTGGTTCACGAGATATTCAAGATTCTCACTTTTAAATCGTTAAAAAGTAAGAGAAAAGAAATGATGTGCAAATTTGGAAAATTGAAAAGATTTGATGAAGATCAAAGAATATTGGTTTTATTCTAAATTAACAATCATTCATACTTGTAATAAAGTATATTACTTTAAATGTATCAACGGATTTCAATGATTGGTTATTCGCGAGGTATTCAAGATTTTCACTTTTAAATCGTAAAAAAGTAAGAGAAGAAAAGAAATTTGATTTTGAATTATTTTATATTTTGTATTTCGATGAAATATGTAGAGTAGAGGCAATGCATGGATTTTTAGAATTTCGGAGTTTGGGATATTGAGATACTTTTTTAACCGAAGAAATAAGGAAAAGTCGATTGTTATTGCATCGTAAATGACGCATTATTGCATCTTCTCGTTCATGGAACGAGTTCAAGTATCAAGTTGAAGCAGCGGTATGAGTTCCGAGAAAGTGTTGCAGAGTATCCTTGGCACGTTTGCCGAGATAGGAAAGCACGTTTTCGATAATCGATATGTCGAGATGTTTCAACCACGATAGAACGAAAGAGTTTGAGAAATTATCGAAAGATGCTCGTTTTTTAATTCACGAGAAATCGTTGGACGTTAAAAGATTGAGAGATTCGTTAATTGTTAATTTAAGAAACTTTTGGAACTGTTTCACTGTTTTCTAAACATTTCGAATACAATAATATACAAATATGAAATATTACTCGTTACTTAGCTCTTTTCAAATTATTTCTTTGAAATTTCCTCGTTAGTAAAACTTCATTTGAAATACTAGATATAGATGTCAATGAAGTTACGAAGATAGAAGAATATTAAACATCAAAAAATGAAAGATATACGGACAGATAGTAATTTCTCAGTTTTACAGACTCTTATAAAACTTGTTTCACCTTTGCGCGAGACGTCGACATGGTGTTATTAAAAACCAGGGAGAAAACTAAAGGGAGCTTTCAATGACATTAAAGAACGCGGAGAAAGAGATGAAAGGGAGGAGGGAAGAAAGAAAGGGAGGAAGGGAGGAGGAACAGAATAGGAGCAAGCGAAAAAGACGAAATATAGGCTTGCATAAAGTATGCAAAGCTTGAACTCGTCTCTATTACATCTCCCATAACAAAATTAAAAAAGTTTCCACAGTGTATTAAAGAGAAATATGCGGAGCACGGTGTTATTAGGTATTCAATAAACAGATATAAACAGGGTATTAATAATTATTCACGTGACAATACATTGAGAATCTTTGTTGTTGGTGAAAAGTAAAAACGAAAGGTTGATACGTAAAAAAAATAACTCGTTTGTTTGTTTTTCAAATTAATAAGCAATTTTTAAATTTCTTGTAATTGCGCGTTGAAAAAATTACACGGTCTATTTAACAAAGATTTTATTTAAATTTTAAGAAAGTTTCAAGAAACGCTCGTTAAGCATTCCCTTTTATTTCCAAGTTAAAGTAAGTTGCTTTTGGTATTCAATTAACAGCCGTTTAAGAAGGAGGGAGGAGAGTTTAATAAGTGGGTAAAACTTCAAAATCATTAGGTATTCTCTCAGAATAAACTTTAAGCGAAGAATTATTACGAAAATATCGTATGAAATCCGAATCCTTCTTCAATAATATTAAAATAGTTCTAAAATCTTTTTGTTCCAAAAATTATCCATATTATGAAATTTAAATTTGATAATTCTATTATAAAAATGAAATGATTTTGGGATGTAAAAATTTAATTCGAGTAACTCTATTTCCTATCTCCCACAATAAAAATCTATACTTTTAAAATATCACAAAGATTCTTCAAAATTCACATTCCAATATTTTCTCCAATAAAAGAAGACATCCATTAAAAAATCTCTCTATACTTTCATAACTCTACGACTCGTTAATATCATTTCATTAATCTCCATACCGTCAACGATTTAAATTTAAACTCTTCGCCAAATATTTTTCCATCTAGCTTATTTAAAAAACTCTTCAAAAAAAAACGAACAATAAAATACACGTACATTTCCATCATTCGAAACAATATACGCCATCCATGCAAATTAAATATTCATCGCAGTCCCACTCGTCTATTAATTCAACCAGCTTCAAGATCGTTTTCAGTTACTTCTAAAATTTATAAACCCATCGAAAAAAAAAAAACAAAATTTTAAACTTTCGTCGAAAAACGTTTTCCGTAGCGACAGTGGAGAGAAATAAAAAAAAGGAAAAAAGGAAAGAAAGGAGGAGGGGGGGAAAAAAAGCAAAATTCAGTACACCCGGCGAGGAATTTTGCCCGATGCAAACGATTCCACCCGTTTGGAAATTGAAAAGCGGTGGAAACACGGAAAGTTTGCGTTGCCCTTTTCGGGAGCCGATTTTAAACGGGATCGGCCTCTCTTCACGAGCGAAAAGTCACACGTGGCGTAGGCGGACGTTGAAAACAAGTGTTGATCGATGTCACGTACCGATGCCCCCGCTTCGACAGATTTTTTCGCGCTTCTGTTTACCCACCGTCAACACGCTTTTTTCATTTAACGATTATCAAGAGGATTGCCTATCTCTGTGAACCGCTCTCCATCCACGAAATGCTCCGGGGCTGCATTTTAAATAACTCTCTGTTCTCTGCACGATGTCCAATACTTTTTTTTTCTTTTTTTTTTTCTATTTTTTCCTTCCTTTTTTTTTTCTTTTTGCTTTTTGAAACTCTCTCGCCAAACTGTTCCCTTGTCATTGTCGACGAGATGTCACGATTAACGAAACTATCCGATCTCTACCTGTTCAAACGAAAGATAATTTGAAATATGATTTCAGTTTCGATCTCCTTTGTATTCCGTTAATTTATCGAGTTATTGGTCGCCTTGATTTATCTCATAACTCTTTTTATTTCATAATCTTCAATACGATCATTTTTCTTCTTCTGTTTAATCGTGCATTTATATTTAATTTTTATTGATTAATTACTATTTTGATTGTTCTTTCACCTCGTCTTTCATTTGTATATACATTTTTCTTAATTTATTCTTCTATAACGAATAATCTAATCGTCAATCAGTAAAAGCTTGTTTTCCTTGTAACCGAAATACCCAATAGCTTACAAGTTTATCGATTCCATCCGAATCGTGATTGAACAAACACACGTGGAACGATCTCAGTAATAAATCGGATGTACGAGTGATGCAAATCCAAAAATACAACCCGATTTGTCCAGATTTATCATCGATCGCAAACAATCCTTCCGGTTTCAAAACAATCGATAAATTATCACCTTCTCTCTATATATACGTACATATATATAAAGAGAGAGAGAGAGAGAGAAAGAGAAATAACATTTTCACCCTGGAATATCCCGACTAACCATTGAAATCTCCGCTCAAAGTGGAATAACAACGTATTGTAATCCGTGCATTTTACGCTTGCATTCTCTCTCCTCACTCTCGTTCATTGCTCATTCATCCATTCACTCATTCATTATTATTCTTCTTAATTATTCCACAACAACGAATGAAAATTATTTATCGATGCAACCACGAATAAGAAACTAACACAATGGATAAATTAAAAATTATTATCATTGAAGAAACAAAGAGGGGAGAAAAAAAAAATTCATAAATCATCCTCGATGAAAGATACTTAATAGAAATATGATCGATACGATAATGTACAAAGAATAAGAGCGAATCTTAATCAAATTCCGTGGTGGAATTTTAAAGATAAGGAGAAAGAAAAATTCCAAAGGGGAAGGGAAAAGATTCGTTCCATCGAATGATTGATATCGAATCAGAAATATATCAAACGATATCGCCTCCTTTCCTTCACCTCGTGCACAGCCTCGCCAATTATTCCCGGTAGCAGCGTGACGACAACGACAACGACGACGACGACGACAATATCCAACCTGGTGAGAATAGGTCTTAAAAAAAAAAGAAAAAACAAGGAGGAGGAAAAGCAACCGGTTGGATCCGGCAAGGAAAAAAATAAAAAAAGGAAGAAGGTTGGCCGCCACGGTGAAATTAAAATCTCACGCAAGGCTTAAAAGAGCCGCTGGAAAAACGGCTCTCTCCTCCTTCGGTCTCGTTTCGTCGTTGAACCGGCGTGTCTGGGACGCGAAACGAGGAAATAATTTGCGTTTCCACCGTGCACCGTCGTCGTTGTCGTCGACGTTTTCGACGGGAAGACTGGAGGAGAAGAATCGAGTGAGAAAGGAAGGAGAGGGAGGACGAGAGAGAGAGAGAGAGCAAGGAGAAATAGGAAAAGGCAACGATGGAGACTGTACGAAGAGAATTCCTGTCGAGTAGGCCTGACTCGTTATTCGTTCCTACGTTCTGCCGGTTTTTTGTCAAGTAAAAAAGTTCCACCGGGAAAAGGAACCAATTTAATAAGGCCTTAATAACTTGGCGGGGAGATCGGGGAGGCAGACGGCTGTGTTTGACGGCTCCCGTCCCTTGAAAAGCGAATTCACGCTTTCGAGTTACCATTTCGTTGGAATAATGATATTTCGTTTCTAGATATCCTAACCTAACCCAAGTTATTGGATTATTAGATTACACTTATTGAGAAAAGAAGAAAAAAAAAATTACTAACAAACAAACAATTCAAAAATAAAATGAAAATTCGATAAACAAATTGGAGATATTAAAGAATTATTGTAAACAGTCTGAAGAAATTCTTAACTCTATCTCGTTCCTTTATCCCTTTAATTAACAACGTTCTGCGTTGAATCAATCTGGATCAAGGAAGAATCGAACAAAAAAATCTGGATTCATGGTCGGATGATCTCGATTTCTACGAGATTTGCAGAGGGAGGGTCGCTTTGATCCGGCGCGTAAACGCGACACAACGTTTCGAAAAAACGTGGAGGAGGAGGAGGAGGAAGGGAGAGAAGGTTCCGCGATAAAATTTCTACGTAAGTTGCTCTTTGTGCCGGCGCCCCCCTCCCCTCTCTCCCCTCCATACGCAAATATTTGCCCAACGACGGAAAACAGAAATACTTATTCGCGGCAAATAAATACGAGCGAACAGAGCGAACAGAGAAATGGTGGAGTGGGTCGGTTACCTCGGCGCACAAAGTACGGGGCGAAAGTTGAAATGGAATTAGTTAAGCGCCACTGTCAACGGTGTGTTCTCCTCCCTTGTGCTCTTCCAAACAAAAAGAAAGGAAGGAAGAGAGAAAAAAGTAAGAAGATAAAAAACGAACGACAAACGGCGGATGTATACAGGGGGACAGGGAAATTTTTATGAGATTTTCTCTTTTTTCTTTTCTTTCTTTCTCTCTCTTTTTTTTCGTAAAGAAGGGAAAATTAAACATTTTTTGCCCGGACGACTCGTCATTGACTCGTGCCACCTGCGTTGAGATATTAATTCGTTTCGCTCTTTGTTTCAGGGATCTCCAAGGGAACAATATCTCGGTGATATTCAAGACCGACTTCGAGGACATGGCTACGCTTCACGTTCTGTGAGTAACCGTTTGTCAAATAAAGAAACGAAAGGGGATAGCTTTAGTCGCGTGTCGCAAATAGAATTGAACGCGAGTTTGAAGCCCGTTTCTTAACGAAAAGTTCGCGAAATTCTAGTAAATTTGTCCGGGAACGAGGCGCGGGCGCCATTGTTGAAGAGTCGTGGAAAGGCGAACTTGGCGAATTTCTCTCTCTCTCTCTTTCTTTCTTTGTGTACGTGTTTGTGCGTGTGTGTATGCTTGTGTGTATGTGTGTGTATGTGTGCGTGTAAAATTCACCTCTCTTGCATGAAGATCGTACTCTTTCGTCGACTGTTTTCAGCTTCGTGACTTCGCCTCCGAAAGACGTAAAGTTTCTTCTTCTTCCACGTTTCGAGAAATGAGATTTCGCGCGAGGGAGGGGAGGGAACAAAAGTAATTAAGGTTAACTGGGTCGAAGTGTGTTTTGTTCGTGGTTCGCGTTTCGGATAGAATGGAAGAATTATTGAATAGTGTAAACTATTATATATCGATATATATTTAATCGATTCGAAAGATAGTTTTTTTTAATGGTTCAAGCGATAGAAAGTAAGAGAAAAATGTAATGAATTTTTGTATGTTTTATCTTCAAGTGTGCGTTTTGTGTGTATTTTCCAGTTGGCTATCGAATAATCAAATTCACACCATTGAAAGAGGTGCCTTCCAGGATCTAGTTGGTGTCGAGAAGCTGCGCCTTAACAATAATCAAATACGTCACCTACCCGATCTTCTCTTTAGCAACATGATGAATTTAAAGCGTCTGTGAGTATTTCAAAAAAAGTATTTTGCATGGAATATTATGATATCTGAGAATGGATTATTATATACGTCGAGAGTGTAAAATATATGGCGTTTATTCGTGGAAATATTATATAATTTATAAAGTAGGAGGATAATATCCGAAGGAATAAGAGAAACTTTAATCCTTAAAATTTTTTCCAATATAAGTGTCGAAGGACTGATTTGCAGCGCAGCTAGATTAAATTATAAACTTTCGGCCATTAAAAAAAAAAAAAAGAAAGCCTTTCCTATCTCGCGTTGAACGTAAAAGTTTTAACTTTAAAAAAAAGTGAATATCTCGCAAGAATTGAAAAATTATCCTTCTCGATGTAATAACCTTCTGAAAACGATATAGATTTTTTTTTTAATTCAAACGTTTGATTCAAACGAATTTAAAACCTGGTATGTAAATCGTCTTTTTGAATCGAATTTTCGTTTGAAATTTCGTCGAACAATTTTCCTTCCGCTATGCGATAGATCCCGTTAAATAAAATTCACGAAATCCATCTCCACATTTATTTCATTTACCTCTCCTCCCCAATAACTTTCAACGAACTGTCGATCAGAATTCAATCGCAAAAAAAAAAAAAAAAGGAAATCGTCGAAAATAAATATTTCAGAAGTTTCATCCGAGAAAGAATAAAATAAAATTTTTCATTCGAACTATACGACCCAGCCAGATAAAACTCGGTTTTTAATTATAAAATCTCGAGAATAAAAGTATTTCGCCCAATGATACATAAACTGGAACAAACAATGGGATCCTTTAATGAGAGGAGAGCAAATAAACTTCGTTTGAAAAAAAAAAAAAAAGAAAAGAAAGAGAAGACTCGAATAAAAACAGCTTCTCCATTCTCGTTTCCATCCACTCGATCTCGTGCCTTCCTTTCCTTGAACAACAGGAAAGTCAGATATCACAATTTTGATATCAATACGACAGAATCGTATCACGACTCGCATTTTACAACTCGTTGACAGATATGCTCCACAGTGACGAATTTATTTAATAAATTTGATCAAAAGATATGCAGAAATGGGAAAAATGTATCCGCGCACGGAGATTTATTTCACGTCATTGCCGCGAACAACACCGGAGGTTATCGCATAAACTTTTCAGATGATGGCCTATATTCCACATTTTTCCACATACACAAAGTGTATTTCGAGAATAGGTGAGGCAAGCAGAGTAAAGCGTATAATTTTATACGTAAAAATGGAGAATAATATTTTTTTTCATCGAAGTCTTCTTTTTCAAGAAAGAAATGAGTTTAAAAATTTTATCAAACATAAATGAATGTACAATTTTCAATTGGATGCAATAGTTGATCGACAAAATGTAGAAATAAATATGTAATTTAAAATTAAAATTGAAGATTCATTCAATGTACTCGTTACTTTCTAATTTTTAATATAAATATAATACACATATTTTTCTTATTTTATTTTAATTATATATTAAATTTTAATATTTGTACAAAATGATACGAAATATTTAATTAGTATGCAATATTATAATAAATAAACGGTGTATAAAAAAAGCGAGGATCAAGCAACAAAATTTTATTTTAATTCATTCATTTGAAGATCGATTAAATATTTTCTTACAGCTGAAAATCTCAGTTTTTAAATCTCGGTTTATTTAAAGAACAAAATTTGTTAAACAAAAAATCGTCGATTCCATCCCTGTATACGTACATATACAGGCGGAAGTATTGTGCGAATTCGGTTTGTGAAACGCTCCACGCAAGCTTTTCCTCTCCCTCTCAACAACCCCCCATATTGAACACGCATGACTTTTCCGTTCTGGATTTAAATCTATTTTTTCCCCTCCCTTTGTTTTAATCCTTTTTTTTTTTAAGGGCGATCGTTCCGTTTCCGCTTCCTCTACTTTAAAAAACAGAATAGCAAGAGGGGGAGGGGAGAGGGGAAGGGGATGGAAGAGGAAAAAGCGAACGGAAGTTACATCCATCGAGCACTGGCAGCGTCCCATTTTTGGGGGAAAACGACTTCTCGAATTCTTTTTTGCATTCCCAGAAACGATGTTACGAATGGTGTCTCCATTGTACGCGGAAAATGGAGCAGATTTTTCCTCCAGAAGTAGTTAATACCGGTTATGTTTCGTATGTTGAGTCCATGGAATTTCTTTCTCTTTTTTAAAAATACTTTAAAATATATTTTAAAATTCATTTTTTCCATAATTCGTGTCATCGCGTATAAATTCATAAATTCTTTTGGATTAAAATCGCTGCTTCGAGAATTAAGAAACGAATTTGAAAATTATTAATATATATATTGGAATTTTTGTCCGTCGTTTCGGTGCAATTAAGCCTAATTAATTAATCGTATGGAATATTTCTAGGACGTAAAATGTATCATCTCGAAACGATATAAAAGGATTGATATACGAAAATATCAGATGATGAATCTTATTTCGTAAACCGGTCTGTATAGCTGCGAATATTTTAATGTTAATGCAATGCCATTAAGCCTGTGCTTTTCGTTCCTTTTGGATGCCTCTTACCGATACATATTCATTTCATTCATTCAATCAGTATCTTCATTAATACGCATATATTTGTATCGTTTAAAATATATTCACGATCTTTTGAACTCTACAGGATGTTTCGTTTCTTCAATCACGATCTCTCTTCACACAAATTGACACGTGAAGAGTATATTTCGAAACGACGAATATATTACACGTGAATAACAGTACAAAAACTAGTACAAACTAAAGATCTGTCACCGAAAACACGACAAAATTCGATCAAAATAATTTACCAATCCCGTCCTTATCTAAAATCAACATCCACAACTCGTTCCAAAGATTCATGCATCACAAACGCGATTCCCGATCAAAGGAGCAGTCAGCCGCTGCTGGCCTAGCTAGCCAAGAAGATCGAGCACCGGGCTAAAGGAATGCGATCCAAAGATTAACACGAAGATCCACTTTCCCCCTGCATACTTCCCGATCCTGAATCTTAATCACCTCGTCCCAGTCCAGCACCTGGTCTAAGAAGAAGAAGAAGAAAAAAAAATAAGAAAGAAAAAGCATCATCGAATTATCACGATCGAAACGGATGGACATTGGCTTCCGTGTCTGATGAAGTTTACTGCTACCTGTATCGATCCGTGTCGATATAAAAATCTCGCTATAAAATTCTTCTTCTTCTTCTTCCTCTTATTCTTCTTTTTTCCTCGTCCTGTGGCGGAGAAAAGGAGAAGAAAACAAGAGAAACAAAGGAAGAGGAAGGGAAGGGGGAAGGGTGAAGAATGGGCCATCTATCATAGCGCGAAGTGGGCAGACGAGAAGTCAGAAACGTTACACGAGGCCTTCCACTCGTGCCCTCGGACACGTAACCTCACAGCCTCTGATGATAAGGCCGGGGATCAGGCAGCTTACAAAAGAACGTATTATGTTGCGAGCGCTACGGAGAAGATTCTCACGGGCATCCGGACGCTTGATAATCCTTCATCCGCGCCGTGGATAAGTCGATGCCCCCGCATCAAGGAAACCGGAGAAGGTTAATACGTTGATTGAGGGGGGTGTTGGATCTGGGGGAAGGGGAGGGAGGATATATACGACGTTTTAGGTCGATGTTGTTCATGCTGCGGTTTATTATTATTAAGGTTACACGTTACACGTTTTCGCGAAACGTTTGGACGAATTGAACAAATTGGATCGTTTCGTTTTGGGGATGTATTTAATTTTCACGTTGCGAGATGCTACTATAATTTGTTATATTTGGTAATTGAGGGGGGAGGATTGGTTCATTTTCGATAAATGGAATAATGTATCGTATGGTTGAAAATGTTTCGTTTATAAAAAATTTTAAATTTTTGATATACAACGGTAATCAAATTTTCCACGCTTTTGATAAGCAATTGCAATTAAAAAGGTATCGGCATTGTTAATCAAATTATAGAATGTAATTTTATTTATCGAAATTGTCCCTTTTGTACGCGCGTATATCGTGACACGTATTTTATTACCTTTAAAATGTTGCTTTACATTTATGTTAAATACAGAACATTTTGAAAACGTAATTATTCCCCTTTATGATATAAATACTTAAGAGAATTAATCTATGAATCTGAAAGAATCCTTTTTCAGACTTGAAAGTCTGATTATGCTGATGGCATAAATAATCTCGTCCACTTTGGAAAAGATGGAATACAATGTTCAAGTAATTATTCCAATGTGAAAATTAACGTAGGTAAAATGCGGTGAAACGGTGAAAATGTTTGCTTCAAAGGAAAATATTTAACCAGAGGGGATATACACGTTATACATATGACGGTATAATGATATACGCAGATTAGTTGTCCTGTGTGTACGTAAACTTGTTAAGCTTATCGAGTTTATAAAAACGTGAATTGATTTTCCCCTTGAAAATAAAAGCAACAAGACATATTTCACGAAATATTGACGTTTCCTTGAAATTTGATCAAAATACGCTAAAGTACGATTCATTGAAATTCGAGCGATAACATTTCGATTTACATTTGATGTAAACGTATGATAACGTTCACTAAACGTACTAATATTCACTTTAATATCTTCATCAACATTCACATAACCGGTTATACATTATTAACACTGGCAATTTCATCCAACACGAAACTACAGTAATTAATTCATTTTATACGTACATTCTTCGCGAAATTGTTGTACGTTTGCAAAATTTTTATTCATAATTTTTTAACCATTCTAAAATTTCAACTAAAAATACACACGATATATTTTATACGCAAAAATTAATTATGGAATATTCAAGAGAAAAAGAAGGAAAAAATAATACCCAAGCTCATAAAACTCGCTTAAACAAATCAGCCCTCCTTAAATATTTTCCGCTATTATCGAAAATAATTCAAAAGAAAAATAAAAACGTATTTTTAAATCGATATTTAAATAACCACATAAAATCTAACAATGTAGTCATAATTCACAATCTCGACAAAGAAATTCATCGAGCAATTACCACCTTAACCCATCCCCGATTTTTCTAATCTGATCTAAAAATTGATTAATCGCCGGCCCAACAGGTTTCCTTACAACCTCTACCAATTAGAGGGCCGATTAGAAATATTAATTAACTCCACACCTGGAGATTCCTCCGATTGCGACCGATACAACCACCGCGTCACTCCGTTCCGTTTTCTAAACACGACGGACGTGTAACGAAACGTGTGATTAACCCATCGCGCGCGGCAAACGTGGAAAGCTGTTCGAGGTGGTAAGAGGATGAAGCTCGACCCGTAATAAATGGTTTGACACAATGGAAAGGGGCGCGGACACTCGGTTGATTAGTATCGCTGGCATCGTGCAAGGGTATTGCGCACGGTTGAAACGCGATATACCCTGCCATGGCCGGCACGAGTATAAGCTAAGCACAAGCTCGTATTTACGAGGCAATAACATTTGTTCGCTGTACACTTAAGCCGATAATAACCGGGACAAACCGTTGGCCCGCGAACCTTTGACAACACGGTGTTGCACGGTGATTTAAGCAATGGAAAACGATTTCGGTTCGAACGTCTCTTCTAGCGATTCTTAGCTAGGGAAAATTTACGGCCCGACGTTCACTTTCGTCGGCTCGATGCTTCTTATATAGTTACGAGCAACGTGGTTATCTCGCTATCGATTTCCAAGAGGGAGATCTGTCATTTAATTGCGCTCCGTTTCTTGGTTTTGAAAAGATTTTTTTCTTATGGTTATGTATCTTTGGAAGCATTGAAGGCAGCTTGTTGAAATAGAAAAAACTGATTTTAGGGAAGAAAATAGGGAAGAAAAGAATCGATGCCTCTTATAATTACGAGCAACGTGGTAATTATTTCGCTATCGATTTCCAAGAGGGAGATCTGTCATTTAATTGCCCTCCATTTCTTGGAAAGATTTTTTTCTTATGGTTATGTATCTTTGGAAGCATTGAAGGCAGCTTGTTGAAATAGAAAAAACTGATTTTAGGGAAGAAAATAGGGAAGAAAAGAATCGATGCCTCTTATAATTATGAGCAACGTGGTTATCTCGCTATCGATTTCCAAGAGGGAGATCTGTCATTTAATTGCCCTCCATTTCTTGGAAAGATTTTTTTCTTATGGTTATGTATCTTTGGAAGCATTGAAGGCGGCTTGTTAAAATTGAAGAAAAAAACTGGTTTCGAAAAGGGAAGAAATTGATCAAACGATAATTGCGAACGTGTTAAAAATAATAAATGCGCGGGATAA
Organism: Apis mellifera; assembly: GCF_003254395.2. Lineage (NCBI taxonomy): Eukaryota > Metazoa > Arthropoda > Insecta > Hymenoptera > Apidae > Apis > Apis mellifera. Next base: position 5,024,224 of record NC_037645.1, read on the forward strand.
TAAGAAACGAAAGTGGGGCAACTAAGAAGGAAAATTGAATATAATTTTCAGAAAATTTTCCACGATACGTAACATCGTTTATCATAGTTAACTCCCAGTTATTACCTACATGCAAATACACCGTAATTTATCATTAACTATGAATACATCTAAATCTCTTGATTATTTTCCGCAAAATTCTCTCGTGAACGTTGAATAATTCACCTCCCCTCATAATTTATAACGGTAACAATTCCCTCAAAAATAAATCATTCCTCGATTTTCAATGTATATTATATATACACGCCCCATGTATAATTATATCCCGTGAATATCCTTGTTAATCTCCAAGATAGCCGAGATACGAGAAAATTGGAAATAACAAACTTCTCGCAATAAACTTTAAATAAACCAATATAAATACTATTTTCCCCGGAAAGACGAACAATGATGCCCTTATGATCCTCTCCCCCTGAGCGGCCGCCAATCAGTTTCTCGTTTCTCGTCCGACTCTTATCGCGGTGGCACAAAGCACGGAAGCATTCGGAATTGTGCGCGGTACAGAGAGAGAGAGAGACTGGAGAGAGGTCCACGAGAGAGAGAGAGAGGCCCTTTTGTCAGTGGCGGCGAAGGAACGGCCACGTCGAAATTCGGTAATTGCTTTCTGGATTGGCTCGGCCGCTCTGGGAGTTTAATCTCGGTCTGTTTCTCGGCCACGTGTCTGAAATTATTGAAATTCTACTACTACTACTACTATTACTGAGAATCCGAGCCGGTAGAAACGGAAAAAAGTGTGTTGTGATTCCGGTTTGTTCCGTTGCAACGGAAAAGGTGGAAAAACTAAGAAGGGAAGTAAGTAAATTTAATTATATCGGCTCGTGCCGAATGAACATATAGAAGAGGAGCACGTTGGCCTCTGCGAAATTGCTCGTTCGAATTAGGAAACTTATCATGATCAAGCTGAAACACCGATTCCAAATGAAACTGGCAGCGCTAAAAGCCCGAGACTTTCCTCCTTTTGCTCCCGCCACGTCTGTCCGCTCGAAATTCGGTAATTGCTTTCAGGATTGGCTCTGGTAAGGCGGCAGTCTAAATCTGCCAGTTCTTGCCGTATGTTTCGAGTCCAGAATATCGTGCCTCGCGCCTTCTTTTTCTCCTAGCAACCCGTTTCTCCCTTCTCCTTCTAATTCCCTGGGATATTTTTGTACCGCTTGTATTTTCTTAACATTAACTGTTAAACATTCGAATTGCTAGTTTTAGATATTGAAAATAAAATTTAGAATATGTTTTTTTTTGTTAGGAGAAACTTTAAGAGAAATGAAACGGTTAAAACTTGTAGATAAGAATAAGAAAGAAAAGTAGAGTCATCAAAGATTTTTATTTGTTACACAAAGTAAACTTATGTAAAAACTAATATATGATAAAAAATTAGTAGAAGTTTAACAAATTCTTTTCAAAGTTAAACAAAAATAATAATAGATATCCTCGTGAATAAATCTTATATAAAAGCTAATATATAATAAAAAATTAGTAGAAGTTTAACAAATTCTTTTCAAAGTTAAACAAAAATAATAATAGATGTCCTCGTGAATAAATCGATCGTGAAAATTTATTTTAAAAGTCGATTACCTTCGATCTTGCGCGAGAAATATTGCGATTTATTACAAGAAAAAATACAAATATCCCATTCCTTATTTTTCGAACGTCTTCGTCTCGTGTATGACGATTCGTCCTGCTCTCTCTTTCCCCCCCGTCCCTTTAGCGGACATAATTACAGGTTACGAAGGCAATGGACGGTCAACGTTGAGCGAAACGAAGCAAGACCTCTAACCTATCATCGCGAACGAGTCTGGCTCGACTCGTGGATCGGAGGAGGAAAGGCTCGAAGAACAGGAGGATCTTGCAACGCGAGACGTAACGCAATCTATTTAAATGAACCTCCAGGTTTAGCCAGGGATCCATTATCGTGATTGACTCTACCGTTAAGCGCGAGTTCCACTCGAAAAACGTTGCGTTGCCATGCATTATTCATGGTGGCCGCCGTACCGAAGGAAATTATGACGATAAATATGATGAAGCGCGTTTTCTGTTAAGAAAACAGTTTCCGGTCAATTTCACGGGGGCCTGTCCCCGCGGTGAATATCAGGAATGTCGTACAGTATTCGCGTATCGTATATTAAATACACGTTAATGATAGCGTTGATAATTGTATAATTAAATTTAATACCCTCGATTATATTAACGTGTATGTTCCAAGATATTTATTATTGCGTTACTTTGATATCAGCGATTCCAATAACAATTTTCTCGGATGTCGTCGATTTTTTTTTTTTCTTTTCCTTTTGCCGATATTTTTTTTTCTAAGATTATAGAGTAGATAATTAAATTACAGAGATTATGGATGATTAATTTCAATGTTTCGATTAAATGCGTAATTGGCTCTTTAAATGGTATTTGTCGAATTTTCTTTTATCAAATTTTGAATTATAAATTAATTATAAAAAATTCAAAGAAACATTTTCAAATATCTTTAATTGGTTAGAAATATTCTATTTAAATTAATGTAAATGATTGTCTGTTTAACGCGTGTCAAATATAAAGAAAATAAACTGTCGATTCTCTTTCTATAGATAATGAATTATTAATTTAATAAAATGGCAACGTCCATATTTCCTACGAACGACGTCTTGACACTGTTTGAAAGACATTTCCATTTCGTGGAAACGGACGTGTCACGTGAGAGCGTGGAAATGGTCACTCGTTACTCGTGTAACGACCCCGTGAAACCTTAAAGAAGCCTTATAGCCACCCACGTGACCGTGTACACACGTGCACACGGTCACACGTGAGTTACGAACTGTCTGCAAAGAATTTTCTTCACGAAGGAGAAGGGAGAAGGGTCGTAATAGTTGACACTCGACCAAGTTTTTTTTAAATAATAGATTACGAGCGGAACGAACTTGAGACCGACACTGGCCGCAAACTGGAACACACACCGGTGTTGTTGCTCGCCATTGGAAACATAAGGCAACTTTCGCTCGAAGACATAAAAGTTATGAAAAGGTCGACGAACCGAACTATTACTAGTTCAACTTTCTTACTTGTTGCGATCGATCGCGAACGTCTTCTCGAACGTTACCCTTTAACTTAATCGACGTGAACGCTTCTATTCGATTATTCTCGAGAAGTTCTGAAGAAATTAACGGGGGGAATTTTATTGTGAATTAATCTTCAGTAGAAATTTTATGATATTTATTGATGATAAATTATTGTGAGTACGAAATATGATGATTATCTTGATTAAGTCATAATTTATTTGATTGGAAACGATATTGATTTAATTTAGCAATATTTTCTTCTAATGAACGCCATACTAGAAATATTTTGTTTTTAAAAGAAATAATTTGGCAATTTTTATAATAAAACGTCTTATTTATGCTATGTTTCAGAGACCTTAGCCACAATCAAATCGCCACGATTGGACCAAAGACACTCAGAGGAATTTCATCTTTAAAATATTTGTAAGTGAAATCTGAACCTAATCGAAATAACGATGAAGATGCATGCTCTGTGAAGTAGTATCAGTCACGTTAGTCAGACATTTCAAAGAAACGTATGATCAATAATAGATTCACGCGTTGAATACTACTAGAAATATTTCTAGTATTTTATTCTATTTTAATTTATTTATCATATCGCACGTACAAATATTGTTATTCAGATTACTCGACAACAATGTGTTAACCTGCATCGATGAAGCATCAATACGAGAATTGAAGGATTTGGAAATACTGTAAGTGGATAATTACGATCGTAATTATATTCGACAATCGACAATTAAACGGGAATAAACTTTGATATATCATTGTTGCAGAATGTTGAACAATAATAAATTAACAACATTAGGGAAGGAAATGTTGAATGGCTTTTCGCATTTGCGGACGTTGAAACTGGTGGACAACCCATTATCCTGCGATTGCCACTTAGCCTGGCTCTCTCGGCATTTAAAAAGTTATCCGAGACTTGGCCAACACACAAAATGTGCCTCTCCGATTCATTTGAAGGATCGAAATATCGCCGATGTACAGGTTCGATTCAATAATTTTAATTATTCTATTTTATCGAAATTTATATATTTAATCTAATGTACAAAAGGAACGATCAATATTTTATTCCTTAATTTATTCACCACCATTCTATTCACCACAGAGTTTAATTAAATTATAATTTATAAATTATTATTTTTAAAGTTTCGATCCATAATTTTTTTATATATAGCACAAGCTAAATTATTCATATAATTTATAAATTATTATTTTTAAAGTTTCAATCCATAATTTTTCAACTATATATAGCACAAGTTAAATTATTCATACGATTCTAAAAATTCTTTTTGCTAATATATATCGATAACGCTATTATCATCATGCTCGATTCCAAATTATTTATTTTTTATCGAATTTCCACAAATAATTCGATTCGATGGGAAATCTTCTCGAAACAGGAGCACGAGTTCAAATGTTCTGGGCCGGTTGAGCGTACGGGATCAGAGTGCAGCGCGGAACCGCAATGCCCGCATCCTTGCAGATGCGCTGATGGTATCGTCGACTGCAGGGAGAATTCTTTGACGAAAGTACCCACTCATCTCCCGGAGGACACGACCGAATTGTTCGTATAATTTACTTTGTCACCGCGTAGAATTTGCCAAATATCTCTCATTTGCATTTACCAAACTTTATATATCATAACGATATATAATTAAATTAGTGTAAAAATAGTATAATAATAATAATGAAATTCAAATTTGAGATGAATGAATATTCGAATATTTTTGAAATCTTGCCAAATTTCAACGATTCCAATTTACGACGAAAACTTTTAATCATTCGTATCGATTTCTTTTCTAATTCAATGTTAATTTAATTTAAAACTGTTCGAATGAAATTTCGAAAGATCAGAATTGGTTAAAATTTTTTCACCGAGGAAAAAAGAAAATTGATTGCTCGATGAATGAAATATGATTACGTTTATTCTTATACGGTCTCTGTTAAATTAATTTCGGTAAATGTGACAAAATAAATAAAGAATGAATGAAACATCGACGGCGTTACAAAACGGTTAATTGCATTATAATTGAAAAACCGTGTATGTACGTACGTACGTTTCCGCTATGACGATGATTGTCGCGCTGTTGTTAATAAAAACCAATTAATTTGATGCTCGCCAACTTCTTCCCTTCCTTCCGCAATGGCAATTTCTACGCGCGCGCAAAAAAAAAAAAAAAAAAAAAAAACAGAGAAAAAAGAAAAATCGAGTAATCGCTGAAAGTTTGTTAACTTATCCTCTATGTTGTCAATCATTCGCAGACGTTTGGAGCAGAATCGTATCACGGAAATTCCGCCCAAGGCTTTCTCCCCGTACAGAAAACTGCGTAGAATGTGAGTGACGTTAGCGATTAATCCAATTTATGTTTCTCCATGTATTTTATCTGACGACGTTTAATTTTTTTCTATTTTTCCCCCCTTTTTTTTTTTATTCCTGGATGCCACGTGCAGCGACCTCAGCAACAATCAAATTAAAAAGGTGGCGGCCGATGCGTTTCACGGGTTGAAATCATTGGAATCACTGTGCGTATATTATATTAAAAATTATTTGATCCGAAATAAAGAGTGTTTCGCGAATAAAATTGTACTCTTCTTGCAGAGTATTGTACGGAAACAAAATCACCGAATTGCCCAGCGGATTGTTCCAAGGATTGACCAATTTGCAGTTACTGTAAGTCTATGTTAAAATAAATTTTTAATCATTGACAATGTTAAATAATTCTCAAAAATATATATATAGTTCTTAAACTACCCCTGTCAAGTTGTCTCTCGTTTATTAATTCGATCGAATTTTTCGCAATTTTTATCAAACCAGACGGAGACGAATTATTTATTTTTCTAATTCGAAAGATCATTTTGCAATATTGAACAAGGAAAATAATTCAAAACGAATTTTGTCCACTTTTTCCCTCGAAAAATAGATTCGATCGAATTTTTGTCCGTTCCTCTCTTTTGACTTAGCGATTTAATCCCGAATCAATTTTAAAATAAACTCTACTCTCGCCCACTACTGTTTAATTATTCCGCGGATTGAGCGCGGGCGGATCGTAAATTGACGACGCAAAACGAACTTTTCAGGCTGCTGAACGCGAACGAGATATCCTGCATACGAACCGATCTGTTCCGAGATCTGACCAGCCTCACTCTGTTGTCCCTCTACGATAACAACATCAGATCCCTGGCCAATGGAACTTTCGCCAATCTACGAAGCATTGAAACGCTGTTTGTATCCCACCATTGGACCGTTAATTTATACAAATTACCGCGGCTTTAACGCTCGAATGCACGAAGAGAGAGAGAGAGAGAGAGAGGGAGAGAGGGAGGGATCGAATTGCAAACGCGTGTCACCGGTATACACACGATTGTGCGTATACCACGGAACTCGCGGAATATTCGAGCTCCCGATTGTTCGCTGATTGACACTCTTTCAACGTTTTCGCGCTCCACCGGGTTACGTAGAGGCAAATTGTCCGATTCTGTTCGAATTAATCCCGTTATACGTCCGTTTAATGATATTATTCGTTTTGGACTATTAGGGGATAATTGTACGGTAATTAATTGATACGTATTAGAGGATAGTTGCGGTGGAAAGATATTTCGCGATTGGGAGATTTTCAAATTTTTATTAATTCCGTTTCCACTGCGAATATAAATCTCTCCTATTTTCTTTCTTTCTTTCTTTTTGTTAAAAAAAGGGAATTAAAAAAAGGTTTTTTAAGTAACGTTTAAAATTTGAAATATTTAAATATTGAAAATATGCATAGCTTTTGTACATAATTTTTAAAAGATTTTCGATATTTTAACTTATCGATATATTTAATTTGATTGTTCAAAAATTTTGAAAGAATTTTGGATTTTTACGGGATAAAATTTTCTTTCCACAGACATTTGGCAAGGAACCCGTTCATCTGCGACTGCAACCTGCGATGGCTGAACGCGTATCTTCACGCGCATCCCATCGAGACGTCGGGAGCCAAGTGCGAGTCGCCGAAGAGGGCGCAGAAGCGGAAGATCGATTCGATGCGGGACGACAAGTTCAAATGTAAGGGTAAGCACGACCCGATTTTCTTTCATATTTCTCTCTTAAAACGCAACGCCGGAACACACAACCCGGATATACAAGTCGGTAATGCAGTAGGATATTTTCCATCTTTTGGCTGAACAGAGGGATCGTCGCTCACGATACGTGTTAAGAAATGGGTCAGTGATATATGAAAATATTTTTCAATCCGCTCCTTTTTCCCCTCGATCTCGAATTTTTTTCTCCCTCCTTGAAATTATGAATAACTCTTCCGGATTTCCAATTCTACTACGCTGCTATAAATATCTTATCGCCATCATTTTGATAATTATTTCTTTGTTTCGCTACATGTTTATTTTAATTTAACAATTTCATTGCCTACATTCCATGTAAAATGTTAAATAATTCGTTTATTCATCTATTTTACTTTCCTTACCTCATTCGAGGGGAAATTGCAAGTTATCTTAATATCGGGAAATGAGATGGCAAAGAGGATCGATCGTAGAACACTGTTCCAGATTATTACCATTATGTTTAATTAACGCTTCATCAACGGGGCACTTTTATCACGCCGTTTAATTCGAATTAAACCCCTCCGTGAAAATGGGTCGCGAAAAAAAGAACGTGTTCAAGCGTTTCGTCTAAATTTTTCTCCTCAAAAATTGGAAAAGTTGCCGGGAAATTTTGCATTCGCCGGTGGTAGTAGTAGGGATAGTAAGTTCTCGTTTGCCGGAAACGTGGCGTTACGATAATGCGCTACGACTACACCGTGCGTGCCAGCCAAGTGTTTATTTTCCGGTATCATTTTCCCAGCACACGAAACAACGGAGGAGGTGGGGCGAGGGAGGAAGAACGAGATTACATTCTGCTCGGCTAAGTGTAATTAGGTGAAATATAGCGGCGTGAGAAGGAAAAGCACACTCTTCCTGTTGTTGTCCTTGTTAATCTCGAATACTTTAAGAATTTTCCGCGCCTTCTATCCTCCATTATACATTATTTGCCTCATTTTGCCAACAGTTTCAAAACAGACCTCCTTTCAATCTTTTAACATCAACCAAAAGATCTAACTAACAGATCGAAAAGAATTGTCGCTTTTCAAAATTTTTAAATTATTATAACAACAGATTATTCGATATCTTAGAATAATAATAATTTTTCTAAACTTTAAAATCAAATTGTTCGATATTTATGTATTGTTTCGAGTAAGAAAAAGGAAATGTTTCGATCGCGGAAAGGAAAGTTGTAAAATCAAAATCGGAGGGGATTAATCGAAGTCGAAGATTGGCTCGCAACGTTACCTTGTTAACGTCGGCCGCGATAAATTTTGATAATGAACAGCAGTAGCGGCGATATCATTAAATTAAGCATCGACGCGATGCCATGCGCTCGTTTTCCGTCTCTCTCTCACACGTTAATTGAGTGTTGAATGTCACGGTGCTCACGAGGTGAATATGTTTATGTATGAGTACGCGCGCGCAGGTGATTTATCATCGCATTATACGCCGCATTACAAATTGTCCGCCGCGATACACGCGCGTAATTATATCGGTAATTTGCGTCCCGCGTTTAATAACGCTCTACACACGCGGTGTCGCGTGGCCACTTTCTCCAATCGTGGCTCCTCTCTCCTCATTCTCATAATTAGAATCGGACGAAACGTGAAAATACTTGGGAAACTTACGTAAGAAACTATCTAAGAATCGTGTAATTAAGAACGATTAAAGAAAATAGTTTGTCGAAGATTATGATTCGAAACTTGCGCGCCAAGATTGCAGCGAAGCTCCTGTTTACTTTGCCAACTTGACCCAATTTGAGCTGAGAAATAATCTAACCTGATCTGAATTTAACCTAAACTTAAGGCAAACCTAACCCAATTTGAATCATGAAAATAATCCTAATCTAAACGGAGATGATTATGATTAAAAATGGAAATCTGTTTATTTAACTTTGAGTCTATTTTAAAAGAATTATTCTTTCGAAAAACTTTCTCAGCCAGCCTGGAAATTATTTAGAACGTGGTAGATTATGCATATTACAAATCTTTAATCGTGCTTGACCATTTTCTTAACGTTTTTCACGATCAATAACCTGATACCGTATTTTCTTTCTCTCGTCCCTTGTTAAAAGTTGGCACATTTTCCATTTTCCTGATAATATTCGTGGAGATTAGATAGTTCCCTAATTTGCTACGTTTTTGTATAATAAATTGGAGTTGAGTGCTGCTATAATGGTACCGCAATTTCTACTTTATAAAAGCCCGGGGGCCATTAACAGTGACAGTACGTGTCATTTCGTGAGTAAAAGCTGACAGCGTGTAACATCGCGTTATACACTTTGGTTCGTCGATGTTGGCAGTGATAATGTAATATAATCCACCTCTTCGTCTCGGATATATTTGAAGAAGATTCGATTCGAATTTAGAATTATTACACGGGATATTATGCTTGAATGCAGATGGAATAAAATAGTTTTTTAGTTTCTTCTCTTCGATATAGGGATTGTTTCGCGGTAACAATTGTATGTTATTATTATTATTAATTGTAATAATTGTTGTTACATTCATTTATCATTTGTACGTTTTCAATTTTCAAAGCGAGAATCATTATCCATCGCGGAAGGGTAGCTCTACTAATTAAGATTAGCAATTTCAGACACGATGTTGCGTTTTCAAGCGCTTAAACGCTCAAATCATTGATTCATTCACGAGAGCGACGCTCTGCGGCCCTGAGAAGGAAAGGCAGATCAGACCAGATTGTTTGAAGTAGATTTTGTATCCGGCTGTTTGTACTTAGGCGACGAGGAGCTCTTGACGAAGAGAGCTGGCGAGTGTATCCTGCCTGGAGAGTGTCCAGATCCATGTGTTTGCAACGGAGCAACCGTCGATTGTTCGAACAAGAAGCTCACTTCCATACCGAAGGAATTGCCTATTTATACGTCCACCCTGTGAGTAACTCTCTTCATTCCTCTAAATTATATCATTCTTTTTTTGCAATCAATCTATCCACAACGATTACATAGAAATCATAATCCTGATTCAAACTATTATTTTCACTTGTTATTTAAATCTCAATTCCTTCAGATCGATTAAAGAAAATATATATTTAAAAAAACTCGTACGACCAATCGCCTAAATATAGCTTTCCAATCTGTCCAATTAACTATTATAATACTGATTAAAAATTAAGCAGTTCGACCAAACTGTGAAAATCGTAGAACCAATCGTTAAATATAGCTTTCCAATTATTTCCAATCTGTCCAATTAATCATTATAATACTAATTAAAAATTAAGCAATTCACGATCGTCCAACTATATCAATCGAGCGTTTTAACAAAGGATCAGATATCATCGGATTAGAAGGAAAGAAAGAAAGAAAGAAAGAAAGGAAAGAATCGATGTGGCCAGTCGATCGTGACGAGGCCCCTCCGTTCTTTCCTTTCCACGGCGCGAGAAAATTAATTCAAACGGCCGACAAGATAATTATCTGATCAAAAGTCCGGCCCGTGCGAGTCGGGGGAGTCCAACGAATGAATCGTCGAGCTATTATTCGAAATAAATTATTCGAGCTCGTTTAATGGATCGACGCCCTATAGCGCGATTAATTGCTCCGCTCGGAGTGTCGGCCGGCAAAGATAGAGACTTCTCTAACTTTCTCGTCTCCTTTCTTCGGCCAGGCTGTTGGCCAACAATGAGCTGGATAAGATCAAAGCTGATGGCCTGTTCGAGAAGTTGCCCGAGTTGCAGCATTTGGACCTAAGGAAGAACAAAATATCGCGCATCGAGGCATCCTCGTTTCAAGGCGCTCACAAGTTAACCGATTTGTAAGTTTTTTTTCTTTACTTTATTCTCCTCCATTTTTAGTATACATTAAAACGAAGACGATGATATATTTTTTAAAAAAATTTAATGAAAGATTGTTTGGAGTGGATGGAAAATTCTTTCGAATCATAATAAAGTTTAAAATGGTTTAATGATATTTTGATTTATCGAGGAAATAATTTGATATAAATTCAACAAGTATTTCGAATCTAATTTTATAGCCTTAAGTTTTAGCTTCTTACAATTTCCAAACTAATTTCTCTCTAAATTTATTATTACTCAATTAGAAAGTTGAATGTAAAACTTTAGAACATTGCAAGGAGGAAATTACCCTACTCTTTGTATATATGATAATCCAATTTTCATTTGAAAATTAATTAATTGAACGAACGAGGGGTGACAGAATATCTTAATTCGTCAGAAGACAAAATTTGCAAAGAATGTTGAGAGCGGAATAAAACGTTTAATTCGAAACTAGATCTAATTTAATTTTTCGTCGAATTGTTGTTCGTTTCTTCCTTTTTTATTTTTTTTTTCCTTCTCCCGAAACGTTTCTCTGGATGAGAGAAGTTTCGAATAACGGGGGTCTGTATTCAGACGAGTCGAGATTACTTGCGTTATTTGTGCCTAACTCGATCGGGACTTTGAAACGAGCTTTAACGAAGCAGAATAGGATTTAATTTTCAAAGGCAATTAACGGGACAATGGGTCGATTAATTAGATAGCCGGAGGGGTGGAGGGCGGGGATGTTACTCCCGTGTGTATTTTAGTACGGGCGAGTGCGGGGCATGAATCGAAATCGACGTGTGCCCCCTAAGGAGAAAACGAATCAAACGAATAAATATTTTCGTTTGAATCTAAAAGGAAAAAAATATTCAAATATTATTTTCACGAAAAAAAAATACACATACGAAAATTCTCTATTTTCTCTTCCCCATTTTAACTTTTCCAAGTTAATTCTCTCCTCTATTATTAGACGACGAAAAATTTCCAAAGAACGTGCGACGAACTTTTCCTTTTTTACTTTTTTCTCGAAAGAAAATTTAATTCCAAAGGGACAAAATTGTCTCGAGAAAGAATAACACTTTGATCATTCTCCTTTCCTCTTCTCCAAATCATTTCTTTTTTCGAAAAAAAAAAAGAATAATTTCTGTGCAATGCAAATTTTCAACGTACACGCAATCACGAGCATCGATTCCCAAACTCTCCCTTTACGGACCCTTTTTCCTCTTTTTCTCTTTAATATTTCGTATTTCATACGCCTTGTACTCGTATCTCTTCCAATGCAATAACGAGCTCTCGTTTCGTAGATTGTTGTCGGAGAACAGGCTGAGGGAGGTTCACAACAAGATGTTCACCGGGCTGACGAATCTTAAGACCCTGTGAGTAGAAACTTTTATGTCTCTTCATAAAACGGTATTCACCGCCGTATATATAAATATGCATATCTCTATATATATTCGAAACGTGATTTTCACAGGAACCTGCACGGGAATGCCATAACCTGCGTTATGCAAGGCTCGTTCGACGGATTGACGCATATACGCACCATGTGAGTACACCGTATAACGACACCGCATCTCTTTTCTAGACTCCCCTTCCTTTGAACGCGAAATCGATACTCTCTGGCGAATGTAAAATTGTTTATTGAATCTCGCCTTCGAAATAATATTGCAACGATAAACTGCTTGTGCGGAATTTATCGAAATTTGGTAGATATTATTGACTCGTTCCACTTATTCTCTATCTGCTCCAATCGAATAGGAAAAAATTTATTTTTCCTTGATACAGATATGATGGAAAATAGGAAATTTCGAGCATATAAGAAAATTTAAATTCTACTTTTTGAAATTCTTTTCAAATGATCAATCTTGATTAGTTTTGATTTCTCTATGAGATTGTCAAATTTATTAACAATTGCGAGAATAAACAAACATTGCAAATAAAATCTGAAATACTCTGCTCTCGAAGAATTATTTTATTCCTTATAACAGCAAAAAAAAGAACGAATTTCTTTAGCTGAGAAAAATCAAAATCATCGTCGTAAAATACACATTGATATATATATATTGTAGCATTAAAATCTTCGATTCGACGTTAATAATCACGTTGCAGAGAATCGAGTGAAAACGAATCGGTGGGATATGATCGAGAAAGTTCATACGTACGTATTTAATTATCGTTGAACGGTGTAACGAAGTTAATTTATAATTAATCGTTTTAACGACTCGTACCGATACACGTGGAGAAACAACGATTCCGAAAGTAAAATACGAGAATCAATAATCATCCGTTTCTCGTACGAGAGAGAGAGAGAGAGAGAGTATATACGCGCTCCGCCGTATTAAAACGCGAATATTTAATCGGATTAGTATTATAGAATGATTATATGAATTACGGTTCATCAATATTAACGAGACAACGATATGGATTCATTAATTATTACGTGTGTGTGAGCATTCAGCGCGGTATTTCCATTCCGCAGTTGACATCCCCCTCCACCGTAGTAAAATATATTTCGTGCTTACGCGCGCATAATTAATAGCAGCCTAATAAATTGCCTCCCATTTTCAGCAACATGCAAGGCAATCCTTTGTCGTGTAATTGTCATCTCGCGTGGTTCGCCGGATGGTTGAGAAAACGCGAAACGCCGTTGTCAGGCGTCGTTGGACACTGCCACGACCCACCAAGATTGAAAGATGCGATCGTCAAAGATATCCCCCATCACGAGTTCAAGTGCAACAGTGAGTTTTTTCTTTTCTTTTCTTTTCTTTCTATTTCTTTAACATAGCCCTTTCGTTTCATTTCGTAAATTAAAAATTTTTCCACCCCCTTAATACAAATTTCATGTCTATAAAAGAATTATCGAGGAGAAAAATGTTTTACCAGGAATCATCTATCGTAAAAAATCGTGTAAAATCTTTTTTGTGTTAAATTATATTTCAATAGTTTGAATTCCTTAAGCAATTATTAACAATATTTGGAACGAAGAGCCAAGATCCTTTGTATGGGAACTTTAAGTTGAATTTTAATTTTGATTTTTTCAGTTTATCTTTTCCAATGATTAAATTAAAAATCAAGGAAATTCAAATTCTTAATGATCCTGTTCCCATTCTTCTCATTCTCTTCTTCATTCTCGCGAGTCGCGCTTTCGATCGGCGCACGAACTCGAGATTAACGATCGATCGATTTACTTTGCGAACCGCAGACGACAGCGTGGGTTGCCTAGGAGACGATTACTGTCCACCCCAATGTAATTGCGCCGGCTCGGTGGTGAGATGCTCGAGATCTCAGCTTACGGAGATACCACGTGGGATTCCGCCGGAAACCACCGAGCTGTATTTGGACGTGAACGACATCAAGACGATCCAGCCGGAGAGGCTGAACCACCTGAGGATTCTCACTAGACTGTAAATAAAATACACGTGTGACGACACGTTTCAGAAAAGTGGGAGAAAAAGGGGAAAGAAAGATTTTAAGATTTCCCTCCCTTTCTTTTTTTTTTTCCAGGGATCTGAGCAACAATCAGATCGGGATGCTGTCCAACGATACCTTCAGAAATCTCACCAAATTGTCCCACTTGTAAGTAGGAGAAGTTTAAATATTCTTCGCTTCATTTATATTTTATCTAAAAATTAAAATTCTCTCTCTTGGAGGAATGGATCATATTTTTAAAAAAAAATTCTTCGATATTGTCCTATTTACAATTTTACACAGATCTTTAGAGAATAAAATAGATGTTGTATGATATAATTTGACTCGTTTTAAAAAGATATTCCATTCCATTTCTCTCGAATTCATTATCCAAGTGGAAACATTAACGCGTAATTTCGCGAATTTTCCAGAATTATCAGCTACAATAAGTTACAATGCGTCCAACGTAACGCTCTGGCCGGCTTGAAATCGCTGCGGATAATGTGAGTGTTCGAATCGCAATAATTCTATTCTCGAACAATAGGTAGATTTATACCGTTTCCTTTTGTACGTTTCGACATCACAGAGATTTCATAAATCATCCGGGGGGGAAAGAATGTGAAAATGATTCACAATAAACGAAAGTTGGCGTTGGGATCATTTTTCTTTTCCCGGGCGAAAGCATTTTTCCTCCGAATCCTTTCCAATATGCTTTCCATTATGAATTAGATGGGGAGATGCAATCGTTTTTTCGATAATGAAATAAACAAAAGCGATGGTGTAAACGAAACGAAACGGCGGGACAATTTATCGATCACAATCGTGCGCGATGTGATTTATCGTCGCACGTTTATTCACGTTTATTTGCGTTATTAATTTCTTGATGCGGGTAATTTGAGGAACGATCGTTCTTTATCATCGTAATTATTATAATTAATTCGTCGTCGAATCGTTGTACAATGTTGAACTACGAGGAGATACGGATTTGTACGGGATCGACGTTGCCAGGTTCATTGGAAATTATTATTGTTTTCGAAGGAGGGGGGGGGGGGGGAGGACGGATTTATCGTATTTAGCAAATAATCATTTGGTCACCAATTACCAGAATTCTATGATAATGACTGGTTTAATAATATTGGTTTCATTAATTGATAATGATTTTATTGAATTGTCCATTTAACGAATGTGCAACGAGATGCACAAGGTAAGATATGACAACAGTTTAAAACTTTCTGTTAATCTTTGCCAAAATTGTACCAATTGTACAAATTGTATAATTTTGTATGTATTGAAAAAGCGAATTATCCGATTTTATCTTCGATTTCCATACGAATTTAACCGCTCGTTAAGCGGTTACATTCCCGCGGTAAAAACATTCAATAAGACAAAACGTTTTATACGTATCCAATAAAGAATATTCAAATTTCCATCAAAAGGGAATTATCTGTATGTACGATTTTAACGTCGTTTTAAAATAAAATTAACGTCGGGGCATTAGCAGTTGAATATTCACGTTGTAAAATTAACATAACAGAACAAAAACCATTTATTCCCTCCCTCCCCCCCCGCGAAATGTTCCGATATAATCAAATTTTCTTCCGCGTTTAAAAACCAAATTACACGAATTTAACGTTTTTAACAACCTTAATGCCTTTGGTTTAATATTATTTAATTTTATCGAGGGCATCCGCGTGTTATTTTATTAAACTAAAGGGAAAAAAATATGAAACCCAATATGAAATTAATTTAATTAATAAAAATTCCCTACGATAATAATTCCGTTTCGATAAATCTAAATATATATAATAAGTGAATATAATCGGAGAATTAAAGTCTCATCTCGATAACTCTGATAGTTCTCGTGATAAAAATAAAAAGTCTTTCGCAAATCCTCCACTTCCTATACCAAATCGATATACATTCATTAAAAGTCTAAAATCTTATCTTAAATAAAAATATATTTATATAATTTTGATATATGATACAATAATTTTTCGATTCATCTTTATTATTCGTTAACTATTTCCCTTCACTCACCGTTATAAAATTACTATCATTTTATTTTATCTTTTATAAAAATAAACGATCGTAAAATTAATTTAAAAATATAGAAACTTTTTACCAACACGATCATTTAAAATCCAGGTCTCTACACGGTAACGACATATCGGTGATCCCGGAGGGGGCGTTCGAGGATCTTCAATCTATAACCCACCTGTGAGTACTCCCTCACGAAAGCGAACGCATTGCTTTCCTGAGACTGTCGATAACTCACCAATCCTGTATGTACGCGTGTTTACAGCGCTCTTGGGTCCAACCCGCTCTACTGCGACTGCAGCATGCGATGGTTGGCCGAATGGGTGAAAAAGGATTACGTGGAGGCAGGTATAGCGAGATGTATGGAGCCTCCAGCGATGAGGGACAAGCTGTTGCTCACGACACCTGCGACCGCATTCCAATGCAAAAGTATGTATTTCCTTCGACAGATATCGCGATCGTGGCGAAAGTGGCCAGCTGCGGGGATCAGGTTTTCTTCGAGCAATTGATTCGAATTTTATATATCGCGTGTACATATATATATATTTGCTGCGTCGAAGATCAGTTGATAGTGTCGATCAGTTTATCAGCTAAAGGGTGGTTTTCTAATAGGATGGAATTTATTATATTTTATCGTTCAAACTTCTCATTATCTTTGCTCGATCAATAAATCGCTTTTTTTAATTTTTGATCACCGTACTTTTTTATTATATTTAAAATAAGTTATCGCTACTATTTCCATGGATAATTAAAATTTTAATTATCTTCGTATCTCAATCGAACGAAATAATTAGTTGAAAAATTATATCTGTAGATAAATAGATATTCATTTGAGAGAGAAAAAGTGGGTCCACGATTTGTGAATATTGAAAAATTTGGATCAGCAGGCCGCTATCGACCCAACGATCGGCGAAAATCTATCGCACGTGCATATGTTTTTGATTTCTCACTGGCCTGGTGAATCAGTCTGTTTAGTTCATGGTTTTTTGGCCCGTTGTCACAATGGGGTACTAAAATTGCTCATTAATCGTAGACCTTTCTTCCGCGCAGCCAGCCAACAGCCAGCCGAGGTCTTGGCCAAGTGCGACCTGTGCTACACCTCGCCATGCCAGAACGGAGGATTTTGCGAGGCGCTCCCGGACAGGAAGTTCCGTTGCAAGTGCGCGCCAGGATATCATGGGGACAGGTGTGAACATAAAATTGACGCGTGCTATGGAAATCCTTGCGGGAACACCGGAACTTGTAAAGTATTGGAAGAAGGAAGATTCAGGTATCAAACGTCTTGACTAATATAACGTAGAGAATATTTTTGGCCAGCTCGTTCGGGTCTAATTTATATGTGCTCGTTCAGTGGTGCCCGTAGAGATCGAGATCCGCGATGAATTCTAATCGATAATTAATATTTATTCTTCTTTTTCTTTCTTTGTTTTATTTTCTGAAGATTTCGTTTCTTCAAAAAAATTCTGATTTCTAGAGATTTATTTATTTACGATGACAATGTAGTTGGATTAGAATTCCGCGGATATCGAATCGAAGATATATATATATATATATATAAATCTGTGCATTTGCTGTAGCTCGATTGATTTCTTTCAAACCTTCTACGTACGGAAGGCAGTAGTGTTGGTCAGAGATAAGGTAGACGTGCACGAAAAAAAGTATTTGGCGAGACAATAGTATTGAATATCTATTGTAGCTGTGCTGCATCGATCGTTGAAAAAAATTGTTGAAATATTCGTGTCGCTGGAATAGACAGAGCTATGAATTTGACGAAAGTTATTTCTAGTAGTATGAGTCGATGATTATGAAATCCTTCATACTTTTTCTCCTTTTTGTTTTTTTTTTTTTATTCCCCCCCTAATTTACAAACATGCATTGAAAGAGTTAATATTGTTGCGCGTATATTCCGAAATATACATAGGGAGAAGCGTATTTGCATTGTAAAAGCGCTGTTTAACGTATATAAGTAGAGTATGAAACGTAGTTTCAGTAGCAGTAAATTGCACGTACAAAAAGCGTGCACTGTTTTATGAATAAATAAAACGGGACCTCTGCACGTGAGCCCCGAACAGTACAACGTACGCGTAACGATCTATCGACGAAGCGATTATAATTCGTTAATCCTTCCTATTCTCGGAAAGCAATAAATAATCGAGCCTTACTTAATACCCTCCCCCAAAAATTCGTCCAATAATATTACTAACTTCTTCTAAATTCCAATATTCATATTAAATTGAAAAACGATCACTTATCTCTATACAATAAATATACAAAATTGTTTCGATAATAAAAATAATTTAAATCGAGTTAAAGAAAAATTCTCGAAATCTAAATTGGAAGGAGATACATTCGTCGATACGTCGGTTGCGCGTAACGTAAAGATCGATTGGCGGATATACCGCGATCGAAGATCATGGTCAATGTCTCGATTGACGATCAGTCGGTGTGCGACAGTTGCGACTGCGCCCCCGGGTACAAGGGACTTCGATGCGAGAACAACGTCGACGACTGCGAGGACAACAAGTGCTCGAATAACTCAACCTGCGTCGACCTCGTACAAGCCTACAGATGCGAGTGCGCCCCAGGATTCATGGGCGAGTACTGCGAGGAGAAGATACCCTTTTGCACAAAAGGGCACGACCCCTGCGAGAACGGGGGCCGGTGCGTCGACCACGGGACCCACTATAGCTGCGAATGCCCAATCGGCTTCACCGGCCTTAATTGCTCCACCAACCTGGATGACTGCGTTGATCATATGTGCCAGGTGAGTGCCGCGCACCCTCTCCTCCCCTTTCTCTCTCTCTCGAGGGATAATAACGAAGGATTTATTCTCGTTTTAGAACGGTGCTACTTGCATCGACGGCATAAACAATTACGAGTGTAAGTGCGCGGCGGATTACACGGGGAGATATTGCGAGGCCGCACCATCGACAGTCATGCTCTACCCGCAAACCAGTCCGTGCGCGCATCATGACTGTCAGCACGGTGCTTGCTTCCAACCCGCTCCCGCCTCCGCCGCGGACTACCTTTGCCAGTGCCACCCCGGCTACACCGGTGAGTAACTTTCTCTTCGAATTCGAAAAAGAGCGAATGAAATACTCGTTCCTTGCAATCAATAGTTATAAATAAATAAGCTTTGGAAAGCTTTGATAAATAAAATATTTCGTAAGGATTCAGAGAAGGAGAATACATCGAATATGTAGGGAACGATATCGAGAAGTTGTGTGTGTATATATATATACATAAATATATATATAGTTGAAAAAATGGGATTAAAGGAAAACGATGCGAGTACCTGACGAGTTTGAGCTTCGTGGACAACAGCTCGCTGGTCGAGCTGGAGCCGCTACGCACGAGGCCTGAAGCGAACGTGACGATCGTGTTCACGACCACGCAGGAGAACGGGGTCCTCCTCTACAACGGCCAGAATGGCGATCACATTGCCGTCGAGTTGTTCAACGGCCGTGTAAGGGTCTCGTACGACGTTGGCAATTATCCAACCTCGACGATGTACAGTTACGAAATGGTCGCCGATGGTAAAGCCCACGTGGCCGAGCTTCTCGCGATCAAGAAGAATTTCACGATGAGGGTCGACAACGGCGCGGCTAGAAGCATTATCAACGAGGGTCCTAAGGAATACCTGAAACTCGTCGCGCCTATGTACGTTGGCGGCGTCGCGCCCGAGGTCGCCAACGTAGCGTTCACCGAGTTTCATCTGCGGAACATCACCAGCTTTCAAGGTAAGATCTCTTATTATTACATCGATTAAGAAAAGGATATTTCTTTTTAATATAAAAATATAAATTTGACTTAATAATGTCACGACAACTTGGAATTTTCAAGAACTTGGAATTTTCACGCATGAGAAGAAAAATTAAGAAATACTTTATTGAAATCGTTTTATCTTCGATTGGTTGCCACGATATCGAAATTATCATTTTCCAGGTTGTAGAGTCATGAAATTTTCCCGATTTTAATAAAATTTGATAAATAATGATACGTTGAAAGCTCGTTTAATTAATCACGCGAACAATTTCCTCTCTCTTTCTTTCTCTCTCCTCAAGGCTGCATCTCGGAGATGTGGATCAATCACAAGTTGGTAGACTTCAGCAATGCAGCGAAGATGCATCGCGTAACTCCCGGATGCATGTCAAACGAGGAAGAAGCTGACGAGGCGCGAGACGTCGTGGAAGCGGAAGGAATTATGGGCAGCAGCAACGAGGAATCATTGCCACAAGAGGGGATGGATCACGAGCATTCCGGTATGTTGATCCAGTAACTTATTCATCGAATAATATTCGCGATACAATATCCTCTATTCGGAGATAATAATAATAATTTCGATCGATGATAAAAGAAACCATTTTTGACATACGCTCCCTTTCGTTGCAGACATCGTTATGACGGGACCTGGCACGATAATTTCCGATCCGTGCACGGGACACGAGTGCAGAAAGGGGTCACAGTGCGTGCCATCACCGATCGGAAATGGGTATACGTGCCGGTGTCAAACTGGGTGGCAAGGACGGTATTGCGAGAAAGGTACGAAGATTCATGATATAGAAATTCTTTTAATAAACGAATGAAAACGAGTAATAACCCAATTTGAATCGAGAAAGTATTTTAAGAAATTAGAAAAATTTAGGAGAGATAAGTGTCAGAAATTTTATTATATATATTATTTATTTCTTGCAGCACCGACGTGTCGCAAGGAGCACACCAGGGAGTATTACAGCGAGAATGGATGTCGGAGTCGGCGACCAGTAAAACTTGCCAAGTGTTGGGGTAGTTGTGGCAACTCTTGCTGTCTGCCGAGGAAAACGAAACGGCGCAAGGTACGAGTTAAATCAAATACTCGTCTCAACATGTTTAATTAATAGAATAAATAAATAATTCATAAATCGAATTGAGCATCCTTCTGGCATCTCTCTTTCGATGAGCAAACGTTATTAAAAAAAAAATAATAATGGAATGTTGATTGCGACAGGTACGGCTGATCTGCGCCGACGGGATGCGGTACACGAAGGACGTCGACCTGGTGCGCAAATGCACGTGCACCCGGAAATGCTACTAGCCAGGACCGAAACACGCCGAGCGCCACAGGTGTTCCATAAATAAGCGTCGAGACGTATCGAGACCGAGAGGAAACCCCCGAGAACCGTTCAGACAGTGCCCCGATTCGAACTTTCTACGCGAGCGGGTGATGTGGCGAGAGCCGATCGCGGATCCGTGGAGGATACGTGGACTCCCCCTCGGCGCGTCCTCGTCGAACGCGTGACGAAAGTCTAAGGGGGCCGCGGGACTGCCAGGCCGAATGAAAAAAGTAAAAAGATAAAAAGAGAGAAAATATTAACGAAAGGTAAAAAACGAAAAAGATGGACACACACACATACATACACTCGCAAAAAGAAGAATAAAAAGAAGAAGAGGAAGAAATAAAACAGCACACAGCCGGCTCAGTGTGATATTATTATTCGAAAAGAAAACGTGGAAGAAAGATATTATATATGTGCGCGCGTTTTAGGATGGAACTAATTGAATATTTGGGAGAAAGAGGGAAAATATCGTGGGCATACGTGAAGTATAGGTATTATTGTATTGATCGACGTATGCTCGACGATCGGAGAAAAATTGGTTGGAGAGAACACGGAGCGGAGAAACGTTGCGTTCCCTGAAACATTGTGTTCCCTTCGATACCACGAATCGTTCGCTCAGTGTGAAATAGATCTAATGGATTGCGATTGGTAGTTGGGTGGTAGTGGATGAAGAAGTTGATATTGATCAATTTTTGTAACGAATTACATCACGCTTAACGATTATCGATCTCTCAGAGAATCTCCTTCTCCTTCGACCCCGCCGATTCCCGAGTTTCGTCGAACTCGGGGAGGGGAATTTTATCATTAGCTCGATGAATAATAATGAATGAAACAATGGTTTGTAAGAATTTTCGTAAGAAATGATCGTTCGTAAGGGAACATCTTAACGTTCTCAAATTCTCAACATTTTGTTGCGTGGCACCGCGCAAGCTTCGGTTTCTCGGTGAGGATTTAATCTCTGAGAGATCGAAATTTCCGCAATTTCGAAATCCAGTTTCCATCCGGGGAATCTGATGAAACGGAATGAAAGGCTTTAGGCTTTTTAGAAGCGTGCTGAGCTTCGCGCAACTATTTTCCTTGAATATTTGTAATTGTAATTAAATACGGAGCAAATCGGCGAGAGACGAATGAAAGAGAGACGAGAAAGGAACGAGCAGCGTGTTATTAAAAAAAGACAGTCGCTAAGTTAAGTATTATTAAAGGCGCGGTGTGTAACGGAGTTTTTCGTGTTTCTTTGAAAACAAAATTTTCCCCCAATTTAAACTCAATGAAAACTCGATGGATTGTTGTGTTAGGTCTATTGTCCTCTGAGTAAACGTTTGTAACAAATACAAGTTCTCGAACAAGGCAGTTATGCATCGATGAGCGAAATGATGATCGGTATCTGGCATAATATATATTAAACGTACACACACACACAAACATCGAATGATCAATCGAAAATGAAACAGACAATTACCATCATTTCGATTCCGTTTCGTTTACTCTATTTTTAATTATTCTCTAATTATCGTTTAAGCTTACTATTTCTACGAAGAGTTAACCTCTCGGGATATTTAATAATGGGATAATTTAACGCGGAGAAACAGTATATGTAATGTGTAAAAAAAAAAAAAGAAGAAGCGTGTTTCTTGCCTCCTTTATTATTAATTTCGTTGCGACATTGGCGTTCTATACGATTTTCTATCGAACAAAAATTAATAATAATAATAATAATAATAAAAAAAAAGAAGCAGCTTCGAGGTAAATTCTAAAACAAAAAAAGAATCTGTAAATAGATCTAAAACTAGGTTCCCTCTCGCGACGTGTAATAAAAGGCAAGAAACGATCAAGGATGATCGAAAGTCTCTCGAAGTGAGAGAGACGAAAAAGCGACTCGAGGAGCCTCGATTCTTTCATTCCACGGCCTAAGGTACTGTTCTTCGAGGTTCTTGTCGTGCGAATCGCACCATCTAGGTGTCACGTTTTCAAAGGGGGGGAAAAAACAGGTCGAGAGATTGGGCGACCGTTTGTAGAAATGAACGAATTTTTCTAGAAACGGAAAGGAACGGGCGTATAGTTGAAGTGATTGAAACAATCCCCTTGATGGCCGAGGATAGAGGAACGCGTAATTATTTTTGTATGAGAGGATTATTTAAATGATCGAGCGTCGACGACGATTTTCAGCGATTGTTTTTTTCATCGGGGTGGCGTGATTCGTTCGAAACTAACTTAAGAAGTCCCTCTTAATGTTTCCCGTATATTTAAAAAAAAAAGAAGAAGAAGAAAAGAAAGAAAATGTGTACCTACTCCGCGGATATCTCTGTACTACATCTTCCACTGCCAGTATTTAAGTCGTGTATATTTATTCGTCGTCACGAACGAGATCTGGCGCGAAATCATTCGCCGGATTTATTCTTTATCGATCGATTGTTCTTATCGCACTTTCCAGACACCATCACGAGTCTCACGATTTATTCGAGGCGAAATAAAACGAATTTTCTACAGCATGCATGATCGAGCCCTTTGCACTTTCATCCATCTTTGAACTCGCAATTTTCTTTTGAACTTAATCTTCAATTTAATTTGCTCTGTCGTATCTTTTCGTGATATTCTTCCCTTCTCTTCTCTTTTCTTTTTTTCTATTCCATTAGCGTTGTGAAAATTATTGGCAAGAGAATAATAATTGAAAAGTGCAAAGAGTTAAGTGAAATCGGGTTAAATCGACAAAATACTCAGCAGTGTTCAATGTTTTTTCCAACCCTTTCGGTACGAGCGATTTATTTCCGAGGAACGAGAGATCGATGCCTGAAAACGAGTCGAATCCTCTGATCTTGACGTTGAATAATTTAACGATTCTTTTTTTTTTTTTTTTTTTCCTTTAGATTTTTATATTTAGTAACGATTTTGTAACCAAGATTTTCGTATTTCGTAAGGATTTAATTAATTAAGTTTAATATATATAAAATTGTATTTAATGTTGCACGATGATTTGTCACGTGTAATTCTCTACGTTTATAATAGTATAATGATATTTTGTAGAAAGTGTAAAATGAGCGAGTATTTATGAAGAAAAAAAAAATAATAATAATAATAATAATAAACGTATATCGAGAAGGTTTCAATTATAAACGAAATTCGTACCGAAAGGGGACCAATGAGAAGAAAAAATATTTCTTATTATATTTAGATTAGATCTTTATATATATATATAGTCATTTCTTCCTTTCATCCCGCACGACGATTCTATATAAGTATCTTTATTTTATTTTTATTATCAACATGTTGTATGTAGCATCATCGATGCGACGATATTTGTAATAATTTGCGTAATTTCACTTTTATATCATACGTTCTTCGCGATCGAATTATTTTATCATTATCACGTACCCCTTTTCTTTCGAGTGGAAGCATCGAGAAAGCGGAAACGAGACGAAAAGCATATATATATATAACGTAGCACCGTCACTTATCGTTATTGATTTTTCTCCTTGAAAAGGAAAAATGGTACGAATAAGTGTATACATAGCGTATTTTACTAGTTCATAATTATTAACATTAATATAAGTTGGGTATCGCGTTGCGTTTTCGAAATTAATTTCTTTCCCGTATTATAATATAAATTTTATAAACTGACACATTGTTATTCTAACGCGTTGCTCGTTACGACGAGAAATTTAATATATTTTCAAATTATTTATTTTCTTCTTTTTTAATAAACGAACATTTCTCTAATCGAATAATCATAGATCGGAATTTTGGGAGACCATAAAAAATTTTTTTCTTTCTTCTAAATTGTCCAATAACATTCGAATGCCACGAGCAACGTGTGTCGAATCGATTACTTGTAAAATGAAATTGAAAACAGGATAAGCACACGGTGATTGAAAACTTTCAGAATATTGATGATTATTCCAATAATTATGTTATAGAATGGATATATTCTTGCTTGTTTGAATCTTCCGTACCGACATAGGGGGCTTGATCATCAACTCCATCTTTAGAATGGAAAAAACAGCTATGAAAGATAATGTAGAGCACGTCAGAGAATAGAATGAATACAAAAAAAAATCGTACGTCCAAATTGATAAATACTTCAG
Organism: Apis mellifera; assembly: GCF_003254395.2. Lineage (NCBI taxonomy): Eukaryota > Metazoa > Arthropoda > Insecta > Hymenoptera > Apidae > Apis > Apis mellifera. The sequence continues at coordinate 5,049,772 of NC_037645.1, forward strand.
AATTAAAAATGGTCTGATTAAATTTTCAAAAATATTTCTCTTAATTTTCAAAAAATTTATTCAAAATCAAGATATTTATTAAAAAGTTTAATAAAACAATCAAAAACTTAGAAATTTCAATGCAAGCAGATATCAAACTCCATTTTCGCTCCATCTTCACTTTTCGAAGAAAAAAAAAATTTTAAAAAATTCATCCAGATATATATATATATATCTATTTTCTTATCTACGATCAAAGATATCGTTATCGATTAAAAATCATTAAAATTCTGAAAGCTCGTCGATCTTTCGAGAAAAAAAAGTAAATAAATAAAACTATAATTAATCAAACTAACTAAAAAAAATGGTGAAAGAAACAGGATACAGAAGCCAGGCTGAGACAGAGGACGAGTGTAAAAAAAAAAAAAAAAAACTTATTACCAACACTGCCGATTACACGAAGGAAGTTGCGAGGGCCGTAGTCATTAATGAATCCCGCATTCGACACAAACATAACGTGCGAGTAATTCTCCTTGTAACGAGATTAACGTTCGCGCGTTACGTTTAAACGAGAGCGATAAAGGGGGAGGGGGGAGAGAGAGAGAAATAATGGGAAGGATCGATAGGACGGGTTATGGGATTAAAGAGAAAAAAAAAAAAAAGAAAAAAAAAAAAAAGAAAAAAAAAAGAAAAAAAAAGGAGGAAAGATATAGGATTTTCTACAAAGCTTAACGTCTATTACTGGACAATAATTGAGATGAGGCGATTTAAAATGTGTTAAATGGGTGGGAGGGAGGGGGGGTGGGGTTCGCGAAGAAGAAAGAAGAAGAAGAAGAAGAGGAAAAAGAAGAAGAAGAGGAGGAAGAAGAAGAAGAAGTGTTCGAGACTTGTGATTTTCTCGAAATTCCTAACGAGTTATATTTGTACATTTATTTTAACGAAGAAACCTTAATATATTTCACTCGATCGGTGGACTTAATAGCGCATGCGACTGAAGTATACCAGTTTTAAGAGTCTTACGCTTAAAAAAAGAAAAAAAAAAAGAAAAAAAAAAGTATAGCAAATGCTTTCGTTCTCGGACCAGCCTACGAATTGTATTATTCCTTGAAGGAGGATACGACGCTTTGCCCCGCGTCTAAATGTCCGAGGAGGCAGTAAGCGTTCCGTTTATTGGGTAAAGAATGGAAAAATAAAAAAAAGGGGTGGGGAGGGGGAAAAAAAAAATGAAGGAAGAAGCATTTGTTTCGTCGACTCAACTCACTACCTAAATAACTGTAAACTGCGTAATAAATATAATTATTATTGTTCCTTCTCGATATTCGAGTCTTGTTTCACTGCTTTCTTTCCCTCCATTCTCCTAAAATTATGACGAAAATTTGTTCGTCGCTGTTTATTTAAGTAACAAGTATTTACAAGTTTCTCAAATCAAAATTTTTCTATGAAGAAAAGGATTCGACGTATATTGATGTTACAATCTGATTTTTCTTTTTTTTATTTTTTTATCAGGAAAAAAAAAACTACTATAATACTATAAAATATGAATATGAACACAATGTACATGATTATATTATATAATCATTTATAAAAAGCAGATTTTTGTGATAAAATTTGAACTATTAAATATTAAATGTTGAATTTCGAATGTACTTTCATTGATCAGTAATAAGATCTTCGAAATAAAGTTTCTTCGACGACATATTTTATCGATACAATATTATGTTTCGAATAAAACTATATCTAAATAAACTATTATCGTAATTTCGTTTGATTGAAGCAATTTGTTGAAACGAGTTAGAATCCAATTCCTTTTTATCATTGTATCATCTTTTTCCGCAAGTTACGTAAACAGTAGTATAAGAGATAATATGTCAGCCAACTCGTGGCCATGAACACATCATTTAATGGATTCATAAATTATATCGTACAAATTATTATTATTGCCGTAATAATTTAACTTAAAACGAAACGGAGCGAACAATAAATTGATTCAATATTTGCAAATGAATGAATGCACAGCATTACAGATAATTACAGATTCCAATGTTAATACAATGAAACCTATTATAATTGATTAATCCGGGGGAAAAAAAATGTGAGATCCACGATTACGAATAATCTATGTGATCTTGAAATAATTTTAATATTTCAAGCGACGCGACCTCGATGGCCTTCGTTTAATTTCCAAATGAACTTGATGATGGTTCTCCATCCATAAAACTTCTGAAGAAGATTGCGTGACCTTTAAAAACGATCTTGACATACAAGAATGACACGACCTGAATGATCTTCATGCGACTTTTAAATGATCCTCGCATTCATCGAAACAACTTCGACGACCTCGATCGCTCTCTAATGGCCTTAAATCCCAGTTTCGATCATTTCCCCGATCTTTGAATAATCTTTTATCTATTATTCATTCCGATATATACAACATTTTGAATTTATCGTTTTATGTTTTACTCTCGATAATCTATCAAATCACGAAATTGTCTCGCGTCTTTTTATTCATTCTCCCGTTTTCGTTTAATTTATTTATTTCAAATAATGAAAACTGTGATATAAAAAGATTTATAAAGAGAGTTGATTTATCGTTTGAACGAATTCCGTGTTATATTTCGACAATATATATATCGGTTCTCAGTATTTAATTTTTAATCAAAAACGATATACTGTGCGCGAAATACAAAACTTGTATTTAAAAAATTTGACATGGCAATAACGAAGCCAAAAATTTAAATATTGCTTATCGTAGTTAATCCTACCAAAAAAAACGAGGAGAGATAAAATATCGGCAATACCGTATCATCGGCAAATGGACTTTTTTTTTTCCCCCTAAATGGAATCAACGTCAACGACTCTATTACGCGATATACGATTGCCGGAATAACGTTATCCGTGCAATTAAACTCAATCTCGTTGCATCGCGTTGTCCAATTCCCGATATCGAGCGATATTGAGTTTTCTCATCGAAATGATATTTCGTCGAAATCTGATAGTCTGTTTTTGAGATGCGTTTCTAATTACGAGAAAAAATGCTGAGCAATTGTACGACGAATAAAAATCATCGAATGAATCTCTACGTTCACGATAAAAAATATGTTAAGTTTTAATTCTTGTTAATGTTATAATTATTTATATGACGCTAAGAAGAACTCGAATGAGAAAAATTTCAATTTAAGATAAACGTTCAATAGTTTAAATTAAATAAATAAAATAAAAAAGATCGATATTGTTTACGAAATAATAGGATGTTGAGAAATCTCGAAATGAGGAAATGCACCGAATTTTCACTTGTCTCAAAATTTCAGGGATTGGACACGAGTAATGAAGGCCATTGTCTGAATTCAATCTCTTAGAATCTCATCTTCTTGAAACTATGTTAAGTATTCCTTATTCCAAAACCCTTTAAGACTCATCTAGGTTGAATATCTGCCTAACTAGATCGCATCAATTTCTTTTCTATTTTCCAATATTTTTCATTTCTTCACCCTGTTCATTCGGTATTTCCTTATTTCTTTTTTTAAATTTTCACAAATCTACGTAAAAATTTCACATCTCATCTCTGTCACCTTATTTCCATCCATCATTTTTCACCTTTTTAACATTTTATTTTTAGATGCAACGTGTCAAGAACTTGTTCGTTAAATATAATTCACAAGCTTCATCGTGCAAATTTTTATGAATGTTCTCTCTCTCTCTTTTTTGCTGTGAATATACTACAATATATAATTTTAAACATATATACAAAGCTTTACTTTCCATTGTAAATTCTTTCAGGTTTTTAACTTTAAACGATCTACCAACACACACACACACACACACACATATATATATATATATATTCGTTGCATATGTTTTGCGTAAAAAATTGTACAAGGACTGTTGCACCATTACGTATATTTTTATCATTTACATTAACATCATTTAGAAAAATAAATCATTCCCTCGTTGAACAAGTAACTCGTCACAGTTACACCATCATTACTTGTCATAAAATACTTTTCTTAACATAATTCATCCTTTTATATTTCCCTCACGAGACACTATCCACTTAATTTAAAACGAAATGTAAATGGAAAACGCAGAAATTCCTTCGATATAGAATTGCAAGGTATTTCTTCTTATCGAGCTATTGGTAAACAACAAGGTTATAAAGTCACGAGTAATACGTGACAGCTATCAAACACCGTTAATTTTACTACAAATTACAGTTAAGTAATTTCAATATGTATATATATACATATATATAAATATATATACCGGACTAAATAGCAGTTTCGCGATGTGCAGCTAAATGAAACACCGTATAATATGTAGGTCGAACATTTTAACAATAATTATCGAATAATGATCACCCGTCGTTTATTAAACGGCCGCTAAACATGTTAAATCGACGAATTTAGAGATTATAATAATCGTTAAAACGAAACGTTAATAATTGACTATTATGCGTTCAATTAAATGTGTCGACAAAATTGAAATTTAAAATTGAAACAGGATACGTTTATATATTATCGTATCTGTGTAATTATTTCACGAATTTTTACTCGTCAAATAAATTAATGATAAAACTTTCTTTAATGATAATGAAAAAATATAATAAAAAAAAAATTATCCCATAATTTAAATTCTTCTATTATGATTCTAAAATATTAAAATATTTAAACATCCAAAATTAAACTGATATCATGATGATAAATTGTTTTATTTCGTTACAACGTATATCACTTCTACCTATAACATTAAATTAATATATAAGAATAATCTGGTTTGTCTCTTGATGACCAGTAATTTCGTGGTCGATGACAAACATTTCTGATAACCAATTGAAGAGAGTTTCTCGAAGGAACTGACGAGTTAACAGGACACTTCCGAGACACCTTCTACAGAACTAGACCTCGTGATAGTACCCTCAATTGATACGCGGTTGGTTACGTGGGTGGAGGAAAAGCCTGTAGCACGGCGGCTTGGAGAATGAGTTAATGTGTCAGTCGTAAGCGCGATCCCGTCGCGTCGCGCACTTCGACAGACCGGTGATATATATATATATAGATATATACACGGTTTAAAAAAATTATATTCTTTCCTTCTCTCTAACAATTTCAACCGATAAACGTTTGATGAAGAGAAAAATTCGACTTCGACGATTACGAATTGTTTTTTTTTTTTTTTTTTTTGAAAACAAGTTATTGTTCGCTGGTGAATCATGATCAGTGTTTCTATTCATTTAAACTGTTCTTTTGACTTTTCGTGAAGATTTTATATGACTATGATTTTTGAAACGTGTAAGTAATTAGTGTAGATGCGGGGATAAATATTTGTAGAGATGTTGTAGTGATCGCGAAAGTTTGGGGATTATCTTCGAGAATTGGGATTGAAAGGAAGTAAGTGGTGCAATTTGTAAATTTGCGGAAGTACCCTATGTGCGCGAAGAAAATGATGGAAATTGATGATGGTAATTTTGGTAGAAAGGCGTAGGTTTCGCTTATTTTAATATATTTGAATTAATTTGAAATTTTAAAATATTATTCTCAAGATGTCAAGACTTTGAAGATATAATAAAATTTGGAATTCGGTAAGTTCTCGTGTGATGAAGTGTGGATGTAAAAAAATTTTTATTCAAAATTCAACGAGACAGATATTTTTGTTCTCCATAATTTTGACACTTTTTTTTTCAAAATGTAAAATACTGTTTTATTAAAAAAACGATATTTATCCCATATTAGATGGAACTTAATTTTAACAATATCAAATTTTTCATTGATATAAATTGAAAAACGATTAATTCTCGTTCTACGTTTCTTTTCAATTATAATTCTTTTTAATCTTCTTTCCTCAAATGTGAAACATACAGAAAGAACGAAATTAAAACTCAAAATATACAATAATCTTAATAACTTGAATAAAATTCTACAAAAATTTAATTTTAATCTCCGTTTAATTGTTCTGAACAAAAATAAAGAAATAAAGTAAAATCCAAAAAGATTTTCGATTCTCCTGTTCTTGAAGGTGGAAAAAAAAATAATAAAAAATAGAAAAACAAAGAAGAGGAACATTTTTGAAGCATGACGTACGCGGACTCGTGCTACTCGGTACACGGGCGTATTATTAATCACACCAATTAGAAGATCGTCTTTAAAGATTCAATTCAGTTAATAGAGCAGTCCATTTCTGAAAAAGAATCTGTGGCTAAGAAACAACAACTATAAAAATACAATACTATAAAACAAGTAAATAAATTTCTTTGAAGGAAAAGCAATTTTGATTTCATTCGTTAAAAGATTCGAAAAACTAACGTAAACAATTATCACAATCACGATAATTTCTTACTCATACAACCACAATTACCGGTTTCCTTCTGTCAACCTGTTGGATCATCTGTTCAGACCCGGCCATATAATTAACATATGTTTATGCAAATTAATATTTTGATAAATATCATTGAGGGATTGGATAAAAATTTTCATTTCATTTGTCATAAAATGAATAGCTTTCTTTTGGATACTTTTATACATTTATACATATTAACGTATATCAAATTTTATGTATAAATGCAATACTCTAATAATAAATAGCATAAAAATTATTCCACGTGCAATATATCTGTACAGATTTGTTGCATTCTTGCACTTTAAATTCTCTTTAAATGATGCACAAATTAATGTAGCAATAATTGTAAAAAATTTTCCTTGTGAAAGTATCCCTATGTGAAAAGTGTAAGGAATAATTTGTACATATAGTTTGAATCAACAACAATAGTTGGATCGAATTGATTCACCGTTGGATTCTGGCTAATTCATCCTTTTTCATTGATATGCACGGGCAACGCTCGGCACCTACGAGATAAACTTCCTTTATGTAAATTGAATCGTCTCCCTTCAAAGGATAAGATCGATGTAGCACCCTACGTGATTTCCGGTCATGCAACGGAGCCCCTCGTCTTAAATAAAATCGGTCCCAGGCGTGGAGATGGATTATGAGTAATGGATTGCTTTTCATTCGTGGAATCGAGACTGTATTCGAATATAGTGGCCACAGATCCGTGACCCGGATACATTAACCGATCTTAGGAGGGAGCATCGGTGACTGATACGCGCCGATTTTAATGAAACTTTGCACAATTGTTCATTGAATCCATCTATTTTTCTTTTCTTCCTCGTCTATTTTTCTTTATAGTTTAAGGAAAAAATTAATTTTTCGAATTTGAGAAATTAAATACGTCGAGTATAAATTTTGAAATCTTTGTTTTTGTTTTTATTTTTTTTTTTTTTGAATCTTAGTTAATTGTATATAAAAGAGGATGCTTGTTTCGTTTGACAGAATAATTCGAGTTAAAAAGAATTGATATTTACACTTAAATTCATATTAATCAAGAGTTTGAGAATTTTGTTGCATTGTTCTTTGTGGTTAAATGATAAAAATCTCGTTTCACTTGTTATACTCGAGCTTCTATCTTATAAAATTACAAATATATTACAAACATTGAATTTTATTTCATCTTGTTTACTATAAACTTTTCCACTTTATGAGTTTCGTTTGACAGAAAAAAAAAATCGAGGCAAAAGAGAATTAAAATTAAATAACGTAATTAAAAAATGTACAATAATACAGATTGTTCCGTGTACGACCCAATACGATATATCAGAGGAGGGATAAAAATAGTCATATCGCTTATTTGTAAGAGCTAAGATATATCGATTTGCTTTTAATAATTTTTAACTTAGCAGAGAGAGAAGTAGATCAGAGAAGTGGAATGACATAGTTACAAATTGAAACTCTTTCTCTTTCGTTCTCACTTCGTTTAATAAGTAATTTTTTTAATCCCATTGTCATCTCAATTTAACGATAAAAAATAACGAGTGATTATTAAGATTCAATAAATCGAGTTTTCATTTAACCACAACGAAAATATATTCCCTTACTCGAGATCGAAGGTTAACTCTTAATTACTTTCCCATTAATTAATCGAGGATTCAGGTAAAGAGAGAGAAAGAGAGAGAGAGAGAGAAGAAAAAAAACTCGAAATTTGATTGCTCATTACGTAAATGGAGAGGCAGCAATTTTCTTCTTTTCCACCGAGCTTTCGCTTTAAAACCCGCCCACTACAATGACCCACTCGCCAGTTTTGCTCGATATATCGATTTTCTAGGGACAACAGGAGGAGTGCCCGTGAAGAGCTTACTACCTTGCCACTTCAAAATAAGAAACGTCCGCCCTTATTTCGACGAAAACGTGATACACATTTTAACTCGAATTCGGACAAGAATCATTCTTTCCTTTGATTAAATCGTTGAAAAAATAAAACGTCTCAAATTTGAATGAATTGAATCTCAAAAAAAAATTCATCGTTACAACGAGTTTCTTTCGTACTGGAATATAATTGAAATTGACAAATATTTTCGATATTTAAATTTCTAAGTTTTAAGTAAGATCGAGATGATCTCCATTTTCCTCGAATCACTTCGAGGGTACGAGGAAGAAGTTTAGGGGTTAGAAGAGATAAAGGGGTTATGCGAAAAAGTGTCGGTGGTGACGGGATCGCAATGAAAGTCAATAAACCGTGATGAGTAAGAGAGAGTAACAGTCGGAGTGGTATTAATAAATTAGTGTCTAGTTGCTACAAGCAGCAGCAGCAGCGGCGGCGGCAGTAACAGGAGATGGTGGAATAACGGATAAAGAAAGAATAGGAAAATCGATGGAGAAGAGTGATGAGGACGAAGATGGAAAGTGGATATTCGATCTGGATTTTCTTTGAGAGTTTTCGAGCTTCTTAATCCCTTCAAGGTTCGATTTCACTAATGAATTTACGTTTTATACGCTAAAAAGATTCAAACGTATATTATTTTTTTTTAAATAATTCGTGAAAAAGATTGGAATTGTTGGAAAAATTTTTTACACTGTAAAAACCATGACTGTATGCTTTTCTTTGGAACCAAAAAAAAAATAAAGATTTAGAAGATAGATTGAGAAAGAATTGAACGAGAGAATTAATATCGATACACGAGAAATTTACTATGACTTATTACGTTAGAACACTGACTACGACAGCTCTTTATTCAATTTTAATGTTTGATCAATCTCAATTCGTTCGAGCATCCCAAATTTAATTCGATTACGGGCTCCATAATCTCGACTCAAGCTTGGAGCTGTTTCATAACCAATGTTCCATAACCACCTGTGAATGTTATGAATGTTATATAACAAAATACTATATATTGTAGAAAAAAAAATTCATCAGCAGTATGTACACAATTGTACCAGTTCAATTATTCTATTTAATATATTATTCGTATCGCACATGGTAACAGAATGACCCAGTTAAGTTTTGATCAAACTTTAGCCAGTATGTTTCATTGAACTATGAATAAAACAATGAATATTAAAACTATTTCCTGCAAAAAATAAGTGTGCTCGGATTTCGTCGAGTCTCGTTAACTTTCAATCAATTTTCAATCTCACGCAAAAAAAAAAAAAGAAAATTCTACACGATACCAAGATTCCCTCGAATTCGAATCCAAAATCCAAAATTCCAAGCTTTAGATTCTTCTTTGAACAGAACTGACTTATGCATTTTCAAACGCACAAGAATTCTCAAATAAATTCCGAATTCTGGCCAATTCAATCATCATTGTGATTAACTTTTCGATCGACCCTCGAAGAAAAAAAAAAATCTTTCGAACGAATGGAAAAGCTTTCTCGAAGCGAGAGGAGGAGGAGATCCCCGGCATAGGCCGGGATTCACGATGCCCACGAAGAAAGTGTGGCCGCGTAAGGGAGAGGGAGGGAGGGAAGAAGGTGGCGAGGTGGTGATCGAGAGGAGGAGACGTTTATCGTGGCCGAAGCGTGATGACGATCCGTGTGCACACGCGTGTCGTCCGTGTGGGATCGGATTGTCGGTGTGTCAGTGCGAAAGAAGACAATTGACTCGCAGCCGCCGTCGTGCTTGCCGGGGGCCTTCTGACGTCACATCCTGTCCTCTGGCTAGTCGCGATCTCGTTTGGACCACGGCACATCAAGGTACGCAGAAGGTTCGCGCGTCCTCAATGTTTGGACGCAGAAAACTGTCACAGACAGTCGTCTGGCACGTGATTTAGCAGCGGCGGCTCGCCACCAACCTTTGCACCAACCTATTTTTCCCTTCCGCGGGTTCAATATATATTGAAGCTCCTCATGGAAAAACTTGACGGATGATTGATATCCGTGGACGAGGACGAGACTGGAGATGGAGATGGTTGATATAAAAATTCGAGAGTGATTGTTTGTGATCAAAGGGAGGAGATGTGATTTAGATATAGAAGGTGAATATTAAAAACGGTGAATTGATAACGATGAGGAGAGGGGATTGTCAAGAAAGTGATTTAAAAGTTATTAGATCTCTCTTTTTTTTTTCTTTTTTTTTTTTTTGGTGCATCAAGTGTGAATAGAAGAGTGCAATTTGCGTCGATGGAATTTGAGATTCTTCTTCAGTTAGAGACTTGGGATTTTTTTCAAAAGAAAACTGGTGTCGTGATTTAACCTTTTGATAAAATTACGAGGAATTCGGAAGGACGGAAGTTGAAAAGGACGATTATCCTTTCATCTTGGAAGAGTTTTGAGAAGTCAGAGTTTTCGTAGTTCGATAGATTTAAGCAATTTCAGTATTGATAACATTTAACAGTTTCTCAAGTTTGTGGAACTATCCTTGCCGGTTTAAAAAACCAATCTTTCTTGGGATTTTTGAGAATTAGCTGTTTGTCAAAAATTGTGAAAAGATTAAAAACTTGATTATCTATCGATATTCTCCGTCGATATTTATCTCTTTACTTTCTTACATCTTTCGAATAATTTTGACGATACGATGAACGTAAAATAACGCCACGTTCTCTTTATTTAAAAAGAAAGAAAGAAAAAAAAAATCTCCGAGAATAGTAGCCGAAAATTCGGGAAGGAAATTTGAGAACGAAACATCAGAGGAAACGTTGGTTCATTTTTCAGCAAGGAAACAAGGATGATCGACCAGAAAAGATGGATCTTGAGGATCCTCGTTTTGGCAAACGTTCACGCCGCGTTCGCCTCGATCAACCTAACAGATTCATCGGAGATCGATCAATCGAACGAGATGGACTCGTTCACAACCACGAAGAGGACGTTTCTTGACAGGTGTCTGGTGAAGACCGAGCCAGGCCCGTGCAAACAGTACGTCACCAGGTGGACGTTCATCAAGACTGAGGGGAAATGCAAGACTTTCTCTTACGGCGGCTGCTTAGGGAACGAGAATCGTTTCAACTCGGAAGCCGAGTGTCTACATTATTGCGTGGGTGGCCCTGAACGTAAGGAGAATCAAATAAATTTTGTCACTCGTTCAATTTTCGTTTCATTATCGAATTAACATACGAAGAGAACATCGCGAGAAAATGGTGGAAAATCGAGATATTAGATCATGATATTTCTTTTGATTCGATTTCCGTTGAACGACGACAAGATAATCTCTATTAGATTTTTGAAAGATTCTTTGTAAAAATATCGTTTCTAAGATGAAAATTTAATAAAAAAAAAAAAAAAGAAAGAGAAATATTTTGTATATTTTTTATTTTATTTTTTTAATCTTGCCAATATCTTTATCTTGTTTTCGGATTTTCTTAGACACACTGCCTCATATGGTCACGAACGGGAACGTACTTGTAACGAGCACAGCAACCACGAACACACTGCCTTCTACCACCGCCATCACTTCACGGCCAACGTTTTCGCCACCAGAACCGACGAAACCGCCTGTACCAAAGTACAAACGAGGAAAGGTAAAATTTATTTCCTATGAATTATTTCCTCTCTCCTTAACTTAATGTATTTCAAATGTCGAGTAAGAAAAATTTATGAGATACGAGAGTTCACCCCAGAAAAATTGATCGACAGGAGCTCACCTTCATGGAATCTGGCTACGAGAAAACTTTTATGTTCGCCCAAAGCAACACGTTTATACAACTCGACGGTAGCGGTATAAAACCGTTTCAACTTCGGTAAGTAATCTTGACTTTACGCGAAAGGATTATTTCGAAACGAGGGAACGAGAGATATCAATCTGTCAAAAGAAAAGACGATGAAAATGGGGTAGGTTTTTTTTTCGCTTCAACATTGAAAAATGTTAACGTATTCAAAATTCGATCCTCGTTAAAACGAGGATAAAATTTGAAATTAAAAAAAGAAAAGAGAAAATATCAAATTTGACGAATGAAAAGGGATAAAGGAATGATAATAATATAATTGGAATACGAAGATTTTTCAAATCATTCTTCCAAGAATAAAAAAGAATAGATTAATGATTCTAATTTCCCAAAATAGATATTTTCTATAGAATTATTCCTATTATTTTCAACACATATTTATTTATTGTATTTTATAGAAAGATCAATTATTTTACTATTTAATCACTGACATTCTTCGTTAATAAATATCTTATCAATTTTCAAATAACTTTTCTTCCTTAAATAATAATGATTCCAGATATGATCAAGTCAAATCTAAAACCGAATTTCCCCTCCCCTTTTCCAAATAATTCAAAATATCCTAAATTAAATCCGAACATTCATTCCTTCGAACTTAATAATAAATTGAAGAAGAATCATGGACAGTTATAATCACGATTTCATTTTGCAGACTGTGTCGCGAGATATCGTTCAAATTTCGCACGAAATTACCCCACGGTTTGCTGGTGTATCACAGCGTGAAGGATCGGCCAGAGATCCGGTTAGACCCGTATGCTCTTTACGTGATCGTGGAGAAAGGGCAGCTGAAAGTGGTCCACGTGTTCGGGAAACGATCAACAAGCCTGACGGTAGGCGAGGGGTTGAACAGGGATGAATGGCACAGCGTTTTGGTGAGGATCGACGTCCACGGGGCGAAATTGATCGCCAGGGTGGACGATAAACAAGAAGAGACCACGCTTGAAGTCTTGGAACACGTGATCAATTATGGAGTGTCCGAGGAACTGGCGTCTGTCGTCCTTATTGGTGGTAAAATATACAACGACATATCTTCAAGTTTTTTAAGATGAATAGAATTTTAAAATTTCGAAAGGAGAATATAATGCCCCCCTTTTCGATGAATATTAAAATCCTTGAAATTCTTCCATGAATTGATACATTATCGAATCATATTTTTTGAATTTTCAAAATATCAATCGAGTTATAATTTCTATTCTTCTATTTATCACAAAGATATTAAGCAAAATATAATAAGGATCTGGTTGACTGGATTATCGACGAAGATAAAATGATGGAATTATTTTCCTTGTTATTTAATAATAAATTATTTTTAGGGTTGAGTTCCGAAGAAAGATTGCACGGCGTGAAATACATAATAGAATCATTCGTTGGCTGTATACGAGATATGGTTCTCAGCTCGGGCAAATCGGCCAGCGATTTGCTGCCCATTCAACCTCTGATTGCGACAAAACACGAAAACGTGAGAGAGGGTTGCATAGACAAGTAAGCAGATAATCTTTTAATAATTAAAGAGCGTTATGTTATTTTATAATATTACTTGTTTTCATTGATCGTACGATGAAATTTCAGATGTAGAACACGAGAAAATCTCTGTTTCATCTCGAGTCAATGCGTGAATCACTATAATAGTTTAACTTGCGATTGCTTTGGAACGAAGTATGAAGGAGAACGATGCGATGTATATAGTACGTAATCATTTCAATACAACAATATTTTTCTTCTAATAAAAAGGGACACACGTTTCATTCCGTATGAAAATTAATTGGGACAATTGGATTGAAAGAAAACTTGGAATTCTATAAAAAAAAAACTTTAACGATTTTAAAATTAATGTAGACAATTACTTTCCTTAGAATATATCTGTAACATCGATATAATGATTCAAAATTATATCCAATTTCTTATATATTTTCATATATATAAGAATTCCTGTCCAATCAATTTTCAAAATATAATAAAAAGATTAAACGTTCGAATGCATTCCAGCGGCCACGATCTTAACGTTAAGAGGTTCCTCGTACGTATCTTTCCGGGTTTACGACTGGAAGGACAGAGTTCACTCGTCCGTCAACAGGATAAGCCTTGCGTTCAAGGTATTTGATAAATCGATCGATTACGAATCATATTCTCGCCCGTGAACGATGAAATTAATTTTTATATTCGTTGGAAAGACGAAATGGGACGACTCGGCTCTGTTCTACGCTTCCGGGGAAATCGACGGTACGCCGCACTACGTGGCAGCCTCCATAGTGAACGGATCGGTGCACATCGAGTTGGATTTCGGCCACAATTCGAAGATCGCCACTGTACTCGGCGATTATATCACGTCGAATCATTGGAACAATCTGACGATATTCCACAACGGATCGTTGGTCTTCGTCAGCCTGGACGACGAGATTAAAGTGCTCGAGATACCCGGTGAAAATTATAATATGATCATCGATCCTGAGATCTACATAGGCGGTGGCCCGGAATTGTACAAGAAGAAGGGACTTTCGTCGCACAATAATTTCGCAGGTGAGAATAATAATAAATAATAATAATAATAATTAAAATTCGATCTTTCCATTTGTATTGGAATATAGATAAAAAAGTCGTTGAATTAATTAAAGCGTCTTTTTTAAAGACGTTACAATTTTCTTGGCGATAAAATTTCATGGAGATATTAACAAATGATAGATGCGTCGTCGATTTAAAAGAGAATTTCTAAAGGAAACATTTCTAAGGGAAACGTGAATCTATACATTTAATCTATACATTACCTCCCCTCACCCCCCTAAAACACGACTTTTTAAGATTGATGAAGATCAATTGAATCGGTTTCAGGCTCGCTGAAATACGTTTTCTTCAACGACAAGTCCATTATTTATGAGTTGAAACGTTCCAACCCCATGGTGCATTATATCGGTGTGCTCGAGCCCGAATACTACGAGGCGGATGTTGATGTGATTCCAATAACATATCCGTTCGCGACCAGCCACATTTGGTGGCCAATAGCGCGGACCGACTCCCTTAAATTGAACTTCGACTTCAAGAGTTCGAAGCCTGTGGCCGTGGTCGCGTCTGGGGACGTGAAATGCAATCGTAGCTTCGGTTACTGGGAGGTACGTTTCAACTTTGAGGAAATATTGGCTGCTCGAAAATAGCGGTCGAACGCCGACAGTAAATTTATGTAAATTTGAATAAACCTGATCGTCGAACAGAATAAATCGATATATTTTCCTTCGTTGGGAAGAAACAATCATTTTTCAATCGATTGAAATTATCGAAACTGTGTTAATCATCTTTGAATAACATACGATTCGTAGATATTTGTGAATCGTAATATACAACAAGATTTCTATCTTTTAATAATTTGTCGACGAATTAAAGAATTAATTAAATTCTAATAAATTCGAAAAACTTATTAATTGGACACATATCTTCAAATTTACGAATTTGCATTTAATAATTTTTCGACGAATCGAAGAATTAACTTAAATTCTAATAAATTCGAAAAACTTATTAATTGGACACATATCTTCAAATTTACGAATTTGCGTTCAAAGTTGAACATCTTTCAAATCCGATTATTCCAATTTTCGATGCACAGCTCCAACTGGTGAACGACGAAATCCGTTTTCAACTGATCCCGGTGTTGGGCGAAAACGTCACGGTCACGACTGCGGTGAAGTTCCCGCCTTACAACACGTCTTGGCACGCGGTCGAATTAAATTACACGAGAGGGGAGATCAGCGTTCTGGTGGATTATAGGAACAAGCAGAGCAAATTATTCTCGATGACGTTCGAGCTGGGCGACAAAGTTATCATAGGAAGTGGGAAGAACAACACGGGCAAGTTTCTCTCAAAAATCTCGCATGATAATAACGCGACAATAATATATATTCTATATCAGGTTTGGTCGGGTGTATGCGCGAGATACGGGTGAACGAGGAGAGGATAGAGCCTAGATACGTGATGAACACCGACAGAGTTATGGGTGAAGTAGCGTTGGACAATTGCCAATTCATCGATCCTTGCACCAGGCCCAACACTTGCGAGCATGGAGGCAAATGCTCGGTGAAAAAGGACGAGATCAGCTGCGATTGCACCGACACCGGTTACGTAGGGAAAAATTGTCATTTCAGTGAGTGAATTCGATCGAGAGATGTCATCTCGATAAGTAATTATTTACGAGTAAATTCTGGGAGGGGAATGAATTGAGAAGAATTGAAGAATCGTGATAAATTTTAACTTAAATTTCAGCTAAATTCAGAAAAACCTGCGAGGAATTGGCATTGTTAGGGTACACCCAGGACGATGTGTACAAAATCGACAT
Organism: Apis mellifera; assembly: GCF_003254395.2. NCBI lineage: Eukaryota > Metazoa > Arthropoda > Insecta > Hymenoptera > Apidae > Apis > Apis mellifera. The sequence goes on from NC_037645.1 coordinate 5,066,050, forward strand.
CGACGGTAACGGTAGATTTCCTCCTGCCCTGGTGAAATGCGAGTTCCAATCCATCGAGAACTCGACGAAGACCATCGTGGAGCACAATTTGCCCTCGCAAGTCGACGTCAGATCGATCGCAGAATCTGATTTCTCGTTCAACATCAAGTACAGGCAATTCACCGCCGAGATGCTTCAAGAATTGATCTCGCACTCGTTGTATTGCAGCCAGTACGTCAAGTACGATTGCTACAAGGCGCCGTTGGAATTGCACAGCGCCACGTGGTTCCTTAACTCGAAGGGAACAACCGTGGATTACATTGGAAATGTGAACAGAGGATCTTGTCCTTGTGGAAGTGAGTAAAATCGAAGAGTTTAAGTCAAATGATGATAATTGAAATTATCATTCCGTTTTTATATCAAGATTTTAAAAGTATAAATTTGCCAAAATAATATTTAGAAATTTTATATTAAAAAGTGTTTAAAGAAATGATGAATTTGGAAAATATAATGATCAATAAAGATTCCAGTTGATCGATAATCAAATTGATTAGTAAAATCAAGGAATTTTGATTATATGCACAGTCTAGAATTAAATTAAATTATTCAAGGAATTGACAATCTGTTTGTGTTTAGTGAACAAGACATGCATTAATCCAAATTTAAGCTGCAATTGCGATTTCACCGGAAACGGGGATAAATGGCTTTCCGACGAGGGGTATTACGAAACACCGGATTCTTTGGGTATCACGGGAATGGTATTCTTGCAACAAAGGGATCTCGAGGAAGACGCACAAGGGCGAATTACCTTGGGTCCATTAGAGTGCGTCGAAACGAGTAAATAATATTTTTACCTAATACTCAAAATATTATAATTTATATAAATATCTAGCATTGTTTAAAAAATTAAATTCCTTGCAAACATTATTTTATCTTTTTAATATCTTTCAACTTAAAAAGTATTTAAATGAAGAAAATCCTAATATTGAAATGAATGATTAAAGTTGATTGATTTTTATACAGATACACAGAAGTACGTTGTAACATTCACCACTTCGCAATCATACATCGAAGTACCAGGTTGGAGAAAAGGTGATATAGCATTCAGTTTTCGAACGACTGGGGAGAAAGCTATCCTACTCTATCAACCGCCCATCAGAAACAATTATCCATCTTTCATGGTTGCTTTGACCTCGGAGTATCGGTTGACGTTTAATTTCACCCTGAGCACGGGTGTTATAAAGGGTATAGAGGTGGAGAGTAAAAGAAAATTGAACAACGGGGAATGGCAGAAGATATGGATCGATTATAACAATTATCACGTCAGATTAATGATCAACACCGATTCTCAAATGCTCGACCTCGAAGACAAGTTTGGACCGTTCGAGGGCTCTATGTTTATCGGTGGAGCCACTGCGTGAGTATTATTCTCAAAAATACGATACGATTAGGTGTAATACATTGTTATCGAATATTTTGATTTTGTCTTGGAAATTATTATCTTGAAAAATCAAAATCAAAGTAAAAATGTTATGGTTTTCAAAGGAAATATAAAATAAAATTTTAAACAGGAAATATTTATCGAATGAACGAAATATTAAATTTTAACTTAGGCATAGAATATTGTAAAATATTTCGAAGAATTATATATAAAATATAATAATAATATTTCGAAGAACTATATAAAAATAAAATAAATTTTAACAATGACACAAGATATTTTCAGAAATAGAAAATAACATAAATCAAATCATTGTAAAAAATGTTTAAGTTCTCATAAAGTAAAAGAAAAGAAAGAATGAAAATATGTAAAAGCTTGTTGCATAGATCATCACACGCGTGTCAAAAAAAACACGATAAAATCAGAAAGAAAAATTTTATCTCTCAGAGAACATTTGAGAACTTCTTCAGTTCAGCAAGGACTCATAGGCTGTTTTCGAGGTTTGGTCGTGAACGGAGAGATCCTGGACATTCACAGTTACATGTCTGTTCATTTGTCCGAGATCATCAAAGATTGCAAACCTTTTTGTCAACCGAACAAATGCCAGAACGGTGCAAGGTGCGTGGAATTGTGGAGCAACTACAAATGCGTCTGTGAGAACAAATGGGCCCATTTTGGCGACTATTGCGAGAATAGTAAGCCAATTCCAATTTCAACTACCTTTGATAAATTTCGCGATCGAAATAATTCCTTTCGTCCATTGAATTCTGCCTTTTTTTTTTTTTTTAGATATAAACAACGAGGCGTTGACATTTACCTCGCAAAGTGCTTTCCTGAAGAAGAATTACTTCGGCACGGACGAAAAGGACGAAGAAAAATCTCTGTTGAAGAATATACTGATGAAAAATATCCTAATCAATCTGAGAACATACGACACTTATTCCTCCATTTTGTACGCGAACGATAACTTGAACAACTTTGCCCATCTTTACATCTCGAATGGCACCAGTATAGTTTATCTGTTCAACGCTGGTAACGAGATTAAGAATATCACCGTGGAATATCCGGGTAATTAAAATATTTAAGAAAATTCAATGGAATTTTATGAATTCGATGATTCAATCTCAAATATAATAATTTTTCGACAAATATTTTTTGAAAATTTTCAGTGAACACAGGGATCTCGATCCAAATCGCGATCATTCGGAACGAGAGCTCGACCACGCTTCACGTGAACGAGTACAATTCTACGTTGAACGCCACGCTTGTATTACTGGACACGTATTCGAACAAACCTTGGATAAATCCGGAGAAAGAGGTGTTAGCTCCTCAGAGGCCGCCGGCCTCGCCCACCAGCTACTTCCAGGTGAGATATCATGAGTTTCAAATCGAATCGAATGATCAGCAATGATCAGCAATCTTATATAGGTGAATCTAGGGGGTTTCGATCCGGATGATTTGCTGAGAGTCGGCAAAGAGGACGTGCAAATTAAAGGGTACGTCGGCTGTCTTGGCGGACTAATGATTGGAGAATACGCGGTCAATTTGTCCAAGCTTGCAAACGAAGCTAATCACGAGGGTAACAAGGAAATACTTCCTAATTGCCAAACGAAATGCGATGCAATGCCTTGCAAGAATTTGGGGATCTGCACCGAGGATTTTGAGAGGCAGGAATCATTGTGCAATTGCGAGTTGACGTCGTATTTCGGGGAGCATTGCGCCGATGGTGAGATGTTTTAGTATTAATAATAATAAACTGGATTAACTGGAGTTTTCTTTTTTCAAAAGGCCATTAAATTTGTATAATTATTATTGGTACGTTAAATAATTTACTTATCTCAACTGTCTATTAAAATCTTATCTCGATCATTTTTCGCAAAGAGAATTTTTAAAAAAAGAATTTATTAAAAATAGATTCCAGTAAATATTATAATAATGGTATAAATGCATTTTGATTTTTAGAAACTTAATAGAAAGTATTTTGACTATAATTTATAGAGATATTACTGAAAATTGTTATTGTTGAGAAATAGAGTTTGGAAATTTTTAAACCTATTATTCAACAGATTTAATTTTATCTGTTTTTTCCTGACCTCGATAATAAATACCGGTATTATTAATAATTTTGAAAATATTTTGAAAATAATACGATTTTGGAACAATCTAGAAATTTCTTCTATTATTTTTTAGAAATACCTGTACCATTAAATAATCTTTAAACGATATGCATTTTAACCATTATTTATCTATCGAATTTTTATTTGTCCTTATCTGACTCAATAACAGATACTGTTACTGTTACTATGCTTACTGTTTTAATTTTTATTAAACTCTTTCTTCAAAATTATATAATTTTGAAACAATTCAGAAATTTCTCACAATGTTAAATATGATTTAAATAAACACAGATATTATCGACTTATCGTTAAATTTCTCCCCAAATTCGCGACCATTCTAACATTTCCCAGATACGATACCAAGGAATTTCTATTTTCTGTTAGAAAAAGGGGCAGACTTCAGTGGCGAGAGCGTCGTTCAACGGGAGTTCGATCTCGTTGGAAAAGTGAATCAAGTGAAAGTTCAACTCGCATTTTCGACCAACGAGCTACGACAACGTACCACAGCTCTTCTACTCTTACAGACAGAAAATAAGTAAGTTCTCCCTTCCTTCCTGTCTGAAAATTCATCGCTCGATTTCATCCGTTTACGAACGCACAAAAATTTCGAATCGCTTACCTCTCGAATCCCCTTTTCAAAAGCATTTCTTTTTTTTTTTTTTTCTTTCTCCCTTTCAGAAGAAGCTACTACCTGCTCGTTGCTTTAACGTCAGAGGGTCAATTGATCTTTGAGGAAGACAGAGAAGGATCCGCGTTCGGAGTGCGTTTAAACGATATAAATTTTTTGAACGGGGCCAGGCACAGCATTTACTACGTTCGAGACAATAGCACCGTCACGTTTCTGGTACGTCAAATGTAATAATTCGAGATTGCTCGAACATTCCTGCAATTTCTCCTTCGATTATAGATCGATCGTGAACCAGTGACACTGTTACCGATCCCAGCGTTGACTCTCGGGGAGGACGAGAGCCCCGGGGTGACCGAGATCCAACTAGGCGGTCTGAACACGACAGACTCGCGATTCAGCGCGTACAAGGGATACACCGGTTGTCTGAGCAGTGAGTTCCAAATCGTTAAAAATCGTCCGACGATTCGAAACAATCGAAAGAATTGCGAAGCGACGAAAAGAAAAAGAGACGAGATGGAAAAGAATTCGTCGACAGAGGAATGGCTCTAACAGAATACCATGTGTTTCTTATGTTAGACGAAACGATCGTCAGCCACGTTCCGATTACGAAATGACGGATACCCTCTTCTTGTAGACGTCGTGGTATCGATCAACGGGGGACCCGACATGAAGCCGCTCGAGGAGTATATGCTATTCACGAAACAGGGAAGCGAAACCGTGAGGGCGACGATGCCTGCCGGCGTCAGGAGCGCGCAGTGCGCCGTTTTCCACGTCCAACCGCACGGCCTTGACCCACCCAAGAACGATAGCAACGTGGTAAGCAATCCTTTCGAATTTTTCCCTTTCCGAATTTTTCGATCGAATTAACATTGAGATTCTCTTGCTACTTGTTGGATTTTTGTGAACAAATGACTCTCGACAATCCTCCTGCGAGATTACAATTTTCAAATCCTCTTAATAAGAATTCTGACAGAAACGATTCTTACGTAAAGAAAAATGTTCGATCTTTGCACGAAATTAAATTACTCACGTAGCCGAGAAACATTAGATTTTTATGAAGAATCTCCCTTATAAGTAATGCAAAAAGTAAGAAATTTAATATACTTATGACACGTGTAATGGATTGATAAATAAAGTGGAAATACATCACACCGTGACGAAACAAACTTTCAAAGTTTCGAGGGAAGGAAGAAGGAAGGAAAAGTTTTAAGAGAAAAAAATATGTAAGGGGCGGAAAAAACTTTGTGTCGAAGGGTGTCGACAAAGTGTGGGTGGAGGACCCCCCGGAGAGGATACCGTACAAATCGCAATACACGAACGCGACCCAGGAGGAGCAAGGTGCTGGTACTTACATCTTCATCGCGTTGTGTTGCGTATTCGTGACGGCGGTGATCGGTTGCATCTACGAGGTGTGGCGGAGCGCGAGGAAAGATCGGCGCCGAAGGCGCGCATCAGTCGCCTCCACGGTACCCGCGCCCGGATCCCAGAGATGGCAATCGCAACAGTACACGGATCCATTGACGGGTGGAGTGAAAACGGTCGGGTTCAAGAACGTGGCCGAGGACGAGAAAAGACCGAACGGCACGCACATGAAGGCCGCGGTCAAGGAATATAAACCGCTTGCCAACGCGGAGTCGAAAGAATTGATTAACGATAAAAGAGTTCATATCATAGGTAGGCTGATTTTGAAATATCGATCAATCAATTTAGTGGAAAATATATATATATATATAGATGTGTCGTTTGTGAAACGAGGATTCGAATTTATGATTATAATTTTTTTTATAGCAGATGAAGAACCAGAGAAGAAGGAGCTCCTAGGGGTAAATACAGGCATCATCACTAAATCTCCGAAACTGAATCCATTCGTAAAGATTTTTTCTTTTTTTTATAAAAATTATCTATATTTTAAGTTTGAAGTAAGCCTGCTGAATAGATCTTTCAAATTTTGCAAATTTATGATATCTATATACGAATTTAAGAAAGAGAACGATGATCGAATCGATGATTGAGTGTTTTAGTAATTTGATCGTTGTCTACTTTGCAGGCTCGCTTTTCAACCGATTTGAAACATTCGAAATAAATGAAAAATCCATTGATGAATAAAGTAGTAAACCAATTAGGAATATTTTCATGAAGAATAATTTATAAGGAAAAAAATTTTTATTTTGTTTAATTAATTAATTAATTGATTAATTTTGATAAGTTCAAGTATTAATTTAAAATGTACATATACAAGATGTTCACATTAACTATCATGAATTTCGTGAGATTATTAGAATACGAATTAAGATTTTTTATTCCTATACGACTATTTCCAAATTCATTTCGTCTCAAAACGATAGAGATATAAAAACGAACTCAATTTTTCATTTTCGCTTTATTCTCTCGCATAAAATCTATAGGATTGTACCATATTCAAATTATACACCCTTACAGATATTCTCTAAACATCGAATGTATAAAAGTAAAATCCAAAAAGTTAAGATATGATAAAATAAACTCAATTAAACCTAAATGCAGGATTGTACCAATGTATCCAAAATATACATCCTGAATATAGTGAAATTAAAATTAAGATTGAAATAAAAAAAATTAGAATAAAACAAACAGAATTGAAACAGAACAGAAACCACTAGAAATAACTATATAGATATATTTTGTGAACATCGAACGTATACGTATGAAAGATAAATTTAAAAGAATTAGAAAAAAAAAACAATTGAAACAATGAAAAATAAATTTTATTTCAACGTCTCAAATCGATCTACTTCCAGTCGATGGAAGATCTACAGGAGGAACCTGAATTGGAAGAATGCGAGGAAGAGGAACCAGATGAAGAAGATGAAGATGAAGATGAAGATAATCCCAAAGAACAAAATACAGACGAGGAGGAGATACATCAAAAAACAGAACGTACTGATGATAATGATTTTGTCAAATCGGTAAGAAAAACATCGAGAAGTTATTTCTTGAATAGATAGGTATATCTGTCCTTGAAATATGAATCATTTGATATAATATTGAAAGAAATAGCAAATCTATTTTTCTAAAGATCTCAAAGTACATATCATATCTGTATAATAATAAGTGAAAAATGTTCAGATTATTGATTTTGTTGAAGATCTAAAAATTGATAGAGCTTTAAAAAAATATTATAAATTTATGACTTTTATTTTAAAAAATATATATAAATTGATATATATTTAAATATTTAATATTCTTTAATTGAACTTTATAATGCCTAATAATAATTTTCTAAACAAAAGATTAAATCTATATAGCAATGTTCAAAATTTCAACAAAATCTGTAATTCAAAAATTTAGAAATTTTCTTATAAATCAAATTAAGAAATGGAAATTAAATTTTATTATTCTTTTCTCTTTTCTTTGTAATTTTTAAATTAATCAAATTGTCATTCAATTTTATTAAGAAAAATGTTTATTTCAAAGACAGATTCGATTTCACCATAAGCTATGTTCGAATTTTGTTGGATATATTCATTAATATTTTGATTGCGTAATACACCAATGTTATTCACATCCATTATCATCACACACATTTGTTATTTATCTTTGTCGGCTTTGTATGTATATCCCTCCTACACCTTTTTTTTATATACATATACATATATATATATACATAAATATAAATATGCAATATTGATTATGTTATACGAACGAATAAAACATCCTTAAAGAAATCAATTTTTCAAACGTTGTAACATCTCATTCCTCGTAAATCCATTAAATACATTCTCCCTACAAATCATTTCATTCCGATAAACCGATTAGGAAATCATCTCATAGAATCGATTCGAGAAATGCGAAGAGATAAAAGGGATCGGGATGCAACGAACAATAATCGAAAATATATGATACTTTCAGCCAGAAAATTCGTCTAGGATAAGTGTCGAAGAGAGTGTTGATTCCTTAAACAACAATCCGAAACACGATGAAACAAAAACGCAATACGAAGTTTAAAGGTATTCAGTATTATGGTATAGCTTGTTGCATCCTTTCTTCTTCTGATTAGCCATTTGCTTTTTGATTATAATGCAAATGTAATTTGCATTCATTTTGCAAAATATATAACGCGAATAATTTTAATAAAAAGGAGAAGTATAAAGATTTGAAAATAATAAAATATTAAAATATTATTTTGAATTATATAATGCGAATTACATTAGGATTATTATCACAGAATAAGAACATTAGTGCCATTAATTTGTTGTATTTCAAGTAATTATTTTATTGAAAATCATTGCATGATTCTGTATGATTAGTATAAAAAAATTGCCTTTTTCTGCTCTCCGTTTTTTATAGATATTAATTATCTACTCCTATATTAAAAATGAATGCTTTAAATAAAGAATTTTTTCTACATCTTTTTAGTAAAGTGAAAAATATAATTTGTTACAACTATAACAAAAAAGATATAACATAAATCAACTTTAATAAAATGGAAATATTTGAAGAAAATATTCAATTGTATGAATAAAATATTCATCAGTATTTTTCAATTACTTAGATAATACTAAGATAATAATAAAACTAAGAAATTAACTTAGGAATAGTATCAAATGAATATTAAAAAAAATTTGACTATATAAAGAATGCATCAATCAATATTGCATGAATTATAAATATGCAAAAAGAACCAATAGAATGTATTGCATTAAATGAATGCATGTTACATTAAAAAGTTATTGATTATAATTTCTATAACAACGTTCACTTTTTCCTAAACTTTCCTTGAAATGAAATCAAAATAATATTTTCACTATCTAACATTTTCAAATTGAAAATTACTTAAAATAAGTTTCATCTTATTTAGGAAAACATGCTAAATGGTATTGGACAACGATCAAGAATCGAAAATTTATTTTCAGGTCAGTATCATTTTAATTATTTGTGAAAAAGCATATTTTGTTATTAAATAATCTACCACTATTGCAATATCATTTTTATTTTATATTCTAAATTCGAATAATAATTAAAAAATACTATATATAGTTTAAATATCATAAGATAATAAGTGCAAAATTATTTTTAATAAATATATAACTTATTAATGCAAGATAAAAAAAATAATTAATATTTTATATAAAAAATTTACGTAATATTATAAATAATCAAAAAAATAATCAAATAAAGTAATCAAAAAAATTTATATTTTATATATAAATTTTATATATAAATTCTTTTATGTAAATTTATTAGAAGAACTTTTTCAATATATTTCATTAAATAAATTCAATTTCTCTATAATTAAATAGTTTTAATATTAATTTTTCAATATATTATTTATTTTAAGAATTTATATATAATCTATATATAATTTTTTAGATTCTGCAAGGCGTTACATTTACAATCTGCCATCTATCTATTTACCGGATCGAAGAATTTTTGGATATCCATTGAATTATCCTGATTTAGCGAAATATCAATCAAGAAATAGAAATTCTATTGAATCGGTATTATCTTTGGATTAGTGGATACTTTTCAAATTTAAACAATTTTTAATTTCGCGCCATGTTATGTGCGCACGCATCACAACTCTGAAGATAATGCGAAATAAAAGAATTTTAATGTACAACGATATACAATAACGAATCCTCGTTAAATATTTTATGATAGTTCTTAACTACGAAAAAAAATCTTTAATTTGTTTTAAAAATATGTAATACTTACTTATGCAAACGTAGATTAAGTCCATCGATGAAATATTTTCGTGAATTTTTCATGATTGATTGAACAACACATTGATTGAAGATATTCAGTATTTCAGCAAAATTGAAATAATTTACTGGAAAAAAAAATAATAAAATTATTTCTGATGGTCATACTCTTAAATAACGATTCCTACAAACATCTCCCTACATATATGTATGATATCAAATTTACATTATATTATAATACATACACATTAGAATATCAAAGAAGAATATATTTCTTTTTTATCTCACATTACACGATTGTTAAAAACACACAAGATAAATGTACATCACAATCACTTTACTTTTTAAATTTTACTTAAAAGTTTGACACTCTTTCGTTCAACACTGCTTCCTCAAACTAACTGTTACTTTCGATAGTATTGCTTTTTCAATTTTGAAAAATATCGATTGTTATAGTTATATCGATTATCGTTATATCGTTATTGTTGATCGCATCACAATTCAATTGAATAATTGAGTCAATGTCAGATTTGACTATATTATTATAAAATAAAAAATAGTTGATATTAAAAAATTAAAGAATACATATAATAATAATAATAAAATTATTGTCAATAAAATAAAAAACGTAATAAATACGATCAATATATTAAAAAATGTTATTCAAAATAATGAAAATAAGTTACGAATTAAGGTTATGAATTTTGTTTTTAAATTACTTATATTTTCTCATTTTTGAATAATAATGTTTAAATAAAAATATAAACATAAAAAAATGACAAAAATTGTTGAATTATGTCCTAATAAAAATTTGATAAATTTAAAATTTGAAAAATATCAGTTTTGTAGCGATGAAATTTCGATAGATACTGAAATATGTTTAAAAACAGGTAAGCATTATTAAAAAAACAAATTTTTATCTCAACAAATAATTATCATTTATTAAAATAAGATGTAATTATAAAGGTAATTATGTTTTTAGACGTATATAGGTTAGAATTAACAACAAATCGAGATTCCTTCTTAGAAACTCGATTATTCGCATTTCATAATCATTTATTCAAAAATCCATATGATACATCATCCTGGTATATAGATGAAAATGGAATTGTATGGCGATTTAAAAAAGATGGTAATTTAGAACAAATATATGAAATTAATAACTTAAATAAAAATGTGCAAAATCGTTTGTATAATCCATCAATTGGATTTACTGATAATAATATTATTGTAATTTCTGATGGTGGAGATTGTTTGAAATTATTAATAACAAATGCCCAAGAAAATATTAAATCTTTCACATTAAACAATGCGGAACCTGGAATAATATTAGATATAAGATATATAGATACTACAAATACTATTATGATTGCTATGTGTGATATTAGAAGTACAGGTGAAAAAAAATTTTCAAGGCTTTTATTATTAACATATGCTTGGAAAAATGCAGGAAATATAGATGAATTCTTTGAGCTTATTAATAAAGAAACTTTAAAAGTAAATGGTGCTATTGAATATGTATATATAGAAAACTCTGGTAAATACTTACATTCCATTTGTCAAGATTATATAACATTTGATTCCCCAAAGATAAAAAAATCTATTGATAATGAAAAAGATACAAAGAAAATTGAGAAATTAAAAATTCCAAGATATTATTGGTCTCAAGATGAGGATTCAATAACAGTTTGGCTTAAAATAGACAATCAATATCGAGATAAAATTAAAGTAAATGTAACATCACTAGAACTATCAGTAACAGTAAATAATAATGTACTAATAGAAGGACAATGTCAATACAGATTAGATGAAGATTTAACGACATGGAAATATGAACAAGATACATTTAAACTTGAATTATATAAACATGAAAATGGTTTAATGTGGAATGAATTAATTAAAGGTGATACTGGTGGAGAATGTTTACCTAATGAAACTTTGGCTACTGAAATTCATTCTAAGTATATTACTTAAAATAAGAATTTTATTAAATTATTTTTTATTATTTTATATTTATTATTTTAATATTTTAATATTTATTATTTTATATGTAGGTTAGCACATTTGTGTACAAATCAAATTGATAATAAACAAGGACAACCTTGTCTAGGATTTAATGCTGAACAACTTGAGGAATGTGATCTTGAAGGAAAAGATAATCTCTTATTGAGAGTTGATCTTGCTGAACAAACAAATACTCATTTAGCTATGCTTGGAACAAGCAATCATGTATTGTATACATATAAAACAAAAAATGGACAAGCAATTTGTCTAAGACATAATAATGATGGTTTTTTATGGATTACTGATCAAGTAAATGATAATAAATGGAATATCAAACATTATTATACTTTTCCTGGTTTTGGTTATGTTGAAGCAAGTAAAAGTAATAAAAAATTTTGTGTTTCTCCTGCTGGTAAATATTTAAAGTTTTATTCTAATTAATATCAGATTTGGACATTATTAAAATATTTGATAAATAATTATTTTAATAACATGCAAATCTTTTAAAATTTTTTTTTCTATGAATTATTTCATTACTTGATCATAAAATTTTATATTTTTTTTATTTTATTTATTCAAAATTATCTCTAATTAAAATATAAGTTTTTCTTCTCTCTCTCTCTCTCTCTCTATATATATATATATATTTATTTATTTATTTACTATTTGAAGAAAATTGAAATTAAAATATTATTATGTTTTGTAATTTTTTATTCTTTCTATTTGAAATATAATTTGTCCAAATCTGACAAATTATAAATTATTTTATATACAATATTTTACATAATAAATTCATCTAAAATTATTTTTAGATGGTTCATATGTAGCTATTCTTGAGCACACAAGATATATATTTCTTTATAAAAGGCCTGAATTAAATGTTCAAATTGGAAAACAATGGATTATAGATTTAGATAATGAAACCTATCCTATTATGGGAGCAGTCGCCACAAATAAATATTTAATTATTCTTACTAAAAACAAATTATATCGATTAAATATTTGTTTTTAAGATATCGATTAATTACACTCATTTATCGTCGCATACAAATATTTTGTATGAATATAATTACAATTATTTATAATTTAATATAATTATAATTACAATATAATTACATCTATTAATTACTATTGTACAATAATATATATTATTTGCAAACATAAAGAGTTTTTTTTTTAATGTAAAAATAGATATCAACTAACAATTTATTTTTACTTGTCTATCATTAAAAATTCATAAATTTATGAAAAAACATTTTTTTAATAGCTATAATCTGTCACAAAATTTTCTTACATTTTCAGTTAAAAGAAACATGTTATATATATACATTTATATATTTATTATTATACATACATTGTTTATGAAAAAATTGAGCCATATAAAAACTGAATTGATCAACTACATCAAAATTAATGATTTTTCAAAATTATATCTAATATGCTAAAATTAAAAAACTTTCAAAAAACAAGTTGATCAATTTCGAATGGTACAATTAATAATATACCACATTGAGAATTTCTATTATCAATTTCAATTTGTTTTACTAATAACTTAAACCATTTTGTAAAGTTATATTACACTTATCTTTGATAAATTTTGCAAATATATTCATAGTAAGTGACTTATCACTAGGCCAATACCAAATAACACGATTTTTAAAAGATTCTATGAAATTCGCTTCTGCTGAACGCGGTCTATTTTTATCAAATAAATTCTCATTAGTTTTATAATTAAAAACATAAGTCGTACGATGTGTTTTGCTGACATATCGATTCCATGGATTAACAGTACTTCTTAAAAATATTATACTATTTGGTATAAAATATAATTTATCATCACAATTTTGATCATAATGCAAAGATGTTTCTGGAAGTTCGTATACCAAAGCAGGACAATTATTTTTCATTCTACGTTCTTTTATTTGCAATTTTTCACATATATCTGAATTTACCGGGAATAATTCTTTAGCTCGTACTCGAGCATAATTACTTCCCTCTGGTTTCCACAAAGCTTCACAAAATTTCTTTGTAAGTTCATGCCTATAAAAAATAAAAAAAAAATTAATTTTACATACTAATATATTTTTAAAAAATTTTTATTTTGATCTTCATAAAATTCAATTTTTTTACCTTTCTCTTAAATATTTTTGGCTAACATCTTCTCCTCCTAAGATGAATGCATCTATGATATGTAATGCAAGTACTTTTTGCTGATGTCTAAATTCTCTTTTCATTTCATGTACAACTTCTGCATATACAAGTGTATTTGATGGTAATTCTATATTAATATCACTAACTTCTACCCAACCATATTTTAAATAACGATAAACGTTACTTCTTCCCATACTCATATAAAATGTAGCATTTTTTCTTTCATCATCAGGTTGTAATTTAGTACTACATGGCATGCAAAACCAATCATATGGTGAATTTAATAAATTGTTAATATTATCTACTTTTAATGTAGTTGCGAAATTAGAAAGAAATGTGGAATCTTTAACAAGAATATTTAATTTATCTTTTGGTTTCATATGTTTTGGAATTGTTCTACTTTCATCAGGAAGTTTCCAATATGCTAAACATTCTTTACGCATATCAGCTTGTTTTGTTTCAACAAGAGTATTATCTTCACAAAATGCAGCAATTTTGCACAGACCTATTATTTGTTTCTTTCCTAAATATTCATTAGAAGTGCGTAAATATTGCAAAAACTGTTTTTCTTTTTCTAATTCGTCAAATGATACTAATTGTATAACATCATTATTTTCATCACTATCTAATAGCAAATGATTAATTTTATTAAGGTATTGCATAACAATTTCTGTCCCAGGTCGTTTACTTTTACATATTAAATAACGTTCTGAATTTGCTGGTCTAGAAGAATTTGGTTTAAAAATACAAATTTCGTCAAAACATCGATACATTAAATAGATTAAACCAGCACTAAAGGGTGTAAATATGTCAAATAATTTTGTAACAAAATGACCTTTCTCTCTTACTATCATTAATGCCACTAAACATTGACAAAGATACAATTGTTTTGAAAGAATTTCTTGTAAGTTTTCTTTTCCCTCAACAGAGAAACCACCATCAGACATCATAAAATGTACTCCTTTGTTATGAGTATATTTCATTATAAGTTCTCTAAATGTTCTTTGATTTTCAGAATCAAAGACATCACCATTATCTTTTGGTCCATAATATGGATGAAATGTTTCAGGAGAACCAGCATAAAAATCAGCTAATTTAAAATCATTTTCATTTTTCAATGTAAAACCAAATCCTTTAGCATGCCATTTTGTTCTCCAGAGAACATATTCACTGAAACCACCTGGTCCGGCGCATACATCTGCAAAATATAACAACTCATTTTTTCCCAAATGTTTTCGATCAGTAAACATAAAATTACATGCTCTATCTATATTAGCCATTTTAACAGCGGCACGATTTAAGAAAAATGCACCACGAATTGTTTCGTAAGGATTAGAACGTGTTCTTGCGCGACGAAATTCAACATCATCTAAATTATCAAATACTGTTTTCGAATTAATTATATTTCTAACTATATCCTCATGACAAAATTGAGTTTCATCATCTATAGTCATTTTCTTAGGTCCTATTTGTAACCAAAAATGCATTTCTTCTTTTGTAGGTAAATTTTTATTTGAATTTTTTATCCATTCCATATCTTCTTTACATTTTATTTCTTCTTCTGCAGGATCCCATTTAAGACTTGAAGCTTCAAGCCCAGGAATATTATGACCAAGACCTCTACGTCCATGTTGTTTAGAAGCTTCAACTGGTTCTAAACGACCTTGCTTATTTTTTCCAAGACCATATCCTTCCTTATATCCCATTTTTTTCATCATACGTTTAACTTTGTCAGTATTAAGATTTTTGGATTCCTGTTTATTTAATTCTTCATTTACATTGAAATTATTTTTATCACTAATATCATTTTCAATTTTATTTTTTATTTTATGAATTTTTTGTCGCTTATTATAATGATAAGAGTCTTCATATATATTTTTTTCTATTCTAATATCTTCTTCATCATTACTTGATGGATCATTTATAGAAATATTATTAATGTTTTGACTACTACCTTCATCACCTGAATCCTCATGTAGCTTTTGTTTCTTATTATAATGATAAGTATCTTCATTTTTTCTCTTTTTTCTTGTTCTTATTTTATCATCACAATCTGAGGAATCATTTATACAAATATTTATACTTGTATTGTTATGTTCATTAGATGAATAATAATCTTCGTTGCAGTCACTTTCATTCAAATCTGAAGTTTCATCTGATAAAGTAGTATAAATAAAATGATTTGTCTTTTTTTTATGTTTTTCATTAGTAGAGTAATCACTAAAAAATGATGAATCTGTTCTTTTTTCTTCAATACTTTCATCATGATCTGTATTAATAAAACTTTCATTCTCATAATCACTTTCATCTGAATCTAAAATGTTCATATAATTTAATTCATATATTTAAATAAAAATATTTCTATTATATCATTATAAAATGTTAATAGATGCATTCATTAAAAAAATATTACTTACTGCTCCTCATATTTGTTTCAATTATCGTAACTTTTTAATTCACTAATATTTCTATATATAATATTTTGATTTATAAAATTTTAATAATTAAAAGTAAGAAAATTATATTTTTTTCAAAGAATATATGTATATTCTCTTTCTATTTACATTATAAATATTTAAAAATACTATTGTTATTATAGGTTATGTTTCTCACCACAATCACAAACACAGCACCACATCTATTAAGACATACAGATACTTGTCCGATCAAGTCTCAGAACGGACTGACAGGGAAATTCAACATGAACATCAATAGAAATTTAAAATCGTGAAAACAGCTCCCTCTACTTTCAATGCGTATTTAATTGTATATTCTAGTGATCTGGTAGAAGTGCGAGACGTCAAATGCACTGTCAATCTCAAATTCGAACGATGTCATGGATTACACAAAAACTAATTAGTTCAAGTTTTATAAAAAAATGAAAATAATGGCGAAAAATATAATTAATCTATTATATTTTTATTTTATATAATTTCTTCTAATAATTAATAATAATTTTGAAATTATAAATTGTTATAAGAAAATAACATATAATAAAATAAGTATCAAAATTATAACTTTAATTTCAAATGCATTATTTAAAATAGAAATAATAAATTTAGAATAATAAATTTAGAAATAAAGTGAACAATTTAGAAAAATGTTTTCAAAATATATTTTGTATTTTTCAGATTTCTGAATTGTCCCAAAATTATAATTTAAGATACAAATTGCAAAAACAGAAGATGGATGCATGATCCCATTAATATTCATTATGACAAGTATAGAAAAGCAAGTATTATGGAACCTTGTTACCTTCATAAATTAATATTATAATATTACAATGCTGTCTGTGATTTTACAACAAAATATATTTGTAATAGAAAGAAAAGAATAACGGAACAGATTTCAAATATACTTAATCTTTTATAGCATATATGATTTTGAATTTTCATGAAATTAAAAAATTTTTTTATATTTTTTATATCATTTTTTCTTCAATTGCAAACGATTGTTATTGTTTTTAAAATAGTTTGTATATTTATTTATATAGTAAAAAATGATATTTACTTATTGTAATAAAAGATTTTCTGATTATTTGATATCATATCATCATAGATATTATTTTTAATTATTTGAATATGAAAAAATTTATAACATTATAATATTCTACATTAGCTTATAATGTAGCTAATATAGAATTATATATAATATTAATGTACACAATATACACTACAATATAAGAACATTTAAGTAAAATAAAATGAAAAATGATAAAGAAACAAACAATGTATTATTGCAGTATTTATTCTTATATTCTACCATAATACTGTGTAACATACAAGAAATGCACTTTAATGAAACCTACAGAAGAGAATTTGAATACAGAAATATTATTTAACATTATTTACGCCTTTTTTTAAATTGTTCGCCTTGCGCGCTGCATATAAATAATTTGTGTATGCTCTTTTTCTTCTTTCTACACCGGAAAAACAATAAATTCTGTTTGAACAGAAGCGACTCATACAATAATTAACTCTAAGGTACTTTTTAACAAACGTCACTTGTTTTCTATCACTCACTGAAAATTGCATTAAAATATTCACATCTCATATAAACTATTGATATACTTTCCGCTTTTGAAAATCGTGTCATGGTCAAAGAAAAAAAAATAAGCCATTTTCGCATTACCTCTCTTTGGTCGTAAAAATTAATAATTCTGCAGTAAAACGGCTTACATGATTAGACAACAATAGGTATTTTCTGCATTTACTTAATTATTTCAAAGACGGAGAACAACACAGAAAGCAAAACGATGACAAAGTATTCACATAATCTTGTTTCTAGTTGTACTGTTAATACTGGTCTTTCGTTTTCCTAAAATATTCATTTTGAAATAACATTTTCATGTCGAGTCTAAACATTATTCAATACAAAAACACTAGAGATCTTAATTTTTCTTTTTTCTTGCGTCAGGATTCTAAAAATTAATATTTGAATAATTGAAAATATTTTTTGTGTTAAGTACAACAATGTTTGAAGAATATTCCAATATTGTTATACCATAAAAAAGATATTTGTTTCAATATATCTTTATACCCTCAAGGGTCATAATTAACGACAGAATAATTTCGACTAGATTACTTGTCATCTTAACATATTCACTGCCAAGTTTATTGCGATAAGTGTACACTGTCGTTATTCTCTTTAAATGTACTTTTTTACAGTTTAGTACAGTGATAAATTATCAAAATAAAGTAGCAGTGAATCTGTTAATAATGTGATAAGCGATCACTTTTTTTATTCACCAAGAATATTCTATCTACTAAAACAATGCTGTCTAAATTAAAGCTATAAAACTTAAAAATTAGCTTTTTTTTTTCTATTTTTCCTTTGTTATAGCACAGGCTTTAACATGATTAAATAACAACTACATATTAACATGCGTAACTACTTTTTCATTAGAATCTTCTAGCTTCTTTTATCTATTAATAACAATATTAAAGAAGCGCTAAATAGATCATCAATTTTGATGGACAGCATTGCCCTAATAGAATATCCCATTTTTTTTTTTAGAATTATGTCTGTATATATTTATATATATATATGCAAACATACATTATATACATATATATATTTATATAAAGAACTGATAAATGTCATTTTTATACATAAAATTGACGCAAATATATATTCTTGCATGCCTCTTTAGCATATTCTTATACTCAACAAGAATGCAATACAGTTATATGCCGTTCTTCTGTGCTGCAGTTCGAACAATTCTAGCAAACGCTTGTCTCAATTTACTCGAGGACGACCAAGGAGCGGTTTTTTTTCTTTTTATCGTTTCGAATCTAAGAGTGTTCGCAATTTTGCATACACATCTTGATGAAAGTTGGCCGAGCTCTTTCATATTGTAAGGCGCGATGAATCAATAAAGCCGTAATTACAGAATACCTATTTGTATTTTTTTTTATTTTTTTTTATTTTTTTTTTTTATTATTATTTTTAATGTACATCTTTCCCGATACCATCGGCAATCTGAACTCTCTCTCAACTTTCTGGTCTCGTAGAAACGACTAAAATTACGCATTACTAAATTATCAACATTTCCGTTTTTCTTTCTTTGCAATTTAGCATATTATATTTCTTTTTAGCGCTTTTTCATCAAACTACTTTCTTTTCCTTATTTTTTTTAATATCGTTCCTTTTTTTTTTCCTAATGCGCGTTCAGAACAAACGCATCAACAAATGAAGTATTACAACAACAGGAAGTCTACCGTGCTGTAACTGCGTTTTTCACGCAATGATCGCGTAATTCCTATAAAATCCCTTTACGCTTTTCAATTTCGTTTTTCGATTTCACATTTCTGAGAGGATCATTTTCATTTTTTATGATTCGCTCGAAAAAAAATAAGTGCATAGGTGTGATAATGATCACATAAATTATGCTTATACGAATTATCGGTCAAATAATTTTTAATCTCCAAAAATACGCGTTTGAAGATATTTTGAATATGAGATATTATGCTCTCAAAAAGACGAGATACGACGGATTCGTATGCTTCACTACTCTGAGAACAATCATGAAAAATGCGAACATTTGCACACACAAGGAAAAAACAGTAAATAACATTTATATTAAAATAGAAATAATTTGATTAATTTAACCCCTTCACTTTTATGAATTCAATGAACTATTAATAAATTTTCATTGAACTCTGTTCATTGAAACGAAATTTTATTTTCAATTCAATTTATTTTTATCCGATTATGAATTTTTTATTATTCGAATGAAAAATCATTAATTGAATAATTGATAAAAATTTTTTAATAATTTATTAATGTTGTTATTATATGTTTTTTTAATAATTAACACTAGAAAGAAACTTTGTACGAAATTTTTATAATAAAAATCAATATGTTAAGTGATATCTTAATCATTTTTTAGCAAAAGGGTTAAATTGTATTAAAAGAAAAGAAGACGATTTCTTTTATAATTACTTAATTGTTTAGCAAGTAATTACAAAAGTTGACATATACGTATATATAAAACAATAATATAACTATGAAAATAGTGTACGCAGATCTAAATAAATCTTATAATTTTCGCGAAATTTTTAAACGTAACACACAATTATTATGAAATCAATTAATACATTAGCCATTACAGAAATTTTGTTATATAGTATTCTCTCCGCTCATCACCATCATCGATATAATTCTCATGACGCATTTTTTTAATGGAATTATATAAATTTAAACAAGATGTATAAGATTTGTTGATTCGAAGATCTCAGCACACATTAAGATCGATTGAAGGTACTGCTTTTTTTTTTCTTTTTTTTTTTTAATTAGCCCAGGCTTAAATATGTACCATCATTAAAAGACGCATTATTAAAAATGATAAATATCTGAATCGTAAACTGCATTAACTTCACAGTTTCGTAAAAGTTTGCACAGTAAATTTTGTCGTGCAGTTGTACAGTGTTCAACATTCATGCATACACTAACAAGTCTACATTTGACATTAGGAAAAAACTAAATTTATTATTAGTAAAAAAAGAAAAAGAGAGAAACGAACAAACAAATATTACCGTTTACATATTACGAACAATATCACTTTTCATAGGAAACAATCATTTTTTTTACGCTTATTTCACAATATTTAAAAAAAAAAAAAAAAGAGAGAGAGAAAAACGACATAATATTACGGATAAATAACGAAGATAGTAACAAATTTAGTTTTCCTAAAATTAATCTTAACGTCGTATTCACTTTTCCATTTCTTTCTTAAACCTTACATAACGAAAGAAAAATGTACTTTACAATATATGAGAATTAATCCACGACTTCCAATCGTCGTTGATGAACGATCAACAATCTTTAGTACATTTCTCCAGAAACTGATGAAAGATAGTGGTAAAGTTAACAATTGTGACACAATCGCAAAAATAATAGTAATAATAATAATAATAATAATAATTATAATAATAATAATAACAGACTTGGCAATGCACACATGTGACTACACCAATAAAATATTCGCAAGTTATTTTTTTTTTACTTTTTTTTTCAAACCAAATAGAACGATACGCAGAGAAAAAGTGTGAAAAATTCTTTGACTCATCTTAGCAAAAATTTAAGCTGCAATTCATTCACGTTACAAAGAAGAATGCAATATAGGAACTATCATGAAACGGATTGTACTGTTGTTGTTGTAATGTCCCTTTATTTTCACGAACGATCTATAATTGATAAATCAAAAACAAGTGAAACGTGGCAAGCAATCATTCGAAAATCAAAATACAAACGATATTTTTAACTTGATATCTTTCCTTCCTTTTTTTTTTTTTGATCGAATTTTTCTTTTTCGATCAGAATCAAACGAAATTGTAGGAGAGAGAGAGAAAAAAAAAAAAAGAATAAAATAAAAATAAAAATAAGAATAAAAGAAAGAAATAAACAAGAAAACCAGATTCGTGCAACTATTCCAACTTTCTATCGGAAAGTAAACGCGAAATATCTGGCGAATTTTCTCATCACGACACACCGAAGACATTAATTCTCAATAAAAAGAAAAAATGCACAATACGAACACGCACCCGTTATCGAACTATAACATAGTAGTACCGTCCCCACATTACGGCACTACCGACGTAAAAACATATTGTTACAATTAATAATGTACAAATAGTCTATCTGTAGTCTATCCAGTATACGAACGTATCTGCGGCTGCTAAACCTGTGTATAAGTTGGCGAGATTCAGTCTTCACATATAAAGGAGAATATGTACTCTTCTTCTTCTTTTTTTTTTTTCTTTTTTTTTTAACATTACAATATGCACATTTATGTTTATAATAATAAAAATGTTTATGTACGCGATATCACAGCGTTCAGCATTATAATCGTTAAAAAGGTACTCTCGTGTTCCCGAGACTATGTTAGTGTCATTAACGATTTTCTCAGCACGTAAAAAACTCGACGTCATTTTATCCGTCGATCTTTACAACGCGAAAAAACTGTGCCGATTATCGTTTTCATCTTTTCCTTTCCTTTTCTTTTCTTTTCTTTTATTTTCTTTTTTTTTTTTCTTCGAGTGAAACGAACAACAGATTATAAATATAAGATTACAAGTTCGATCGATCAACTAACACGACCTGAACGAGTGTGCTTATAATTGCAAGCGCAAAGATTTCACGAGAATATATTTTTCGAACCTTTTCTTCAATTAAACAGACGGAAGGCGTGTGTCATACAGATATCTTGAAAAACTACCTCCCTCGTCCCTCATTCGTTCAACGTTTACCATCACTGTTGAAAACTGATATAAAAAAATATATGTACGGTTTACTTAGAAATATTATCGACCAAGATATTCGAGTTCATCGATATTGCAAAGTTTGTAGTGTTGAACACTAGTTTTCGTTTCCGCTTTTTCGTTTTGTAACAACAAGAGAATATAAGATTTCGTTTTTTCTCTCCGGGAAATCTTTATCTTCGTTATCAACTAGAGATGACTGATCTCGTTAAGAGTTACGTTAAAAGTGTACAGCTGAAATGGATGTTCCCTAACAACACGACAAAACGGAATATAATACAAAAAAAAAAAAAAAGAACGAAAAAAAAAAAATAATGAATATCGACTAGTAGGGAGAAAGTAGACTTCAGAGATTACGATTTTGCACCGTAGAAATGAAGTATACCGCATATTCTACTACACGAAAAGTACGCATCCATGTTTTTAACAGTTCTCGTTAATACGTAGTACGATTACAAATGAACATAAGATTTATTAATTGTTCATTAACTAACAAATAAAAAAAAAAAAGAGAAGTAAAAAGAACAAAAAAGAACCCATAGCTGAAAAATACTGAAATTTCATCAAGATTCCTTTGTTAGCAACAAACACGTAAGTATTTAGAAGACTATATCTTAATAAAATAGACAAACATACAAAAAAAAAAAAGAGATAAATAGTTTCACAATATATGAGAAAGAGAGAAATGAAGAACCTTTGCGTCTACATCTTCATACACGCTTAGAAGATGAATTTATCAGACATACATAATGAAATAAAAAACTTGGATATTCAGAATGAATAGAAGAACGCTCTGAAGTAATACACGTTTTCATATTCCAATTTCTTCTCCCTATTCTCTACCCTGACAATATACGAATTCGCACGGCAAACGCAAACAAAAAAAAAAAAAAAAAAAAGGAATACTGATCTTTCGCTTTTTTTTCGCAACAACTTTTGTTTTTCTTTCCTTAAAGTAGACAGCTCTCGCAGTACACGTCATTTAGGATCATATGATTTGTATACCACGTATAAAACTGATAAGATACGTTCCTTATTTTAATCATGATGCACGATAGGTAGATCTATAAATATGCTACATCTTACATATCACAGAACTACGCGTACACCCACTATCAATTTTCAAAATGCAAGTTGCACTTCGTTAGAACATTTATTTTTATTTAGGAAAAACTTAAAAGCATGATGTCTGTTATGCGTTCTGTTAAATGAAATGTAAAATATTAACCCTTTGCTGTCCAACGTTCAATATTTGCTCTGCGTTCTTCTTTTTAAACTTTTAAACCTCCTTTAAACTTTTTCAACTATAACAAGTTTCTAAGAAAATTCTATGACCATAGAGATTTGGTTTTAGAAAAGATATGCATATTCGACGGTCATTAATTTTCATTTCACTTTAGTATATGGTAACAAATGCAGTACAGCTTAAAGGGTTATAATTCTGAGGCTATCTAAAATATTTAGGAGAAACTTTAATTTATCTGTCAAATTTTCATGACAGCAATATATGTATCTATCTATATATATATATGTATATATATGTATCTATAAGCCTCAATTATTTGATAAATGCTTGAAAAGATGCATTACTTGCAATGGATGGAATTGAAAGATGTAGAATTGCACTACAATAGTCTGCTATTTGCCAAAATATAGTAGACTACATACTAAGAAAAATTCAGAAAGAAAAAAAAAAAAATAGATAATTAGTGTACTAAAGAAAAATTACTGATCAACAACGATGAAAAGACATAGATTAAACGAAGTTTCAAAAATCAAATAAGATGATTTAATAGAGGGCGTACGCAATGTATGAGTATTCAGAAGTGTCCAATACTCGTAGCATACGCTTCCTATTATTTATATCACTATTCATTCTGACAACGCAAACACGTTGCAGTCAGATCAACGCAGTAGGAGCGTATAAGCATTCACAATGTTGAAAAGGACAAAGACAACAATATACCGCGAATGCCTAACTTCTGTTCGCGACCCCACCATATATTTTGAAATATCCAATCTATCGGCTCAGCAAAAGAAGAATATAAAGACTACCATGTGGAAACCTAGAAACGAATCGATAGAGCTTTTTTCCTCTCTTATCGAGCAAAATCCGCTTGAAATGCGTGTGACGCGGTTTCGTGAATCAACCGGAAATGTTATTGTGCACACGTACTGCTTCACAACATTTTCTACTGTGCGTAATTAAGTAACGAACTGTGAGACCGTTTCACGAAAGCGTTACGTATAATTATCACAATAATGTCGTTCGCAAACGAGTCCTTGCTCGAGTGTATATTCGAGTCTTGCATTCTTCTCTGTTGGCTCTTTTCTTTGCTGTTCGTTTATTCGAGTAGTGACGTGTACAGTGTAATCTGGAGGCCCGCAAAAAATCGCTATGCGCTGTCGATAAACGGTTTTCGTGCCTGATTCGCGGCATGAATTCATTATTCATTTATTTTTTCGTATCATTTATCACGTGAAATTTCCTTGGAAGCCACTTCGGAATGGCCATAACGATATATACAACACATGGATCAATACCACAAGTTAAAAACTCTTTCATCACGCGTTCAATACGTTCACGGCAGCGCAATATTTTTTTTCTTAAACGTTTCAATAGAAAAATGCCTTTCGGATAGTCTGAATCGTTCCCTAAAAAATAGCAAGAATTTCGATGAGCGCGAACTAAAAAACAGGTACAACTAAATTTTATTCGATTTGCGGCCAGCCTGCGCGTGCACCTATATACATTGTACACGGTCGCGCAAGGACAAGACCACTCAGTGGCCAATTGCATAAACATCAAACAACAATGTTTCTCTTACTTTTTTTTATCTTCGTATAATCATTCGTTGGTTTAACAACAAATTACTTTCGATATATATTATAAAAATAAGGTATCAAACTTTGCGCCGAGGTACACAGCCATTGTGACTACATGCTTAATTTAAGTTTTCCTTTCTCTTCCCCATTAACCGGTTTTACGCTTTGAATTTATTCCAAAGATACCGGCCCAGGATAGTATCGAAGTACTCACTTTTGTACGCTATATAATTATGCTGGATTTATCCTCCATCAAAGTTCTTTAATTTTGATGAGATATACCTTTCCCCTATTATCAAAGAGACACAACACCCACTCTCGTTACAAAACAGAGGACACGATATTTTTTTTTTTTTTTTTTTTTTTTTATATATTCGTCGTGCGCTTTGTAAAAACGGGTGTACGGCTTAATTTTTATGCAAAAGGCCTTACATTTTGAAGAGCGTTGCCTGTACATACGTATATATATATATGCAAAATATAAATAAATTATCAAATATGAAAACGTTAACCCACCCCCCTTCTATACGTTTCGTGCATTTCGGGAAAGCATTAAATGACGTTTACATAGTTTTATCTCAAGAAGATTAATTACTTTTTAGGATATGACCACTTAGTTACAAGTCTACATTTGTTGGTCATATTCTACATCCAGTAATGATTATATCAATATATCATTGCTAAATAATTACTACTACTACTTCAAAAAACTTGACTGGAATGTGCCTATTGGATTATTAATAATTATTAATAATTAATTTTTTTATTCTTTTTTTTTCTCTCGAATGTTTGAAAATCTTCCAATTTAAATATTTATAACTTCAATAAAACCGATAAATTATTGATTGTTTTTTGTCTCTGCTTTCTCTTGCTTTCTTCGAATAAACACAAATAATTTTGCTTCGTCGAATGCGTTGAAATCGGCATCATTCCAGAAAAAATAATAAATGACAATGAAAAGAGGAAACATTATGTTACTTATATATTCAAAAGAGACCCAATTGTCTACACAAACCGTAAATATATAATGGGCCTGATATAAAGAGGAAAAATTGATTTTCTTACTTAGCCTGCACTCTTACCGATTTATACCTTGAAAAGCGTCACTGCTGCACTGGTGTAGGCGGATAAGGATAACTATATGGTGGCACAGCTTGGAACTGACTATATCCCATCGATTGATACGCGCAAGCGCCAGTATTTGGTGGTGGACGATTCGTCTGGAAAAACTTGTTGTTAACGAGGCTTTGCATGGAGGAATCAGCTGTGTGTCCGCCAGCAGATGGCATCATGAATGGAGGCGGCATAGAATATACGCTTTGTCCTCCAGGTGTCTGATTGGTGTTATAAGCACTCTGACGATTGTGATAACGATTTCCTTGGAAACCTCCTGTTCTTCCATGATATCTAGGAATATTTGCATTTTGATAACTAGCTGAATAGCTATTGGTAGTTTGACACCCATTGGTATAAGTATTCGGTTGCCGCTGATGTTGTTGCTGTTGCTGCTGCTGCTGTTGTTGATGTTGTTGGTGTTGGTGTTGGTGTTGCTGCTGTTGCGGTTGTTGTTGATGTTGTTGCGGCTGATAATTAGACTGGAAACTATTCTGTCGACTGGCTTGATATCCATTTTGCTGGCGTACAACAGTTCTTTCTTGACTGCTACCATTACTGTGCTGAGTACTCTGAACGTGCTGATTTTGCCAATTATTCGAAATCGGGCTACTATTATTTCTCGGACTCCCAGTGGAACTATTATCTTTATTAGAACGAGAATGACTCCAACGCTGGCGGCCCTTTCCGTATGCAGGTTTTATCGAATTTGCTAAATCGGCCAGTTGTGGATTTATTGCTTGACCAGCTTCTTCCAAAACAGAAATTAATTCTTTTGCTTGTCTAGCATTATTAGGCGTAAAATAAGCATAAGCAGTACCCGCGCTTTGGCAACGTCCAGTTCTTCCTATTCTATGAATATAATCCTCAGAACTGTTCGGATAGTCGAAGTTAATTACATATTTCACATCTTCTACGTCCAAACCACGAGCAGCAACATCGGTAGCAACAAGAATCATTGTTTTTCCATTTCTAAACTCAGATAACACGTAATCTCTCTCAGGCTGTGATTTGTCACCGTGAATAGAGATAGCAGGCCAACCTTCTCGTTTAATAGCTTTGGTAATATCGTCCACTTTCTTTTTCGTTTCAACGAAAATTATCATCTTGCTTCCTCGATCTTTACCGATCTCTCTTAAAAGATTTGAAAGTTTCATTTCTTTTTCATGCTCTTGACAAATCTCTACGATTTGACGGATATTGTGATTAGCGGCCAATGTCAAAGAACCGATGTTAATTTGAATATAATCTGAGAGAAAATCTTCAGCCAAAGCTTGTACTTCTTTCGGCCATGTTGCAGACCACATCAATACCTGCCTATCAGGTCTAATTTGCTCTATGATTTTTCGGATTTGCGGCTCGAATCCCATATCTAACATTCTGTCCGCCTCGTCTAAGACTAGGTATGTACATCTGCGTAAATTCGTAGTTCCTTTCTCGAGAAAATCGATCAATCTACCAGGAGTTGCAATACATATTTCAACACCGCGTTCTAAATCACGAGCTTGAGGCCCTTTTGGGGAACCACCAAAAATGCAAGTATTACGAATACAGGAGGAAGAACCAAAATCTCTAGCAACAGATTGAATTTGTTGGGCTAATTCTCTTGTTGGAGCGAGTATCAAAACGATGGGACCATCTCCTCGGCTCAAACGTGGTTGATGATTAATGTGTACAGTTGCTGGTAATATATACTGAAAAATATCAATAACAAAATTCTTAAATTTAATCATTTAAAGATATTTATTTGATAAATTAACAATGATTTAGATAATATATATTTTTAAAAATATGTACAAAAAATTATACTGTTTGATTTGAATATGAAATTTGATTTCTTTTATATTTAATCAATATAATGATCAATTATATCATTAACACGATATTTCATTGACATGATATAATAATAAAGAATTAGAATCAATCAAATCTTTAATATTAAACTCTTAATTTCTTTTAAATAATTATAAATATTTCAAATTTTATTATATTTTTTTATATTTAATAAACGATGCAATCAAAAATTAAAAAAATAAAAGTATTACATGATTACTATTTATATGAAATGTATATGAAAAATATATATAAAAATACATACAGCTAAAGTTTTTCCAGATCCTGTTTGAGCAATTCCAACCAAATCACGACCACTGAGTGCTATTGGCCAACCCTGTGCTTGGATTGCTGTTGGTTCAGCAAAACCCTGCTTTCTTATCTCTTCCATTACATAATCTGGGAAGTTACTTTCTTCAAATGCTTGAATTGGAGAAGGAGTATTGTTTCCTTTCACAGTGATTTCTTTACCAATGTGATATTTATTAACTTCATCACTGGATCGTTTTAAAATATTGATATGTGGAATATATAAATTTTTTGTGATCACTGGTAACTTAGAGAGATCCCAGCTTGGTTTTTTCAATGAATCTCCAGGAGTTCTTCTTTGGACTTGCTTCTTAATTGACTTCTCTTTGTTTGTCTGTTGTTGTCTATTCCAATATGTTCCCCCTCCATTACGATTGGTAGAATCTCTACTTCCCCTGGGTCTGTAACTAATTCTCATAAAATGATACTCATTCTTTAAACATATTTAAAATTTAATATTAAATTTAAGTTGTTAATATAGAATATTAAATGGTATTAAATTATTATATTATTATAATAATAATATAATTATTATGTATTTATTTTGTATTTATTTATATTTGAAATATATTGTATATTAATAAAAAATGATTTTTAATGTATGATATTACATCATATTACATATAATATCACATAAAAAAAAGATATTAATTTAGGAAATCATTAATAATAATGATTATTATAAAAACATTAAATAATAACGATTTTTTATATATACTTTCATCTTATGGTTGTCAGTAGCTTTCCATTAGACAATGACACCGCCATTTTACTTTTTTTTATGACTCATTTAGTCTTATTCAATAGTATACATTTTTGTTACAAGTAAATTTTTTTTACCATATTTTACAACAGTAATCTTCCATAAATTGTGATTTCATTAATTCAATACAAAATAATAATTCAACAAAAATGACGAATAAAAGAATCCATGAACAAAATGGTGGAGATCACGATATTAAAAAAAAAAAAAACTTCTCCAGTTTTAACAATTCATAACGTATGGTACTGACATATGTTAGTATTTAAAAGTTATAATTTAAATTAAAATATTCTACCTGGTATGATTAGAATAACTATTGTTATACATCTCGGCAAAAGTTCGGAAGAATCTGCTGACACACTACCAGTTCCGTAGGAACGATCTTCGATTTTTCGGAAAGTATGTCAGTTGTACCAGTTACACCTATGATCAAAAATAATTATATAAGAAATTTAATAAAATGAATATATAAATGAATATATTAATTCTATAATAATCTTATATCAAATGACAAAAAAATTTGTATAAAAAAAGATAAAATATTCGGATAGACTTACCCTGCAAGACCCGGCGAGCAGAGCAGTAATGGCTGACAGGCACTGGGAAGACGGAAACGAGCAACTGGGCAATGCTTCCGCTCCTAACTAGTAGGTTACACACACATATAAAAAGGAAGATCGTTCATTGGTTCGTTCTTATGTAGAATCGGATGCTGACACGTCGTCCAATCATAGCACGATAGGATAAATCAATAAGTTCAAGTGTTATATATTTATTATACATAAAGGCAAATTTTCATGAAAAGAAAAAAGAGCAAATT
The DNA here is from genome assembly GCF_003254395.2 of Apis mellifera. Lineage (NCBI taxonomy): Eukaryota > Metazoa > Arthropoda > Insecta > Hymenoptera > Apidae > Apis > Apis mellifera. The sequence goes on from NC_037645.1 coordinate 5,096,477, forward strand.
AAAATAGAAAAGTTATGAAAACGATTATATTTTTATTATATTTAAATTATATAAAAATTTATTTTTCACAGAACATTGTGCTTAAATAGAATATAATCAACAAACAATATGTATAAATATATAGTAATATATTATATCTATATAATATATATAAAATGATGATTGATGTTATTTTTATATTTAAAATAAATTATAATTTTTAGAAATTATATCTAAAATAATATTTTATTAATTTATTATCAACATTGATAATATAACTAGTATTTAAAACAAAAATTTTTTATTAAAGGAATTTTCTTATTGTATTTATACAGCGTGTGTATATGTGTGTATATGTGTGATATAAAACGTATATATATATATAAAATTAATCGTTACTGTTTATTTTTTATACTTATATGTATATATTATATGTATATAGAATAGAATTTCCATTATAAGTTACAAATAATATGAATAGTGGGGATAATATCCGAACAAGTTAAACGTCTATTTTCGAAACGAGAACAATCTTAATAGAAAGGTTATCAAACATATTTCTTTTTGGATGAAAATAAAAAAAGAAAAGTTAATATTTATAAAATTGTATTTCATAAAAAATTTATTATTGAATTGTTTTATTCGTATTTGTTTTATATTTCATAAAATTCAAGTAAATATAAATAATTATATTTAAGAAACAAATACAATTAAAATTATTTAAATTCTTTTATAAAAACTTTAAAATATGTTGTAAATTACTAGTTATGTACATTTAAACTTAGCACAAAAAACGTAAGTTTCTATTTTGATAATATATTTTCATGTTAGAGAAACATAAAAATCCTTTGAACAGGATTCTTTTGTTTATATACGTTATCAACATGTTTTTTAATCCTATAATATGCAATCAATAAATCGAATCGTGAAATAATAAAAATATTTTGTTTTCTTAACAATATTTTTGCTATATTGTTATATTGTTAAATGTATTTATATTATATTTATATTATAAATTTAATACATAATATAGTATATGTACCTATATATAAATCTATATATCTAATAGTACATATATCTAATTTATAAAGAAAAATTTCCAATAATTTTTTAATTAAATACATATCAACAATGAATTAATAATTAATTGAATTAATACACATAAATTTCAAAAACAAAGAATTAAAATTATTTATTCTGTCTTGAGTAATAATATTATTGGAATTAAATCTAATGTTGATAGTGAAATATTTTAATTATAATACAATGATTAATTATAATTTCCAATAACAAAACTTGGTATTTTCAACAAACATTTTTTTAAAATCAAATATAAATGAAATTATATTCTAATTTTTGAATACATTTATATATATATATAATAAGCAATTTTCGACGAATTAACAAATGAATGAATAAATGAATAAAAGATTTAGAATAAATGAAGATTTGGGTAACGATTAAAATATTTATTTTAAATATAAATAATAAATAATAAATAACATATGATTTTTACGAAAATTTATTCATGTAGTACGCAATAATATTTTCGATTCAAGAAAATGGATTTAGAAAAAAATCTTTATATGATTAAATATGCAAAAATAGTTACAAGAGAAAATGATTAAATCAATAATCGATTTTCTATTTATAATATGCAATTAGTTATCTGCAAGATTTTTTACGCAGAATCCGTGATCTTTATCAATTTTATCGATTGCTATATCTCAATTTGAGGGATGTAAACGCAAATAATCTCCATGACGAAATTGGTATGCCCCATTGAAGATACCCATCCCATAGTTCCAGTAATCATCATTATTCAAATTTCCTGATGGCATATAATTAATCAGTTGGCTATGTAAGTTTCTATTCCGGATATGTTTTATAAGTTACTATCAATTTTGATAACTGAATAATTGAAAGAAATCATTTGTTGTAATTGTTTTAATTAAGCCTTTTAAAAATTGAATTAATTATTAATTAAAAATATAGGATCTAAAGAACATTAATTTTGGAATTAACATTGATTATATTAATCATGATTTCATGGTTTTACATTTTTAAAATCTTTTATTAATATTTTTAACAATAACATCATGTAGTTTTTAACAATCAATGTAAATTAATAGAATGTAAATTAGTTTTCTAATTAATATTTAATTCTTTAAATGAAAAATTTCTCAATAATAGTTTCCAATAAGTATTTTCAATAAGAAGTTTGATTAGATTCCTTAAATACTCAGAATTATAATTTAATGATAATTGTATTTGATAATAAATCTATGTTATAAATACCATAAGATAAAATATGAATGAAATACGTATATGGATTTTCCCAAGAATGGGTCATATAGAAGAAGCTTTACTATTGGACTTAAATTTATTATTTTTTTCAATATTGACAAATCATTTTTTTCGAGAAATAAATGTGGACTCATGTTACCATAAATTTTGTTATACGTCAATTGAACAAACAAGATATCATCATTCAATAAAAGATATAAATATAACATATCCACGAATGAATAGTTTTCTTGGAGAATCTATTTCTGGAATTTTGGTTGATAGTACATATTAATAATGACATATTAAAAATGAAAAGATAAATCATCAGTTAACTTTTACTGCATGATTTTTTTATTCGAAAAGAAAACAATATGTATTTTTTCTGAATATTTGGTTCATAAATGAAATAACGTTGCAAATTTTACAAGAATTTTTTAAAAATTAAAAATAATATTATTAAAATATCGAGATAAAAAAATAATAGATATTTAATATTTTTATTATTACATTGTTTATTTACAAAAAAAGTAAAACAAAAAAATAAATATTATATTATTCTTTTTTATCTTTAGAAATTATATAAAAAATATAATCATCATAATTGCATAATTTACTTTCTGCACTAAAGTTATAAATAAAGTTATATTTTTAATTTTTAAAATAAATCTAATTATATTTTAATTTAATTTTTATAATTAACTCAGTTTTTCATAAAATGTAAAATATCAACTTTTATTTTTATTTAATTACTTTTAGATAAAGGGTGTCTCCATTTTGAATGGAATAATTATTTTTATTTATGTTAAAATATTTAATTTTTTTTCTGTGATTTATTATCAATTTCTTCAATTGTTTTAACATTATACTATACATTATTATTCATATCAAAATATCAATTCGATTTTAAACATTCATATTTTCTTCCCCTAATACTTTTTCACTTTCAGGGAAAATCAAATAAATCATTAATTTCGAAATCATACTTTCCATTTATTATTTTCATCAAAACAAAATATTCTTAAGTCATGAAAAAATTTGGGAAATCCCAGGAGATAAATTTAATTCGAATCTTCTGGTTATTGGTAATCATTATTTATCAATATCAATCAATCATTATTTCTGGAATGAAACCTGATGATTTCACTTTCGTACAATGAACTGAACAATTTTATGAAATTATATTTATAAGTATATGTACCTGGACAAATATAGTATGAGAAGGCGGCAGAAACGAACCTAGTAAATACAACGGAACACGAAGGCCGATTCAATCAGTCGTGTCGTAGCTGCTGATCGATTCGCACGTCTCACGATTCTTTTCGCCAGCAAGGACGAGATCTCTATAATTTTATCAAACGACGCGACATTTTATTCTCTGTTTATATTTTATTCAATTACGTTATTTATATTAATAATACTGATTGAAATTGTAAAAAGTATCCACATTGACGATTCGATTACATGTAAATCGGTGAAAATAACCGGTAAATCGAATACCAGTTGAAGAAGAAAAGGACGTGACATTTAAAAGGAACAAACAGATTTAGAAAACATTTGGAAAGGTATGTAAGAGAACAAAGATTGTGTTTCGAAGAGAGATATTTGAAAAAAGAATTCTTTTGAAATTAAAATTTCGAAGAGAATATGAAATAAGAAGTTTGAGATTATAAAGGAATCGTTATAAATATTAGATATTTTTTCAAAATTTTAAATTTAAATCGATTTTCTAATTAGATCAAAACAGAAGCTAAATTGATTAATTTTATTAATTAATTAAGTGATTAATTCTTTTATCGATGCATTTATTAATTAATTTAGTTTTCTTTCAATGCTAAAATTAAAATCTCTTTATTATTTTTTTTTTCAAATAATTTCTTCATTAAAATTGCAAAAGTTTTTAGCTATTTACTTGATATTTTATTCGAATTTAATGTTATATTAAAAAATCATACAAATATTTCGATTATTTATAATCAAATTATAAATATCTTTATCATAAATATTGTTAGTACCAATTGATGAACTATTGACGTCAAGATAAAGTTTTATTAATGATATTCGTTCATCAAATTTAAGAAACGAAATTTCATATGCACAAAAATCTAATAAAATTATATAATCTCTTGTTATAATTCTTTGATAAATCTGATAATGTAAAACATGTAAAAATTACATTTATGAATTCACTTTCTTTCCAAATTTCCAAGGAAATTTGAACATTTATGATATGTTTGAAAATTGTTCTTAAACACAAATAGATAATTTAATATTTTTTTGTTCATATTCTTTTATTTAAAAAATTTCTATTTAAAGATCAAGCCATAAAATTTCTTTCTTTTTTATAATCTTTAAATAAGAATCATTACAATTAATTAGATTAAAAATTTGCACCAATTTGTATAATTATTTGCGAAATCTCATCATCAAGAAATATGACCTTAGTAAACAGAAAAACATCAATGACAACCGTAAATCGTTTCGAATGATGTTTTGAATCCATATTCAAGCAAATTCCAAGAAGTTTTTCAAAATTTTTAGAATCATTTTTATTAGAAGTTACTTATTTAAAAGTTACAATAAGCATAGTTTTCTATGATGAATTAACTGATGACAAATTCGTTTGAAACATAAGCTCATTCAAGGGCACTAAACTCGTAACAAAGATATAAGTCAGAGTAATTTAACTGTTTATTATTCTTAAACAATAACGATTATTCTCAGAATTATCTAATGGCGTCGAATAATAATAGTCAATTGACGGTTACAATGGAATAAAAAATTCTCAAGATTTTTTCTTTTTTTTTATTAAAATTTTCTGTATGAATCAAATGTTTAGTAACTAGCATGTTCAATTTTCAACAATTTTTATTTGAATATTTTTAAATTATTTTTTTAAATATTTCATTTACTTTAGAATTACGAAATTACATAAATCGTTAAAGATATTAAAGATTAATTTTTACATAAGCTTATGATGTATTAGAAAACTTATAATGTTACTTATTATGATACATACTATCTGATATAAGAATCATATTGGCATTCTCTACATCGAAGAATCACGAATGAAGATAAAAAAATTCCATTTCCATTATTTAATAATTGACTTACTCACAATTAATAAACTAATCAATTTTATTTAATGATGTGGTTTCTTAGAAATTACGAATGATATATATATATGTTATATCTGGATTTATTTTTGAGATGCTTACCATACATATATGGAAATTTAATAAGCTTTATATTCAAATGAATTATTGAATAAATATAAATAAGTAACGTATTTGCTTTAAACAAGATTTAATCTTAGATAATTTTTGTTTACATAATATATTATACATTAATAAAAACAAAAGAAAAAAAAACAAAATATAATTTGTGATAGAAATCTTATTCCAACTTATTGTGATATCAAATGATTTAACATTAGAATTATTGAACTTTGAAGTTTCAAAGAATTGTGATTTTAAATATTAAATATTTATGAGTTTTATTAAATCTCAAACTTTCATAGATTTTTATTTAAATGTAAATTAATTTCAGCAAAATTAATCAAAAAAAAAAATTTATTGTGAAAATAGCATAAAAAAATATAATAATCAATCAATCATAATGATTAAACATGATTAAAACAATCATAATCATTAATTATCCAATCAAGGATAATTTTGAATCCTGTTCAATGATACTTTTCAATGCATTTCTATTATATACAGCTTAATATGCATAATGAGAGTTGAATAATAATTGAAAATCATTGAGTTTGTGATTCTTATCAAGATTCTATAGTTGTTTAGTTGAGAATTTATTGTAGAATTGTCTTCGTGACCATTTATGGGTATAAAAAGAGAAAGCATCATTGTGAATATCGATTCTTCAAGATCGATCAGAATTATATGCAAATGTAGATTTAAGATAAATACTTGTTTCCAGGAATGTAGATACTTGATAACGAAAGTTTAAAATAGATTTAGACATTTTAAAATTCTTTGATGATCGTTTCATTATTTCAACAAAGATAAAATATAAAAGATTTATATGATAGAATACTAATGTTATATAATTTCTTTTATTTTCATTTCCTTCATTCCTTCAACATTAACTATATAAGAATTGATTTGAATCGAAGTTATAATCTGTAGAATTTTAGCAAATAGTTAATTTACATAATTAGAAAGATAAATTTTTTAAAATACCAAATATTTTACCAATTTGTTTTACGTACACGCATATAATTTTACATCGCTTCAAATTATAAACGATTTGAAATGAAAAAATAGATTAGCATGATTATATTGTTCTTTTTCAATTAATCTTATTGAAAGGAAAAAAATGATTTATAAATTCTTAAAGCTTAAGAAATTATTGGATCTTAAAAAAATACGATTGTATGAGAAATTATCTACAGTTGAATTCTCAACATCTGTGTTTAAGTTACGTTTTACTAGCAATCAAGTAGGTTTATCTTCGAGGTTTATCTTGAATATTTTCCGCTTTTAAATAATTTCTTTCGATCTATAAACATTTACTCGTTTATTTAATTTTACGACGCATTGTACTTGTTATGCATTTTATATTCTTATAAACAATCTATTAACATGATGTCACACAAGTGTGCAATCTCATTCATCGTGACTTCGAATAATATTCAACGGGTTTTTCCGATAGATACACGACACTTCCACAAGATTATTATGCGAACGGAAAGTATTTTAATGTAATAAAATCATTGAATACATTGTTGATAGTTAACATTGCTCATATGAAATAGGAGGAATATTAATGTTCTTCTCTTATTTGTAGTTGAGGAACAATGAAAGAATTGTTTTCAAGACAATGAGCTTGAGTCGATACCATCATTACTTTTAATGGTGAGCCATTCACCATTTCGTAATGGTGAAAATAGTTATAGACTATTAATCATAATTATTCTTATCTCTATCTTGGAATTCTTCGATTAAAATTATATATATATATATATATAAAAAGAGAGAAATTCTTTATTTATTTTCGGAAAATAAATATTTTTTTAAGAAAAAATTATTTCCTATTCAAAAATGGATAATTTCAATTAGTGATCTATCATTGTAGATGGTTAATTAAAATTCGCAAAGATAAGTATAGAAATATATGAAAAGAATAAAAAAAAATAAAATATGTAAATAGAAAATATTTATAGAAATGTTATATATGTTACAATAGAATGATAATGCAGTGGAATTATGAATGAATAAATAAACAGCAGTATATGATTATAGGAACCTGATTAATTAAATATTGATAATTTCGAAAATAACAAGCAGTTATTTTTTATTAATAATTTTTTTTTTATTATAAATACATATATCCATTTCTAAAGCTAATGTATAAAATTATTTTCTATTTCTTTTGATCTTCATTATTTTTTCAACATCTTGGAACAGATAAATAATGCATATATTCTTGAAGTTTAAATGTATTTTATAAAAACAAACAAATTAAAACAAAAATTAATAATATTCTAATATAAACTATAATATAATAATATAGTATTCAAATAATGTATTACGTAATTTTTATTTTTATACATACATTTTCAGATGCAAGAAAAAAAAAATAGATAATATAGCATTAAATAAGTTTTATAACATGAAAGAATTATTATTATTTATAGTTTAGATTATAAGTGTGTCATTTTATTTATTGAAGATTTTGTTTATTAAACAGAAATTAAATAAGTATATTTTTTTATTTTATTACTTATTTGATAAATATCATTATTAACTTTAAAGGATAAGAAAAGAGAAAAGAGGTTAAAATCCTTACAGTTTACATATTATTTTATTATTTTATTAATTCAGATTATATTTCGTGTTAAGAAAGAAAAAATTATTAAGATTTTGATTACGATACGATTTTTCGAAAATTAAGAATATGTTCATATTCAATAATTAATAAACAAACAAGTTATAATTTTTTATTGAGATGATTTCATAACCTCAATATGTTGTTAATATTATATTACAATAATATTTACATTAATATTATATTAAAATATATTATTATTATTACATTATATTATTGTTCTCAGATATATACAAAATATTTTTTAATATTATATATTAATTGAAGAATAAAATGAATTATTCCTTTCTGATCTTAATAAATTCCTTTTAAAAAGAAATTAATATAATATTGAAATAAATATACAAAACAAACAGAAATTCAACAACTTTATTTTTCATTATATTTTTTTTTTCATTCTATTTATTGAATTTTAATATATTAATTATTTCAATTCTGAATGATTATTTGATGTAATTCTATAATTGAAAAAAAAAAAACAGTCTATATTTAAAATCAATATAATCAAGAAACGGATATACATAATGATAATGATACCTCCATAAATGGCAAAACATGTGATTCTATAACTAGTATTCATATCAGTCCATTATCTTCACTCAACAAAGAAACGATTTCGAAATAATTTCAATTCTATCTTGCTAATATTTAAATTTAATTAGAGAAAAATTGAATTTCTACATTGATTTTTCTTTTATAAAAATGTATTTTCATGATTTTATTGATGAAAATAAGATCAAATATGATATATTTAAAATAATTTTTAATTGATAATAATAATTTTATGAGTTTATATTTCGCTATCTATATTCTTTTTCATTCATATTATTTATTTATGTTATTTTTTCTTATTCATATCAATCAAATGTTTTTTTTTTTTTGTTATCAGATTAAAAGCTAATGCTTGAGTTATAGCCATAAAATTTGATTGCTTCATTAAAAATCATATCGTTTTTATAATCAGCAAAAATTGCTATTGAATTTTTACTATTTAATGTTTCTGACTTAAAAATGGTAAAATTTTTAACCGGTTTCAGAAAACAGTATTTATACAGTTTTTTATTAATAGGTTGTAAAAAAATTAAATTAAATTGAACTTAAAATAAATTTTCAAGTTATGCAATTAAAAAAAAATTGAAATATTGAATTTTGCAACTATTTACATTAGAAATATTAATAGAATTATAAAATTGTGAAATTGCTCGAGATAAAATGATTTTCAGAGGAATACAATAAATATGATTTCAAAGTTTTCTCTTCGAGGGAACTCGTCATTCATTTGAGCAGCTGTGAATTAATTAATTTTAATGATAAAAATTTTTACTTTAATCTTTTTTTCAATGCTTAACATTTATCTTATTATATTAAATTTTTATCAAACAATGAAATGACTAATGATTCAATGTCAAATTAATATTAAGTATATATGATATTCTTGAAAACTTAAATAAAAAATCATTTTATAATGCTGCAATTAACAAAATCTAATTTTCATTAATTAAATAATTATATACTTATTGATCAATATTCACATTTTGTAGCGATGGTGACTACATTGATATTCTTAAGTCTTATGGCCGGTACTTTTGGTCAATTGATCTATCCTGATGAATATAACCGGCTCAGAAATTTATCAACTATTCCTTCGGATCTATATTCAAACTTTGCAATTTCTATAACTAAAAGTAATTCTGTAAATTTACAACCACCATTGACCTCATTACAACCTGAATCGCAAAATGCACCAATGTATCCTGCTGAGATGGAGAACACGCTGCAAGGCTGGAGCGATCATGTAAGTAGAAAGATATTTTAAAATATCCAGTGAAAAGTTTTAATATTTCTTTGATGGAAGCTTTAAGAAAAAATAAATTTAATCATATGAATTACGAAAAAATATAGAAAATATAGAAATTTAAGTTTACACATTGTGAAATAATCTTAAGATATTTATGATGGTATTCATGATAAATAAAAGACAGCGGTGATGCAAGTTATTCATTAAACACAAGTTGCTGAACAGTGACCTTAAAATTTCACAATAATGACTTAATATTTCAATAATAATGTTCATGATAAATTTTTTCCCGTTACTATATATGATATAACTTTTTTATATAAAAAATTATATAAAAAATTGTTTTATCATTTTAATTAATTAAATTAAATTGTATTAATATTAATAAAAAATAATAAATAAAAATAATTTCAGGTAAACAACATTATCATTAATGGAGTATTAAAATTTGCCCTGGACGTAGAACGACAGATTTATAGAACTCGAGACATGTCTTTAATGGGTCAAAAAGATAATATAATTTTCTCGCCGATCAGTCTCACAGTGACATTAGCGATTGTTTTTGCGGGTTCTGCTGGCAGAACTTTCAACGAAGTGTCTAAAGTACTTGGACTCGAAAGTGGTATTGATATCTCACAAAACTCTGAGATCGTTCATCAGATGTTTGGTCTATTGTTAACGAAACTCCACACCAAAGTAGATGGATCTCCTGGGCCACGTGTAGATTTTGCTACAGCCACATATGTCCAGGTAAAATTTTGTTTTATACACAAATTGAACATTTTTATTTTAAGTAAAACGAACACATATTATAGATAATTTTGATTTAGGATGGATTTCCAATATTGCCACAATTCAAAGCACTGAGCAACAATGTTTATGAAAATGAATTAATCAACGTAGATTTCATAAGAAAAGGAAAAGCAGCAATGGACATAATAAACACATGGGTAAATCAGAAGACAATGGGAAAAATTTCAAAAATTTTGGATGATGTGCCTAGTCCAAATACTATGATGATTCTTTTGTCAGCGCTTTATTTCAATGGTGAATGGAATCAACATTTCTTAACGGGATTTACAAAAAAGTATATTTTTCTAAAAATATTTTTCTTAAAAAATTTATAAAATATATATATCTAAAATCATTTTAATATTTTATTAATAATTATTTGTTGATATTTAATAATTGCTATGATTATAATATTGCAATGTATCAATATTGTTTAATTAGGGCACTATTTCATGTTGAGCCAAACGAATCAATTCTAGTAGACACAATGTACAATGCAGGCACCTTTCCTTTTTATGAAGATAAACAATTGGGTGTAAAAATTCTTGGTCTTCCATATAAAGGTCACGAAGTAAGTATTTTATAAATGTAACAGATATTTATAATGTCTTCATTATAATATACTTTATTTATATTTAAAAAATAAAATTAATCGAATTTTAAATATTACAATTAAAAATATGATTTTTATAAATTAGTAAAACTTTGTCAAATCATTCTACAATATTTTTTTCTTTTTGCAGATCTCAATGTATATTCTTCTTCCGAAAAATGCAGGTGCGAAAGCTCTTCGAGAATTTCAAAATAAACTAACAGTTGACATAATTGAAAATTTAGTTAAGAATATGAAAAATGAAACCTGTATCATTAGTATGCCACGAATGAAACTGAGCAGTACATTGCACTTAGAACCTGTACTTGCTGCATTAGGCATGAAGTCTTTATTTGATCCTGAATTAGCAGATTTGAGTCTTATATCTCAAGGCAAGAATAAAAACAATCAAAATAGAATAACTACTAAATCAAGAAGTAATAGAACGAATACACAGAATCAACAGAATTACGAAGATTTTATTTCTTCTCGTATTTCTTCAATTCAAAATGAAAAGATGAGGGGTCGCATGATGAAAAGAAATTCCTTCACATACGAGGATAAGCTTCGTGGCTATTCTGTGGAACAATGGATAAATGGATTTTCTATTAGAAAAATTCGCAATGTTCGTGATGTCAAAGAGAAAAAAGACAGAAATTTGTATAGAATAGAAGAGAAAACCGAAGAAAATAACAATCATGCAAAAGTTATAAATCTTGAAGAAAATAAGTATCACTTCCAGGAAAATAAACAAAGAGGAAGAAACAGAAGACAGACTAGACCGATTAATCAAGATTTTTTGAATTATGTAAAACAAAAGAATTTTCCCTCGTTTGGATTGGACGATCTGAGAAATAGTGGCAATTTAGTGAATCCTCATCTCTTCGCTTCTAAAGTTCTTCAGAAAGTGGAGATTGATATCACGGAAAAGGGTACCGAGGCCGCAGTTGTAACTAGCATTGTGCTAGAGCGTGATGGAAATCAGAAAAGGCTCATAGCAAATAGGCCATTCATCTTTTTCATCAGGCATGATCCAACAAGACTCGTATTCTTTTGGGGCACGTTAAATGTTCCCACTCCGAACTATCAGAACACGTAATCTGAAACAAAAATACTTTTTAATGACGATAAAGATGATTACCTTAAGTAATCATATTGAATAATTATTAACTTTCTTTTATACCATTTTTTTTTTATATTTATTTATCTCAGTTTGTCCTCATAGCTCGCGTTTCTTTTTCTGGCGTTTCTTTTATTGCTAGTCATGCGGGTAATTATCATTTTTAAATGAGTAATTGTATTTTGTACAAAAATCATAAGAAATCAGCTTGTTTGAAGGACTCTTTTATTTGAATGCGATGAGAAGCTACAAATATTTACAGATGATTTATTTATATAATTCTTCTTGTATTTTAGCTTTTATAGATATTGTGTAATTATAAAATATGTAAGTGCAATAATTTTATAGATGATAAATTTGTATTTCCTATTAGAACAGTATTTTTTCAGAATTTAACATGATATTTTATTTTATTCTTAAGTGCAATTTAATATTAAGTTGGATTGCATTTTTATATATTGCCTTATTTATTTAACGATTTCGTATAATTACAATGAATAAATATTTTTTTCTTTTTTAATTATAAAAATTATTAATTGATGCATAAACAACAATGAAAATATTTTGGGATATATCTTAAGTGATCTCAAGTCATTTTTTTTAAATCTATTTTTTCTTTAGACAATAAATATATATTTTTTTTAACGAAAACTTTTCTTTCTGCGATATAAAAAAATCCACTCTACATAGATGTGTATATTTTCTTGTTTTATTTAAAATATTTTACAATATAATACAAGATCATATTTAAAATTTAACATAAATCAAAAAAAAATCAAAATCTTTTTTTGGACGGCTGTACCGTAATTTATAACACATTTTAATACATTTTATAAGATATGTAATATTTTGAAGTAATTTTATAAATTTGATCATTTGTAATTTTTTTTCAATTTCATAAAACATACGTAAATATAACCATCTTTAATTTGTTTGACAGATTTATACGTACAATTTATAGTATATAATATAATTTTTTCTTTAAAGTTTTAAGAATGAAAGACAATATTTATCATTTCATGACAGTAATCGATCGCAAAAATATTCTATATTTAATCACTATAAATTTTTTTAATTCCTTATTTTTTTAAATACTAGCAGAGCAAATAGATTCGTAGTCAAGATCAAATTTTACAGAGAAACATTACATTATTATAATGATTGCTCTCATGAAAAATTTTTAAATTTGAGCGTCACACGCAAAAAGATGACATTAAATAGTTAAAATGATCTTTCATTTCATGTTATTTCATGATGAAATAAATCATTTCATAAATAATCAATCCATAAATAAATTCCATAATAATGAAACGAAGATATGATTATAATCACAATAATAAAATAATAGTAGAAATTTTATAAGATTAAGATTTCTTTTCTTCACAACAAAGCTAATGCACCTAAAGCAAAAGTATTTAAGTTATAAACAAATAATTGTGATTTGATCGTGTTTGCTGCTTCATTTGTCCTATTCTTAATAATATACAATTTTTTTAAACAGAAAAGAATTTACAAAAAATTATTAAAAATATCGTATTTGCCTTTCTTATATAAAAAAAATGTCTCTACTTTAAAAGATTAAATTCGAAAACAAAAAGAATTTCCCTTATTTGTTCTATAACAAATATGTATGATTTATGATACTTATGCTAGGCGCATGATGTAATAACATCTAGTAATTCAAGTAATTAAGTTTCTTTATATCTTCGTAAACGTTTTGCACATTCTAATACTTTTTTATAAATAAAATTTTATTTAATTTACTGCATACTGTTCTGTTGACCTATTAGTGGAAATATTTGTGTTATTTTGCCAATTCCCTTAGTACGACCTTCTCGTAGTAGTAATCGCATACCGACATGCAAATATTCTGGATGGTTAACAAACCTAAATAGCACAGACGCTGTATCGTTTGTCTGTAAACCTCTGTCCTTCGCGTCCATTATTCCCTTTATAATACATGTTTGTCTTACATTTCCTACATGCACAGTTGTTTGAAAACCAGAAAATATTGCAGTCGCATGGTATACTATTAATACGGTTGCCTAAAAGGTATTCATATAAAATTGTTAATTATTTATTTAAATTTTACATACATTTTATATAAGATATTGATATATTGGATGTACCTGAAAAAAAAGTGTCGCATGAGGCTGATCCCATACCGATATCAAAACCATTCCAGGTCGTAGATGAGGTAAAGGGGGACTTCGATTTGTCGACGGTGCTAATGTTAAACTAGCACTTTGTGATGCTCTTACTAGACAACATGGAGCTTTATTACGATGTAAACTAACGACCTTAACGGGACTAAATTCGCCATCTGGTAAAGGACCCACTAACAATCGAGTTCCAAGAGCAATTGCTCCTTTTACGAGTAATCCTCCCAAAACAGGTTCATTCAAACCTGCTACTCTATTTGGAATGAAACAATTTATAGTTTATATAGTTATTAAATATAATCTGATGATATTTTTAGAAAAAAGTACCTGAAAGTTTCATCAATTTGAAATAAACACGATTCAGAATCTGAATCTGTAGAATTTACATTATATGGTGACAAATTTTTTATAAAATTTGTTAAATCTTCCAAACCTTCTCCAGTAACACAACTTACATTAAACACAGGTATTATATCTGATTCAAAATCCCACGACATTTGACTATTATTATACATTATTAATTGCTTTGAATATCCTTGTGCGTTAATAGCATTCTCTAATTGATTTATCGTTTCGGGTGTACTGCAAAAACCAAGGTCAATTTTGTTTACAACTATAAAAAATGGAAGTCTCAATGTAAGGCATAATGCCATATGTTCTTGCGACGCTTCATTCATAGGTGGTGCTACAACTAACATTACATGATGAGGTGAATATCCTGAAAGAAAAAATTATCATTATTTTATTAATTTTAATAATAAATTAAATAAATTATTGAAATAATCCGAATTATCATACCTGTAAGACCGAGTACCGTTGTTCTTAAATATTTGCGATGACCAGCTAAATCTATAAATGTAACAACTTTTGACGCATGCTCGCATATTTCTTCTGCTGTTGCCATTTCTGCATAATTTAAAACATGTCCTTCATTATCAAATCCTATAATTTCATGTGATATTGATGATGTACGGCCTGTTTTTATTTCATGAAGGTGACGCAACATATTTAGTCTTGCTCTCCCTCTACCATTATCTAATTCACCCTGGGTTAATACACCTATATATATTTTTTGGATATTATTAAATTTATGTTTCATTTAAAATTTTATTAATTAAACAAACAATGAATTTAGCAGAGTAAACTCTAAGTATGTTCCTCTACCTTAAATGTCCTCTGCTAATCCTCTCACCTAAGAGAGTTGATTTTCCAGCATCCTGTGCACCAGTGACAGCAAGTCTCAAATCAACAATACTATCTTGATCTTCTCTATCTCCTTTTCTTAATTTTTTTACTAAAACTTCTGCTACTTGTTTTTCATCTTTGTTGTTACTGCATGTGGACATATTTTTATTTTTAGAATTGGCAAATCTTTGACGTAGTATACGTGTTGTAGCACCTAATCTAGCTGCCATATCATTTAAAGTTTTCAATGATGCCTTCATATCTTCTTTTGTTAAACCTGTTAATTTTCCATTATCTTCTACACCTAATAATATAAATTAAATAATTAGAATATAATAACTAATAAATAGAAAATATTTAATTAGTTAATTAAAAATCAAAATAACTTTATACCAATTTGATATATAGCTTCTCCATGACCTTCTCTAAGACGCCATTTCATTTGTGTTACAAGATGTTCAAATCGTTGACTAGATGGATTTATCAGTTTTAATTTATATTCAATATTACCCTGTTCAGGTTCTGGTGGTAGCCTTTCCTCTTGATCATCATCACTACTTAAATTTTCACAATCTGATATTCGATTTATTTCATTTTCTGAGTTATTCCAAATATTTTTCCGAGTATTTTTATCGTTATCTGGATCAAACAATTCGAAAAATGACTCCATATCTGGAAATAAGAGATGAAAGACATAAAATTTATGTCAAAATAGTTTAATAAATTTCAATAATTTTTATTCAATATTAAGGAATTAAAATTATTAATCATAAAACTCTTTTGCTATTGTGGCCAATAATCCTAAATAAAATCTAGTTCATTATTACTTCATAAATTGTAAGTTGCATCATATGACATTGCATCATAAAATAAATATCTTAAATCATATGTATTATATATAAAGTATAATATTACAGCAATCAATATCCATATATACATATATATATTAAAATATATTATAATATTATTTTTATATAAATTAACATTAATATAACAAAAATTATTTTAATATTAAAACAATAAAAAATATGAGAATAATATTTAAAGTAAAAAATTTTTAAATAAATTTATAAAATTTAGAATTGATAGATTTATAAAAATTTACAAAATTTTATTTTGAAAATTTGAAGTTTTATATTGCAACAGAACTATTATTAAGATACAAGATAGCATAATATTAAATCAGAATATATTTAGACAAGGTTTATTATAATAAAATAAACATCAAATAATTATATTAAATATTTATTTTCTTATATTATATTTATTTTATTTGAAAAATTATATCATTTCTATAAATAATATTTATATTATATAAATTATGAAATAAATATCTTTTCTCATTTTTAAATCAATCTATATTCATACAGATTTCAAGGTTCAGCATACTTGAAATACATATATTTAGAAGAACAATTTGTAAGACATTTAAACGCGCCAAATCAATGTATCATACAGCGCTATAACAGCTGTACATATATATAATACAACGAAAACGAAAACAAAACAGTATGCAAACAAGCGTTCGTAATCTGCGTATGAGAATGTATTTGTGGATAGTAGTTTAACATGATTATATTTGCTAAATCAATAATAAAATTACAATATTAAAAAATTATATTATTAGAATAAAATATATTGCAAAATTGAAAATGATATCTATATGATGAAATGTCATGAGTTAGCTACGCATTTATAATGATTCACCAAAAAATCACTTAAAACTTACTGCATTTTACAGACAATAGCTTTCTCTTTACAGACGTGTACTCTCGAAATCAAAATTACGTTTGACACCTATTCTGAAGTTGAATAACACATGCGAACCTCTCACTTTCCCTTCTGTTTTTTTCACCACTTGACCGAATATGATTGAATCAAGATCTGCTTGCGTTACCAGCTATACCAATCCATTATACATTCAAACATAGACAAGGTATAAAATAGATTTACAACCTTACGAAATTTCTGTATCATGTTCTGAAATACCGATTGTGCAAAAAATTAAATTGTTTGATATATTACTATTTCGCACTAAATGTTAGAATTATATATTCAATTCAATATTCAATTCAATTACAAAATACAAAACAGTAATAAAGTCAACATTAAAAATAATTTTTTTAGAATTATTATATTAGTTTTTTTAAAATCATTATTCTCATGCATTATAAATCAATAAAATAAAATAGATTAGATTAGAATCGTTTTTTATTAAATTTTTTAAATTTTGCAAAAGAAATATAGACAAGAACAAAGAGTAAGAAAAGAACAAAGATAGTGAAAAAATTAAACAATCAATGCTATTTCTAGAGATGAAACAAATATAGATAAAGAAAATATATGTAAGATAATAGATGTGATAAGAATCGACTATCAATACCATCTCTTAAATATCAAAGACCTTCAAAAACAGAATAAGTTAGAGAAGGAATTGAAATTAGCATCAGTTGGATTAAAGATATCTTTCTAGAAATGAGATCTCAAGAGATGACGCTAATCTTAAATTCTTACTTTATTTTTTCTATTATTGAAGAAATGTCTTTGGATCTTAAGAGATGATGCTTAATTTTTATCTTTCTATATTCTTTTCCTATTACATATTCTCGTTATTTATGTTTTATTTGAAAATGATGATGATTTGAATTTTTAACCTATCTTTATCCTTTTTTCACTATTTATTCTCTTTATATTTGCTTCTTTACAAAATTAATATGCTCAAAAGATAGCTTCGATATCTGATTAATGAATTTTATTGTTTTCTTTGCCTAATTTATTGACAAAAAATTTTAATACTTTAAGTGAAATTATATATTGTAATAAATAAATATTCTGATATAAATTTGAGAATTTGGTGACAAATGTGAAATTGGTTTTAGAATCTTTTTAGTAACTATGCTTTCAATATAAAAGAATATGTTCAAGTCACTATTCGTTTGTCTATTTATAATGAAAAAAAAATAAATGAAACAGTAATATCGAAAATGACATTAAAATGATAAAAGAGTCTTAATGCTTCAAAATATGGAATAAAAAATATATATTGAATAGTTAAATCTATTTTGTACCTTGTCTGTGGTTTTATCACATTTGAAAAAGAGTTAATTCAAACTGAATGTCCTTCGAAGATGACGCTGCGAACATCTTCATTGTGGCTCCACCTTTAGGATAAAGAATTTATTAGTTCCATGGAAACGTACGATAACAGTTTATAATAATTATTCCAATTATGAAATTCATTTAAATAAAAATAATGTATTATTCTTCAATAATGTTAAAAAAATATTGTTATCATTGCTATATAATTAATAAACCTAACCTCTTCAATATTTATATTCTGCAAAATTGGTCATGGGGTACTTGATCATGGAATTGTGTATTCGCGCATGATCAGACAGAATATAAATCTTTTTGTGTCAAAAAAGTTTCTTCACTGTGTGTATATCTTAAATGATAGTGTTATTTGTGAAAGCATCGAAAACATAAACAAACTATTTCACACATTATTTTTTACATTTTGCGTTATTTTCGTTTTGCCTATCATCGACTTAAACAGTTAGTATGACTATCGTCGAGGTTTGTTTTCGTGTGAAAAGACGATTCGCTGTGCTCAAAGTTATGCGTTGTCGTTTGCACGGCAGTATTTATTTAACATAGCTAAATACTCGTTTGTCATAAAGTTTTTTCATAGATTTCGATATAACAGAAATGCGAGCTGCAAATCATATTCATCGTGACGCGATTGAGTTTTATTTACATGCAGACTAAGCTGACAAGCATAAACATGGCCGTCGTGCTTTGTGATGATTACTTGTGCCAGTTTGAATTCAAAGAAGTCCTGCGAGAACGGAAATAATGGATGGAACGCATGCATCCAAGATATCCAGGTAACAAGATACTTTCATACTTCTTAAACATTTTCAATGCATTCTGCGATTACAATTCACTTGTCGATCATATATCTTGATTTTATCGTGCATTACGAAGATATATTTGCACGTACGTTATTGGATATGTGTTTTTTCTTTTTGTTTTTCTCTATTTTTTCTTCATGTAATCGCAGAGGTGATTGAACTTACTAGACATACGTCATACGCATTGTTAACCACGTAACGCGATCGCAATCATAGCTCAGCTGACTACTATTGACCTATTGATGTGTTTCTGTCAGTAGTTTTCTGGGCTGTTTTGTAATGGAGTTATTGTATGCTTTAGCTTTTTATTTTTTCTCGTATAATGTTTTTCTATTATGTTTCATCGAATTAATATTTTTTTAGAGCATTATATGTTATATTTATTTAGAATAATATGTCAATTTGATTTAATTATACTTCTATTTATTAAGTGATTTATTTTGTAGTATAAGAATATTTTGATAATGAATATAAATTTATATAAATATATGTAATATATATTTATAATTATCTAGTTTATAGTTGATTAGTGTTTAATTTCGATTATCTTTTAAAAAAATTATATATATTTTCAAGAATTACTTATCTATTTTAATTATATCATTTTATACATAAAAATTAATGATATAATAAATGTAAAAATTATATATAAAAGATATGTTAATTTTAAAATCATTTTCAACTATATGTTACATATTTTTTAAGATTATATTTTTTTGATACATGATGTTGAATTCATATATAATATTATTTTGATCTATTTTGATATTTTGGTTTGCTTATGCTTCAAATTTATATATAAGCATGTTTAAAAATATATATTGAATGTATTTTATAACAAAAAAATGAAATGAAAAAATGAAAACATAAATAAAATTAAATAAATTAAATAAATAGTGAAAGTTATAAAATCTAATGAGAATGTAATGAGAATAATAAAGTATATTCAAAATTATTTTTCTTTTATTATTATTTATATTAATATATAAATAACATTAAAAAATATATATTTATATCAAAATTTCATGTTAAATTTTATTAATATTTTGATAGAATAGTTTCTATTATTTGTATAACGTAATGATATTTGTTTCTTAAATATATTAGATTTTATTTTTTGTATATAAATTAAATTGATCATTAAAAATCATATTTAGATATTTATAAATATTATTAAGTTTATTTTTAAAGTTCCATATATATTAAAATATTTAAATTTTAAAAAGTAAAGATTATGAAGGATGTTATATTTTTTTTCTTATTTTTATTTTTTATTAAAATATTATATAGTAGTAAGTATTCAAAAAAATGTTTGTGAAAAATAAGAATTAATAATTTTTCTTGAATTTATATATTTTAATACTTTAATATTTCTCTAAATAAACATAGTATTACATTCAACGTAATAAATATATATAATTATCATATGAGATTCACATATTTTATGATATTACATTTGGAATAACTAGTTTCATCACATAATCATATTTATCATAAAATTATCAAATAAAGATTACAATTATATTAGTACTTGTGACGTTATACATAAAATAAAAAAGAACTAATTCAAAAAAGTCACAAATACATCAATATATCACTTTTCTGTTATCAAGCCATTTTAAAGTATCCATTTTATTGCACTTGCCTGTAACTTATTTTTGATAGAAATTAATGCTTAATTGAAGCTTTCGCAATAGATCAGACAATTAAAAAGAATTTTTTAAAAGATCTTAACTTCCAGAACAGCTTAATAAAATAATTCTTGATAAGATTATTACTACAATTATGTGTTATTCAACATCTGATGACTTCTAAAAATTTGTTCCTTTCAAGCGTCGATAATTTCGTCGGAAATGGATGAAAAAAGTATCGAGAATTGAGCGTATCCATTTAAAAGGCGCTTCCGAATTCAATGCAGTGCACTTTCTAGGTAAATATTGTATGTTGGCTAACAAAGTGAAAGTTTAAGATGCGATAAACTTTCCTTATTTTTACGTAAATCATTTTGATACATATTTTTTCAATATTGTTTTTTATTTTCTCTTATAAAATTAAAAATTAGAATAACACATTAAATAATAAAAAAACATCCTTTAAATATTTTAATTTTTTAGATAGTGAATTTTGAAATAAATTTTATAATTATTAAAAATTTCTAAAATTAATTTTTCAGATAATATATAGAATCATGCATGGTAAAAATTTTGATTATTTAAAAAAATCTGTATTTAATATATGTATTTGATATTGTTGCTTTAAAATATTGACCTTGAAATATGTTAATTTTGAATATTAAAAATATGTGTACTTATGTAGATGAATACACTGCTATAAATGAGAAAACACATCGAAATTGATAGTTGTTTTCGAGTAAATCAAATAATTTTTTATTTTCTCTTGAGTTGTTATTTTTTTCTTTTTACATTATAATTTAAGATTTATTTATATATTGTATAATCGCATATTTGGTCAATGTTTAAACTGACCTGTTTGCGTGAACTCAGATAAAAGAACAGAAAAAAGTTTTATGCTTTGATAAAACATTTATTCATTACAAATATATAAATTTTTATATAAATATAATATTGTAGAACAAAAAATCTCTTCACATAATATTTCATCTTTTATTTTTAAAATATTTTTATATAATTTATCTATTTATACAATATTTTTAAAAATTTAGTATAAAAGTACAATATTTTAAAGTTTAAAAAAAAGTAAATTTCTTATTTTAAAATGCATTAATTATATTATATTTAATTTTATTATATTATTATATTATATTAATTTAATTATTAAAAAAAAGTAATAGTTTAAAAAAAATTTTAGTAGATTTAAATTTTCCTTTGATAAATATTTTTTGACATAAATATTGATAAATTTTTAAAACTTAAATCTTAAATATTGATAAAGAAATCCTTTAATTAAATTAATTTATAAATGATTAGAATCATATAAAAGATTAAATTTGTATTATACGAAATATATTAATATTATATAAAAATTATATAATGTTTATGTTTAAATATATTTAATTTTTAAGAAAGAAAAATTCATTTAAAATTTTTTAATTTGAAAACATTGAAATTTGCTCGATAGAAGCATGAAGAATATGTGTTTATCATATAAAAGATGAACAATGATTTCAGGCTGTTGTCTGGGTGAGCAATGAATGTATTCCGAATTTTGACACCGTGTGTATTGCAACGCAGACGACCAAAGGAGGTTGATAATTCTGATAAAAGGGATTGCTGGTTCGTGAAAAGACGGCGTGGAGATGCTTCCTACATGATACATAGAATGGGTGCTTCTGCATCGTCAAGCATCACCAGTGTAGGTGGAGATTCAATTCAAGCAGCTAGACTTTCATCCTCTGGTAATCCACCTGATCAACATGGCATTGCTATCAGGTATTTAAATATTTAGACATCTCCTTATCTCATTTGCTTGTTGTTCTTTATCGCCTAGATCTATATACAATAATGATACCGTTTTAAAGATTCAGCTGACAGTATCATTAGCTTAATGAGCATCTTTGATTCCGGATTAACTAGAATACAGAAATTGATAAAATCGAATGTCGTCTATTTTCAGGGAAAAGAAGAAGAAAATGACGGGGTTCGCGACATTACGAAAGAAATTCATTCGGAGACGTCGGTCTTCAAAGGCCTGCGACCATGGTAGGATAATCCGAGATTTGGTCTCAACATGGAGTCATTTAGAAGCAACTGCGCTTCTAGAGGAGTATGAGGCGTTAGCTGCATTAAAGGATCTCCATGTCCAAGCCGAATTAGCTAGACCACCAGCTGCCACATATAAACAGGATTTGTCGAAGTTGTACGACTATAAACATTGTTCTGATGTGGATCTCGTCTACCGAGGAGCATGCTTTCCCGTACACAGAGCCCTGTTGTCGGCGCGTTGCCCGTACTTTAGGGATTTACTAGCTGGATGTCCGGGTATATTAAAATTTTTACCCTCTTTGTGTTCATTTAATCCTCTGTAGCATTATATAATTTTGAAACTATGTTTTTTTATAATAATTATTTTATTAATTAATGCGCTATTTTATTTTATATTATCATTTGTTACTTATTATTTTCTCAATCATAACATAATTGAATATAATAGTAGATAATTGTATTTTTCTTATGAATAAATTAAAATTAGTTATGGAGGATTAATCAATGTAATAATCGGTTTTAAAAATTTATTTTAATCGTAATTTCATTTTAGGATATGGTGCCAGAATATGCTTGGAACTGAGAACACCGAATCTCGAAGTACAAATGTTTTCAGCGTTGTTACGATATCTCTACACTGGTGATATTTGTCCACACGATGCAACGTTAGAGGCGAATCTCTTGCGACGACTGAGCGAAGAATTCGGGACACCGAATCCGTTGGAACATGATCTTAGATACCTGTTAGACACCGGTGATTACGCGGATGCCGCATTAGTGTTCACATCGGATAGTGATTATCAGAGACCAGATAGTGGAAGTTCAGAATATGGATTCCGGCCAAAGTTAGAACTGCCATGTCATAAAGCGATACTTTCTGCGAGATCCCCGTTCTTCAGAAATTTAATACAAAGACGGACTAGATCTGGGGAAGATCACACAGAAAGAGCGCTTCATATACCCACTAGAATAGTTTTGGATGAGAGTGTAATACCCAAACGATATGCCAGAGTATTGTTACATGCAGTATATTTAGATACCGTTGATTTATCTTTAATTATGAGAGGTAATGGTTGCGGGAACAGCGCTGGTAGTCTTGGAGAGGTAATTATATTATATTTTATAAATGTATTTTGATATTTTTTTTTTAAATGATTAGAATTTGGAAGCAAAATCAAATTAATTAAAATTTTTTATTTAAAGTATAATTTAATAATTTTTAAGGCTTAACTTATGATATAGATATGAATTATTTTTTTTCTATATGTTTTTTCTTAGGTTCAGGCTCTTACGCACACTGGACGTGTTCGACCAAGTCCCTTAGAAGAAGCAATGGAATTGTATCAAATCGGCCGATTTTTGGAGCTAGATATATTATCACAGGGTTGTGAAGATCTTATTTTAGAATATCTTACATTGGAATCACTTCCAACGGTTTTAAAGTAAATTTTTTTTATAATTTAGAGTTTTATTAATTAAATTGAAATTTTTTAAAAATTATTATTACTTATGAATATCTAATTATTTTTTTTACAGATGGGGTAGTCAACCTCATGGATCGGCATGGGTACATAGACAAGCGTTGCATTTTTTAAGAGAAGAATTTCAACCAGTCGCTTCTTCTTCTATTCTTCATCAATTGGATCACGCACATTTGGCAAATGTTTTGCAAAGCCATTTTTTGCAAGCGAGTGAACTTGAAATACTGCAAGCGGTACTCAAGTGGGGAGAACAAGAATTAGTGCGTCGTATGGAGGATCGGGAACCAAATTTGCTCAGCCATACGGTACATTCTGTAACTAGAAAAGGATTGAAGAAGAGGGATTTAAGCGACATAGAATTGCGGGAAATACTTAGTGAACTTTTACCACTTGTCAGAATGGATCACATATTACCTCCAAACAGCGAAGCACTAGCTCAAGTACGAAACGTTAAGTTTATTCAGCAATTATAAATATTCATTTTCATACAACATTTAATAAAGCTTTTCTGTGTTTAGGCTATTAGAAGAGGATTAGTTTCAACTCCACCCAGTCATATGATAGGAGACGAAAGAGAAAATTTACGAATGAATGCATGGATAAGAGGAGGGAAGAAAAATGGATTTTTTGTAAGGCCACGCTTATTCATGCCTTATTACGAAGAAATAAAGGTATGAAATTTTTATTGAAAAGAAAAAAATAATCATTAAAAATTTCTTTTAAAATTAATTTTACATTTTAATTGAATATACTGATATAGATTATAGAGTTTAATATAAATAATCAAAAGTTATTTACGTTATGTAAAGTTAGTTACATTAATGTACTAACCGTTTAAATTTATTATAATAATTTATGAGTGACTTATTATCATATATGTTGTAAATAATATTAATATTTTGAAGATTTATGTATTATAACATATTATCGAATTTATCAAATTTTTTATCTGTATTAATATCATCTATAATTAATTTCGAATGATTGGAATTGACTGAAGTTATAATTTATACATATTATGTATTAATAATTATATACATGCAAAAAAATTATATACATACTATATATTCCACTGACATATATTCTAGTTTAAGTTTTTTTGCAGTCTTTAATTGAGGAACAAATGGTCCAAGAAGCAGATTTAGTGAGATTACGAAGGCCACGTTACGTAGCTGATATTCCTGATGCCTTGTATATGGTTGATGAGAAACCGAGACCAATGGGTACAGCCGGTGTGGATGTTCTCGCTGCGGCATTCCCAGGTATTTTATTCACTATTTCTTTTTAGATAATTTTACAATTTTTATTGTATTGTATTTTTACATTTTATTGCATTTTTACAAAATGTGTGAAAAATTTCTTTTTCAAAAAACTGGTTCGGTACGAGTTCTATTTAAGTTCCAGATTCCACGACCTTGGCAGCTATGATGAAGCGGGAACAGAAATTGAGACAATCCCCCAGTTGTCAGAGAGCTATTAGTTTGCCGCTGTCGTCACGTCATGAAATTAACAGACAAGTACGACTACGTGTTGTAAGAGAATTCAACTTACCTGACACGGTAGCAGATCTTTTAGAGGTGAGTATTCTTCTTTTCCTGTTTCTTAATATAATTCTAGAATCTCTTTTTAAAATAAACAGCAATAAATTATTGTCTTTACATTCTGATAGGAATTCAAAACAGGAAAATTTTTACTTTAAACAATTAAAATGTTTCAAATAACTGCTTGATATTTTTATTTTTTTTTTTCTGTTTATTTTATAATGATATCAACATGTGATTTTTTTTTTTTTAATCCAATGGATATGAGTTTTAAAAAGCATAATTTAATTATTATTTGTAATTAATGTTTTTGTGAAATCAATAAAAATACTTAATGTAATTAATTATTTATTATTTCAAAATAGTTAATTCGATTAATTAAAAATAATAAATAGTCGTGATTAATATTCATATTATTAATAATATTAATATTCATATTTCAATATTATATATATATCATTATCAATTTTTTCTCTCTATCAATTAGGAACATGTAAAACAAAATAAAATTCTGAACAATACATCTATTTCATATAACAAAAATTCTCAGAAATAGCAATTTAGGAGATTAAAATGAGCAGCAGTGAAAATTTAAATAAAAATAATTATTGAAATGTTTATATAACTTATATACTTTACTTTCATATGGGATTAAAAAAATAAATTTCACCTATATGTTATGTTTATATAATAAAATAAATTCTTTATTTCAAAAAAATAATTATATGTGCAAAATAACATAGTGCAGACATTTAAACATAACAAATTTAACTTTTAATAAAATATATATATTAAATAAAAAATTTATTTTCTAAACAATTATTTTTAAAGCTATTTTTAAAGCTTAAACATATTTGGTATTTTTTCTAGATGAAATTTTCAATTATAAGTTTTTATCTTTAATATCATCTTTAAAATCATCTATATATATTTTCATATAAACAAATGCAAATTTGTGCAAATTTTAACACTGTTTATATAAAAATTATTTTGTACTTTGTATCTATAAAAAATATTCTATCCATAACAAATTATCTAACATATTAAAAATTGTTATTATTTAAGTAACCATCCTTTTTTATGGAATACGGTTGCAATATGAGATAATTTTTCTTTATATATAACATTATTAGATTGATCCTTAAAAATTTCATCAGCTTTCATTTCCGTATCAAAATTTGTAATTTTTGTATCTAAATTTTTATTTATCCGAGGAGCTTGAATCACTTGGGTCATTAGAAAACATTGATTGAGTTTTAAAGTACCACAATAATTTACAATTTCGTCGAACTTTTTCTTAGGGAATTTATCTATATCTATATTCAACGCTTTTAGGTCTTTAATGAAAGAAGAATAATACAAATCTAACATATAATCCAATTCATTATCCAGAGTATCTTTGTTCGCGCTCGATATAAGAAAGAAAATCAGATCTTTAACACCGTAATCGTAAACGTTCAATTGAAAATCTACAATCTTCATATCAATAATTTCCCCTTGTTCATCATGCTTGAACAACATATTATTTACCCAGAAGTCATTGTGAATCATTGTACCCCAAGGTTCTTCTATTTTCTCTGATTTCTCAATCTGCTCTTTACAATATTCTATGGTCTTCTTGATATTATCTATGAATGGTTTAATTTCCTCCATATTCTGTAAGTCTATTATAACTTTCTGCATCATATCATTTACACATTTTTCTGTTGTTTCATTTGCGACATTTATTAACAATTCCGTTACTATGTTCTTGTACAACTGAGGTTTCTTCAATTTCAAAGCAATAACAAGAGCGTGCATTTTAGCTAAACGTTTGACCGCGAATTCTGTATGCTTCTTATCCAATCCAAAAATTCGATCTTCCGTCACGTAACCATTACATTTCAGATTCTCCAAAAGAATGACAGCTTGTCCATCGAATTTGTCTGGTTTCAAGCCCAGTCTTCCTCCATAGAACTTGGGTACCAATTCCTGATCATTCATGCCATTCTCGATTTGTAGTTTCATGAACTCCTTCGCCATAGAATTATAGAATTGAATCTCTTTTTTAAACGATATTGGACTATTGAACAAATCCAATAAAAAGGCGGAAGTGGGTGGAAGTTTTGCCACCAGATTTAAGGTTTCCTCCGTGTTCTTGGGGGATCGCGTCACGATGACAGTGATCGCTAGCATATCGCTTCCATAATTTTCACCTGGAGCGTTCAGAAGTTTCCATTCCACATGTTTTATTTGAATATTGTTACCTAAAGTTTGTGCTAGAAGTGTATCCAATTTTTGAATTGGAAATGATTCGATCGATGGTGACATTATTTACCTGAAATAATAGTTTATGATAATTTTTCAATTATTATTAATTTAAAATTACTGGTTGAATTTGTATTACAGAAGGCTAATTATATATATAGATAAGATTTAACTTAAATTTCCTTTTAATTTAACTTAATTATCGAAAAAATTAATTAATTCTTTTGTTCTCCAATTAACATTATGCCTTATTTACGAATATCTAGAAATGGTTTTGTCTTATATTATATAAGACGTGAATATAATTTTTTATGCACAATTAAATATAAAAACTATGATTTAATCTTAAAAATATTAACTATTCAATGAGGATGCTTTTTATGATGCTCGATTTATCTTGTTCAAACACGTTAGTTGCAAAATTATAACAAGTGAAATAATTTATACATTATATTAGTCATTGCTAATTTTGCTCTTATAAACTGCGCAACAATAGCTTCTCCATTATAATGAATATTTTATTTAATACAATTTGTTATTTTATTGTCAAATAGAGATGAATTGATGATAACTTACTCGTTTGATTGTTTCAATATTTTCTAATTTATTCGTATAAATATATTTTTAATTTATACAACACTAATCGACAATTGTAATATTTTCTATTAGAAATATGTATATTTACTTATTCAACACTTATCAATGACTGAAGCACTATTCGAATATAACGAGTGATAACATGTTTATCAATGATATACATATATATTCATTTTATAATATATTACCATTTTTTAAAATGTTTATAGATTTTAAGTATAACATTTAAATGCAAAAATCATGTTTTTCGTATTATTTATCTTTATTATAATGTATTATAATTTGTTTATCTTTATGTTACCTTTATATACATATTTTAATATTTTAATGAAAATTTTTTCACAACTATTGTGAAAGTCTATATAATTAATAAATTTATTAATTTATGTTTTAATATGTTATAATTATTATATTATTAAATATCATATTATAATTATAAACAATTATTATATTATACTAATTAAACTAAAATTGATTTAAATATAAATATTTTTATAACATTTTTAAAAATTTATTATAATGATAGATATATTTAAAAATAAACAATTTCAAGAAATCTGATTTCAAAGTAGATTTTCATGTCAATATAAAAATACAATTATAATTGAATATTGAAATATAATAGAAAGTTTAAATCATTTTATCATTATTCAGATATATGTATTACTTTCGTGATTAGAAAAATTTAATATTATAAAAGTGAAATGAGAAATAGAAGATAAAAGAGAAAAATAAAAAAACATATTTCGTTGGAAAGCAAGGCTGCACAATGTTTATACAAGGATAAATACATGTTACAGTTATCTACTCATTGTCTTTCTATGCTTATATTAATTCTAAATCGATTTTATAGTTCAAGTTATGCGATAGAAAACAGATAATGTCGCAGGTAGATTTGCGTGTAGGTAATTTTGAAAAAACTTGCATCATCGAATTACCATACTATGTATCATAGAATGCTGTATTATCTATTTATCCAACTCTGTTAAATATGATTTTATTATAGCAATAATAGATAATATCAAATATCTTTATCATAATAGCATAGTTTAAGATAAATAAGATAAAATATTACTGCACAGATATCTTTTATTTTCACTTTATATATGCACTTGTTAATAAATTTCATTTTTTGTTTCATTTAACCTAATAAAATGCAATTTATTGAAATTATTAAGAAATATAAAAATTATTGAGGAATATAAATGAATTAAAAAAAATTGAATAAATTATTTGAAGTTTTTTCTTTAAGTGCTTTAATTAAATTAATTTACTTAAATTGTTTAATCTTAATAATATAATATAAAATATATTTAAAATATATTTAAAATGTAGCACAAAGAAAAGAAGATAAAAAATAAAATAGAATAGAAAAATAATTAGAATTTTCATAAAATTAATTATAAATTAATAAAATATATTTAAATATACGTAGATATTGGCTTATAATATTAATAATATTTACATATTCGCATTCAATGTAAAAAAAATATTCAAATATATATCAATAAATAGTGAAGGAACGTAAAAAATAAATTGAAAATATAAAATTAAATTTTTTCATTTAGCTTCGTTTTTGAGAGAATCGAGGGAACATGGATTTGAATGAAAATTATATTTTTGCAGATAATTTTTTTAGTTTTAATTTTTTTCATTTACAGAATAATTCTACGAGTAAAAATATCAGTTTTATTAGACATTTTCCTATATCATACATATTATGTTCTCTGAAAATAAATTGTATAGTCTTAAAATAGAATTTGAATATATATTTATTATGTGATACATTATTTCAAACATCAATTATAAAAATTATAACATTTATAGACAATGCTATAAATCTAGAAATTAATTTTGAAGATAGAATTGATCGAAAAAAATTTTGAAGAAATTAAATTCTTACGAAGAATATTTTAATCGAAGTAAATTTAAAATAAAAAAATTGTATTTCTTTGAATAATTGAAATAAAAAATAAAAAAAAAAAAAAGAAAATTAGAAAAAATATAGAAAATAACATTTCTATTATATTCGAGAATTTTCTTGAATGTAAATAACATGAAAGTGGTACAACTTGATGTCCATACAATTATCTCTTAAGTTGTTCATTATGTTCAATTTTCTAGGCTATGTATTATAGTTACAAAATAAGATATCGATTTCACAATTAAGTAATGTAGATTTTCGACGTCAATTGAATGTGATATGATTGAATATGAATATATGATGCAATTTGAAAAGAAAAGTATCAATAAATATCGTCATTTTTTGCAATATAATTTTTTAAAGCAGGAAAGAATAAAAATTGATTTCAAATTCGGTAGAAACAATTATTCAAAGTTATTATCACAAAGTTCAATATTTGTATATAATTTCAAATAAGCAAACAAGTCTGATATTATCGTTAATGTGTTAAGCTCTTGATTAAACATTTAATTAAAACAGTTATTGGATGTTTGGAAAGTAGTTTAGAGACTAGTATTCGAGATAAAGAATATTCATTTTATATTTTACAAACGATTTGATACTTTAATAACCTAGTCCCAAGTATTAATTTATAGTACAGTTTATTTTACACGACACAATTTTTAATCTTTTGCACTCTTACAATCCTCTGTTTTATAATTTATCTTTCGTTATTTGTTTAATGATTCTACGAGATTCATATATTTCTGTAGATATGGAACGTTGTTTTCTAGCTCTAGATGAAAATTTATCTATTAATTAACTGATAATAATTGATTATCGAACATCAACAGAAAAAGAAAAATATAGCAAATATATCTGGAAATGTTGAAAAAAATAATAATTTTAAAATGAAGCTTGAAAGAAAAATTATATATTATTAATATATTACGAATCGATGAAATGTCATAAAATAAAATTATTACAAATTAAATAGGAATTAAATTTAATCTTTTTGGAATAAATTTAAATAATTATACATTAATTTAGATTATGAGTAATGAAGAAAATTATCGCATTGTATGGTAATAGAAATTAAAATCTTAACATTTGAATAGTAAAAGTTTCATTTTATTATATATTTTACCTAACAATTTTCTTTAATTAATTCCTAATTTAATTTCATCTTTTATTATACTACTATCAACAATAATTCTAAAATATTGAAAACAACGTTTACTCTATATTACAATACATCTTATATCATGTTAAAATATTTCCATCTTTCGTGTTTTTTCCCGAAAATTAATCTCGAAACGCAATATCGACGCCTCCTCGTCGATGATCGTCGTTTTTCTATGGTCGTTTCCTGTCTGTCAGAGGCACGAGTTTCCGCTACACGCGAGAAATTGAGCGCATCGCAATTTCCGTAGACGAAAATTGCACTCGTCGACCGATATTTTTCAGGTATAAAAACGACAAATTATTTACGATGATAACGTGATATTCATCTTGATATTTATCTGACTTCCGTGACAATAGTTTCCCGAACAATGTTTTCGCACGTAAACAGAAAAGCGACGTAGAATGATTTGAATAAATTATTCGAAACCCGATTTATACGTCACGACGTACGTTTTCATTATAGTAATCGAAACATTATTCAACAAAATTTCATTAATATTGCATAAGACTATTGTTATGACACACTATTTCTGATACTAATGTTTTAATGAATAAAAATATTTTATGAGACGAATACGATATTTGAAGAATTTTTCAAAATTTTTTTCATCAATTTATCCCATAAACACGTGGAACATAATCGTTAAAAAATACATTCACTGATAACTGTAGCTTAACGTGATCATACATCAAGTAAATAGTGCTATTAAGTTTAAGAGATCGATTATATCGGTGGATTCCAGTTGGCTTTTGATGTTTAGAAGAAATTAATCGATTTAAATTGTATTTCGTTTATTCGATTTCTTTTCGTTCAATTTTTATTCATTAACTTTTTTATTACTTGTTCGATTGTAATTATTTATTCGAATGAGGAAATTTTTTCTTTTATTTCTTTATTATTTTTATATCATCATGCGATAATTTTGATTGAATATTTTTTTTTTTTTTCTATTAAATATAACGATTTTATACATGAAATTTCTTGCTTCAAAAAATTAAAATGAAAAGGATAATAAACAAGTTTTAATTTCAGTATTTATAAAAATTATAAAAAGATTTTCACATTGATAAAACATTTGAAATAAATAATATTATATTTATAAAGTAACATTAAAATCAGTTTGATATTATTGCTTTCTAAGTTTTTAGTTTTGATGAATATAGTTCATTTTTGATCTGTATTGAATCAAATAATGACAATTGCTTATTTATTGATGATTTTAGTAGACATTCTAAATAAAGTAGTAAAATGCATAATTAATTATATTTAAATAATTATATTAAATAAAATAGTAATTTAATGTATGAATAATTAATGAATAATAATTCATATTCAAGTTTTATTAAAATAAAATAAAATAAAGATATCTTATTTTATGAAAAATATTTTCAAAGAAAAAATTAAATAATCGACTAAGTAATTGTTTTTTAAATTTATAGATTATATATAAGATATGTATAAGATTTAAAAGATTTAAGATAAGATAATTGATTTAAGATTTAAGATAATTGATTTACAATTTTTTTTATTGCTTTTTAATTATTATTAATTTTACTTATAATTTGGCAATAACATTAAATAATTACTAAGAAATTATTTAATGCAGAAAAAAACATTACTATAATATACTATAATTATATATATATATATATATATATATATATATATATATATATATATATATATATATATATATATATATATAAAACGTTTGTAGTTTAGATAGTAGCCGAGACCTAAGTCTACTAAGAGTAATATACTCTATTTATAGTTTGCGTAACGCATCAAGAAATCTAACGTAATAAAATAACTGTTGCACATGCGTCGGAAATTCTAATGACATAATTCGTTTAAATTTGCTGAATTTGCGAAAAAAAAAATGCAAAAAAAAAAAAATGTTTGATTTGCATTTAGAAATATAATTATTTCTTTTTTAATTGGAATTATTCATAGAAATTAGAAAGAGGTACGATTTTTTTTTTTTAAATTCACCAGATAGATTTATTTAAAATCATTTAAAGTATTACATACAAAATATCAATTTTCATTTGTATTATATAGAGGAAAATGTTATTTTCATTGCTTCAAGATAAAAAATAGAATTCAATATTAGAATACAATAAAACAAAAGTTGAATGATGTCAAAGATTTTGAGTACAGATCTAAGAATTAAATACATCACATAAATTGATGATTTTAAGTATAAAATAGAAAGTAATATTCATAGTTCTTTCTCTTCTGAAATATAACAAGAAAAAAAGAAAAAATAGTAAGAAACTGTTTCGTTTCTTTGCATCTATTTCAAAATTAATGCAGTATTCAACGCAAGCATAAGAAGTAACTCAATGAATGAGTCATTTCCTCTTTGTCGTAGTTTTCTTATTTTAAGATATTTGAAAGATATGATGATGGAAGGAGAAAGTATCGGGTATCATAGAATGATAATACTTTTTGCCATACAATCTATATAATTCATTTTCTCTTTTATTATTTACAATCTCTCAATATTCTATTTATTGTAAACTTAGTATAATTTTCTTCATACTCATTAGATATCGAGAAAATGAAATTTTAATTTCGAGAATATCGAACGTGATTATGTTGTCCGTCTTTAAAAAATTTTTCCTTAACATTTGAGGATAATTTTCTAATTTCAGGATATGCTTTTAACGAAGCATAAACATTATGTTATTTACTGTTATTTACTGCATTTGAGATTTTTGACTTTTTCTCACATGTAAATGAGGCAAAGACATTATACTGTTTAATTAAATTCCTCCTCAGGTTTTTTTGAGATCAATTTTTTAGCTTCGATTACGCTCTAACGAAGTGAATCTTGTAACTAGCTTAAGTTTCATTTTTGTTTCACACCTCGAAAAATATTAGAGAATTAAAAATATGTATATATATATAAAATATCAACATATAATACTAAATCAATTTAATAAAGCGAGGCTATTTTACTATTTAAGCATATTAAGATAAAGTGTTAGGGGAGAATATAATGGCGAATATAAAATCGCTTCTAACTTTTGATTTCAAAAAAATATTTTAAAAGTTTTTAATATGGAATAAGTATTTAACATTTTCAATAATAAAATAATTAACTTCGATAAAATTAAAGCATAGTTTTGTATTAGTTACATATATTTAAGTATAGAAATAATTAATAAAAATAACATTATTAATATTAAAAATACGAATAGGAAGTTAAGAATATTCAAATACTTTTATACAACAAAATTAATATTGATTTTCATTAAAATATTCATGTATACATTCCAAATATAATCATATATAACCTTATATATTTTCATTATTGTATTTTATATATTATTTTTATATATTTTAACTTTCAAAAATAAAATAATCTTTTTAAAATATTTGAACAATGAAATAATCATAATAAGAAGATTAAACTTCTATTATATAAGAATTTTTAAACAGTAAATATTACATGTATTTAAAGTATGATTATTAAATATTATCAAATTATTGAGATATTCAACGTCATCGAAACAAGATGTTATTGCATTAAAATACGGAAATTTTTCTAAATGTGATTTTCTAATTGATTTATTTTGCAACTATTTAATTTTGTGATTATGCAATCGCGGTTAACCATCTATACAATCATACAGTGATCGAATTGCATTTATGCGAGGATCTATGCAACTACGATCGATAAAAAATTCTAAAACTTTTATACTTATACTTAAATCTTATAAATGTAAATAGGCTTTTTTTAAAAGTTTTTAAGAATAAAAAATAAAAAACAATTAAAACGAATCTAAAATTAAAATTTTACATATAAGCTTTTTTTTTTTTTTTTAATTCTGAATACAATATTGCATAATTTCACAAGAATCATGAAAAGAAGCATGAAACAAAAAAGAAAAAATATTTTAACAGAAAAAAAAATATAAAATTAAATTATTCCAAGCTTCAATTTGAAACTTGATTCAAATTCTCAAAATTTAGATGTTGAGTGAAGCAACAATCATTTATTTAAAAATTAAAATTATTAAAATAATATATAAAATAAAAATTAAAGTATATGTCTCAATAATATGTCACTTTGTTTATTTCATTCCATACTACATAACATATAAAAAATAATACATAAAAATTTTATGATTAAATTAACGATTGAAATTTTTAATTTTGCTATCTAATCTATAAATCTATCTAATCTATAATCTAGAATCGTAGAATCTAAGGATCGTCAATATTAACAGATCTGACATTTATTGAACGATAATAATTAATAACAACGAAATAATATTTGATAATCATAGGGACATTAATATTTTCTTGCTGATCTATATAATATATAAGATTTTAATTAATTATTAACAATTTAATAATTAATTATTAATTTAACCAACTCTTCAATATTCAAAACTTAATATATAATAAATATTCATGAATTATAAAAAAAAAACTTCAAGCAAAGTTAAACGTGATAATAATTATAATAAGTAATACACACAATAAATAATTTCTCGAAATGAAACAATTTTTAGTTCTAAAAAACTTCTAAGAGACTGAATGTAGTGATACGTGATAAGTTTAAGATGGCAGTTATTGAGATACCAACCTTTAGTGAAGTATCATCCAAAAATAATCGTTGCAGTGTTAGAAGAAATTACAGAAGCGGTTGAATGCAGCTGGCTGGCACAGTGGAATCGCGACAACTGAGCCAAGCTTCGTTACCGTTTGACTTTGACCCCTATTTTCTCCCTCTTTTCAACGCTTATTCATGATATTCCCATCTCCTCGATAAGGATTAAAATCGAATATGTAATATACGTTAGAGGAAGTGTAGATTACATGATGAGAGACCAATAAGAGAGATTCAACGTTAGTACAATCTTGTAATCTAATTTCGTACTCATATTGACGTCAGAGACAATTAAGTCATGGGATCTTGTTTAAATACCCCTGGATTTCTGATAGTTAATGAATATCGCTGGTGTGATCTTTCATAGATTCAAAGTTTTAGTTAGAAAGTTTGGTTTAAGCTTTGTTGGTACGGTTTACAAATTAAGCGCGCTTTTACTTGCATGGATGAGTTTCAATCTGATGAGTTGTTTCCTTGTTAAAAGGACAATTTATGATGGTTTCTATCCTTTTGAAAGAATGAAACGTTGTTCGACATAGGAAAATAAATGTATTTAACTTTTTTATGTTTAGAAAATAGAACTTATTTTTTTTCAATATAATATAAAACTTTTGAGCAAGAGAAAAGATAAATATTATATTTTTTACATAATATTAATATTTATTAAATATAATATATATATTAATATTTATGAAATATAAATATAAAAATATTTTTGACAATTAAAATATATTAAATAAAATATATATTTATAATATTGATATGATAAATAGCTGAAGATAGATATTTGGTATATATGGATATATATACATAATATATTTATATATACATAAACATATAGTTGACAATATATAATTGACAATGCTTATATATTTGATATATATACAATATGTTGAATTTTTCGAAACTTTAATATATAGTTTTCGTTAAATAAACAATATATATGTTAATGAGAAAATGTTTTATCAAATAACCTTCGACTAAAGTTTATCTATTATAGAAATGTGTTTAAAAGTAACTAAAATTTTAAATGTATAGATATAGATAAATATTTCATTAAGTATTTAAATTTCTCGAAATTTAAATATTGCAATCTAAATGCACACAAATTTTATAAATTTGAATGAATATTTAATTATTTAATATTCAATATTCAAAACATAAATATAAATAAATATAATATAAATAAACATCAAATAATGAATATCAAATAAGTGTATAAATATTTTTTTATAAGAATTATTAATAAATATAATTATTAATAATATAATTAATATAAATATTAATTATATTATTTTATTAGACGTTATGTTATTATATTTTTATTGAAAAATTTCTTTGCAATTTAGATATTCTATTCTACTTTAGATATATTTGATTTATAGAAATGAAATTAGATAATAAATATCTGTATTTTTTAAAAATAGGTTTGTTTTATATTTTTTTTGCAGAATACAGCTGCATACAACGTGAAAGAACAAAATGAAAGGCTAACTGATATCGAAGATATGGATTCACCGGGTTTAGGGATCAATGCTAGAACAGTTCCATCATTGTGCTATGGAAGAAACATGACGTTTCCACGGCCAGCCTCTTCTTGCACTCATAGACACGAACTTCCAGCTATAGTCACAGAAGGCGAAAGTTGTAGACTTCTTGCTGAGGTAAATTTTAAATTATTAAATTATAAGAATAAATCGTATCTTCTTTTGATATAAAATTACATCTCAAATATTTTACATTTTGTTGTGATTCTTTCATTTTATTTCATATTAAAGAATTAATTCATTACATTGCAACCTTTTACGTTCAAACATTGTTACAATTACAAAACTATCTGAATATTTGTTATGATATTATATTTTATTTAATTCTTTATCAATCATGATTTGATGATTGAGCCAATTGATTTAGTAATTTGAAATAATTATACAACAAAAATCAAAAGAAATTTTTTCAACAAATCATTTTTAATTCAACCATCATAAATTATATTCTAAATCAAAGAAAATATCGATATTCTTAATCATGATTTAATGAAAATACTTTCTTAAAAACCATTTAAATCAATTTTCACTTTTCCATCTTACTTTTTCAGCAACAAGAGAACAATTCGTGTAGCGATGGACAATTGTCAGGTGTGATGCCGGATGTTGCGATGGCGACGGCTTCCTTTGGAGCGTTGCAACTGATAGAGGAACAGGAACTGGAATTGGATCTAGGGGATGGAACTTCCCATCTTCTGCAACACGTTTCACCTTCGAGCGGGACGATGGGATCCCACAGGTCCTCCCTTCCTCATCCTCATCAGAGGCATTACACTGGCCCGCCTCCTCCACCATACATGTACCACCGAGCTGGCACTGCCTTACCAAGATTTATTTAAGATTATTTTTACGAGATAAAAGGACTGTATGGCAACTATAATCACCCCTAAAGAGGGTAGTTCATTTAACGAACGAATATGGAATCACCAGGTGTACTCTTCATGTACTGCCAAGTTTGTTCTCTCAGCAGTTAGATTAGTGAAGAAATTTCTCGGTTCGTCTACACGAAGATTTTAACGAAATTCAATGGATTCAGAGGTTGGATATTTTGATTAAATACCACAATATTATTGCATCTGTGCAGGATGTTTCTGAAAATTATTTAGGATTAAAGAATGTTTGTGAAAACATTTAGGATTATTTATGAAGTTGGCTGAAAAGTTTTCTTATTTTTTTTTTCATTTTTGGGAAATATTTTTATATTCAATTTAATATTATAAAGTTATTTAATATAGATATTATTTTCAATGAAAATTTTTATTTGATCATTATAACATCATTATAATATTTAATCTAGGAAGTCATATTTAAATTCTATAAATTCTTATTATGAAAAAAAATCTTTTTTTATAGAAAAAAATTGATGATGATAAAATATGTGATCATTTATTGCATTTCATTATATATTATATATATATATACATATCTTTTATTGAACTTATAGCATTTTTGTTTTTATGATACATATAATAACACATATCTTCTTAGCTTATATTTAATTTAGTTAAATATAATTATTTGGAATTTTTTTTATATATTATGCATTTATTAAGCATTTTCTCTTATTTTATATTATAAATTCAATCCTTAAATTTATATAAAGAATTACAATTTCCATTTAACAAAAATACATTGCATTTCTATATAAAATTTAATTTAAACTATTTAATTTAATCTTTAATATTATTATATAATTATAAAATTATATTTTATCCATGTTATCCTTAATACAAAAATCGCAGCAATTGATTTAATATAATATTTGATTATATTTACTTATTGATTTTAATATCAATATAAAAAAATCATATGAAAGGAATTGATATAATCAATAATCTAATGATATAAATTTTGAATATGAAACTTTTTGGCCAACCTAATAGATAAATTAATTAAAACAAATTAATATTTAAAAATAATTTATTTTTCGAAACATTCTGTACAGTAATAAAAAAATATATTAAAATATTCTAAAATAATACGTCCAAATTTCATTATAATCTTCGACACCAATCTCAGGTTTTATGTCAGCTAGAAAGTTCAAATTCTAGAAGTATTTTATACTTCAATGATAAGCAAAATAAGCGTGTGAACCTGCGAGAAGGTTTGTTTTAATTACTTTATAAAAGAAGACCTAAAAGGTGAACACTTTACGCAGGTTTCGCGCCAAATATTCGAAATTATTTACATAGTCAACAATTGATTCGTTGACGATTGATTGGTGAGACATCTGCCGAGGCGTCTGTGATGCACGAAGACGTACTTCTTGTGGTTCTTGACGCGACGATGACTGTACGTCGATGAAAACTTCGTTCTTGCGGGTACAAATTTACAGTTACGACGAAGAAATAATTGTACGTACTAGTTTATTTAAGCGCAGCTTAACGAACGTAGAGGACCCCTTGGTTTCCAAGATATACATATACATATATACATATATATATATATATTTATAATCGTAAGCTCGGGAGACAATTCGATCATGGAAAGTTCATGCTTGTTAGGTACAATCATGTAATAATAAATGTAACTTTTAGGTGCAGACGCGTGTGAGATGCAGATGCAGCTGTGGTTCATATGCACATATACGGATACGTATAACGTGCATAATACAAATATACGTGTGATTGTGTATGTAGGTGCACAAATGCGCGAGCTCTCTAAGTACCACATAAAGTGTTAATTAGACGATTCTGTCGCCGATGTTGCGAGAATGAGTGAATGTGTTAAAAAATGAGAATGAGAGAGAAGAAAGAATGAATTCAAGAGTAAAATTGAAATATGAAATTAAAAAAGAAGAACGAGAGAAACAGAGTATATGTGTTATGAGTGGAAGAGAAAAAGAATGAAGACCACAGAGAAAACGTGCAGGTATATATAATCAGTGTTTACGAACAATCATTGTTCTTTGTTTGAAAGGAGAGATAAAGTTGTGGGTATGATCTTTGCTAATTCATATTATCTATGATATTCAATAAAAATTATTTAAATATTGGTAGATGCACTTTATCTTCGAGCAACGTTAAATTATTATTTTTTACGTCCAATCGATTGGGTGATTTTTTTGTGTTTAGATAAGACGCGTGTAGATGTTTCTAAACTGTATTTTTGTCAATTTTTGGCGTCGTTAATCGTTTTAAAATAATCGTTTCGTAATATTTCGTATTGTTCGCTTACTGTACAATATTTCGAACATATCGTGTTCATAGTAGTCGAGAATCGTTGATCCTTGTTTTCGTACAACGATTATTCTTCAGATAGTTTCTTTCTTTTTTGTCATAAAAACATAGGTAAAATAAAACGTTGATTAACGAAAATTTGCGCTTCCGTCATTTTACATGATAGCAGGTCGGTGATCGAAGTTAAATTTTTTTACTGAAATCTAACCTAAAAATGCAAGATTGAGGACGTGCAATGGCGAGTGTGCCTTTTGCCATAATATCGCAAGAAAATTATTCCTTTCTCATTAAAACTGTTGAAATTGTTACATAAGATTGATATGAATTTACTTAAATAGAAATTAAGTCTAAAAGTTCACTTTTATTTCAGCAATATCAATGAGATTTGGCATCCTTGTCATTGTCAACGTCCTTATGTATGTAGTTGAATGATGCAGTAGTTTCATAGGTAGTTATTTCCACCGTTAGATTTTGTTTAAATCGTTGTTATTTTGTCTTTTATCTATTTCCATTCCGTAGCGAAGACTTGAAGCTTTGTATATGGTATATTTTAATTTATAAATTATAAATCCATTTTCAAAATTTATAGCGTTTTTTAATTATTGTATCCATGTGAATTTTATTTACAATTGAAAAGCTCAGTGCAGCAATTAAAGAACTTTTTGGGAAAATATATAAGACTTTTAATATATGGGTTAAATATAATAAATTTTAAAGTAATATTTATTGTATAATCTGTTTTTTATTATTATTATTATTTAAGGAATATTTAAAAAGCTAGAAGAAAACTTTCAATGTAGATAGAATTGATTATTTTTACTTCTTTTTAAGAAAGTTTCAATTAATGATATAAAAAAAATTCATAAAAATTAATAAGAGCATATATTCTTATTAAATTGAGTTTCCCAATTTCGACCAAATGATATTATATATATACATCTCAATTTACGCTTTTCTTTCACTTTTTTTTGAATATTTTCTTTGTATTTTATATTCTATTCTATTCTATTCTGTTTCCTTAAGCATTTGTTGAATATAGCAAAATATGACAAATCGCCAATATATATTATTTTATCTCAGCTTCAGTGATAACGAATATGTTTCTTGTAAATTTTTTCTCAATTAAGTATGGCACACACAATATATCATGAAAACATGTAACTCTAAAAGATAAATTTCAATTTACATAATTTGAAATTGATTGAAAAAAAGTAAATTTGCTAATAATGAACTAATTATGAACATAATAATAGTGATGATCGCTAAAAATTAATATCTAAGAATAGTGCATCATGGAAAAAAATTTACTTTAAATCGTCGATAATTTATTGATTTATTTAGTGAAATAAAATTGTATTTAATTGTTATTTAATATTTATTTATTTCAACATTTAACACGATATGAATATTATTTATATTCTCGTAAATATAGCAAAAATTGATATTTTTTATCTCTAAATTTAATATGATAGGCAATTTTTATAGTTAGTTTTAAATTCATCACATATAAGAAACTATTTTATCTTTAACAAATACTATCACTTTTTTACACCCATTTTCCATGTAAGTGAATTAAATTTGTGAAAAAGAATATTAACTGTAATTGATTTTTTTTTACATTATTAAATAATAGATATTTTATGTATGCATATATATGCATATGTATGTAAATTGTAATAAATAATATTAATTTTAGAAAATTAGAAAAGACTGAAAATAGAATGTTTTATTATTTTATGCGGAAATATATATTTATATCAATAACCTGTTGATTTAAAATATTTATTATATATATTATATAAGCAAAAATTTTCAATATTTATTATTATTGTTATAATAATGAATTTTTATACAATAGATATTTATAAATATGATACAATTTAGCTTTCTTTAAATTGAAAATAATTTCAAATGTTCCTCATTTTTTTAAATTAGCACAAATTAATTATCGATTTCAATCTATCGATTTTTTGATCAAATCATTTTTGATATTACATTCCATTGAAATGGCTAGATTAGATTAAATGATAAACGAAAATATTGAAAAATATTAATTCTTTGCTCGAAGAAGATTGCGATTCACTGAATAAATCGGATAGAAAATAAATATGCAAGGAAAAAAAATATAAAGAATAGTTTGATTGTAAAAATCCATTGTTTCTTCAAGGAAGAATTTAATCTCGGCTTTGCGATAACTGCTTGTCGTTATAGAACAAAATTCTGTTTCAAAGAGATAATTAAAATTTCATCTTTCACAAGTCATAGATAGAAATATATATATATAGATCAAAAATAAATAAATTAAAAATAGATATATCAAAGAAAAAAACGAATATGTTAAAAATATAATGAGATTTTAGAAGATTTTATGAAAACAAATCTGAAAATCTATTAAATATATAGGAATTT
This sequence comes from Apis mellifera, assembly GCF_003254395.2. Taxonomy (NCBI): domain Eukaryota; kingdom Metazoa; phylum Arthropoda; class Insecta; order Hymenoptera; family Apidae; genus Apis; species Apis mellifera. The sequence goes on from NC_037645.1 coordinate 5,140,552, forward strand.
TATGAATAAATTTGTTTATGCAATGCAAACTTATAACGTATAACTATACGAACACAGAAATAGCTGTATGGATCCATAATGTCAACGATCTGTGCAAACCAGATGGACCGCGCGAGTTGAAGAGGTGGTCGTCAAAGGGTTAAGTAGTCTCGCATCAGACAAGTAGGTCAGCGAAGTAGATCTGTCTGCTGTAGATTATAGATACAACTTGTATGTCGTCGAGTGAATCTCGAGCTTCATTTAGAAATCTTTATGTAGCAAGCCGATTCTTTTTTCAACAATAATACTAGTTAATCCTTTCCTTTTTCAATTTTTTTTTTCTCAATATCAGATGAATTAAAATAGAAAAGTTAATTTTAAAAAAAAAAAAAAATTATAAAAGTAAAGAAATAAATGAAATCGAATCATTATAAGAAATAATCGATCAAAATTAATAACTTAATAATTAGAAAAAAAAAGGTAGAAATATGAATAAATTATTTTTTTAAAATTCGTAATTTTGAAGAAGAATGTCATTTATGAACAATTGTAAAGAAATAATATAGCTTAAAGAGACAAATTTCTGTAGGAAAAAATATTTTGAAGTTAAAATAAATATATTTAAATTTATGGAAATATATTGAAATTTTATGCTCTATGTATATATAACAGGAAAAAAATAATTGAGGAAAAATGCAATGAAGATTTTCAAATAATTCGATTTGCTACACAACGAAGCATAAGGTTTCTCGAATTGAATTGTCGAGTAGAGTTACGCTCTAATTCTCAATTTTAATTCGAGCTTAGCCGGTGTATGTTTAATGATAAGATTTATCACATCGTATATCGTACAATATATATATATATATATATTGCGTTGAATTTCTTTTATCAACAATTCAAATAATTCAGTTTCACTTCAGAGATCAAAAAGGATTTAAATTGAGCAATCTAAATCATTTTATTGATACATGATAACCTATCTGTATTATTTTAATTAAAAATAAATAGATAAACAAAAATACGGAGTCGGAGATTTTATAATTAATAATAATTGAGATAAGAGTCTTTACTTGAGTGAATAAATACACCTCTTATCGCGAGTTTTTTTTGTAAATTTTCAAAATATTCTAATCATTAATCATAAAAAGAACAAAGATACAGATAATTTAACGCAAACATTTTAAAAATAAGTATAATATTTGATAATCGTTATCTAATCTATATCTCTCTCATTAAGCCAATCAAGAAATTTTGATTTCAAATACAGATATATTATATGAGAAACATAAATAGTGTGCATGCATTAACGTGACTGACGTACAATAACGTCACAGCTTAAAAGGGGAGATGCTTAAAAAAACTTTTCGATCACGTAAATGTGCCTAAAAAAGAATTATAGTTGATATTTAGTTATTATGTTTTAAAAGTTTGTCAAGGGAAAGAAATGAGGAAAAAAAACAAGTTTGAGGAAGAAAAATGAGAAAGAATGAAAATGAATAGATAAAAATAGAAGCGAAATGTTTTTTTTAAAGAGGACAATTACTGTAAATTATTAATATATACAATTTAAAATATACATTGCAAGCGTGAAGATAATTATACTTGAAACTTTGTTGTGTTCAAAAGATAAAATCAAAGACAAACGAGTCGACGTTTCATTCGAATTTCATGATTAGTTATAATTTTTATTTTTTTATTTTTTTTTTTTTATTTTAAATTATTCATGAATATTCATTAATGGATACGATTTCGATTTGGAATCATTGCTTTTGACTATTCAATTTTTAATAAATTTTTTCCTTTAAAACTCTGTTTTAATTATATTTCAGTTAGCAAAAATACTTTGATCTCCATAAATTAAAATATATATATATACACATTTTTTTTTCTAAAAAATTGTGACGATTTTAATTAAATATAAATCTGAATGATTATGAAAATTAAAAATTAAAAAAGAAATATCGAGAATAGAATTATTTTAGAAGAAACGTATTATATACTTAATTAAAATTTTTTCACAATTGTTTTATTGGCTTCCAAGAATACTATATCTATAAAAAAATGATTTGTGTTGAATGAAATTTTGATGAAATAATAGATATCATTTCATCTCTTTTTTTTTTTTTTCTAATTTTCAATCATCATAATTATCCCTCTAAAATTTTCTTTTCACGTTGAATTAAGGATAGGATATAATAATAATAAAATGAAATCAAAGATACGATAAATTTAAGAACAATGTATGTATATTTCTTCACAAGCCATAATATCATCTAGCGCGTAAAATCGTTTCGTATCGATGATAAACGGTAGTACGGTGGTCGGTATTGAATTCAGATTAACCCCCCGAGTCTCGTACAGCATCGGTATCTTAATTTAATAAAAGTAAGCCGTACAAATCGTACCGTAAATCGAATCGATGTCCCGTATTACGTGGACGCGGATACATCGCGTTTTTTTAAACATTCGTACAAATTATAATATATCCATTTTATTTTATTTGTCGCACACATTTTAACGTTATTAATACCTGTTGTGTTTACTTCAGGGTAAGAACTTATTCTAAGTCGTGATCGATATACAGTTGGGCCACGTTGCGGAACAATTCGTGTTTTTTCGTATCAACGTTGTTGCGAAAAAATATAAAAGATTATTATTTACAGGAAAAAAAAAAAATCATCGAAGCGAATTTCAACGGGAAGGAAATGAAGTTTTTTTTTTCAGTCCTCGGTTTTTACTCGGTGATTACTCTTAATTGTGGCCCTCCCTGTCGCTGGGAGGTATGATGATCTTAATTTGCTTACAAATATCGAAAATACGTCTGCCGTAGTATAACAAAGTAACAAACACAATACACCTAAATTAATTAGTAATTATTTTGGGATGCGCGACGGTCTCGCTTTAACCCTTCGTTCCTCCTTTCGCGGATCTCTGAAATAGATATATAATACACGACGTTATTATCTACCTGAAAATTCAACTTTATCACTGGAAAATAAAAGTTATTTCAACAAGAATTACAATTTATTATTATTATTTAATATTTAAATTAATATTTAACCTTCGTGTACATTCAAATACGTATTTAAAATTAAATTTTTCAATAGAATAATAGAAAAATTATATTGACATGAGGGAATTATTTAAAAATGATATATAAAAAAAAAAAGAAAGAAACAATTCACAATGTTTTTCATGCATTATAGAAAGTTTCAAGGAAAGGAAAGGAGCTAAGTAACGGAAATTGGACTACTTACCGGAACTTCCTTTCGACCTACGATCTTACACTTAGAGCGGCCTATCATACCGTATTCGTACAAGCACGAGCAATCTTTCTCAAATTCTACGTTGACGAGGCTATCTGCGATCCTCTTCGCTGCCACTTGGACGAATTGCTTCTTCTGATTCGACTTGGCGTCCAAGAAGTTGTTCGAGCTGAACGCCGCACCGCCAGACTGCAATATGATCTCGAGGTAAATAACGCTCGATTCGCTCAACACTTTGTTTCTAACTTTTGACGGGCTCGAAAAAAAAAAAAATCCCTAATAATAGATGAGGATCACTTGTTGAGGATCACTTACGAAAACCGCGAAGTCAGCGCAGACGTCCTTGATCGCCGGTACGAGATTGCTCTTCATGTCGGTGCTTCCGGTGAGTGGTTTCTTCTTGCTGTCAGCGAACGTGTACACGTTGTCTTGGTCGTAAGCGACGATATTTTTCTGAGGCTTGCCCGAGACGAGAAGCTCTTTCGGATACGACACGTGGTAATAGGTGAGTCCCAAATCACGATATATTTTAAGACCGAGTAAAAGTCTAAGTTGCTGCAACTGGGAATTAGAAATGGATAGTTTAAAGTGTTAATTATATAATTGCATTTAAAAATTTGTATAGGAAATATGAAAAATAGAGAAATGCAAATATACGTGTCTATTGACATTTTTGAATTAATAGAATTAATAGAATGATATAAAGTTTGTTAATATATTATTCAGAATTATAGAAAATTTTTTTCCATCTTGTTTTTAAAAGAAATACTCTACATGTCATAAATAATTTTATTTATAACCAAAATATTTCTAATTCCTAAAAATCCAAATAATAATCTATCTAAAAATGATTGATCAAATCAAAATCGTCATAGTTTTGAATTTCAATAATAAAATCAATTATTTCCAAGTACATATCTGACATTGATTAATGGATTCTCGAAACGCATAGGCCAATCAATCGGTAGATTATAATAATGAATTGATTTTGGATTATAGAGATAATAATAGAGATAATTGCTTAATTACTCCTAATTTTGGTTAATTCTGACTGATTGCTACCCACGCAAAATTACATTGATAATTACTGATTAATTACTGTGGTTATTAATGCCGAACTTTGACTTCTCTATAAATTGCCATCGTGTTACAGTTACCTCCCCAATTCAATCCTTGAAAGATTCTTACCAATAATCGATCCTTTGAAACGAGGATTATTAAAGGGATATTACATATGGAAAAGAAATATTTATGAATATAAATGTTTTATATAAAAAATAGAAACTTACCGAAATGGGGAATGGACTCTTCTCGCAGGGGTTCGCGATCACTCCGACCACAGCCCTCGCTGCACCAGGTCTGAATGGATATCGAATAGCTGCCTCGTAAGCATCGGTCAATTTGAAAGTACCTAATTCGACATCCATTCTCTGGTGTAGATAATCAATTTTTTTTTCCGTATTGCCTTCTTTCGCTTCCTAGAAATCGTTAATTTTTTTTTTAACGCGCAAAATATAACAATGACTTCCGCGAACTGTTTATAAATTATGCTGACGAGTATAATTATCGAGTAAAGAAAAAAGCAGAATAGATTTATTGGCTGATCGATTATCACATTGTTGCAATATATATATATATATCATAAAAATAAATCAAATTACGATCAGTGTTCGATAACTTTTAACTTCGTAATTTCAAATTCAAATCGAAACGGTATTGTTCGAATGATAATATGCTAATAATAAATAATGAGACGTTTCGAATGATATTAGAAAAAAAAAAAAAAAAAAGAAGAAATTCTGTTACACGTTTCGAGTAAAAATATGATGAGGAATTATGATTTAACTTCTATGTATGGAAAAATAATTGAATCAATTATGTATAGAAATCTCGCGCGAAACGAGATTGTTTTCTTAACTAAACGAGAATATTAATGATGTCGGTCGAATGATGGCGCGCAAAAACATTTCATCTCACGTCGACCGGAAGTACGATGGAATTCCAGATAGATCGTTAATGTTTATTTCATTATACGTTAGTTCGGATTTATTATGTATTGCTTTAATGGAATAATAAAATATATACTCGTGCGAATGAAAGAATGATTCGAATTTCATTCAAGATTTTTCTAACGTTACTAACAATAACGTTAGTCATTCATCTATTTGAATGAATTGACATAGAAACATTATTCCTTGTGAATTTTTCATGCATTAAATTTATGAATTCTTTGTGTCGTGGAAAAAATTAATACACCGATGAATTTTCTTTTTTAAAGAACAGTTTGTCACGAAATAATGTAAATGCATCATTTCGATAAATTTAATTTCGAGAGAAATTTTTTTAAAAAATATTTTTTTTTCTGTAGAATTACCTGGTAAGAAATTATTGGTTTTCCTTCCTCAAACTTCATATTTTTGACTTCACCATCTATGTTGGTATCGCCATTTAATGTAAAGTGTTGTGGCCATTTCATCATCTCGCTGTACCCGATTAATCCAATGTGCACGTCTCTGTGAAATCAATTGTTTTAAAAAATTATAAATACGAATCGACAAGAATTCATATCTGGAAATTTTTGAAGGATATTTTCACTATACTTTATGGTGTGATTGAAAAATTCTAAATAACTCGATTCTTCTTCGTTGATTTTATATATAATTATATATTTAATATTTCTTTTAAAAAAGAATGAAATTTTTATTCAGAGAAAAATAATTACAATTGATTAGAATTTCTTGGAATTTTCATTGGAAGAAATAATGGAAGACGTATAATGTACGTAAATATAATAGAAGGGACTTACGTTACTCCTTGTTGTTTCAATTCCTCCCTAAGTTCAGACATTAAAGGTGTAATCATTTCCTTGTACACTTTATCATTCGGTATCTGTTGTTCGATTACAAAAATAACATCAGCCTCTTTCTTCGGTACCTTTACGCTGAACGAGTCGCCCATGTCGATTTTGTTCCCGCCCACTTTGCAATTTGCTGAAAGTAAATGGAAAATAATTAATTTTTTTCCTTCGATACGATCTTCACTAGTGTTCACTTTGTTGTCTAAAAGCTAAAAATATTTTACATTTAAAAGAAGTAAAACTTTCGATAATTAAATCTTATTCTATCATTCTACCGTTTATCCGATATATATATGTAAAAATCATTATGTCATTTAAAATTTTCAATAGAAGATTTTAAAAAAAGAATCGAATTCTCTCTTATTCCCTATATTTTCTTTACTATTCAAAATTTAGAATTTTATTTATATTTTATTCTATTTCTTTTTTACTTTAAATATTATAGAATTAAAGATTAAGATTATAGAATTCGCCATATTTGCTTTATTATTCAAAATTTAGAATTTTATTTAGTCGAAAAATAAATGGGATCAAAATTTGAATAGCATTCTATTCTATAAAAATTATAGAATTAAAGATTAAGATTATAGAATTCGCCATATTTGCTTCATTATTCAAAATTTAGAATTTTATTTAGTCGAAAAATAAATTAAAAGTTGAATATCATTGAATTCTATAAATTCTATAAAGATTATAGAATTCGCTATATTTGCTTTATTATTCAAAATTTTATTTAGTCGAAAAATAAATGGGATCAAAATTTGAATATCATTGGATTCTATTCTATAAAGATTGTAGAATTGAGGAACGTACTGCAAGACGATGGTATATAGGTAGACATGACTCCTTGCGCATAGCAAGCATAATGATAAGCCATGGCTATTATGCAAGCTCCAGCCGGTGTGCCAGCGGCAATTGCATGATCGCAGGCATCGCGATATAGAGACGGTTTGACGATATTGAAGCAAGATCTGTAATTATTTCATCATCGTTATGTTATTCCGATGAAATTGTTTCCTCGGAACCATTAAGAGCAGGAATAATGTAATCAACGTAACGAAACAAAATAACAATTTTACGTACTTCAATGGTGAATTTTCGCCAGTGAAGTAATCGGTACAAACTGGGGTACGTTCATTGTGTTGCTCGACCGCGGTCGCCTCTGGACATTCACTCTTCAATTTGTACGCGTTTCCAAATTCTGTTCCACTTTCGGTGATCTGAGGAATAATACGAAAAAAAAATTGCTCACTAAATTATTCAGTTCGTTTCTTCAAGTAACATTAATCCCAATGAATTTCATAATCCTTTACTAATTATTCTCATAAAAAATAATATACAAGAATTGAAATTAAATAGAAATTAAATAATAAAATATAAGAGTTTTTAATTTAAATTAAAAGTCATTAGAAACCAAATTGAAATTTTATCGTTTAGTTCAGCACGTAAAATAAAATAAATTTATTTCGAAATAAAAAAAAAAAAGAAAAAACATATTTCTGCAATCGGTCTGCAATTCGGTCTCTAAATCTACCCTCCTCGCAATCGTGGAAGGACCGTTACCCTTTAAAGATCGAACGATACCAGGTTCGGCACGTGAATACCTTGTTAATCCACGAGCGCTTTGACTTCCACGAATTGCCAAGTTTCGTGTGCGAGGAAGGCATTAAAAAACTTCGCCACGACACGACAAATGCATACCTTTCCAGAGGGCAAAGTATAGTCGTCATACGGCTCGTTATTCGCGTCGCCCAGGATTCCACGCAGTTTGCCATGGTAGAAGCCGGAAACGTGGACAGCACAAATCATAGGTGCCTTGCTCGTGCATGAAACGCGAACACCGTAATCGGATTTGATATTGCCGTACGGTGGGAACAGATAAGCGTGCAAATTCTTCGTGTGCGCCGGGTAATCGGCCGGTTTGTTGTTCACTAGGATCTGAAAAGCGAGCGATTACGTCCTCCGTGTCTAGGCATTATTCAACCGCGTGTATTTAACATCGTAAGAAATTATTTCTTCAGAATATATTGTTGGAATAAATTTGAAAATTTCGCGAGTTGAGTGGAGCAATTTTCGAGAACAATCGTTTCGAATTATTCCATGATAAAGTGAAATTTTTGTAAATTATTCTCGAGAAGAGATGGAGAATAATAAAATTGCATTCGCATCTTCTTCTTTGCAATTAGATGTTGATTATCTATCTGTTCTAATAATGAACATTTTTAGATTTCTTTTCTTGTTTGCAATCGATGATTTGCAAAAAATTGTATACGAATGTTATCACTTACATTTCCGTTGTTCTTGATCGCGATGCTTTCCTTGGGCTCGGTGAGCGTGACACTGATAAGGATACCGTTATTAAAGTTAGCCACGACAGAGAAATTGCCGTCCTGCATATCTTGTGCAAGGATATAGGTGCAGGATCCAGCCATCGTTAGGTGACGTCCATCGAACGTGAAGAAATGTCCCCCGTCAGTAACGACACCCGACTTTCTGAACAGTGGCGTCGGTCTGAAACGTGAGAAATTTCTAAATTTTCTAAATATTCCTTAAAGGATAATTTACATAATATTTTCAATCATTAAATTACACTTATAAATCCGTGGCTAAAAAATATTTTCAAAAGATATCGCTTTATAGGAAAATTTCTATGTATTTCGATTTCAAAAATTTATATTTATAATTCCGATATCATAATTTACATCATCTGAGTAAAATCTAAAATAAAAAAAGATGTGCAAAATGCAAATTGAAATTCTCAAACAATTATAATAATTACTAGTGATCAAAAGACAAAAGCAATTCCGTAATACATCCGTCATAAATGTGTCGTAACAGCAGGAAATGCTATAAATAGCTTCTTTGAAAATCGCGTAAAGCTAAAACGGAGGTGCAACGTATTAGTTTGCATCTGTCGCTATAATTTAACCGGTTTTGCATCGCGTAACAATTGAATACGCTTCACATACTTCTCAGAAATTCGTTTACCTGTAAGTGTAATACAGATCCTCAAGCGTTGGTAACTCTCTGTTACGCAAGAGGTTCCAGACGGAGAGCTTTAAGGCTGAGATGGTCGGCAACTTGGACAAAAGGCCGAGATCCGGGGTCTGAATCGAGATTAATCCCCAAATGTTCTCCAACGATGATTGTTTCTGGGCCAGAGCCACGATTGATTGAACCGCGGCCACCAAACTCGAGTAGATCTTCTTGAGCTCGTTCATATCGTTGATCTGTAGATCGAAAAAAAAAAAGAAAAAAAGAAAAAAAAGAAAAAAAACGTTTCTTCAGATTTATCCTATTTTATTTCGGGAGATCTTTCATTTTGATACATGGCATAGCGTGCGAAAGTTTTTGGCCTACTTCTTCAACTTATTTAGTTAAATGGTAATAATCTTTTAGACGAGTACACGCCATCGACGAAAATTTTTCCAAGACCTTTTACATTTCTGGTTCTGTAATGCGAGTGGCTAGATGATAATAATATAAAGGGAAACGTTATAAAAAAGAAATAAAAAAAAAAAGAGAAGAAAAGAAAATGAAACCAGTTGTAAAATAGTATCAAAATTGTAGAAAAGGAAAATCTTCTTCTCTTGAAAAATGTTATTCGTAAAGAAAGATACATGGTACAATTTTATTATGCAAATTTAATAAAAGCGTAAAGACTTGTCGCCAAGCTTATCCCCAAAAAGATTATTGCAATTAATAAAAATCTAAAAATGTTCGTAGAACGTACCTTCTGTCGTTTCACGAGTTTGATAATATATTCGCAAGTGATATCGACAAAATGTCTTAATTCCTCGGTGGGCAGTATATTCTTCCCAAGTTTGCACAATTCTTCCAGCGAGTTCAAAATATTATCCGGTATTTGGAAGTTCTTCAACTCTTCCAACCTCTCCTTTATGGTTTCGTAAGCCGGCAAAGCTTTCAATTGGTTAATAAGCAGATGGCAGAACTGGTCCAAGTTGAGCTTGATCTGTTCCAATCCCTTGAACAAGATCTTGACGATATCTTGGCTCATTCCGGAAATAACGTTCAACATGTCCTTTATTTCCTTTTGGTGTTCGTTTATCAAATTCAGTACCGCTTGAAGATACGTGTTGGCGAGTTTTATCACGGCATCGAGGATTTCCAACATTTGGTGGAATATCTTGTCGTACGATTCCTTTAATTTAGGGTACATCGAGTTGACGGCCTGCTTCACGTTGCTTATTAGGTTGTTCAACGATTCCTTCAATTTCTCCAAACCGTGGGCGATTCGTTTCATGGTTTCCGTGAGGATTTCGAAAAGGGTGCCGAAATACTTGCGCCTTGAAAAAGAATATATCGTATTTTTTTTAATTTTAAATTTCGTTTTAATCTTCGTGAGAGAAAAACTTGTAGATGGGACAATTTTTCTAAACTTGAACTATTGTTAATCCTAGGATGATTGGCTGGATCATTGAAAAATAAATTATTTTTTTAATTCTCTTTTATCAAGTATTTATCATAGTATCAGATTTTAAAATTGAATATAAATAATAATAAATTGATAGTCTGAGAATAAATTTTAAGTTTTTCTCCCACGATTTTTTTATTTGTTATTATTTTTAAATTTCGTTATATATTTGTTATATATTTTTTAATATCGTAATGCTTTATGCAATAAAATCTGGAATGTTAATAATATATATGATAAAATGTAGTACTGTATATACATACAGGATGTCCAGGATTTTTTCCGCCATTTGATGCCCACATATTCTATGAGTAAAAATAAGAAAAAAATGTCATATAATTTCAATTTGTTATTATTTCGTATTTTTCTTTTTAATTTTTCTTTTCTCTTTCTTTATAAAATATTTATAAAATACTTATATGACTTTCTTTTTCTTATTTTTACTCGAACAATGACTGCTGACTATGTCGCATAAAATATTCCATCTAATCATCTACCCTTAACTTATTTTATAATAATATTTCAGAGGAATCAAAAAATATTTTTACAACGAACATCGTAAATTATCTCGAACGTATATAAGATAATTAGATAGTTCATTTTATGAGAAATATCTAAACGCATTATTATATAATTCCTCGTAATTACAAATAAAAATTTCGAAACAATACTTACAAGGTAACCTGAATTTCTTGGATAGTTTCATCGGCGTTCATTTCTTCCTTCAACTTGTTCAACTCCTTTTCGTAATATTCTACGAGCGATTGGAAGCTCGGTTTTGCCTTTACCAGATGGTCCACAAAATCTGAACCTTCAGCTGACGTTTCGTCCAGTACGTATCCGTAAACGTCTTTCGCGTCCTTAATAACGTCCAGATTCTTGTTCTTGATAACTTTCTGGAAAAATTTAAATCATGCTCGATAACTTTTATCCCATAATCTCGTTCCTCGTTAACGATCAATCCAGTTTACTTACTCCAAGTTCAGCTATATTTTCCGTATTATAACCAAAGTCGGGTTTTAGGAATTGTTTTTCGTCCAAATTGACCAAAGCGTGGAAAAGATGCTTCTTCACCCCATCTTTGAACCAATGCGCGTGAATCTCCGCCAATTGACCGAGGACCATTTGACCATTGAGCACAGCTTTGTTATTAGGATTGTCTGAAATCGATGAAGCATTTAAGAAATGATATATTAAAAAAAGATTAAGTGAAGACACGATGAAATTATAGAACATAGCAATTGAAATGGAGGAATATAATATGGACTCACTTTTAAGATAAGTTTCAAGTTTGAATCGATTGAAGTCATTCGCCTCGAAATTCAAAACCTGAGGTGTGTTGTCCAAGAGAGACAATTCCCTATGCACTTTTTGAGTGTTTCTCGTGATATCGAACTTCCAGTTATCCCTGATCAGTTGTTTGTCAGGTAAAGTGATCAATAAGGAGACGTGATTCAAGTCTGCAGAGTAGAGGGCGCCCAGTGTCTTCGGTTTCTGTTTGACGTTGTTGTAGGTGAAGAAAGTTCCGAATCCTATTTGCTTTTTCGATATTGCCAAATGAGATTTCAAGTCGAGTTTCAATTGTTGACCACGGCTGTTCACTTCCACCAAACTGGTCACGTTCTGCCCGTTAGGGATTTGTTGCCGTTGCACGTTTGCAACTATAGAGATTTTCTGAGATCTTTTGGCGAACACGTCGATGTCCAAATTGGCGTCCAACAGTTTGTCACCTCCGTAGTGAAGATATCCTTTCATCGACATGTCCTGAAAAAATGTTTTTTCAACGCACGATACACTTTCTACTTCGAAAAAAGCAGGGAATGTCGAGAGAAGAATATAAATATCAAGTATTCAAGTATTTTCATTTTGTAATATGATCAATTCATTCGATTATAGGTTACCTTGTGCTGAGTTGGATACGTGAATTTCGTTTCTCCACTGAGGGATAAGCTGTTCTTATCGACGTTTATGTCTCCAATGGCAGATAGACTGGTCTTTTCGGATGGTTTGTTCTTCCTGTCCAGATAAAGGGACACGTCCAATTTGTAGGCAGCGGTTTGTCTGGTCTTGGGCACATCGTAGATCAGAATGAGAGCCACTTCGCGTGAGGGCAAAGTCAGGATGGTAGCTGCAATCAAATGCAATACGATCGATTTCTATCCTATTTTTCTATCTCTATAATCGAGCATCGTTGGAGGGAAGAAATTTCACTTCGATGATCGTATAAATTATTTGACGAATTATTTTCTATTCTCACCTGCTTCTTTGGGATGAATATAAGCTTGATAAGTGTACTCAGTCTTGTCTTTCGAGGAATGTAGATAGAGGTTGGTTGTGTGGTCGAATATCGGGTTTTTGAACTCTGTATTGGTCTTCAGACCAAATTCGACGGGTACGTTGAACTTTTTCAGATCGACTTCCACCGTCACCTGATGTTTCAATAGAGTTTTCTCTGAAAGGAACGAAGCCCCAATTGAAAATTTGTATTACGAAATTGCATCGAAATCGTTAAAAATTAATACAAGAGAATATTCACTTTCGACGTTGAGGATCGATTGAAGCTTGAACTGAGCGCAATCCTTGTTCTGCTCGCAATAGCTGTTGAAGAGATGTAACTCCTTGTTAGAGAGTTTCAGTTCACCCACTATGGCGGATGGGCCGAGGTTGGCGTTCAAAACTATCGCAACACCCGCCTCACCGTCTTTTTCATGAGTTAATCGTTGACGGGTGTATTTGAAGGATGAGCTTCTCGTATTGTCGCCAACTTTCAGATTTCCACTACCCTCTACCACGATCTTTCCATCCTCATCGCGATGCTTGTAGCTTGTGCTGGATATTCGTATAATTTTATTATTTATTATTCTAGAATGATTCTAAATAATTGTAAAAAATGATTTTTTTTTTTAATATTTTCTATTATATGATTTTCCATTTAGATTTATATATATTTTTAATAATTTTCGATTACTTCACTGCATGCGTTTTTAATATAAGATAGTACCTTCCAGTTACAATATTCTTGCCATCGCTGGTGACAGTGATGGAGATGCTCTTTCCATTCTTAGCTGTTGGTTGGTTGGCTATTTCAGCATGGATATTACGATGTTTGGCCTTGTCGCTGTCAAAGTTCGCTTTGATCACGAAATTATCGACGCTTTCGAGATTCACGTGAGCGTCAGCCTTTGCAAATCCTTTAGGTGTGTCCACTTTCCATTCACCTGCAATGTAAGAGTATAACGATGCAAAGAAATTGGATAATTTTTAAATCAATCTTTTATGTTACGTCTTTTGATGCATCGTTGAATTACCTTTGTACTCTTTGTCGTTGAGTTTTTGGAATTTGGAAAGGATTTCGGTTTTCCCTGTTGGGCATACGGTCATCACATAGAACAGATTGTTGGAATCCAGGTATTGGATTTCACTGACCAGGGAGTGTTTGGCACCATCGGCATCGATTTGGCTGTTGATTATCAACTTGTTCTCGTCTTTAAATCTCTGTAGAATAAAATGAAATAAGAAATCAATTCAGAGAGATCCGAATTTTAATTTTCAATCTTTTCATAAATGTTAAAAAGACTAAAATTTTTCTTAAGAGATCCTCTAAAAAATTTGTTCCAAGAAAATTAATCTTCTTCGTTTAATTATAAAAAAAAAGGAAGGGATATTTTCATTGATTTCTGAGAGAATAACTGTATTTTTACTTTAATTAATCTATTCCATGGTTACTTAAAAAACTTAATATTGAAAATTAAAACGAAATTATTGATATTTATTACATGATAATGGAATAAAAAGAAAAAAAAATACCTTGTAAAGAAGTTGCAAATCAACGTTGTCCAATTTCTCGAATTTCAAATTGCCTTTGGCCTTGAGAGTGACGGTAGCTACAGAGGGAAGGTATACGTTGTCAGATCTGAGCGAAAATGTTTTGCTACCGTATTGCCCATCCAGAACGAGCGTAGCTGATTTTTTCTCAGGGGTAGGATCGTACTTGTAACTGCCCGACAATTGGACAGGCGACAAATCGAGAATATTCATATTGAGCTTCCCTTTACCCTCGCTAGGACCTTCCAAATTTTTGTTCATCCCTATCAATTCCAATTCCTTGCTCAGCTCGATCTTTCGATCGTTATTGTACGTCAGCTTCACGGCTCCTGAAGATTTAAAGAGATCCTTCTCGTCGGAGTCCAACAAGCTCGAAACGAGTTCGAGTTTCAAATTCTTCAAATTCTCGCTCGGCAATTTCATGTCAAAAACACCGTCTACTTTGTAAGGTTTGTCGATATTGTTTCCTTTTCTCATGTTCACATTGCTCTGTAAGAATAGAAGGATAAAAATTTAAGAAGATCGACGAAGATTAACTCTATGAATAAATCCACGCGATTCTATTATAAATTTTACGAGTGGTAAAATAATGATCGGCACGATTCTGAATTTTACTTATCTCATAATATATATATATATATATATATATATATATATATATATATATATATATATATATAGAGAGAGGAGAATTTTTTGTTTTTTTTCAAAATTTTGACTCAATCTTACGTTCGTCTTATACATTATTAATAAATTAGAAATTCCATCCTTATTTTTTTCTAGATATCTTTTCAAAAATATTCATTAATTAACGTTACATCGAATCACGTGGATGATCGATAAGAATTTAAATTCCCGATTGATCGAGTCGTAATCTAATCTAACAGAAATATAAAATAAGAAAATGGTTAATAATTTCTCACCATCAACGAGACGTCATCTCCGAAGGATGATTTGACGTTATGCGATCCCTCGTTATCGCTGCCTTGGTTGCGATATTGGAATTGCAGTTTCTTAGGAATACTAGATCCTCCCAGCTCGATGTTCACCTCCCTCTGCTTCTTGTTGTCGGGCAGATTCAAGTTCTTTCCAATCACCGAGATTTGCACGTCGTTCCCGTTCTTATTCACGAACTTCAACTGGCCGTTACCCTGGAACGTGATCGCGTTCACGTCAAGATCCTGCACGTTCCCATTGTACGACAACGATCTGGACGGTCCTCCCTTCTGCTCGTAGTCCGTCAATTTACTGGCCACCTGTATGTCGTACTTGGTGTCCTTCTTCACGGAATTACGCTTCCCTTTGTACACGAGATGACGTCCGTTCGGCAGAGTGACGTCCATCTCCACTTCGAGCTGGCCATTGTTCAACGTGCCTTGCATGCTACCCTTCCCGTTCAATTCCAACCTCTTATCCACGACTTCCAATATATTCTTCGTATCCACGGACGTTTTCGTGATGTCGGACGTGGTGGACAGTTTCACCCGTTTATTGGGATCTTTGCCAGCGTCGTATAGAAGCACGAGCTCGCCCACGTGTTTGGATCCGCTGACCGTCAGAGAGCCGGTAGCTTGGATCTTTCGATCGATCTTCGGTACATCGACGTCCAGTTTCGCGTTCCCTTTACCGTTTTGGTAAGAGTATTGGCCGTTTGCCGTCAGATAATTCTTCAAGTTGAGGACCAAAACGCCGCTCGGGTTGGGGGAACGTTTGTTCTTCAGATCGAATTCGACGTAGGTCACGTCGTTCACTTTAGCGTTAAGGAGGGCGTTGAACGATTGAGGATTCGATTCCAGGGCCGTGTTAATCTTCACCTTCTTCCCATTTAAATTCGCGTCCCCGTCCAATTCAAAGTTGATATTGCTCTTGCTCGCTATGCTGTAAAGCACAACCGCGTCGGCGGTATACTTACCGCTCGGCTTCAACTCGAGGGAATTGGAGAATTGACTCTTCTGCCCGTCCAAAATCTTCCGCTTCGCCTTCAACTCGATCCCGTTCTCCATTAATTGAGCCTCGAACTCGACCTCGTAATCACCGGGCTTCTCCGTCCCCACCTTGGCAGACAATTCCGTACCGAAATTGAACTCCTTGTACTTGAATTCGAGGTCGCTGCTGACCGATTTTTGGGTCAGTTCTCCCTCGTATTTTAATTTCAAATTTACGATAGGATAGGTGAGCTCGTTGGATACGGATAAGAAGAATTCCTTGTTGTTCAGCTTGTAAACAGCTTTCTGCGTCAAGGAAAGGCGATTCGTCTGAGAGTTTGGATCAGGACCGTGGACGAAGTAGAATTTGTTCTCCAAGTTGTTGTCGGTCTTCTTCAATTGCCAGTTCAGGTTGAAACCGATGTTGGGATCGCTGGACGGCATGGCGGACACTACGAGCCTGTGATCGTCTTTGGAGCACTGACCATCCAGTTTGAAGGCCAGATTTTTGTCCCCGTAACCGATATTCGTGTCCACGTTGACGCTGTTGCTGGTCCACGTTACGGGGCCGTCGATCACGATCAACTTTTGACCATTGAGCACGAATGCCACCTTTTCGAGGTTGAACTTCTTTCCATCTTGATTGTCGGTAACGTCCACGCTCCCGTCCAGATAGTACTGTTGCCCCGAAGGAAGACCAGTTTTCGAGCTGGCCAACTTTTCGATGTGCTCCGGCACTTTGTACTCCATGATCGGTTTGTACTTGCTCCCGCTAGCCAATACGCCAACGCGGCCGTAATACTCCATCTGATCGTGTTTAACAGTGACGGTCAACGTACGTTCTTGAGCAGTATCCTTCAGTACAGCTTCCGCGGAAGCTTTCTTGAACGGCGTGTCCAGGGATCCCTTCACGTACATATTTGGATGTTGCATACTGGATTCCAAGAGAAGGGCCATCCGCCTGTTCATCTTACTGTTGGGCGTGTCCAAAAGTATTTCGAAGGAACGCTTGTTCGCCTCCGCATTGTTGTTGGCGAAGATTTTGAAGTGATACTTGTTCACGTCGTTGTTCTCCACTTTGACAGCGAACTCGGCCGGCCCGTTAAGGGGGAACAAAGGTTTCTGATCGATCGAGCTCGAGTCGTCGTAAGGGTACGAGATCTTGCCGCAAACGGTCAACCCGAGATACGAGGAAAATTGTTCGAAACAGTCGGCGTATTCCTTGCTCTTCCCGAATTTCGGTGCAACGTCCCCCTTCGGTGTCGAGAACAACACTTCGCTACTCACGCTGATCACTTCCTGTTTCTTCTTTGGGATACCGATGTTCACGTCGATGCCAGTTCCGTCCAACAGGGACACGGATACGTCCGTGCTGGTGCTGGTGTGAAGGGTGCCGATTATCTTCATCCCGGACTCGACGCCCGGTGCCTGCACGGTCATACTTCCTGCTAGCCTGATGGAAACGCTCGGCTCGACAGCGAGGCGGAAGTTGGTGTTCTTCGGATCCTTCAGTGCCGACTTCAAATCGAATTTCCCTTGGGTTTTCAGGCGAAGTGCGCTGGTCCCTGAAAGGCCGAGACTCAAAGCGGTTCCCAAATTGGTCGGGTACACCAGTTCGTTGTCGAGGAATTGAAGGTAATTCTCGAGATCGGATTTCAAATTCTTCGTAACGTCGAACCCTTTTTCCAGACCGTCGAGCAGTTTGTCGATTACGGCTTCTGGGCTCAATTTGCTACCCTCGCCTTGATAGCTCAGATAAGCGTACTCGACGCCGAACAGCTTGACGGACAAGTCGATGTCGAGATCCTGGTCGACCTCGTTGCTCCTCAAATGCACGTTCTTCGCGAATCTGTCCAAATCTCCCTGCCTCACCTCTCGTTTACCGCGCACCACTTTCTCGAATCTCTCCCTCGCGTATTTACGAAGCTTGTTCACCTCGTTCGCCCCGCTCTTCAAATCCTCCTCCAGATCCTTCTCCCAGATCTTGCCCTTAGGGCCCAAATAGTGCTCCAACAATCTGTCCAAGTTCTCCACGCGAGTGTTCAATTCGAGGAAATTGAAATTTTTCCCGAACAACTCGACGGTCATGTTTAGATTAGCGGAACGTGGGACGAAACTGTTCTGACTGTATACAACGTTGCTATCCAAGGTTGAGCCCAATCCCAACGAGTCGATCTTGTACGACAATTCGTTGTTGAAGGAGTACTTGCGGAAATCTTCCGGGAATTTGACGCGAGGTTTGATCAATCCAAACTGATTCTTGGCGTTCAACTTGTCCGGATCTGTCGACGCTCTGAGATTCCTCAGATGTGTCTGGATGAACGATCCGACTTGATTCACCGTCTCCTTGTCCAACACCTCTTTCAACTGGTTGGCAGCGTGCGGACACGGGCACGCGACCAACGACAGATACGTGTTGATCCTGATTTCGCTGTCCTCCTCCCGATCGGCCAACACTTTGAACATCACGTTCTTCCACTTCATCGAGCATCTGGTGGGCAGTGCCTGGATTGCAGCCACTCGAACCCGATTTCTCACGTTCTTGTCGGCGGCGATGTTGGCCAATTTCTGCAGAGTCGCGTCGTCCAGGAATTGGCTGTTGCCCAGAGCTTTGAGGGCGGAAATGATCGAGTTCTCCTGCTCCCTGCTCTTCGCCTTCCCGTTCCCCACCTTCTCCCGTATCTTGTGCACCGCCTGCTTTATCTCGGCCACGTTCTCGCACGAATTTTGCTGGCAATATCTGCCGATCACCTGACCGACGCCGAGATAACCTAGTCGAGGTAGATCGGGCTGGTCCAACAGGGACGCGATCGCCGTCACGGAGGGAAGATGCACGTGGCGTATAAGAGCGAGGCTTCCTGCGTAGAAGAGGAGCGTCTGGACGTTGGTCAGCTCCTTGTTCTTGATCAACTCCACGCCGACCTCGGCCGCCTCGCCGGTCCTGGCGCGGAACAGAGCGTCGAGGAACAATTTCTGATCCTCTTTGTCCCCGGAACGAACCTTCTGGTACACGGACATGATGTCGTTCTTGCCGCTCACCCTGAGAACCTTCACCAGATCGGCGAATCTACTGGCTGCGTCCGGCTTCACGCCACCTGCCACCTCCGCCCTGGCCGCTTTCAACGCGTTGGCAACCGCATCCGCGGATGATCTCAACACCGGCTGCGGGGACTCGAAGATTATGGACTTTGGTTGGGACACGGTTACGGTCGGGTTGTCCGCCTTCTCGCTCTTCAACGTCAATGTCGTTTCCACGTTCGTATTCGCGCCGGCGTGCCCGTTGCTGAACGGCCTAAGCGTGTACTGCTCCTTGGACACCGCTTTGTTCAGAATGCCCCGCTTGAAACGTTGCTCGATCGATTGCTGCGAGCCGAGAAGAGGAGACGATTTCACGCCTGCTTCCGCGTCCGTGTTTCCGGATACGAGGCCCTGGTTCACGTTCTCGCGGAACGCGCACGAGGCTAGGTTTCTGTTCTTATTCACGATCAGAGAATCACCCTCCTTGCGGAAATTGAACTCCGTCGGACACGTTCCCATCACGTCGGTCTAAACGTGGAAGTTAAAGTTTTCTTTGAATTTCAGCGAAGTGATTTGAAATCAAGTATTTATAAAAAAATTGTTTTCAATTTTTTCTTTCAATTATCATCAATTGAAATAAATTAAATTGTTTAAATTTATCGGATTGTCTTGGGTTTATTATTCGATTTTTAAGAGAGACAGTTTGCTACGTAACGATCAAGACAACAGGGAATTTGATTTAATTATTAATCTTTGAATAACATCGAATTAAAATTGTTTCAGGTTTCACGAACCTCGTGGTGTATCGTTGAACCGCTATCCTGCATAATGGCCGATTGGAACATGGAGACAACTGCTCTTTTGATGTTGAGGGATGCTTGGGAATCACCTGGCTCGGTGCAGAGCTGAGTGTCGATGTGGCCATCGTGGTAATTGAATTGGACTGCGTACTGTTCGATTTCTGGGATCAACGGTGGCTGAAATGTACACACTTGTTCAGTACATCTGTAGCTGTAAGTACTATTTTATTTTAATTTCAATTTTATCATATAAAATTTTTAATTTTCGAAATCAATTCGAGTTTTATCACGTGTGCACACGCTTTGATGTGTCGTTTGCGTGACTTTGCGAACTAATTGCGTAGTTAAAGTACGCAAATAATATTTAATTAGCAAATATAATTTTCATATCAAAGATTACTTTTGGCCGATAAAAAATTGTTGTGTTATAAAATTTAATAATAATGGTTCCATTCTTTCTTTTAATAAATTTTTCCTAGCGCGAGAGGACTGTCAAAGTGTTAGAGCAAGAAAAAAAAAAGTAAAAGTAAAAGTTTGAACCTATGAAATTGTTCTTTTGATACTTTGACTCCGTAAGGATCTCTGATAAAAGGGGATACTAGAAATGTTAATTATGTCGAATCAGAGTGGAAAAAACGAGGGAAAGATTTTAAAACGTTTTACCGCTCCGTTGATCTTGACGTTCTTCAACCGTAGTTGATTAATGCAATCCGGTTTCACGGATAATTCCACGGTGGCCGACAATTTAAGGGACGCATCTCCTTGCGCATCGGTGATGGATGTCACCGATAACCCTTCCAAATTGTACACGTACGTGCGCCCTTCCTGATACGCCTTGCTTTGGTGCACTATTCGAAAAAAGCAAATACACGATTGTTATATTTCGTAGATCATGGTTTCATTAAAAAGAATCAGCTCGAATTGTTATACTTACTTCCACGGCAACCGGTCACGCATGTTGGCCGAGCTGAAACGATAAAAAAATAAGAATTATATAAGAAAATAAAACGAGATTAATTAAAAAAAAAATTTAGAAATAATTTAAAAATAATTTAATATAGATTTTCTGTTGAAATTATAGGATAATATTAAAATATTAAGAAATGATCGAAATTTTATAAATAATATTTCTCTGGTTTAAACAGAAAGATTAAAGAAACGAAGAGAATCTATGTAAGGATCTATGTAGAATCTATGTAATCAAAATTTCATGGATCGACCATTGTTAATTTTAATTGCTCTAACTTATCTCATCGCTGGACGTTGTTGGTCAATTTTGGTAACGATTTATAATGATCAATAAAAAGACGAGAGAGGCGGAGTTGCATTGAATTGAACCGAGCCGGTTCTTAAAACGGCCACTTGAATTCGTCATTAAGGGGTCAATAGTTGGCCAGATCGAGATTTGTTTCGACGTGGCATAAACGCGGTCATAGCCAGCGCATAATAATATATAACAGCATAATAACCAATGAGAATTATCCCAATCACCCCCAATAATAGAGTAATAACGATATTAATCGTTAACGTAATTGACGAATAATATAATACAATAATACAATATACAAGCAATGTAGTGACAAAATCGAAATTTCGAAAAGTAACAAGATATATATATATTCCCTCGATTGATTCCACGATATAATTTTCAATTAATTAACAAACATTGATTCACATTCGATTTATAAGTACAGCTTTGAAAATTAGATTAATATTTAATCTTTTAAACATCCCATCGACAAATAATCCCACTATATGATCGAACACGGATCCGCCACAAGCTTCACAAAGCTTGCCGATTAAATTTTAATCGGACCAATGTTTCAATTAAAATTAAACTTTCAATTAACAGCTGATAGAGAAGTTCCGTTATAATATAACCATCGACACGCTCCACTCGTAAACTTCCAGGGATCCAATCTAACCAATCCTTTTAATCGGCCGTTTTATATGCAACAAATAGAATACGTGATAGGATCTATGAGATGTGATTAGATGAGGTGCGTGACGAAACCTCGAACGTCTTGATCCGATCTTTTGTATTTAACCGACTTCTCTATTTAATCGAGTCTTCAGACTCCCTCGAGGGCCGTTCTCTCCTTCTTACCCTTGCCGTGCCACGCAATGAAAGTTTTGCGTCGTTGAAGGATTTCGGCACGTGACGCGAAATCCAGACGGGTCCCGAGCCCAGACCCGATAAATTGGCTCGAAAAAGGAGGGAGGAGAAAAAAAAAATCCCTCTCTTCGCTCCCGAACCCTCGAAATTCGGAATCTGTTCGACAGTCATCCTCGAATATATCCCCGAATATCTCCGGATTATCGAAGGCCACCACCATATTGTCTCCCTCAATGATATTTCGGATTCAAGCAGGGTATCTCGATAGTTTGCCTGATAGATTGGGGCGGGATAGTGTTGCTGACACAGCGATCTCACATCTGCCATCCCCTTTGCCGAAGTTAAACGACTCGAGAAACGTATTTCTCGGGTTATCAACGTGAGACGATAGATATTTTCGTATGCATTCCGTGGTAACTTTGGCGAGAAAAATTCTTCTATCCGAGGAATCGTGGAAGAATCGTGTATGTATATACATATATATATATATTACGTAGAATATATTTTCGAAATATAAAAGTTATTTTGGAGATAAATTTTTTTTTTTTTTACTATTTTATCTTTGCACGAAGAGGAATTGGAATTTCTTCGAATTGGAATTGAATAATTTATGAGATATTGGCTCGAAAGAAGTGAAATATTAAAAAGTTTTTCACATACTATTTTTTCACGATCTTTATTTTCTTCCATCATTCGTAATCTACGTTTTAATTATTATATTAGCGAGAAATTATGCGTGTTCTTTCGTGGTGAATGGAAATTCATGGACGATTAGAAAAGTTGTAAAAAATGACTCGTTAAAACTGTTGACTTGAAATATTTGATACTCGACGATAATATTGATAATTAATGGTCTAAAAATAATTAAGAAAACGATAATACAAAGAATTTATTAGTTATTCTAAAAATCTCGTTGAAAATTTATTAGAGTAGACGTAGTGTAGAATTAAAATTTGTTTCGAAAAAACTCGGTCAGCCCTTAAAAAAAAATTAAAAGAGGAGAACTTTTTTTTTTTCTTTCCTAAGACTCATTAAAGTGTCGTGATGCATGTAAAAGATAACTTGGTAAACGATATAGAAAATATGCACGGTGAATGTTTATGAAAAGTTTCGTGTTTAAGAAGCTTCTATCATCGAGCCATTTTATCCCGTTTTTATACACTATTTAGATTTTCACCAGATAATGTAGAAAGTGGATAACGTCGTAGGAAAATGCACGCGTGGAAGGCTTACAGAGGCTTCATTTGCTCGAGAACTTTTTAATAAGTCTTGCCTTATCGAGCCGCTTTTATTACTATCTTTTTTTTGTCCTTTCTATTCCTACAATTCTCTTGCTCTTTTGATTAAAATTTAAAAATTAATTCAAAAATTATTATTTAAATTTTAATTTTTTAATAGTTAATTATTCAATCGTTAAAATATAAAGCTTTTAATTATTTAGAATTCTGAAAAGGATGTAAAGATTTATTCATTTTTTAATTATTCATTTAATATTCCGTACCCTTTGACGTTTAAACAAATAAAATGTAAATTTTTTTACCCTTAAGGATCTCAAGCACGACAACTTTTTCAATTGAATATTTTACAGTATCTTTTTCCCTCTTTCTCTCTTAATGTTAAATTGTTTTAAAATCAAAAAGTATTTAATAAATATCCCGCCAATATCAGCTTTAAATATTTTGGATATATTTAAAATGCTTAATTTTCAAAAAATTGAAACTCAACTCTGTTTGAATCTCTTCTGAATAAACTTCTGAAATGTAAAGATCAATCATTCGATGAAATGTCAAAAATATTAAAAAAGATAGATAAATCTTAATATTAAAATTATCAATTAAATATTAGTAAATATTAGTATTGCGCAAAATACTTAATAGTGAATCAAATCACTTTTCTTTCGTTCGATCGATCGAATAATATTAAAACATGTATATATCGAATCGGTGCTTTCGAAGACCGCAAACGATAAAGTCTACGTGACCGATGATTTATTCGTTCGGTTCGTCGTCGAAGCAAAACCGGCAAAAAGACCGTAATAAAAAAAATCTTATTGACTCGTTTTATAATCGATTACATTTTTTCGCGCGCCGTTGATTAGCCTTAAGGAGGGAGGGAGGGAGGGGGAGGAAAGAACGATGTATTTGTGCAGAACAGGCCTGAACCTCGTAGTAAGGTCGCGTCGATAATGTGATAATCGCTGACTCCGGTGACCCCCGATCTTGAAACGTTTATTTTTAGTCGATTCGATGGGTGCTCGGACGTGAAATTAGGTACTTTAGAAATTGCAACGATATTGCCTATTGAAATTTTAAGCTGCTTGCCTCGTTACTATTGCAATTGCAATTTTATTTCAATATTTATTATTATATTTTGCGATATCGTAACGACGTTAAAAATGTTCGAGTAACGTATAGTGATTTTGTAATATTTTTATAAATATCGTGGTATATCGTAATTTTTTAGGATGTTACAATACTTTTATCAATTCGATAAGGAGTTTCTAGCTTTATTCTTTTTTTTTCTTTTTTTTTTAACTCTCAATCATCTCAGGATTGAGCGAAATACCGAAATAGATTTTAAATTGTCGAGAGCACTGATGCAAGCGTATTACAAGAAACTCTATTTTCTTGTTGTCGAGATTTGAATATAAGATACGAGTAAAAAAAAAAAAAAGAACAATAATAACATCCTCTGATGTCTTTATTCCTTTTTTTTCTTCCCTCGTTTTTCTGCTCGTTTTGCGATTTAATAATAATAAGAACAATTTTTAGAGAATTATTTTCGTACGGCATTATGCCGGCAACGTCCACGTGAAGTAAGTAACGCAACATCGGTGCTCTTTTGTAAGAAAGGTCATGATAAATTACGATAAAGAGTCCTCCGGACTTGTGAACGTTTCCTGTCACGTAGTGCTTCGCCATTTCTCCTTTTTACCGGATCCAGATTGGATTTACCTCGGATGGAGTTTGCTGGTCACACAGAAGATTGAAATTAATACCGATCCTCGTTCACAGGTTCAATCCTATTGGTCGATCGTGTTATCCAGATCAGAATTATCGTAGGGGGGAAAAAATCGAGTCTAGTCTCTTCTTCGTCGTTATCAATACCTCTCTTTTTAAATCATTTTTATTCTAAACTGTAATATCTGAAATATTTAATGCGATTTTCTTAAAGATAATGTCAAATAGGATAAAATTTATTTCTTGATTAAATTCATGGAAGAAATCGAAGTAATATGATATCTTAATATGGATTAATTATATTTGTCTTTAATTATTTATTATATAAGAAAAATTCATAATTGTAGATTAAGTCAGAAATATCTTTCTATTTGTTTAATTTTAAAATTTATTTTATATTATATTTAATATTTTCGAGAGAAACTCGAGATAAATTTTTCTGGAACATTTGATATTATTATAATTAGGGAAATTTCTGTAATTAAATTACTATATTTCGTTAAAATTTATATAAAAGAAAGGATGTTTTTTCACTTATGCGTTCTTGATTTTGTAAAACTCTTTATAAAACGTGCATAAATCTGTACACAGATTTCTATAAAAATAATTTACTTCCCCCTCGAGAGAATTATTCTTGTTTTGCTCGATACGTTTGAATCATTATTTCAATTGATACAATATGACAGCAAATCAAACAGGGGAATGACTTTTTCATTGTTTCATAACCTTTTATTAATTTTTTATCGAACAGATATTGTTAACTTATTTTCGACGAGTTATCGTGCTCCTTAATTAAAGCTCGTGCCATTTTATTATAAAATTTTTAGAAACGATAAGACTCTCGACAAACACCTCGAAATATCGATTGATCAACGTTCGAAATCTATCTTTCCTATTCTGTTTTTAAAAAAAATTAATCATTTTAATTAAAATCTTCGTCGATCGTGACGTACATCTGTCTGAAATTCTATTTTATCCGATTATTCGTTTAATTCCAAAAACTTTGAAATATTAAAAATATACCTTTCCTGCATTTCCTCTCTATTATGAACTTAAATTTTCAAAGTATTTCTGCACAACTTCCTAAAATCCCACGCACTAATTCTAAAATTTAAGATTTTCTCAATCCCTCTCTCACTTTCCACGCAATACAAATTCATTTCGACCCAATTTACACTCCCCAAACGGAATATCATACAAAGCAAAAGAATTTTATCGACAAAATCTTTCAAAACCGTACCGAATAATCTCGAAATTTCTGGTTCTGCGCAACGTTCAACGGTAAGCCGCGAATCCCGGTCAATTTTCCTCCTCGGAAAACTCAGACGCAATCTCAAAACTAAATGAAACGATCCTTACCTCCAAAAGAATCTCGAGGCTTCTGTCGAGTTTCGAGCGGGCGACAGAGACCTCGTAATGGGGCGGCAAATTAAATCGGTCGGACCACAATCGCAATTTCTCTCTCTCTCTCTTTCTCTCAATCTCTCTTTCTCTCTCCTCTTTCATTATCCGATTATCAGAGATTCGCCATTTGGTGTCGCGTAATCGCTGTTGGATCGCGAATGAAAATTGCAAGTGTCACGAGTGCTCGAAATTTCAGCCCTGTGGAAATGTCTCTCGCTGTTTCATTGTTGATGGTGGAATAAATAATAATATCGATCGTACGATTCAATAGGAGGATAAAAACATTCGAATTCGTTCGTGATGGAAACGTTGTACGACAGAGACAGTTCGATGGTGTTATTTTTAAAAATGATGGATTTTGTACGAATTTTGTATAAGATTAAGAAAAAGAAAATTATGAATTTGATTCTTATCGAATTCAGAATTGAATAATTCGTTTGTGATAAATCTTCTGGGGATTTTATTACAAGAGGGATGGAAATCTTCAAATTTTTCTCATTATATATTTTCGATTCTACCATTTTAAGTATTTATTATTGTTCTTACGAATACTGTAAAATGAGTAGTCATTTAAAAGATTCATATGTTGAACTTAATGATTTATTCATCTAGGGATACCCAAATTTTCTTACTATATTATTCCATTTCTGGTGTGTTAAATATTTATTTCTATTTGATTTTTATGCATTGTTGCAAGCTATTTAGTAACTTAGAACACTCTTCATTTACATTTTCAGCTGAATAATTTATATTTATCTAGGGAAATTTCTAAATTTTCTAAATATTATTTATTATTCCATTTTTCATTATTTAAAAAAGAGATTCATCTTATTCATGCGAAACACGTATAAAATTGAGCCGGCTTTATTCATCTTTGATTCCATGATTACGGTGGTTTCTGTTTAAGAAACGACCCAGTTAACAGGTTGAGCACTATGACCGCGTATATGCGACCGGTGAATGTCGTCAGTGTGGGCTATGGACGTGCTCGAGGTAGCACGAGGAAGCACGTTTTATCTATTTCACGTAATAGTGATTTTACGTAATGGGAAAGTAACAGCTTAAACGTTTCTGTTATATCTGATCGATATTCTACACAAAGGATAAGTATCTCGATGACGATGATGGTTATCGCAGATATCGTGCGATATTTCTATAAAAGATATTTAGATTCAATCATTTGAATTAATACGAAACAAAATAATTATTTCTTACATTGAGCAAAATCTAAATCCATTTCCAAATCCCTTTCGAGTATGCAATATTCGTTATTTTTACAACGAAACAATATATTTTTATCTAATTTTCTCTAAAATCTAAAATAAAATTAACATAATCTGCAATAAATTTAAAATTGTGATTTAAATTTAAAACTTTCTATATATTATATATATCAAACGTTGCATAGAACATCGAATAAAATAGCGATCTATTCGGTTCAAATTCGATGTTTTCCCGTAACCATTCTAAGATTTTGTACCAGAATGATGTATAATGACAACGCAACCGAGCTTATATCGTATCTCGTCTGTTTTATTGGGAAGTAGGGACGTTCAGATCAAATCAATTTACCAAATGTCCGGTTGAACATGGGGGACCTGTAATCGTTTCAATGATATAGACCTCGTTCCAGCCGGTTATGTACCGCGAGATACCGTGTATTAGCGGCCCAGGGTGATTTTAGGTACTCTTAATACCGTGTCGAACAAACAATTACCGTGAATAGCCCTAATCGCGATATTGCCGTTACTTTTCTTGACGAGGAATCATCGATTAACATTCATTTCTGGGTGGGGAGGAGGAGGGACATTCATTTCTGAATCGCTGTTTCGATTCAGGATTTCAGGAAAAAGAATATTTATATTTTTTTGTTGAGTTTTAAATAACTAAAGTATCTTTTAATTTTTTTATATTATAATTTTTACATTGGTATAAAAAAATTGGAATTAAAGTATTAAGAATTGGAAGAAAGTATTAAAAAAAATTGAAAAATTTCTTCCTTCTAAATTTATATCCAATATTAAATTTCACGATTCAAAAGCAATTTCACGAAGGCAGACAAAATAAATTTAAAGAATTCTTCCAATCTTCAATCGACTATTTCACGGAGACGGAGAGCAGCTTTTATCCGAATTATTTGCTCAAAAATAAATTACAACCCGCCTTCGTGGCTCCTCTCTATAGATCTAAACGACTTCCTTAAGGATAAAGTCGGGATAAGAATAATCAAAGGGAGGTGAACATCTTCGAGGCGATACCATTTACGAGCCACTTTATCGATTAACTATTTCTGGGCGATGTGTCTTCATTAACGGAATTATATAGCCGTTTAAAACGAAAGTTAGGTTAGATTGCTTGAGGGGTAACCCCTAGTGCGCACGAAGCTTTCCACCCGTAATTTACACCGCTTATAATTCCCGGCTTGATACATTGTTCCCAGCTTTCACGTGTTCATCGCGTGGAAACGTAGCGCTGCAACATCCGCTTATCGCTGCTGCAATTATCCCAAGTCGGGGATGTAGTCGTCCGCATGCCTCGAATCGAAAATTCATTTCTACCGTCACTCGAGACGCCCTTAAGCGTCTCCCACTGTCTTCCCGCCGGATTTTCCACGCGATTTCCATTCTCTCTCTCTCTCTATCTCTCCCCCCTCCCCCGCCCCCCTCCGCGAAATCTCTGCGAGAATGGCAAGAACGTGGGAAGAACGGTATTCTCGTAGATGGGGATTTTCTTCGAAATGTTATATTCGAGGGATTATTTGTCAGAGAAACGAGTTCCAGAAGTTAATGACTAATTTCGACTCTTTCGACTTTTTAACTTTAAACTTGTTATTTGGAGAGATTTTTTGGTAATTCTTTTTTTTCCAGTTGTTGCAAACGTGATGAAATATTTGAAGGAGAATTAATTGAAAATAATAGTTTAATAATAATTGTGTAAAAAGTTTGTAAAAAAGGAAAAAAAAAGGAAATAAGTAGAAGGTACATGTAAAATGCGTATAAAAGAATTTCAAAATGGATAAAGTATTTAAAGAAAGAAAAAATATATATATGATTCTTTAAAAGAGAAAGAGCGCGATAAATTATTGATCATTCGATTTAAGCTAAGGTTAACTTAAGATTGAAATTTTTCCCGACCAAGTTAATCTTCATTCAATATGGCGTCAAGTAGATCATGAGCTACGCTTCCTTCCTCCCCCCTTCCCAGCTTCTCTTTATTTCTTCATTTATTTTCAATTTAATCCCACGCGAATAACGTACATTTCCCCAATGGATTTCATATTTTAATAACAATATTTTCATATAAAATTTTCATTCACCTTAGACACGGGTTCATCAGTCTCAAATAACATGATTATTTCTTATTTTTCTCTTTATTTCCTCTAATAATTTATTATCTCCCTTTTCTCAGTTTCGTGAGCAATATTTCTCAAGCAAAATGTTTAAAGTTTCCAGTCTCCGGGAAACTTTTTCTATTTTCCCGAAACAGGAGTCGGAAGTGAATTTGTTAGAAATTTCCATGAAGTTGAGAATTAAAGCGCTAACGAAAGTGCTCGTGACAGATTAACAATATTGTTTACATTGAAGTTGTAATCGAATATACCGGCGAAAATAACCTAAACGTGCGAAAATAAAGTATATTTTCTTGATTCCACGGGGCTCGATAAATCGGTGGAACGGAAACCACCATAGGGGAAATTCGATCCAGAGAGCTAATCATGACGGCTCGTGTGATAACAGTTCCCCGCTGCACCACCGTTCACATTTATCCGGGACTGACCTTTCTAATTTTCCACGATCATATCTCGGAGGAAAGTGGAATTCTGATTAGCTCGAAATTACCGTCCGTGGAACGAAATTTTATGTGGTTGAATATTATGGGGTTAGCAGTATTATGGGGGACCAGGTTTCCACCCCTTTTTGGAATAAATTGTTAATTTCCCACTCTTTATCCATTGTTTCGTATTCACTCGTTTCTAGTTTGAAACGTATTAAATTATTAATTCCACCATTCATATTTCCAATCATTTTTCTTTTGAAATTTCTATTTTTTTATTCACTAATCTGTCTCTTTTATATATATATATATATATATAATATTAATGATTCCAATTTTACAGAAGTTTTTCTTGAAATCTTTAATAATTCGAAGTAAGATCGAGTTAATAAAAAGAATTTTTTTATTATTTCTTTCGTTAATATAATTTCTCCTTTTATTTGAAATCGTTCTAAAAAATTTTCCGTTTAAATCAAAGAGTGTTTTCTTTATTATTTCCTGTATTTAAATCGTGATAGGAACGACATATATATTATTTATATGTATTATAACGAAATCGTTTGAAAAAATATTTTCATACCGCAGTTCCATTGTTTAAACCGGCACGAATTCTAACATTGTCTAGCGTCTGCGGAAGTAGGACAATAATAACGACGACCGACCATTGGGTAATGATTCAAAGAACTCGCTGCCTAATCATTGTCCATCATCGTCCATCTAACTTCATCGACAATAGGACCGTGCAAAGTGGAGGAAGTCTCTGGATCATTGATCTCGGTGTTCGGTGTCACTCTTTTGTAAACAGTCGTTCAGACTTGGAGAGAGAGAGAGAGAGAGAGATGATCAAAGATGACAGAACCATTCGATTTCGAAGGATATACTGTTTATTTTGGGGAAAATTGGTAATTTCGAAATCTTGGAAGTCTTCGATACCTAGTTTCGCCTGTCCTCAGAGACTCGACCCATTCCCTCCAATAGTATTCCATTTTCAAGATGGGACTTTGAAAAATTCACTCAACGATGCGTCCCTCTTCTTCTTTTTTTTTTCCTTTTTTCGTTTTTCGATTAATATTTATTTCTTATCTTTTTTAAGCAATGTTGTATGTAAAAACTGTTGTATGTACTATGTAAAAACTTAATCGATGGAAAATTTGCTCTCCCTTTTAATAATGAAAATAAAATTTTATTTGAATATTTATTGTAATATTTATTTGAAAAGTATACAAAAATTTAGGAATTTGATTAAACATTGGAATATATATTTTATAAAAATCATGAATGTGTTTATTCTTTAATTAAAAAGAAAAAAACACACAGAAGAGACAAGATAGTTAATTACGATAATTTCTAGCAATAATTAAGGAAATATTAATTATAGTTGTTATTCCATGTCAAGTGTCTCCACGGTCGTAAATTATTTGATATTATTCCCTGATAAATGTAGTGGTTTATACAGTGTTTTATGATCAACGCGGATGAAGATAGGAAACACGCAAGCTTGATGGCTTTGGGAGGCAAGACACGTTGAAAAAGCTTTTTTCCTTGATGCATCGTTTCTAACTATTGTCAGGAAACACACACGTAAATCCATGACGGTAAGAACGTAATAATAAGTTAAATGTCACAGTGATAAGTTTTACTTCGAAATAAAATATTGAGCGGAGGATGGAAAACGAAAACTTTATATATATTTTTCTTGTTATTACTCTATTATTTTTTTTTCTTAAAAATGAAAGAATAATAATAAAAAGAATAAAAATAATTCTTTGAATTCTCTTTGAAAAAAATTGTACCTTTCTTCGAAACTTTTAAACTTGATAAGAAAAATAACAAATATGTAGAAAAAATCAAAATTTTATTTATATATTTTTTGAAAAATAAGTCCTCTTTTTAATCTTAAAATCTTTTGAAAGTATCGAGAACAATTGACAAAAGTTGAAATTACAAACTAATTAAAAAAATTAGATAACTAAAAACAAAAAAAATACGAGGATTAATTAAATAGACATTAAGGTTTAATTTTTAATTTATGGACGAAAATATTCAAACGTTAAATCGTAGATATTATTTGTTACTTATTATATTCCTTTTGAATTTTCTTTCTTTCGAGAGAATTACCAATCGGTCTCAAAGTTCAGACCATGATCTCTATGATTCTGATTCGAAGTTGTTTGCAAAGATAAAAACTCGTAAGTTTACGGGGTCAAAGATAATCGTACGAATCGATTCAGCTATCTGTGAAGCTTTAAAAATCTCTTAATACATTAGTCGATTTTCATATCTGTGTTTACAGCTCATGAATTGGTAAAAATTTAACGTTCGTTTTGTCAATTAATATAATTATTATAAAAAAGAAACCTATCTCATAATTCAAAAATTCAATCAATATTAATTATTAGAATAATCAAATATGTTTTATCAGCAACTTTTCCATTATTATTTTCCCCATTTTTCATTTTTTATTTAATACCACGTCTTTCAATCTGCACACTTTTACATATAAGTTAATAAATAATCAACATAACAATATACAATCTATCATAATTTGAAAAATCATATACATATCTGTTTTTGGAATAAACAATCGTTCGAAAAAAAAAATATAGGAAGATAATTATTTCCAAGATAAGAATGAAAATATATAAGTACAGTACAGAAATTAGAGTACAAGAAGAAATTGCTATGTGCCAAAGCCATAGACGCAGAATACTCTAGTAGCCATTAGTAGAGTATACTGACGTCCACTGTGACGCAGCTTGCTCTATGAATAGTCGCTGCAGTTAAACTAGAACAAACATAACAAAAGACGAAAACCAGTCATTAGAACTAACCAAATACCAGGATCTTTACAAAAGAAGAAGAAGAAGAAAAAGAAGAAGAAGAAGAAAAAAAAACGTACGTCAATTCTAAAATAATCGAACTAAGGGAAAATTTAGTGAAAGAAAAAAATCACTAGGACTCTCTTTCACGATTGTAAGAATAAACTGGTATGATTTTGCGAATCATTTAAATAAAAAATTATCAATTTTCTTTAAAAATAGTAATAATACATAATAATAATTAATTAAAGAAATAAAGAATTTCATAAATATAAAAATTGACTTGAAGCGAAAAAAATGGTATAACCTCAAACGTATCATCATATTCCAGTCAATTCACTGGAGAGCATAGAAAGAGAATTCCCATTTGAATAGTAATGAAAAGGATGGACTAAAATCATAAAGTAATTTACTCATAACCGAATCCTATCTGTTGAAATTAATTTCGACATCGGTCTGTCTTGTTAATCTCTCCACCCTTGACACGACCAATAACCTTTTGACATCAAGAAGTGAAAGCTCATTGACCCTTTCTATCGTACGGAACATGTTTGATCGAGAAATTCACACAAGAACAATCTATTAAAATATATCTATCAAGTATTCTTCTGCAAGTAATTTCATTTTTAAAAGAAAAATAATAATACTTATGCTCATCTTTTAATTAACAAACACTTTATATTAATTTATTTAATCAAAGACTTTGCCACTTTGTATTTTTTATATAAATAGTGCAAAATAGACGATTTCGTGTGAAAGAAACGTATAATAAATTTAATTATTCGTTCATTTTTACAAAAAATGATACCAAAGTCGATTATCTTGATAAAAATTCTATGATATTGTTCCGAGGAGCGAAGAGTGGATTTATTTCATCCAATAATCCATAAATTCAATATTCCAGGGTAATAAATTTCCATCCCTAATAAAACCCAAGATAAAAAAAAAGAGAAAAAAGAAATTTGTACCCAAACCGAACCTAAGAAACAGAAATTCAAATGTATCGCAATAAGTCTCGTCGTTTTCATAGCCTGGAATAATTCCCGTTCGGTTCGAATTATAAATATTGTCAAAAAAGAAATGGCGCCTATTCTTCGCCGTTTTACCCGGCCCCGATACCCGCGTTTCTGCAAAAAAACTTTTATGCGAGATACGTATCTGCGAGGGTGGAACTTATTTACCTGGCACACAGAATTCCTCGGAGACTGCAAAGGGGTAGTTCCATGCATTTTAGAGGCGGTCGGGACTAGCTGAATAAACTTCTACCTGAATTTCGTTGCTGCGTGAGGGTATACTCCTTCCCCACGTATTGTGAATGCCCGATACTCCTCGCGTAAATTGAATTTATCGCAAAATATCTCGTCAAACCTTCTATCTCTTCTCCATGGATGAACCATTGTTGCGAACGAAATTTTGGGCAAATCGATTGAACGAGTGCCTCTGCTATCTCAGTTATCAATCTTATTATATGAATTGGAAATTATCTTTCTTAATACGAAATAAGTAAAAAAATTGATTCATCGAACAGTATCAAAAAACGATCTTTTTCAATTTTCGTCAATTTTCCTAAAAGGAAGATAATTTTAAAGTCTTTGATTCTTATTCGAAATTATTCCATCATATATATATACAATATTATATTGTAGAAAAATTATACATATAATCAAATCAGATATTAAAATTGAAGTCAAACGAAAATAATTTTTGTTAGGAAGTTTCGATTATTACGTTAGAAAAATATTGTCGAAATTCTAATATTCGTTATTTTCTAGAAACAAAGAAACAAGTTGTTAATTTTAATTGAACGAGAAATCGCATCTGATGAGAATTAGGAATAGAATGATATCGTGTGAAGAATCTGGTTATACGAACAGCCTTGTCCTCCCACAATTTCATATAAACAGAGTTCTACTACGATACTACGATATATTTCACCGTTGTGTTTTGTCGCGCGGTAATGGAGGCCGGGGGAAAAAAAAAGTTTTCACGAGACGACGTAACGAGTTTCAAGTTCGAGTGTATGGAGTTACGTCCTCGACACCCCTGTGCGGCGTATGGCCACGTGAAAAATTGATGGATCATGATGGGGGCGTAGAGACGTTGTTTATCACGCCGTTAAAAAAAAAAGAAAAGAGAAAGAAAAAAATGTTTTGGTCGTTGCATGGACACTGATACGCGTGTTCCCCTATTCAAGGGAGGAAGGTTGATAGGTAAGGGATGTTGGGGTAAGAGTTGTTTCAAGCGTGAAGTTCAAGCGTGGCTTCAAAATTTGAAATTTCTCTGAAGAAGTATGCCAGAAGTATTTCGAAAAATTGTTGATTTCAAGTAGAAAAGTATTAAAATGTATATTTCTTTTGGAAGTATTAGAATGAGTATCAGGATTCGTATTTATTTAAAAGATTATATTATTTAAATTTTCTTTAATGTACATTAAAGAGTATTGAAGCAATGATATAAAGTTGCATGTAATATGTTAAAATTTTTATATTAGTTAATCCTTTATAGATAAAAATAATTGAAAGAGAAATTGAAATTAAGAACTGAGATAATCGAGTCTTAAATATATATATATATATATAGATATATTACATAATAAAAAGATATATGTGTGTATAATAAAATATATAATTTTGTTTCAATAATTTGCAATCATATTTTTACAGGAATTTTTTCTGCCAAAGTTTGATTATCAATTTAACGAGACGTAATGTTTATTATGTCTTATTTTGATAAGGATGGAATTAAATTTAAATTAAGAAGAGACGATATAAAATAAATATCCCTAATCTTTTGTTTTTTTTTTAATTGGATTCAACTACCGATGAAATTGAATTCGAAAATTTGAATTGAGATTCGTTTGTGATCGCGAACAAACGTTCGAATAATATAGAGTTAACGAAGTTTTCGAGAGAGAATTAAGAGGTTCGAAGTATTTTAAAATTCTATTACGCTTCTTTTTAATGGGTTACACTTGTCATCTGAAATACTTAAAGAACTTGGCAAATATCGTTAATGTTCAAGTTAGATAACGGTTTTTGATAATTTTTACCAAAGTATTTCGCAAATCAAATCTGAGAGAATTATATTGTTATCGGCCTTTCTTACTTTAAGATTATTTTAAGATTAAAACACATTTTCTAGGAATTATTTGAAACAATTTTATATCGTTTATTTAAAATTTATCATTTAACGCGATACTGATATCTTTGAAAAAAAAACCGATGATTGTTTATCTGTTTATATTTATAAGTCTTTTATCGGTTTACAAAAATAAAAATAAATAAAATGTATGCAATATTCGATATCGTCCACGAACGATATTGGCTTCGATTTGTAAACTATTAATATTATATCATACTTCAGATATTAAATGTGTATATATGATATATATAATCACTTCTTTTCAAGTAAAAATATATATTTATCAATTTTTTTTTATAAAAAACCATATCTTTGTATTAAAAAAAATTATACAATGTATATCTTTTTTTATGATTTAATGACGAGGTCGTAGATTTTTTTATAGAGAATTTTAATTAACATACGTACATGATACTATTTCCTTCATCTTATTTTCATTATTTCTCTTCTGTTATTTCCTATATTAAAAGAATTAATAATTTTTCGTGTCCAAACAAGAAATCTTTGCAAATGAATTAAGACGAATTTCTGTTTTAAAGGAGAAAAAATTTGAAAATTTTAAATATGTTAATTTCTGATGAGAATTCTTAATGATAGTAAAACCATCTAAATTGTAGCCCTATGAGAAGAAATCGTTTATGGTGAAGAAAAGAATCATTGCTTTTATAAGATTCTCAGCTAAGCTATCAAAAAACTTTTGCCAACGCGAGCGTGTCATTTATCTCTTAATTCGCCGGTCTCGCAGAATGTCATTTTTTTGTGATTAAAGAAAATGCTAGGTCATTCCATAAAAGGTCAACATTTTTCTTTGATAAAATTACTTCATCACTTTATCAACCGTCTTCTAATCAATAATAATCCTTTCTCTAATCCCTCTCAACAATAGTAATACTCTAAAGATTCTACTTCTGAGCTAAATTCTCTTCCATCTCTTTGAAAATGATAGAAATTGTAGAAATCAAAATTCTGTTAATCTTTTAGATAAATGATATAATAGGAACAAATAATTAATCAAAATATTATTCAGGATTTACTCTTTATAATTTTATTAGAAGAATATATTATTAAAATTTGAAAATTATCTATCTAATCAAAAATATTATTTATGAACGATTAACAAGATTGAAAATTAAACTCAATCGTTTCATTTTTTAAATTTATTTTTAAATTAACAATTTTTTTGCAATCAACGGAAAGTAATAATCGAAAGAAATCTTTGAAAAATAAAATTTCATTAAATAAATTCAAGGATAGGATTAAAACCATCCCCCAAGCACAATGGAGCATGCTACAACGCGGCAACAATGAACGGGGATTGTTCTGACGATTATTATATTATTTTCAATTAAATTTTTCTTGCCTAAATCATCTCACTGGTGGGTGCCAACTTTGTTGTAGATAGCAAGCACGAATCATTTCGATCCTAATAGGATGATACATCTTCAAGTAATTTTTAAATACCGATTGTACATTTCTTACAATCTTCTTTTCTTTTTTAAATTACATTATTCTACTTCGAGAATTAGATTCAATAATATTATCCATTTATTTATTAAAAACAAAATTCGTCCCAAAAGGATTAATATCCATAATAACGAGGTTTTGAAACTAATTATTTTGTTTGTAGCATATTCCACTGTATAAAGTTAACCCTTTCACAATGAATCTCCGGGAGAAACTGAGCCAAACTGCAAACAATAGTTACACAAATTTCGGTATTCGAAATATTACTAAGCAGTCATTAAAACTTAGCTGATATGAAAGGATCTGATACGAACTTCAAAAAAGAAAAAAGAAATTCGATTAACAAAAGAATAATGTATTTTCCAAATCTCTTCTCACAATACATATACATATATATATACCAAAGACTCGAAGGAAAATCAGTTTCAAAAATTTCTATCGTAAAATAACACAATTATTACTTTCCATTATTCTGTTAGAAATTTTTCTTCCAGCAATATCGTATCGGGGAGGGAGAAAAAGAATTTCGGAGAGACTGAGAGTGTGTGTGTGCGTGCGATCGTACATCTCGAAGGGTCAGAACGTTAGGGGTACTTACGGGCCGATTCGGCAACCGCGAAAAATAGGAAAAGGCAGGCGAGGGCCGTCCCCATGAGTCGTGGCGGATGCCCCATGACAATCCTCTCCTCCGGTTAGAGTCTCGAATTATGTATCACTCTCGGCACAATATCAGCTGGGACACGATGCGGCCACGAGAGAAACACCACAAAAGCATCGATGCTTTTCTTCGTGCGTGCTTTTATGCTCTCGCGGCCCCCCTCTCGCGGCTCTCGTTTGTCCACGATGGACATTGGCATACGGTATGTACTCTATTCATCACGTTGACACTGAGATAACGAGATCCAGCGGCGGGTCGTGTAACGAAACGAGTGAACGCGTGATGTTTGTGTCAGGTTTTCTTCGTCGAGTCATGGATTTAGAGCGTTATAGTTACGCGACAAATGAGTAATCGATGCGATCAACGTTAACGCGATCACGAGATTAAAAGCTGTAGAGTTGTATCGAAATTTCGTTAAATTTAACATTCATTTTATGAGAAGAATAATGAGAATTTCGTTGATCAGTGACGAAAAGTTCAAAAATAATTCTATAACTCGTAATAGTGTAAATATAATAGTAATTGTGGATTATATTAAAAAAAAAATGGAAGTTGGAGTTATTGTTTTAAAATATTTTATAACTCGTATAAATTAATTAAAGAATTAGAAAGATATTTGCAATAATTTCAATTTGAAATACTATTGTTGCTATCAAGTGTATCAATGAATTTGTTATGGGATTTAAATTCAAGTTGTATAAAATTTCTCGTCGTTTGAAGAAATACTTTTATACAATTACAAAAAACAAAATATAGAATTTGAAAAGATAGATGTGTATAACATATTTTTGTTGCAAAAGAGAAATAAGTATTACTAAGATAGAAAAGACATAAGCGTGAAACGACACGAGGGATGACTGTACACCACTACCTGACACCGTGCACGTTCAGAGGTGTAATTCTTTGTGCTCGAACAACTGA
Source organism: Apis mellifera (assembly GCF_003254395.2). Lineage (NCBI taxonomy): Eukaryota > Metazoa > Arthropoda > Insecta > Hymenoptera > Apidae > Apis > Apis mellifera. The sequence continues at coordinate 5,179,917 of NC_037645.1, forward strand.
TCCATTTCCATTTTCGTGTAATTTATTATTATACTATTACTATTCGTCATTCGTTCGCCATTTCATCGTGCACAAACTAGTTTGAAAAATGATTACGAGTTCCTAGGTGTTGTTTTTTTTTTCTTTTTTTTTTTTATTTGGGAATGAAAGAGGCCGGGAGAACAATCGTAATGGGTGATTTAGATGGCTTTGGTACGACGGTTTTGGGGTGCAGGTGTTCCGTGGGTTGGAATTTTATGGCCTGGTTGGGGTAGGGGAAGTAGATTGCTCGGTCGCTTGGTGGAGGAATGAATTTTGTTATTTTTCCAGGTGCGATTAGCGAGGAGAATTATTGGAAAATGGGGAATTGTGCATGTTGGGGTAAGAGGTTAAATTTCTGATAAAAAGTCTTATAAGATGAAATATATAAGTTGAAGGGATAAAGAATATTTTAAATATTTAATGCAATGCAAGGGAAGTAAATGATATTCCATAATAATTATTATCACGGTAATGTTGTATTAATATTATGATTTAATTAATAAATAAAAAAATCATTTATTGAAAATTAATAACAATATTACGGAACATTGTTGACTCGAGCATTCGTGAATTAATTGGATACTTCAAAGACCGGATACATATATATATATATATATATATATATATATATATATATATATATATATATATACATACACACACGCATGATTTTCTCTCGTCTTTTTTTCTTTTTGTACATCGTTATAAAGAGCTGATTAATTTCTTCAGAACGGTCCTTCAGAAATAATATCGGATAATCGATAACAATTGCAATAACGTTGCAAATTTATATTTCATAGAACATAATGAATGATTCATTTCCAAACAAAAAGATAAACGATGATTTCGACCTGCGCTAATCTTCTGAATGAGCGAACTGACTTGCGCCACTTGATAAGTTTTAATTTTCTCAATCGCTAAAATCATTTATATAATTTCATTAGGGATAATACGGATATTATCAATCTTTATCGCTTATTTACATTTGTATATTAATTCATATGTTATGACATAATGGAATATTCTTGTTTGACATTATATAATTTCAAGGGCGATCGATAAAAATTTAATGTAGGTCGGGATCTTTAGATGTTTTTTTTAATAAGATACGAAGCGTCGATAGTTGAATAATTTTTCATCAACGATCTTGAAACGCGTTAACTTTGAGCGCGTTTGAAATATTATTATACTAGAATTTTCATATAAAAAATTTTTTTTTTTTGTAAAGTGTACAAAGATTTTCCTATCAGACACGAATCTCAATATAATGAAATTAATCTTTCTTCCAAACTTTAATTAAAAAAATAAAATCTTTGAACGCAATTTTAACATGCAATTGTTATATATGTGTACACTTTTTATCTTAAAATAGTTTTTTAATTAAGATATTATATAACAAGTTCAAAAAAATTCCCCCGTATTGCTCTTGTTGTAGATTGAATGAAATCAGATCTGATTTCGAATCCTTATAGAATTACATAGAGCAGGGAAAATAAAAATATAAAACATTTTTTTTTCATGGAACATTTTAACTTGAAAAAGGCTTGAAACAAATCATGGGTAAACATCAATTCTGTAAAGTAGTTGCAATGGAAGACTTTATGAATGAAATCGTGACCTCTACAGGATTAAATGAACACCATAATTCCCTTTGACCTTTCTTTTCCTTATGTAACAACGTTCCCTCCTACGTAGGATTTTCTTTTTTTTTTTTTTTTTATCTCCTTCTTCGTCTCTTTTTCGAAAGAAATCGAAATAGCGTAACAGATAGTGAACAAGGGTTAGAGATGTAAGATAATTTTCCAACTGTTTCAAGCATAATTGCATTGCACCGGGCTGGAACAGGCGTGAATCGTCGAAAGAACTTCGTTAATCTTTGGTTAAAGAGATCCAGTTAAAAGCGAACTTTTTTGCATAATTCATCTTTAATTAATTTATCAAAGGCTCCGTTTAACATTGTACACCTTTTCTTTCTTTTTTTCGCTTCCTATCTCCTCCTTTCTTTTTTTTTTTCTTTTTTGCCTTATACCGTGGAGTCGTCTCGTAGTCTGTAATCTGAAAAAATGTACATTTAATTTTTTCCAAATGGAAAAATTTCATTGACACCAACTTTTCACGTGTAATTAGAGTTTAATTAATTTATCAGGTTATTCAGTTTCGAATTTTTTTTCACCCCTCGTTTCGAAAAGAAATAATTCCACGTCTGCGTGGAATTTCCATGTAATTTCTCGTTGAATAAAAGTGAAAAATATTTCAGAAATTAAATCACAATATAATAGTATCATTATCAGGAATGAATTGGAGATCCAATCATAAACAGTAGTGAATTATCGATGAAATTTATTAAAAGTTTATCGTGTTATATAGTTAAATATTTAATATTTATTAAATTATAATTAATTTTTAATATTTTTCTCAATATCCGATAAAATAAGATCCCAAATTCGTATTGTTCGTTACATTTTTCATGTATTGAAACGAATAATAATTATAAATTTCTTCTTGTAAAATCTTGTCGTACGAATAATCGTAAATAGAAGTAAATATTCTGAAATTCGTTGCACAAATTGTAAAAGTCATAATTAAATTCAAAAAAATTTTATTACATTTTTTTATGAATGCAATTTATTCAACGCGTATATAAATATAAGCATGTATAAATATATCAAAAATACCTTGAATACGCGACCAAAGTGAATCTAATCTACCGATAACCCCAGTCTTATTTTTTTTTAATAATCATCGGTTCAAATATAGAGTATTTATACGACTTGAGTTTCGATTTATTTCCACCATTCTTTCATCAAACGATCCGTTATTGAATTATGTTTTATTTTTAAAAAGAATTCTTATAAAATATTATTTATTTTAATATTATAATATTGATAATAAGACGTTAATTGTTTCAAGGAGAATATATCATTTGCTGCAAGCGATGATATAACCTATTTTTGAATTATTAATTTATTAAATTATTAAAAAAGAAATAATAAATTGGAAAATATTATAAATCAACTTTTAACGTGATCATATTTCGATCTTTGTTTTTATAACAAATATATATTTGTCTTAAAATCATTATTTTTGTATTATTGAAACAAATATATATATATATATAGCTGCGATTATTTTTATTTAAAACGAATTTATCTTATCAAAATTGAAATTAATTGTAATTTATGATGTAACCTTTCAAGATCTCAAAGAAGGTTTTATTTTTTCTTAAATTCTAATTTTTTATAAATATTATTAGAAATACTTCCAAAATGATCATAATATATTTTATATAGTTGATTCAAAAATTTTTCTCTTCCATTGTTAACGAGAAATTTGATTATTATGATCCCCTTAAAGTGATACATCATCCAATAAAAGTAAAATCAATTCAAACAAATATTTGAATATCTATATTTCCGAATTTATTTCGACTCAAAAATCGATAATCTGTCGTATTCTTCGAGTCGCGAAAAAAAATTTGTCACACAAAGTATACCGTTGATTGTAAAGGAAAAACAGGATTTGCTCGTATCAATTTCGACCAATTGAACGTACGTGAACGTTCGACGCGTAAACATGGCCAAAGATAATTAAATGAGACAGACAAATTTGAATGGAAAATTATCAGTAAACGAATTACTCATTGGTTTGCAGTGGCGACGATGACAGTGTGGAAAGTAACGGACTTTAACTAGCAAACAGATCACGATAATGCCACCAGTATCCGCTATAAATGCAATATAAAATACATTTAATATATATATAAAACATATATACTTTATCACTTATAATTCCATCTTATTAATCATTATTTTTAATAATAATAATAATATTCTTATTATATATGATTCACTTTTCTTGTTAAAAAAAAATTTACTCAACAATAATTGCAACAATATATTCATCAATTGTCATGTGCAATGTCATTGTATGATTCACTCTTTTCATTATCTATAAAAACAGTCTAAAAACAGGAATATTAAAACTTCCATCTAACCAACAATTTATGCAATTCGCCAAGTTTACAATATGTTTTTCCTCCTCCTCTTTCTCCCTTCAACAAATATCTTCAATTCACACTCGAGCAACAACATTTCTAACTAGTCAATCGGAAATTAACACTGGATCTGTTGACATTTCAATTGCTCGCCGAAACAAATTCGAAAATGGATCGATCCTAGATTTATCAGTCTATAGTCGAGAAACGAATTTCGTGGCGAGTGACGTCAACCCAATTCCACACCGTTTCAAAAATGTCACCGCGCATAATCCGTGCATTCCTTTTGCATGGTCGCACGCGTTATTAACATATCACCGCTGTGCCCCGGATGGGGGCCTCCCTACCGGAAATGGATTGTATGCCACACTTCGAGCCCCCGCACCGACCAAGCCGTTCCCTATATCCACAATATTGTTTTGATAATCCTCATTTCACATGTTTGCCGAGAATCTGTCGCACCAGTCGATGCTCCAATGGATTATCATATACATTATACTGTGATACGTGTTTGGAAATGGAGGAAAGTTCTTGTGCCCGATTGTGTCGATTGGTGATCAATTGAAAATGGAACGAAGATATTTGAGATGAAAACACCGAATGGATTGAGTGAATTTGTACCCTTATTGGATCTTCAATAATGATGACGAAAGCAAATATTTTTTTCTAATTTTTCGTCGTCTAATTCTAATAGAAGTTTAACGAGAAAGATTGATGAAAAAGAAAGGAGAAAAATAATTTTTATTTCTTTATTTGTTATACGATATAAAAATATCTTTGAAAAAAATGAACTCAGAACTGTGAAAGATTTAAAATAAATTCAGGATGATTATTATATTCTTTTTTTTTTTTGAGAAGATATACAACAATTTACAATATTGACAATTTTTATAGAATTATTGTGAATTTTTCAAAAATAAAGGTAAAGATTTGATGATGTATGGAAAAAAAAATTATTCAAAAATTATCAAATTCGCTTTGATAATATTTGTCTCAAGGCTACTCAAATTTTATTTTAATCAAATCCTCATAGTTTTATTTATTATTCTAATCGATATTACTTATATTATCGATAAAAATATAACAAATTATGTTAATTATTCCAATAATTCAAAATTTTATCAATCGATGACAAAAAAGAAATCTTAACTCGAGAAAAAATAAAAGTGATATAGTTTATCATAATAGTTGGAACAATTTTTATATCCAATCTTCAATACGTATTAGATTCTAAACAAGTTTAATTTTTCCCTATCTGTCGAGGAAAATTAACAATAGATATCACTATTTTCCTTCCTTATCAATCCGGGGGGAAACAAAACGTAATAGTGGAAGAAAGAATTCTTTTCACATGATAGATTATTTTAAATCAACAGAAATTAAGAAAGAGGCCGAAAAGATTAATTATCCATTGATTTTTCAATTTTCGCTGCGAATCACAATGTCGCAATTGTATTTGCCATTCTGTTTCTGAATTCGAACTTGAATAAAAACTGAATCAAAGCGATTCACGATATTGGCGAGCTGACAGGCATTACCAAGCCTCGTGCAACCAGCTTAGAAGAAGCGATAACACCGTGACCGTTGCTCCGTTGCAAATGTAAGAGGAAAAAAAAAAAAATAGTCTTCGAGTCAAGAGTCCATCCTGTTACTGAGTACTCCTCATCATAAATATTTCGTCCAACCCTCTATTTCTTTTGGATGTATTTATTTTGATGCACGAATGAATTTTTAAACATCTCACGCGATTATCGTTTTAATTATTATTAAAGATATTCTTTTAATAAATTGATTGTGTAATGGGATAGAGATATTGATATATGATTGGAAATTTTTTTGCAATTTTTGTGAATTTAATTATTGAATCTTTTAAACGGGTAAACAATGATGGATCTAAAGTAATAAAGTAATAAAATTTCTTTTTGAATGATCGTCGACACATTCGCAAAAGCTCAAATAAAAATTGAAGTAGTTCAAGAATTTCTTTCAATTTTTGAAAGAACTGGAATATCGAATAATTTTTGCAAACAAAATGGATCTAAGAGTATTATCATCATTGATAAAAATAAGACATGAAGTTTCCATGCAAAATAAATATTTTCTCGAGCAATCTTTGCATTTTCATAATAATCGATTTCAAATAAACTCATTAACAAATATTACAAAAGTGATTCTAAATTTTTTCCAAATTTTTAATATTCTGGAACGTTGAAAGGAAAGAAATTCAAACTACAAAGAAAATAAAGATAAAGACATGAGATATCAAAAAAGGTTAAAGTTTACGTGGAAAATGAATTTTCCTTTGGTCACATCGTCAAGAGTATATACAATATATATCGATCTTAAAGAAAGGCTTTCCTCCAAAAGATAGATTTTCATCGAGCAGAGTTATTCAATTTCGTTCGACGATCGATTCACGATGATCTTCTTCCACCCTCGGGGAATCGACTGTGTATTTTCCTCTTTGCGGATTTCCATCGCGAGCTGCTTGTTCCTTGATCAAAGGGACTTCCTAGATGTATCGTTGAAAATCGTGTTACGTATCCTCTGTGTCGTCGCGTTTTCGAGGGGACGCCAAACAAACAGCAACACCGGTCCTTTGTATCTTTTGATTAAAAGTCGATGGACGAGCGTAACCGGCGCATACACCACCTTGTGCTGTGAATAAAAAGAGGAATGGAATGTGTGGAAAAGAATGGTTTCGAGAAAGGCTAGGAAATTGATACCATTTCCGGCAACTTTTCGATCGTTTAATCCTCAAGTGATCGATCTTGAATCGTTAAAAAGTAATAATATTTTTCTATATATATATTTTTTCTTCCATCGAAAATATTTCGTTTCAGTATCAAATTGTTAGCAATAAAATTATTTGTCACATTGAATTTTGGTATTGAGTTTTCTTTCTGTTTTTGAAATAAATTATTAATGGTGTAATTACGTGGAATTTTGATAAAAAAAGAAAGTTTGGTATTTTTGAAGCTTAATATATTTTTTTTTTGATGAAGTAATTATTTTTTTCAAAGTCCTTTGTTTCATTTTCGTTAATCTGCAATTTTTGATATAATTACGCGTGTATTTTAGTCGAGAAAAATTATTTTCGAAGAACAAATGATAGTGGTAGATATATAAATGGCTCAACCGTGTCGCTATCAATCGAGGTGTAATCTTCTGAATTTTTGCCAAAATATAAAAATATTCATATACAGTCGTATTTCTTATGTAACTGATTCGAATATTGAATATCTATAAAATATCATTTTAATATATTAAAAAAAAAGAAAAAAGAATGTAATACGTTTTATACATTTCTTACTGCTCGAAATAATAACTTATTGTGGATGTACGTATATTACTTAATCTTCACCGATTAAAATGTAACGAAACGTTCATAACACGATCCATTTCCAAGTTGCACATTTTCCAATGTGATAATGCAATATCGTATATTTCCAATAAAATTATTAAAATTCAGTTTAAAAAATCAGAAACGTCACGTTAAAATCTTTTAAAATAGTAACTTAACAATATTCTCTTTGTTACGATACGTGTTTATATATACATGTATATATATATATATATATATATATATGCCACTTAATATTCCATTCGATACACGTTTAAACACAACGTCCAAAGATTTTCCTATTTAATTTGTCATTCTCGTTCCTCTTTTTTTTTTTTTTTTTTTTATATGGAAATGTTCCCCCTCAAGATTTATCTCCACGTAAATTGTACTCCTATCTTCGATCGGCAATTAAACTTGGGAAGTTTTCAAATCTCAATGTTAAGCATTTTTAACGATCGTAAACGAACAATCGCCCCCGTTGTCTCTAGAAACTATTGACAAAGGAAAGTGCCGATATACGATTTTTATTGTTCGTCCCAATATTATGTTAGTGATATCAGTGATTTCGATGAATCGACGGTTCTTCCGCTGCGAGATTAATAAATAACAAACAATTCCATGTAAAGTTCGAGAAATGTCGCGACTCGGTGGTATAAGTGAGTAGTTATATATTTTATGGAGAAAAAAAAAAAAGAAAAAAAAAGAAAGAAAGAAAGAGCTTATCGACCAATATTTATCTGACATTTATTATCGAATTTTTAAATGTGCTCAATCATGTTTATTAAATATATTCATCTTTTTACTCATTGTACCATCGAAGAGTGTACAAAGATGCTTATTAATAATAATAACGTAATTAATTTAATTAAAATTGTAATTTAGTTCATATTGTTTCGTTCGTGAATTAGAATCACAGGAGACAATTTTTTTTTTTTCAAGAAATTGTTGAACCAGAGATAGAAACATTGATTTTAATTTTCCATTTAAAAATTCATTAAATTTTTGAAAATTAACTTTAATTAAATTAAATTATTTTTAAGTTGAAAAATATTATAAATCTTTTATGTAGATAATGTGTTCATTATCAACAATACAGTATTTTTCTAATTCGCATTTAAACATATTTAAACAATTTGGAATTTAGAAAATCTTTTGAATTATAATATTAAAAAAATTCAAAAATATAATATATTTTTCTAATCACTTTTTAAACATTTTTCAATTGAAAAATATTCACTGGAAACTTCTCGATTTTGACCAACAAGAAAAAATCGAAATTTAAGTTCTTTTAATTAATATCACATTGAAATACAAACTATACGAATAATTATATAACAACGATCGGGTTATCAAGATTTTTCTTTCGCGTTTTTTCGCTTTTTCCCTTTCAAAATCACGCGTATGATTTGTGCTCGCAAATTTCTCATTATCGTATCCTCCTGCATCGAGAAATTTTTATCGTTATTTAATTTAATCTTAGCACGATTGCGTCATGAATTTTTTTTGATCGATTAGAATGCAAATAAATATTCGAATCGATAAGGGAACGTAAATCAAACGACGACATAATGATCGTCGAAATTTAAAACATTCTTTTATTATCGGCCAATGCATGATGCAAATACAATAAATAAATGATTAATAAATCAGTAATTGAAAACGTACGAAGTCCACGAGTAGTTTTTCTTAGAAACTTTTTCGAATCAAATCTAATTTTTATTCAATCTGTGTTTTTTTATTCATATAAATAGTTTTCATGGAACTTTATACACATTTCATTACAATTGATGAAATAGATATTGTAACATATTATCAATAAAAGTTTTTATTTAATCCAATTTCTTTATAGGAAGAATTGAAAGTTTCAATCAATTTAAACAAAGTATATTGAAACGTTTCATTATTTCATCACTGTCGTTATTTTGTTATTAAATGGTATTGAATGTATATATTTTATCAAAATTAAGATATTTAATTAAATAAAATCCATTTGCAAAATAAATCGAAGATATTCACAAAACTGGATAGAATCGAAAAAATGATATTGAATAGAATATATAAATAATTAATCATATTTTACTTACATCGATAAATTAATTTAAAAAAAAATAATAAATTTGAAATAAATAAACAAATATAAAAAGAGAATCGAATACAAACTTCTTTTAATTTAAACGAATCTCTTCGAAAAGTAATCTCCCTTACAACTCTATCTAATAAAATCAAAAATTTCAAAAAAAAGAAAAATCTATGAAAATCTAACTTGCGTAACCTGTGTAACATTCATTTTCATTTTCAATGCAACAGGTAAACGTATCTACATAACTCGCACACGTACAATATACAAACTTCAGGCAAAAGCGTTCTAAACGCACATCTCGTCCTTTGAAAATACACGAAAATTCTCTTTAAATCCCCCATTCCATATATTTTCCTCATTTTCACTCATCAGAAAAGAGGAGAGAGAGAGAGAGAGAGAGGAATCGAGTGCAACAAAATTACGATCATAAAAAGAGAAAAAAAAAGAAAAGGAATTTCGAGGGAAGGAACGAACCAACCCTAAATTTAGTTCGCTTTATTTTTAGCGTCGACGTTAACCCCCTTCGTTCGACCTACCCCCTTTCGAGTTTTCGCAACGTCTGACGCCCTCAACCCCTTTGCCCGACGATCCCTTCCCCTCCTCTCCTTCGTTCATGTTGCCAATCCCCTCCCCCTCTCTCATATTGTCGATTTAATCCCCTTTTATTTCGCGAAATATCATCCTCCAATTTGATCCTCTTTGTTCAACGGGGGTAGTAGCCTTTCAATCTGTGATTGTGCTATTGTTTTTTCTTTTCTTTTTTTTTTTTTCAATTTAACAATTTCCAACGCTTGTTTATTTTTTGTAACACAATTAAATTGCTATATTCTACAAGAATATTATACTGATATCCTCCATAGACAATTCCATATTCTTTTTTCAAAACACTTTCATTTTCAGTATTGAAAATTCTGAAACGCTCATCGAAATCTCCGATTCATCCATTGAAATTGTTGATTCGATAAAAATAAAAATTCTTCTTCCATTCTATTCAATCATCCCCTGCGATAAAGGTCGACCGAATGGAAATAACGTTAGTTTCTCGCTGATGAAAACGAGTGTTAATTTAAAAAAAAAAAAATGTTATTCGCCTCTCTATATAGTTATTTGTATATATATTACAGAAGGGGGTTGCGAGCGAAAAGAGGTTGGGAGCGCTGGGGATGGAGAGAGAGGGAGAGGTTTGAGACCTGGTGGCACGTGGAGGTCCCGGCCGTGAATCGTTGAACTTTACATAATGTGTCGCGACATTTCCACAGTCGGCAATTTGTATCGATCGTATAACATCCTCGAACGCTCGGGGGGAGGGGGTGCTTTGCTCGGGGTATCGAGTATCGCCGTTTCCGATATCGCGCACGTTACAATCGTGTCAATCGTTTCCAGTGCCATTCGTATGTACGTACTCGCGTGCTTCCTGTAACACAATGCACCTATTCTATATGTACGGACGTAAGTAGTACTTACATGAGCAGAGCCCGGTGATTCGATATCGCGTTTCGACACATTCGTATAGAGAGAGAGAGAGATTAGGTGGAATTCCAATTTAAGTAATTCGACAAAATCGATTGATGCAATGTGTCGAAAAATCGGACTACTCTTCACATTTCACTTTCATCGAGTATCAAAGTATTTTTGTAATCACTTGTACTCTGTACTGAATCATCATTTACACTATAATAATACAAGTGGTATGATAATCACTTAAGTATGTATTATACGAAGTTTGATATAATAGTGTAATAAAATTCCTATAACTTATTTATATAAGGCTTAATTTGTTTAAAAAATATATTATTGCAAATAAGCATATATATATATATATATATATATTCTATTTAAAAGAGAAAAGGAGATTTATCTCCCTCCCTTTTCACGATTTCTTAGATAGATAAAGATATCTTGCTCTTGGATACCAATAACGGTGGCCACTCTATTTGGACTTTTAAAATTGGAGAGATTCCACCATCGTCCATTATATTCGGATCACGAAACACGCGTTGACGTCACTATCCGCATAAATCTATGAGAACGATATCGAACAATGACGTAATCGGACGTCCGTGAACGGAATATTTACGCGAACCATTAAACGTTATATGTATAATTAAGGTATGTAATAAAGGTACGAGGAACATATTGCGACGAATATTATATTGCATAAAAATGTATCACGATGGTGGATTGATTTATATCTTCGATTGATATATTATCTCCGTAATATTCCATCTCCTCTGAGAGATTGGATAAGAAATTTTTAAGAATTAATAAGAATTACTCGAAATGATAATTATTCAGAACGTGTACATAATTGAATTTGTCGCAATATCTGTCAAAGATAACTTATTATTGATAATTGGTATTATCGATAATTGCGTAACAATATATTTGTGAATATTTATTTTTAATTTAAAGTGTAATTTTCATAATAAAATTTAATAATGGAAATAGGATTGATGGATATCTTATATATATATACATGCATATTTTTAAAATGTTTATAAAATGTTTTTACATTTTGAATCTATAATGATGGTTAAAAGTAAGTAAACAGTCAAATGAGAATAATATGCATTAAATAATCGATGTAATTTTAATAGAATTAATATTCTAATATATTTATATATGAAACAATCGTGCTTTTGATTTTAAATTTTATATAATCTTTAGAATTAAAAAATTTAAACAAATGAATTTTTTATTAGATTCTTCGAAAATAATATTACATAAATCCAGCATGAAACTTTTACAAAAATAATGGAAAAGATAGAAGATGATTTAAACGTACTAAAAATATGTACAATTAGTAAAGATTATTATAAAAAAAGAATATAAATTCATGTAATTCAAATAATATCATAATATATATATAAAATGTTGGAAATATTTCGTAGAATAAATTTCGTTTCGAAATAGTTAATACATAATACGTTGAAGAATAATAATTGATGAATTTTATAAAAAGAAAGATTTATATTTTTGGGGGGAAAAAAATATTCTAATTCAAAAAGCTATTTTTAAAATTTAAAAGTTTCTCTTTGATTAAAAAAAATATTTTAAAGTTATTTAAAATTTTGGAAAAGCCTTCCTAATTTAAATACTCCCACGTTAAATTCCGTGTGAAATTAACAAGTTTTTAAATTACAAATTATCCGATCGAAATATTTCCCATTATAAAAATTTCAAACGGAAAATATTCACAAGTGAAAAAAAAAAAATAAAAAAAAAAATATTTGACAAATATTTCCACGAAATCAATAAATCAGCAACTTACTTATTAGTCTTATCATAGAATACCAACTTATTTACTAGTCTTATCGTAGGTCACCAACTTATTTATACATATACGGTATTCATAAAATACAAAATTATCAAATCTTTGAATAATAAATTATGAAATTAATTGTAAAAATTCAAGCAAAAGAACTTTACAAGGAAAAGGAAAAAATATTAAAAATTATTCAATATTGAAATTATAAGAATTTTAATGAATAGAAAAATTGTACAACTAAAGAGAATTTTCAAATATCTTATATATAAAATTGTAATAGCAAACAATTGTAATTATCAAATAATAAGTCGTTAAATATCTCAAAACCAATAACTCGAACTTCAATGTTAAAGGATATAATTGAATAAACGATGGGTAGAACGAGATACGATATAATTCAAGCAATGATGGTTAACCATATATTATTCAAATGCAAGTGGTCCATCACCACTTGGAGATTTTAAAGTGGTTCTAAACCGGAAGTCTACCGATAATGACTCTCTTCGCACGGCCACAATCGAAACTCAGGTTTATAATTTAAACGAAGATAACGAAGTTAAAACCGAAACAACTTGATCTTTGTTACGTTTCAGCTTTATGGATAACGAAGTTACTTTCGAGATAATCAGTTTGGAAATGAACCTTTCATTCGATCGTTCCTTAATTGGATTCCCCATTTAGATGGAAGTTTAAAGAATTAATGAAAGCAATCTATTTTGCTTTATGATATAATTAATTTGTGGTACATAGTTACTGAAAATAATATTCGAATTATATTCAACTATATACTTTTCTATATAAATTTATTTATGAAAAACGATTATTTAATTTCACTCCTTCAATGTTTCAATCAAATAGATTAATGGTCATTATCAAATTATTTAATTATCGTGTTCTTTTATTGCAATATAATTAATTTTTAGATTTTTTCAAAATTCAATCTGAATTATATATACATATTGAACATAATACGGATTTGTTTTCTATTTTTTTTTTTCAAAAAAAAAATAAATATATCATTATATAGAAGCATATATTTCAGATTCAACGATCGATCGTAAAAATTGTATAAAACTAGTGTATCATTTTATATAGAGAGAAAAAAAAAATTTCGAAAAAAGGATTGAACGAAATCGGTCAGAGGAAATACAAGTTTCGACGAGAGAATAACGGGTTGGAAAATAGAAGATATTTTTCCGCTAGAAATATCATCAAACGAATATGATCGAATAAATTTTCGAGTTGAAGGGAAAAATCTCAACTTCCAATGGCGATAAATCCGTGTTTAAAAAATTAAATCGTAATTTTTTTCAGAGGAACAGTTTTCGGAAGAACGGGTTTTAACGTTTTCGTTCGTTTAGAGAGCTATTTCATCGGCGCGGAAACTCCTTTTCTCAACTATATGTGGGGGAATAAACGGTGTCGGAGAGAAGAACGTTCCTCCACCTGTTGAGTATCCCTGCTGTGTTAAGAGGACAATTCTTTTAATAAAAAGTATTGACACGCCTTCCTCCTAAGAAATTGTCCGTAATGGCCAAGGAAAAGTGTCCTTTCTCGCCTACGTTCCTCTGAAATACTACCATTACCACGACCAACGGTGTCTCGCAATTCCTGAGCTGAAACACACCTTTTCCTTAAACGTATAATATTGGCGTAACAAGAATAACAAGAAGAATAATTATTTTTTTCTTAAGTCATTATTTATCTTATCTTCCGTTATTTATCTTTCACGCTCACTTTATTCCCTTACTCTGCTCGATTCTACTTTTGTTCTATTTTTAAGTAAAAAATTAACGCGAAACGTGAAATTTGCATCGTTCTATTATTAGGGATTAGATGTGAGCTCCCAATAAGCAATAAAAAGGAGAAGAGAGAATAATTGGATAATATCTAATGAAGGAACACGTGCGAGAGTAGAGTTGAGAAGCAAGCGTTTATCAATTGCATTGTAATAATTTTTATTTATCTGAATGCGCGCTTATTGTTCCTCTACCATGAAACCGTTGGAAAATTTCTTTCTGATGTATATGTGTGTGTGTGTAAGTGTGTATGCATCGAGAAAGATGATTTTGCATGAACATTTATAGAGAAAGAAATTGTTAAAATAGTATTTGCAAAATATGTTATTAATTCTAATATATATATTTCATTTATTATATATAAATCGAATACAGATTTCGACATTTTTATGACAATAACAATAAGTGCATTCGATACTTTTTTATCTCTTTGAATATGAATTCTTTTTTTCGTATTTTTTGATTATTTGACTTTGCAGTTAATTTTATAAAACTGTGAATTCCTTTTTTTTTATTTAAATATTCGTATATGTATTTCATTTCGAAAATCAAATATAAAGTTTTTCAATTTAAAAGAATTTTCGTGTCTCTTTCTACGTTGGAATTTTTAAAAAATATTAATTTCGAGAAACCTGAATCTTCTTTTCCACGCGAACCGACGCTACTTTCTCGAGTATAATTTTTTTTCTCTTTATCTTTATACCACTTATGTAAAATTGTAAACCATTTTTGCACAGTGCTCTCTCGCCACTTTGTACTAATTTTTTACGACACCTCGTTTGTACTTTTGAATTATAGACGAAGCTTATTTTCGAGAGAATTTCAATCTTTTTGTTGTCCAAAAAGTATATATAATTGTTAATTTTTTTTGTCATTAAATTCTATTTATAACAATGTAGAAAAAAACATATATATATATTTTGTTTGAAGGGAAAAACGAGAATGTAATTTTCCATTAGTATTATTTTTGAAAAAGAAAAAATAAAATAAAATAGAATAAAAGAGAACCGATCAGAAGAAGAAAGAGAAAGAAAGAGAAACGTTGAAAAAGCTGATGAAATGCGCGCGAACTTTGGCATTAAATTGTATCCTCGTGAATATCGAACTGTTCAATTATCCTGACGACCGGACGTGCAACCGCATCGTGCGAGTTCGTCAAACATTTGTTAAATTGAATCGTTTCGCAACTAGGAGCGTTGCGAGCATTTCATTTTTAACAAAATGGTGCAAATGTTGAGGAATTGGGGATGTGAAATATCTCAATTAGGAAGTACAAATATATTCGAAGGGATATGAAGTTTTTCCAAGCTTGAATTTTGAAATACACGATTCTTTTGAAAATTTATGATGTATTGTAAAAGAAAAGGATGCTTAATAAAATTTAAGTGATAGTTGCAACGATCTCGAGAAGGATTATGAAATATATGAATTCTTTTACCATTGAAGCAATTTTTATTGATAGATATTTAAAAATTATTCAAATTGAAACAGCAATCGAAACAATCCTCATCCCCAGTCAGACGTTACAAACGTGTCCTTTTCGAATAGGATCTCTGAAGGTTAAAGGTTGAGGCGAGGGCGTAAGGACACTTAGGTATATATATATATATATATGTATATGTCTTTTTGGTTGACTTTATATTATGCAAAAGCCTTTGAAAACTTGATGCAATTCAAAAAAAGGATATTGAAAAAAAAAAAAACAAAGTTTAGCGATGATCATATCAACATGAGGTTATATAAAACACCCACATATTTGCATTGTAGCACATGTTTAAAGATAAAACAATAAATTATACGTAAATATGGACAAATATGGACATTTTCGATATAGTGGTATAATAGCTTATACTTAAACTTAATTTTAGATACATAATTGAAAATAATCAAATTATTTTAACTGTTATTACAATATATTATCGATAATATAAATTTCAAAGATAATCAAATCAATAATTATCTTTATCTTTAATAGGTGCTTTAAAATATTTTTTAAATATCAAGAATTAATATATATATATATATATATATATATATATATATTTTTAAAATATACGCATTATTAAGTAATTAAATTAGTAGTAATAACGTGAAGTTATGAAATCATTATTAATTTTTCATTCATAATTTAATAATCGAATTACACTTTGTCAGAAATAATTTTTCCAAACATTTTTTCATACCGATATACGCACCTACATATACACAATTGAATCGTGTATTACAAATTATTACAAATTATTTAAAATGGGTATAAATGATAACGTAGTCTAATGCACATGTATCCGACAAAGTGTAAAAATTGATTAATCTGAATAAAAGAATTCGCGTGGAATGAAATTATTCTCTCTACATTTTGAGTTTTTATTTATTTATCTTCTTTTTTTATTGAAAATTCTTTACCATTCCGTTTTAAGCTACTAGAAGGATAAATAACAAAGATGCACTCGGTTAATTTGGAAAATCTATTTTATCCGATAAAAGAAATTCGTTTTAAAAGAATTTGGAATAGAATAACTATATCGATGAGAAAACAATGTAATGTAAAAATTTGTAGTGTCACGCGTGCCACGTGTACAAGATAAAGTGATTTTCTTGAATGAAAAAGAATTCGCTTTTTCTATAATTTAAATATATTCTTTGTTAGAAATTTTAATCAACGATACAACTAGGGAGGATTAATACGAATTAAATAATTATATAAATTAATTTATAATGTTAATTCTATAATAATAATAATAATAATAATAATAATCAATTTACAACGTGGGAATAATTTGAAGATATTTAGTATATACGTTAATAATATATACTATCATATCATAATAATAATTCATTACCATCATAAAATATAAATATAAAAATTAACATTATATTGTTACGTTTTAATCAATTAAATTATCTTAAACTTTGATCATCATTTTTCACTTTAAAATATCTTTCATATCCAAGATAATTTCAAAACGATCATTTTCATTCATCATCATTATTATTATATTTATCATTCGAAAATATATATATCCAAATTCAAAACACCACAATTCCTGTATCATAAAAGAAATTGGATTGAAATTTGTTTTATAATTTTAATCAATCTCGATCAAAATAAATTTCATCAAAAAAAAGAAAAATAAATATAACATGGCACTCAAATCATGGGATTTCTTTAATCCATTGAGACCGTAATCTTCGAAGACTTGCAACGTGTCCAGGGCGCATTGCAGGATATCCCTGGTCGGTATCAATTCGCAGAAAATCCAGAGAAACGTTTCGTGAGGGTGTCCTATCACTGGAGTCACGAGGGTTTGCTAGGATTCTATCCACTCATCCGGGAGATTCAAAGACGAAGATAAAGAAAGCTTGGCTACCCTTCGAAGGTTGAGAATTAACCGAGTATTCCTCGATCAATCTCGAAAATACCAGACGAAGTCGATTTTCCCTTCACCTTTGACAATAAGCCACGGTATCCTCCTCCTTACACTTTCACACCTCTTATTAACGCGAATTTTGCGTGTGGATATAACGGACTTGTATTCCTTCGCTTCTTCCAAGTTCGAGTAGTGAAGAGTATTTAAGTTTCATCGATACTTTAATTAAGGTTTGAAACGTAACTGTTGTATTTCTTTCGAGAAATTTTAAAATAACGACCAAAACGTTCAAGTTCGAAGTTTTTTTAACTTAAGTATTTTGTAATTTTATAACGAAGAGATGGAAAGAAAGAAAAAGGAAAAAGAAGCTTTTGTTCCGAGTCTATTTATCGTCATAGTAAGGCCATCTAGCGGACTCGTGTCTTAGACGTCAGAATAATGAGGTTAAGTTAGAGGAAAGTATAATTAGTATTTTCAAAGATTATTTTCAATCTTAAATTTTCAACTTTATAAAAATACTTTTTTTTTTAAAATAAATTTTTATAAACAATAACATGTTTAATACATTATTATGTAACGAAGAATTAAAATTAAAAGTATAAAGGAATGGAGTATTCATTTATTCGTTGAGAAAAGGATAAATATCCTTTTTAAATAATTGAAAATATTCCAAAAACCTTCCAACGTTCAATCTCTTTAACAGAATTGATTAAATTGGAATTATTTTAATTAAACGTTCGAAGATTATAAATTATTTACGCCCAAATATACTCGTTCGATATAATTCAAAATAATTCGTCATATTTTTCTTTAAAATTCTCTTTCGATCAATTCTCTTCTCGAGTAAAAAAACTCTTTTTCCACTCCAATCGGATAAATTTTCCTAATGAAATCCCGCTCGAAGAGCGCTTAACGCGAAAAGTTTCAGCGTATCGGCGCAACTTCGATTCCCCTTCCCTTTCCCCTCCCGTAAAAAACGAACGTTGTAACGTTGCACAGATTGTGCTCGACGATCTTTAAAAAGCAAACGAACAACAACAATTTTCGAATCCCGTATCGGGTTTATTTCTATCGGGCGTTTCCTCCGATAATATTCGTTCCGGCCGCGAAATCTTCTTTCTTGATAACACGACGTGCGTGATGTTCCATTATCGGAAAGGTTGCCAGGTTAAGCGATGATTTAAGATCGAGCTATTCATTTTCAGAATAAAAATTATCCTTCGTGTAAAAATACCTCTGCAAACTTTCCATATTTTTTCCCCCTCGTTGAAGTCTCAACGAAACCTATTACTCATTATTATACCCAATAATATAGGAGAAGGGAAGGGGGAGTCGACGAAGAAAAGAGAAAAAAATCAGGAGGAAAAATGATCACCCCGACGAAAAAGGGAGAAAAAGAGGAGAGAGAGAGCGCAAGATTCGAGGATGTACGAACGAAACTTTTCCCTTCCGCTTTTTGTTTCTCTTTTTCTCTCTCTCTCTTCTCATTTTCGAGAAACATTCTCACGTTTCTGGCTCTTCTCGCTAATAGAAAAGTCCGCGAATTGTTTTTCACCGATATGCACTTGTTTCAATGTGGAGCATTGTCTTGAATAGGAGAAAAAGTTAGAAAGATTTTTAATAACGATGATGATCTTGATAAAGGGAGATTCAGAGTTTTTTTTGGGGAAAAGAAGAACTTGCTTTTGGTTAGAAAATTTGTGCACATTAATTTGATGAAGAGAGTGAAGATATATGTATATACATTGTTTTTAAATCATTTTTAGATTTGTAGATTTTTCTCAAAATTTGACAAACTGGTATCATTGAATTGCTTTCTTACTTTCGAGGTTTATTAATTACATGGTGTCTCATATGTCAAATTGTAATGAAATTTGTAATAGAAAACAATCGAGGATATTCACGTAACATTTTATATAATATTAAAAAATGTTTATAAGAATATCTTATAAGGAAAACGTTCTATCTAAATTACAAGCAATATTACAAATTTTATTACATATTTAAAGTGTTTGTATGCAATCTTTTTTACATTAAAGAAACAAAAATAGAAATGAGCTAACCTGCTTATATTGTAAATATCTTTTGATAAAAATCAGTCATTAATATTATTTAAAAAACACTTGCATAATTACAAATACATATTTACAATTGTAAATTTAATCGTAACATTACACAATTTACGCAATTCGGTCAAATTTCATTCTAATAATCGTGCGATCAAATTCATCGCTAGAAATAGAAAGCACGATTTCGTTTTCTGTTCGATCAATTTTTGTGCCATGCTTCGAGTAAAGAGGATCATGGAATATTAGGGATAGATTGGACATATCCAAAGTTGGAGTGATAACGACTTTTTCGAGACACCTGTTATTGTTATTGGTTATTGGTTTTGTTTGTATCCGCGTGGAATACCCGGTATTTTGGGGGTGGATTCTTTAATGGGGGTGGTGGATGGAGATTAACGAAGTGTTAGGGTTTGCGGGTCTGATGGTTGGTTTTCAAGGAGGATTATGGTGGATAGAGATATTGTCGTGATGAAGATATATGGCTGCGATTGCTTTGTATCGTAATGTGCGAGTTTCGTGAAATTGTTGGTATTTTTTTCGAGACAGAAATTATTATAACAGGTAATAATATTTTCTGTTTCTGATGAATAGATCGTGAATGCTTGTGTTAATTTATATTTTCGTAAATGGAGAAATAGAAGTTAGATAAAAATTTGTTCCAATTATTAACTATCGTATGAAATAATTTTTCCTGAATACATTTCTTTTAATTTTCTTTCTCAATTTCTTTCATTATTTAAATTTTGTAAATTAAAAATGATTATTTTACACTATTCTCAGATACAGTAATGATACAAAGAATGGAAAATAATTTTTAGAGATTTGACATCAGTAAAAAAGTCTGAAAACAATTAGAAATAATTTTGTTGTTAAATCCATGGAGCTATTAAAAAAACGAAAGTAAAACATCGGTTTTACAATGGAACAGCTGGATTATAAGGGATTAATATCTTTACCTCAGAG
The DNA here is from genome assembly GCF_003254395.2 of Apis mellifera. Taxonomy (NCBI): domain Eukaryota; kingdom Metazoa; phylum Arthropoda; class Insecta; order Hymenoptera; family Apidae; genus Apis; species Apis mellifera. The sequence continues at coordinate 5,200,825 of NC_037645.1, forward strand.
ATAAACTATTATAAATCACACTATTCGAGTCAAAGCTACAAAAAATCTTTTATCTTTGAAACCATTAGAGATACGTGTATACGTATGATGTTTTTTAATGCATGCAGATATATTTTAGAAACTCAATAAATTGGGATTAATATTATCTAGTTTTAATAAATTTGTTGTTCTGTTAATAATTTAAATACGATCATCATTTAACTTTACATAATAATATCATAAAATAATGTAATTAAAAAAGATAAATTTAACACATACGAGTTCTTCTAATTATCTCAAATATTTTATTTCATGCTTGACAGAAATGATCGATGCAAGACATTCAAAAAATTCATTTTTTAAATAAATATACGCTCAATTTTTAACGATCAACTTAAACTTTTATTACTTGCTTAAAGAAATTCATCGTTAATTGTTGCAAATTTAATATTTCAATAATAATTTGCAACAATTTTCTTTTCTACAATATTTTTTCTTCCACGAACAGCAACGCGTTCCCTCTCTTAATTAACCCTTAAAAATGGAATCAACTGAATTTTCAACCCTAAAGGAAATGAGATCTTGATGAGCGAAGCACGTTAAAAAGCAGCACCAGAAACCACCGAGCCACGCCCTGGTCGCTTGGTCGAGAAGTTAACTTTCGATGCTTCTCGTTTAAAATCAGAAAATCCTTTCTTTCTTTCTTTCGCCAGAAACGTTTAACGTTCCTACCCGAATAATAAAACTTGAACTCTTTCGATTTCGGGTTGAATGATTTCACGGTTGAAAAGATAAACCGTGAAATGTAAAGGGGGAGTAGGAAGAAGAATCTGTCGATCGTCTGGCTTTTTTTCATTCTTGGGCACGGTTCCAAGCTGGTTTTTTTCCAAAGCTTCGTTGTCGACGACGATTCGAGGAGGATGATCGAGGAGCAGACAGCTTTGATTTCTTCCAGTGGGGAGTGTAATCTGTTGCGCGGAGAGTGGCGACAGAGGCGATGGTGTACGGTTTCCGTGCATAATGACACCTCTCGTGGATTATGGCCGCTTCTCTCCAACGAAATATTCTGGAAGCTGAATCGATCGCAGACGCGGCGGTGGTAGCCTGGCCTCGTGTGCACGTCGTCGGATCGGTGGTCGGATAGGGCTTTCTTCCTCTTCCCCTTTTTTTCTTTCTTTTTCTCTCCCTCCTCCTTCCTTTTATTTTTTCGCTCCTTTGTTGAAGCGTAATTATTCGAATTATTTTCTTTTTTTTTTTTCGTGTCTCTTGTAAATTAATTGGATACTCTTTAGCGAGAAATACATAATTTTTTAAATCTCTTTTGATACGTCTTTGAATTTCGTTTACTTTTTTCTGAATGTTTTTAAGTATATTTTAAATAAAGAATAGTTTTATTAGGTAAAAGAAGGAGGAATAACTTTCGAAAATATTTTGTCTACCATTCGAAGCACATTATTCGTATTGTTGTAAAAAATTGCAACGAATTTTCGATTGGAGGATATTAAATTATCATATAATTTTTCGTATCTTCGCTATTTTCCAGACAAACAACAATATATTCCACAAATATGTTTTATAATTTCAAATATCATTGACTTTTAACAAATATAGAAACGAGGATAAATTTTTATCGAGAGGAATAATATCAGGATTTTTCATACTTTGTTTTCGCCATTAACATTGATTTTATGCTATTCTTTTTTTTTTTTTTTTCCTTTGAACATCTTCAACCAACGATAAAGATTCTTCTCATTCGAGTTCCGACACATTTTACTTCACCTTTCGATTAAATCCTATATACCCGAATTTATAATATCCCAACATCTCTAATCCTTGTATCTTGTGAAATTTCACGATATCACGTTTCATTCAATTTCGGTAAAAAGCGTCGTTGATGGAAAGTCGATAATTGTACCATCTTTTATCGCGAACATGGTGCAATCACCGTGTGTGTGCTTACTTACGGAAAAAAGTAAGTTTTGGAAAAATTGCACGTGGGCGTATTGAAATTCTACAAATTTGCAAATTAACGTTCGTTTGTATCACGATGGAAACAACAAGAGCGAGGAACGATTTTTCACGGTGGCTTAATTTCGCATTTTCTAGATTAGACTATCGTGACGTGCGCGATCGTGTAACGCGAGCCAACGAAAATAAATGCGCTCGCCGCACGCAGTGGAATATGCCCCTCATGTGTCAGACATGTGCGGCTGATTCGAATTTGCCCGGTTATTATCTCTTTCACGATTAAAATTCAATCTTTAATTTTGGCTGCGAGAGATTGTTGAGTACGAATTAAATATCTAAATTGATCTTTGCAAAAAGATATTTGTTATATAAAACACTGGAATAAATATTGGAGGAAGATAGAAGTTGATAGAGTTAGTAAATTGATGATTAGAAAGTTATTGTGAAAAAAATGAAGAAAGAAAGGAAGTTTTTTTTTTTCTTTTCCTTTGTTGTACACTTATTTGAAAATAAATACGAAGAGTTCTCTGAAATTTCTAAAACGTTGAAATTCACATCGTTTCCTTCGCTTCAAATTCTTAATTTCTTTTATCAACGTTTTCTTGGTCGCTTTAGCGAGAGTTATGACAAACTTTCAAGAGAAGAATTTGAATAACAAATTTGTTTAAGGAAAAATTATTTTTATTTTCAATATCAATGAATGGATTTTTAATGAATGTTACATAATTTTTATCTGTATATACCAATTTTTATAAACAAAGATGAATTAAAATCAAAATAAATATTTAATAATTTAATTACTTTGAATACACGTTTATTAAAAAGATCATTAAAATAAAAATATTGAAAAGGGATATTAACAAAACATAATTTGTTATATTAAAATAAAAATGAAAATACGAGAATTGCGTGGAAAAGATAATTAATTTATTTTTAATCGTAAACAGAGGAAGAATAAATAAATGAGATTTCCGTTTCAGAAATTGATTCACCATATTAAATATATCAAGTATATCAAATAACAAATTAATTTACTGAATAAATTTCGCAATACATCAACAATACACCGGATATATGTATTTGTACGTGCTTTGTATGTTCGATATATTATCCATCTTTATTGATACAACTACAAAATCAATATACCACCGCCACTATTTATCAAGTGAAGACGTATATTTAACAAATAATAATGCAGAATGCATTAAGAACAGAATCATTATTATTTTTTCCATAATATTTTAATATTTCTTACAAATTACTATCATTATCGTTGACAAATAATTATAAATATAAAATTCCTTTGAATTTCACTTACATTTAATATATTTTATATAAACTTATCAACGAAGAAGAGTGCAAAATCTGTCTTTTAATAAATACTTATTATTTTTACCCCACAATGATATTCTAATAATATCTAAAATACAATGCTATTCGATTAATCACAATCACGGAACAAATTATAATCTATCCAATAAATTATAATCTAATAACAACGAAACGAATATTATCGTGCCTCAATGAAATATTCCTCCGGTGATGAACCATAATATTCAAAAGGGTTGATCCAAACCCTCCTCTCGAGAAACTAATCCTACCTAATTCCGGGAAACAATTTGCCAAATTGTTTCTAATTTAACCCGTCTAAATTTTCTTTGTATTTCATCCAATAAAATTAACGAAGGTAATAAAATTATTGAAAGAAAAAACATTCTATCCATCTCTCGTGAAATCATCTTCGTGTCTTCTGACCAATGTTTACAATAAGACGCGACGGTCTAAATGCCTACTTGTCAAACGACGAATGCAAGTACCACCAGGTTATTGAATATGTCTGGCACTTGGCGTGGAATTGTGCAATCTGACGTCAGGCTCACGTGGAAATGGGCATGCGCAACGATGCCACTTGTTAAAGGGTGCCTTTTCACAGCAACCCCTACTTACCACCCGTCTTTATCCCCCTCGTCGCCACGCTCGATGGCTCTTTGTAACCTTAATTTTCTACAAATTTTTCCCTTTCTACCAGACTTAATTACAGATGTACAGGGTGTCCATCGAGTTGCAATATATCCATCCAATGTTTGTTTGAATATAATTCAAGGGGAAAAGATTAATTCTAATGTGAAAACTATAAGAATAAGTGTAAGAATATGAGGTAATGTAAAAAATATTTTTGGTTAAATAAAATTTGAAAGATACAAGATTCAATATGAAGGATAATATAAATAGGGGTTGTGATGGAACAATAATAACATAAGTAAGTTACGATTATTATCCGATTTCTGATTAATATTTGTTTAATATTTGTTATTTTAAACGTTAAGGAATCAGAATATGATACGATAAGCAAATGGAACAAATTGCACACGTGGTTATACGATTATCGTACCACATCACAGAAGCTTGAAAGCGTAAATCCGTTATTGTATAATATATTCAAATGTGTATATCATAATCTTTGGGAAATTATCGCGTATCACCTAATTCATAGTAGATATTAATTACTTCAAGTATTTGATTTATTAATTATTATTATATACCTCGGTATTTTATATTTTAAAAAATAATATTAAATATTAATTATGACAATTAAATTGTAAAACTAGTGTTCCAGCACGGATCATTTAATATCATTGGATCATTGATATCGACGCGAGAAAAAAGGGAGAGCAGGAAGACAAATGTAAACCGTTTTTAAAATTCGGAGAACGAATGTGCATTGATCAGACATTACCATTAAAGCGAATAAGATACAAATTTAGCGACGTTACGCTCTGTGAACGCTTAAACGTTGTACATTTATTATGCAAAGTTCAGAAACTGGTGATCGTTAATATTCACATGATGGCGATAATTCATTACAGGCATCAATGGAACCGACGTCCCCATCAATCTCGATTAAATTCATAACGAGACCAGAGGAAATTAGTAGTCGCGATTGAGCTTTTCGGTACGGTTAATAATTAATAAAACGTATTATAATTGACTAGCTTGTTACCAGCGAGCAACGTTTCATCGTCTAATAATTATATCAGACACACGGCTTGTAATTTTATCAAGGACAATTATCGTTTAACAATGTGGATGAAACTGTGATAAATGGAAAATTCAGATATTGATAGACACGGCCAATTTGTTAATTTGATAATTAATTTTAATCGATCATCGCCAATTACGGTTAATGAAATTTATCATGTAAGGGAATTGTTATCTGAAAATTAAAAAAAAAATAATGAAAATTTTAGCAATCTTATCGCTATTTAAACAACATTTGTTATTCCTATTACTGTTTGAATTCTATTTTCAAGAAAAAAAAATTTAGATAGAAATTTTTTTGCTTCAACAATCTGTATTAGATACAAGAAAAGAATATTTTTATCGACAAATAATAAAATTATATAAAATATGAATTTCTTATCCATTTCAAGAAACAATTAAACTTAATTTTCTTGACACGGAGCATGCTAAAACTTTATAATGAAATTAGTTTATCTCATTTTATCGAATACTCTATATTTTATCGATATTGAAACCACGAGAACGGAACGTATAATTTTATTACTCGATCGTAATAATTAATTCATGATCCTTCGTTAAATAATCGAATCAGAAAATATTAATTATATAAATTGTTGTTGACGTCGTTTCTTTTCCAAAGAGGCGATAATACAACTCGTTTCGATCCGACGGACGAACTCGTTTATTTAGAGCAACAAGTGCCTGCACATTGCGCAAAGCTCGCCCCTTGTAACTCTATCGTGGAAGAAATTCTTTTCTTTCGGCCATCTTTTAAAGAGGCGAGAAAATAACGTAAAAAGGAACGAGGAAGATTGGCCTTTGTGGAATTTAATAGTATCAACGAAACGAATGGCTAAAGGGTCGCGTTGCTCCTTAATCGATCGATCGTATCGAAGGATCGATCGATTACCCAATTAAGCGAAGTCGAATGATCGTTAAATAGGGGGGGTACAGTGTGCTATTGGATTTTATGTAATCGGATTTTATTTAATAGATGGGATTTTCAGTGACAACAAGTGAGAAGTTCTTAGTGACGATTCGAGAGGGGAAATTAGAAGGCGAGGGTTGAAAGGAATATTTTATTAGGAAATTAATCGTGTCGATTGTTGGATATTCATTGCTCGATTGAATGGAAGATGGTTTAAAGTTTTGGTGTATTTGAGATAGGAGAAAATGTTTTTTACGAAGAATATTGAAATTTTTAAAAGAATTGGAAGAATTTTTGGGTTAAAATAATATTTAGAATTAATGTTATTGGAAAGTTTGTTTATTGGAAATTCTAGATTTTGAATTTTAAAGGATAGGAAATTCTCGCGATAAAATAATTTTTGAAGATGAAGGTGTTAATATTTCAGTTGAAAAGTTTCTTTTGTTAAGAGTTCTGGACTTTCTTAGGATGCAATATTTATAAATGGAAAGTTTCCTGTTAAGAATTTCAAAGTTTGAGATTTATAAGATTTTTCAAGCTTTCATGTTGGAATAATATATTTGAATTGTACACTATGTTAATATTTATAAAAATTTTTGAAAGAGAGAAAAATGTAATTAAAATTACAAAGTTTTTTTTTTTTTTAATTAAGAAATTGTGAAGCGAAGTCAATTTTAAATTCTCAACTGGGAAGATTAGATTATTGAGCATGAATTGCTGGAAATGTAGACCTTCAGTCGTTGGATCCCAAAACCTTTAACCTTTAAACTCCAATTTTTGACCTTGTACTTTCGACCTATGACCTTCAATTTTCGATCCCGTCCCTATAATTTTAAATTTTCAACTTTCGATATTGAATTTTAGACCATAAACTTTCCATTTCCGCTCTTGAACTTTATACTTTTAACTTGCCGACCATGGACTTCCAACCTTGAGTCTTGAACCTTTGACTTTATTTTTCAAAATCATGAAATTTCTAAACACCGGACACGAGACACCGGATCTCCAAGCATTGAACCTTCGATCCCTCAACCTTGAACCTCAAAACCTTGGACTCTCTATTATGCGTTCCAAAAATCGATAACAAAGCCAGTATGTACCTGCGCAAACAGAGTCCATCAAAAACTGTGGAATCATTTTCCTCTAGATTCCCGATTCGCACTTTTCATAATCATATATCTCAGAAACGCTTATCGAAACATTTAACAACGTGAGAAATTAATCCAATTTATCAATCCTTGCCCACTCGTATCAATTTTCTTCTTCTTGTTAGTCTCGCTCCTAATTGAAATATTAATCTACACTCGCGTGATCAAAAATTTAAAAATATCGAATCTTCATTGTTCATATACAATAATTCAATGAAAATTTGTAAAATAAAATATACAAAATAAAATTTGTATATAATGAAGCTTGAACAAAAATTTATCTTATTTTTTTTAAACATTATTAAGTATATTATCAATACTTTGAATATTAATATAGTTTGATCTACTTTGAATATTTTGTATTCTTTTTTTTTTTATATACTCTATAGATTTTTGTAGATTTAAATTTTGCATCGATGCACAAACATCAGTCTAAGAATGAGATAGAATAAACCTAAAGGAACGAATGAAACCTATCTTTAAAATTCATTTAACCAATTTTGATTTTTTTCAATAATAAATACACCTTCACAAAAATTTTCACAGCGGGATAATAAACATAATAAAGTAACATTTTATGCATTTAAATTTTCTCGTTATATCATATTGCAAAGTTTATAATATTTATAAAAAAGAAAAAAGATAGGAAACTTGAACTATCTCGTCCCCCTTATTTTCAAAAATATTCATGTTAATGCATCCACGGTCGTTCGAATACCTTGGTACGTTTTCGTTATTTATTTTAATTAAATCTCGGCCGGGGTTAATTAACGCCCCTTGCACATTCGTTCACGCGACGAGCATCTAACCACCTACAACCGCGCCATCACATGACGTCCATCTTCTTTACCCTCTTCGCCCTCGTTTGCCGGGGAAGGATGGTGTTCAGAGTCGTTGCGGACGCCCATAAGACGCCCACCCGGGCCCTGATGACGCGATCAATGACGATCGCCCTCCGTTAATCTGTGAAATTTGTTTTTCGAACGCGGGCCACCTTTCGAGAGCGACGTCGTAAAACGCCGTTAATGACGCATCGTGTCGACGGCGTGTTCCTTTTTTCCACCCCGCGCGTCATTTTTACGGTTATGGAAGGCACTTTGGAAGCTCCACGAGCTGCTGTGCCTTGGAAATCGATAACGAATGAGGTGTAGTACACCTTGTGGTGCACCTTGTGGTGCTCGTTCTAACACGCAGTGGAAGTGATTTGAAGAAGGAATCGAGAATTTCGGACTGATCGTATTAATTGTCATTTGTACTTTTGGTTTCTTCTTTTTCTCTTTTTGAAAAGGAGCTATTTTGTTCTATCTGATTAGTATTTTTATCTTGGAGAATTTTTATTGAAGAATGACAAGTGTACTTTGTATAATTGTTTGTATTATTATCTTACGCAGGTAGATTTTATCTATAGAATTTTTTTTAAAATTAAATTTAGTTAAACTTGTCTAATATAATTATAAGCTAGAAGCGATGGTAGAAGGGAGACAACTTTTCTCCGCTCAAGTTCTCCTCCATTTTTCTAAGGAATTACTTGTTTTAATTTACTTCGAGGCGAAGAAAATATTTAAAAAAAGGGTTAAACCTTTTTTAATTTGTAGCTTCAATTCAATTTGCAAAGCGTACGTGTAACTATTTATTCTCTTCCACCCTTATTCTCTCGAAAGAATTTTTAAAAAAATTTCGCAAAGCTAAGAACCATTTACACCGTTTATCCGTCCTGGTATTGTATTCATAACTAGCCTCTGTTTGCGAAAAACAGTGGCGAGATCGTGTAAAAACGAACGGGTAACCTGTTCGCAACAGTTTCACCCCGAATGTTTAGCCTGGCAATTCCGCATTCCTTAAATATTTGCTCGCAGCTTCCTCCTCCTCCAGTTTTTACATTTAAGTGTCGCGTTAATGGAATTGTTCTTCCCACGTCCGCTTGTTTAACGATGAACATCGCGATTAAATAATTTTTTTTCCACGGAGAAAATGTTAATTGACCCGGCTATGCTCACTTCGTTGGAATCCAATGAAACCGTACTTTCTAAAATGTTTCATCCTCGTTTATTACTTTTCTATTTCTCTTTTATTTTTAATGAAACGAATAACACACAATTTGTGAATTGTTTGAAATCGAGGGATGAATTATGAAAAGAACGTAACGATCAAATTATTCTGTAATAAGTTTTGTACAAAAATTGATATGAAAAATATTTAGGAATTATATTTGAAATTATTCTTTATCAACATTTATTTTCATTTCTTTCTCGTGTAATGATAATCGATAAAGTTTTCCAGAATTTTTTTTAAATTTACAAATCTAATTAATATTTCTTGTTGCACAAAATTGAAGTTACAGTATAAATGTTTACTTATTAAAGAGTCAAATGCATAAATTCTTTTATTTACATTTAAATTTTAATTTTTCCCGAATTTATTATTTTCAAGAATTTCACGCATCATGTTTTAGATTTTTAGTACGTAAAATCTCTTTAGTACGCTCTCGAGATTCGATGTTCGCGTCAGATGAATGAAAATGAACAATGGGTATCGGTTACAAACGATAATTTCGCGAAAACGAAATACGATAGATGGATCGAGCATTTGCCGTTGTATTTGTATAAAATATGCGCACGATTCCTTGATAAATAAAACGTGGCAGGAATTGAATTTTGAAACGTCGTCAGGTTTGTATGTAACGGATCGTTTACATAACGATTTCCCGGCAAAGTTTGCATTCAATCAGGCACATGTACGTGTTCGAACGGAATCCATCTGGAAAAATGCGATTGTATTATGCATGAACTTAGTCGCGTGGAACGTTTCAAAGTTTTTCCTTCCGATCGATCCATTTTATTTTATTTGGCGATCGAGAAATCGTGCGAAAAGAGGGGGGGAAGTGGGTTCGAGATTTGTAAAATTGTCGAAAATCGACATATTTTTTTCCCCCCTTTTTTTTTCATTTTCTCTTTTCTCTTTTCTCTTTTTTAGTTTTTGATGTCAACGGAAAATTGATCGTTCGCCACTTCATAGTGAAAACTGGTTTACATATATCGTATATGTAGGTTTTTTTCTGTCGTATGGATTTTATTTTAGTAGAGTAATATTCGAGAGCTCAACGGAATATTGAATAACGAGTGATCAATGTTAGAATATTTGCTGCATTTCGAAATGATAATAATTGATGCGGATCTTCAAAGGGATGGATTTGATCGGTTTTGAATTTTGTACTTGATGTGAAAAATTGTTTGTTTGATGTAGATACGTGATAAGATACGTGTAGATACGTGATATTTATTTTTGTTTTTTTTTTTTTAATAGAATATGATTTAATTTTATTGTTTGTTATCTCGTGTTATTGATTTTTAAAAATCAATAATGAATAACGAAAAGATAGGAACTTTTAGGTTGGATTTGACAGATATATAAAATTTTATATAACATTTATGAAATATAAAAAGACAAATGGATTTTCAGAATTTAATAATAATATTCGTTTGAAAGATTTGAAAAAATTTTTGATCTCGTTTTTTTTATATCATTTGATATCTCTTTCTCGTTTGATATCAATTATCTTGTACAATATAATATTTTTATTATTTATAATTTTATATATGAAAATATATTTAATGGCTGAAATAGAAAAATGAAGGATGAAGGGGAAACTAATACTTATATTGCTCGTAGGACGAGAAAATTAAATAATACCATCAGCTTCGTAAAAGTTTATAAAATAACATTACGACGTGACAATATAGCCGAGTTTGATAAAAATAAACTGTGTTAAAACGTTCGTGGCAAATAATAAGAACGTAAACGATGGCATCGTGAATACGAAAGTGAAGTACCATCGTACCACGACAGCGTAAAAACGAGAAGAGAAACCAGCTAAAACGATCGCTTTAGAGTAAGTGTCTTGGTGTAAGCTTTAACCATGATGCCACGTTCAAGGTATAAATAAGCAAGGAGAGGATATCTCGATTTCTTCCTATCTCACACGAATGTCCCTCGATTTTTTTTCTCTCCTTTTTTACGATGAAGAAAAAAAAGGAAACACCGCCATTTTAAAACGTTTCAAAAAGTTTCATTAATCGAAAGAAAGTTAGCAAATACTGAATACTATCTAATTAAAAAAAAAAAGAAAAGAAAAGAAAAGAAAGGATAACAAAATGGAAAAAATTGAAAGATTCGGGTTCAAAAAATTATTTTTTTTATAATTAATCTCAATCACGATTTTGTAATTTTATTTAAATTTGTTAAACAAAGAATAATTGATTTTCAATTATTTGAAAGCCAATTTTCATCAAATCAATTTTCCATCCTTTTGAAAAATTTAATTTTTTAATAGTGAAATAAGTAGATTCAACAAAGTTCCAATAGGTTTCATAATAAAACGTCGGTCTGACCAACGTGTAAACAAAATATGAAAGGCTGCGAACATGAGCGTGTTTACTTACTATCAATACGTCTGGCATCGTAACTACTTTGTCAAAATAAAGAGACACGGTTATGAAGCATGTTGATATGGAAACTTGGTCAAACTGTTCTAATTATTGGACTTTATGAGCACCTCGAAACGTGTTGACACTTGGCTCGTCAGATATTTCCCAGGAATTCGTGAAACTTATCCTTGGCTAAGTAAACAACTTTCTGAATTCATCAAAAACTGATTTCAAGAGATGTGACGAGAAATTCATACATTTATAATCTGTTTAATTACTTATTACACTCAAGAAAAATATAAACATAGAGAAATGGATATAGAAAACTATAAAATATAAATAACATATTTGATTAGGAATCATTCTAAATCTAATCCAAAGTAGTAAAAAGAATAAAATTAACAATAAACCGACAAAAAATATATTTCTCACCTTTAACTAAATTACCAGTTAAACTGCTTTGAAAGCACAACTCTCGAGATCCTGAAGCGCATCTCGCAACACGTTAAAGCAAAGTATTATGGCAATCATCGTTTGACTAACTCGTTATTAAAGCAATGCATTAAACCAACCGCCCCATTGTTTTCGTGGCATTAAATCCAACCTGAGATGCCTATCGAATAATCCAACCACGATCCTTCTCTCTCTTTCTCTTTCTCTCTCTCTCGCTTCCCTTCTTTACGCGAGCTTTACGCGAAAGCCGAGTAAATAACGGTTTGCTGAACTTTGTAAAGCGTTTGCAACGATGAATGGATGCTCATCAATCATAGTGGGCTGCGTGCATTCGAATCTTCCCAGTTTGCGTTCACACTTGTCGTGTCAAGCATATTTCAGCTGTAAAATCCGTTTCAACGAGCGGGGTATATACGATTCAATGGTGAATGGAAGTGTCGACGATTTCGTGTATATTCCGCTTTTAAGCTGTCAACGGATATTCATCGTTCGTGATATCGTTGAATATCAAGTTCTGGCGAGATGTTTATTGGATAGAATTTTTAATGGCCTCGAAAGTACCTTTCGCGTGGGTCGGCTATCCGATACGTCTAAACGTATGGTTGATCAATATCTTCAAATTTCTTACGTGTTAGTAAATTTTCCCCCCCTTATAATTCGATGAAGAAGAAGAAGAAGAAGAACGAGGAAATTGAATTTTACGGATCTTTGTTTTCCTTTAAAATTTCCACTGGAACCCGATTTTGATCGATTCGGGCTTTACCTTCTTTTATTCTTGGATCGGTATTGAACATCGATCGAATATCTCTTTGCGTTTGGATAACTCAGATCAGAATTCTAATTTCGGGATGTACGATTGATATTTTTTTTTTTTTTTTTAATTTAGAGATAAAATGACGAACAAAAGAAGCAATTTTTTGCAATATTTTTATTCATCAGAATTGTGAAATACCCGTTTTTCACGATTTAGAGATAAAATGACGAACAAAAGAAGCAATTTTTTGCAATATTTTTATTCATCAGAATTGTGAAATACCCGTTTTTCATCGATTCTGCAATATTACATTTTTACAATAACGGGGAATAAAATGGGCAAGGCTGTAAAGCGTAAAACATCATTCCAACAAAAATTGGAATTAACTTTCACGCAACTTAATGAGTTTATTGTAAAATAATCACGGAGCAAATGAAGTAATGCGTCAAAACTAACAATCTAACGATTTAATGATTAAAATGCGTTGAAAAAAAACAGATATATTTCAATATCGGAATAAAAATCCGTACCAATTTGTTTGCCTAAAACGTCCAAAATCATTTTGACATTTCTACAAAACTATCACCTAATTTTCAACGTGTCTTTTAAAAAATTTCCAAAATTCAAAAATACACCCCTTTGTATTCACGATCGTCCAATTCCTTTCCCATTCCCCGTAACAGCTGTTAAGCTCGCGAAATCTCGCCTACTCGGTTCAATCCCGATCAACTGCTCACGACTCAAACTTCCTTACCCAGACACATATACACAAATAACCTCTGCCTATCTCGCGCCGAGTCGTATTCGTGAAGCGGTTAAAAAAAACAAACGAGCGTTAAACGCAAAGGGGGTAGAGAGAGACGAAGCGAGAGAAGGGAAAATAAAACGAGAGAGAGAAGAAAGAAAAAAAAAGAAAGCACAAGTGTAAGCCGGTGTGTGCCGCGACTCGATGCGGAACGGAAGCGTGAACGATGCACGAACGGGGTGGCCGGGGCCGGGTTAGCAGGCGGAGAGAGGAAGAGGGAGCGAGGGTGAGAAAAAGAGAGAGCGGCAGGTGTCCGAGGTGGTGGTGGGGAAGATGCGCGGTGTATTAAACCCGGTGACTCTTGCCGCGCAGCGTGGGAGTTAGTTCTGGTGAGGGCGCCAGCCAGCTCACTCGCTAAAACTAACCCACCGTCCCAACCCTTCAATCCTCCATCCCTCGACCTTCGGCCAACAAAGCAACATCCACGGCCGCAACCTCCTTTTCACCGACTCCGTAGCCGCTGTTTTTTCGCGACTTCCTCTGCCCGGCCCGCGTGATCACCGATTCGATCGAGCGTATTATCGCATAACCGAGTGTAACCGGCGGCCACTCCGATTCGAACGAGGGACGAAACTCGGTAACGAACGAGAACACCAACTTTTTTCTTCGCCACCTTCGCGTCTACCCAGAAACACTACTCTGCATATATACGTGGATACACGTACGTATATCTACCGCACTCAGTTCGCCGAGTCGAGAACGCAACCTCGTCGGGGAGAGAGTTGTACGCAGTTGAACCTCGAGGGAAGTGTTGGTTTTTTTCTTTTTTTCCCTCTCTCTCTGAAAACCGTTTCGCCGTTTCCTGGGCTCGAATCGTTACGCATCGAGCACTTTAAGCGTTGCACTGGTTACTGCGATTTATTTGTCGCGTCGAGATCACGGCGGATTATCGATATCACGGAGAGGATTAGAGGAGAAAGGAGAGAGAGAGAGGTGGAAAACAGAGGTTGACAACGCCGGTGGATCGTACCTTTCGATCGACTTTCGTGCACTGCTGCTTCTTTCTTTCTTTCTTTTTTTATTTATTTATTTATTTATTTATTTATTTCTTTCTTTTTCCTTTTTCAACGGATCTACGTCATCGTGGACGGTGGAGGACGACGAGTTATCCAACGAACGCGAGAGCAACATGCTAGCCGACTGGTGTTCGCACCATTTTGTGTTCGCGTGATCCGGGAAGAGACGTGATCCGGTCCGTCGGTGATGAATAAACTTGATGACACGGTGCTTGTGAGAAGAACAAATAGCTACTAGATAGACTGTAGAATATTACAGAGAGTTTCGAAGGGAGAAGAAGAAGAAAAAGAACTGAAGTTAAACACATTCGATCGACGAGATCGACGATTTCGTTCGAAACAGTTTGTTTGTTTCAAAAGACCTCGCCATACAACGGAGGATTTTCGTCGATTCAACCGAGGAAGAGGAAACAGTGTTGTTATGTGCGACGGAGAACGTAGGATTTGAGGAAAAGAGAGGAGGAGAGGTTCTATCCAGAGTTGGATAGATATCGCATGAGAAAAGATCCCAATTTTGGGAAAGAGAAGGAGGAGGAGGAGGAGGAGGGAGAAGGTTTCGCAGCACGCAGAGTCACAGAAGCAAGTATCTCGCACAGAAATACACACCCATTGACACACACATCTTGCCCATACACACGTTGTTTATTATTCACACTTGGCAATGTTTCGCAATTGCACCTTTCTCCCAATTAATTAATTTTCTTTCCCTTGTTTTTATATTTGTATTTATACTGTATTCTCTGTTTACACGCGCCGCCTGTGTTGTGTCTCACACTCTATCTCTCTGATGGTATGATCGATGTGCGTACTATGATGTATTCTTCTTCTTCTCCTTCACCGTTCCCGACGTCACCACGACCAACCGGTGTCCTCCGTCGTCTTAATTAACCCCTCCCCTCTCCCTCTCCCTCCCTCCCCTCCCCTCTCCCTCCCTCCACCCCCTCCTTCCCCCCTTCTAGTACACGGGAGCACGGTTTTGCACATTTTTCGGGCACCTGTTGATCTCTCTCGTACTACATAGCCACTTTTCCGCACTCTCTCAAAACTCGTTCGGGGAGTTCGATGTCACAGCTGCACGCCGAAATCTCACAGCACGCTAGAAATCTCGTATATATATATATATCACGTTATAAATCTCGTTACACTGGGACACGAGCAAGCATCCGGCACACGGTTGGACGGGTTACACCTAGAGGCTAGAGAGAGAATCGAGACTGGCTTCGTTCCCATTCATCATCGTCGTGATCATCGTTATCATCGTCATTATCATCATCATCATCGTCATCGACGACGACAGTAAGTGATACAACCTCCTTAAAAATCAAAAAACCAAAGTAGAGGGCCAATTCAGTGACTGCTGTGACGAGGGGGAACGGAATTCCTCGCGTGGAGACTTGGACTTCTATCTTTGGAGACACGTAGAAAAATATATTTTTGTGAGAAAAGTAGTTATATCGTAAATATATATACATCTATGTGTATATGTAATGTATATATATAGAGAGAGGGAGAGAGAGCGCAAATTGTTTGTGGAAGCGTTCGTCGCGCAATGGGAAGAGAAAGCAGCATGGGTAAGGGAGCGAGAAAGCTCAGGAGAAAGATAGTTCGATCAGGAGCACGTAACCCGTGGCCGATCGATTGGGTTTCATTGTCGAGCACCTTAATAAGCATCCACGAACCAGCACCAAGCACCACTTGATCACGGCACCGCACATAATAATTCTTCAGACACGCACCCTTTCGCAGACCGTAACCGTTTTCTAAGATCTATCCCTTTTTCATTAACGGCCCTGATTTCAGGAAAGGGGAGTCGAGAACCTTTGATGTGTCGTTGGGAGGAATATTGGGAGGAAACGCGAGTCTGAAACGGATGTGCAGACGGATGTGCAAAGTACCGTGTGCTACGAAACGAGTCGAAAATTGACTCGAGAGGGGGAAAATTGTTGATACTTGGCGGTGTACTCCCCCCCCTATTGTTTGCTTTATCACTGTCGTCATCCGCGAGGGAAAACTCTTCCTCTCGAAGACGTGGCGCTCGATGAAAGAACACGGGCCGCCAAGTGGAAAGGCAAGAGAAGACAGAACGGAAATAATCGAACGCGTCGTTTGAGAAAACGTCGTTTTCCCATGTAACACGGAAGCCTACCACCGGTTATCGATTGATCGCCGGTCATCGCTCATTGTCCGCGTTTATTCTTCCCTCTAGTCGCGCCCTACAGAGTCGCTTCCTCCCCCGCCCAGTTAACGAAAATTCGGCCTAAAACTCAGCCAGTCCCCCCGGTGCCTTTCGACTGGCAAGCAACCGAAGTACGAGCGTAGAATCGGGACGCTCGATATATATATCTAAATAGAAAGAGAGAGAAAGAAAGAGAGAGGAAATAAAGAGACAAGGAGAAGAATATAGATAGAGAAGATAAAAGTCTCGAAGAAGAAAGGAAGGAAGGAAGGAAAGAACGGTCGAAGCGAAGGAAAAGTATTACTTCGAAAGCCAGGCCGGTTAAAACCGGTGGAAAGGCATACATATATGATGGCGGTGTGCATGTTTTGGCTTCTCACGTACGTGGGACAAGGGCTGGACCTGGCCGTGGGCAATCGTCCGGTGATCATAATGCAGGGTGCGCAGGAGCAGCAGGACTACCGGCAGCACGGCAGCGGCATCAGAAAGAAGAGCGAGTTGAATTCGGTAGGCAATAACCTGTTGCACTTCAGAATATATCCTCCCGAGGCCTCTCACAGGGACGACCTGTCCAATTGGCTCCTGTTGAACGACGAGCCGCGGATCTCCTCGTGGACACCGGCCGGCATATTGATCGACGATATGATCAGGGAGCCTAGGGAGCTCCAGACCGTATTTTTCGCCCTGTCCCCAGCTATGCTGAACACGCTGTACACGGAGTACGTGAACACCGCCTCCTCGCAACCGGCCGACCACTTTCTCCACGAGGATCAGCAACAAGCCGTTGGCCAAGGTCCGTTGGTTGGCCAACGCGGCAAGAAGCTTCGTATCGAATGTAGACACTCGAGGAACACGGTCAGCCTGCCTATAAGGGTGTGCGACGACGAGAAGACGACGGGGCGGAACGGAAGGCTCCAGGAAGCCAGACAATCGAACTACGACGATCTCTTCGAGCAGAAATTGAACACTGCTGCTAATATGAAGACTGACCCGACGTCACGGGGATCCGAGAAGCTTCAACGGGATTATCAGAATAACGGCGCAACGTTTGTCCCGAGGCCACCGTTGTTCGGCCTGGACGCGGGCAAACCTCCCGGAAAGAGGAGCCAAACTCCTGTTGGACGCCGCTCGATCGACCTCTCAGGAGAGTCGGCCCCGCATCAAGCTCAACCGCCGTCCTCCCTCGGGAACGGTATCAGCGTCGCTTCTCAACTTATGCTCAGATCCACCAGGGGAAGCATACAGTACGACGTACCGCAAATCGGTAAGTGTAATCACTCACTGAGTCATTAACGTTATTTTGGGAGGGGATGAAATTGTTTTTCGTACGTTTTTCGAATTGTTTCGGATTGATCGGAAGCGAGACGACGAAGTAGATGATGGAGATCTTTTTATCGATCATGTGGGGTTTTAAACGTTTTTTGATAATGGATTTTAGATTAATGATTTAAATAGAAAAGTTGAAGCTTGGTGATTTGGTTTTTAAGATAGAGTAGGATGTTTGATTGTTAATTTTTAAGGAAATTTGAGAATTGGTAAAATTTTTCGATCCCTTAATGTAAATCTTGTTATTGAGATTCTTATTCAGAAAGAAATTATTTGTAATTTTGGGAAAATTAATGAGATTTCATCGAAACAATTTCGATGATTTGAACTTTGATATTTAGATTAAAAAAAAAAAAAAAATGTACGCGGTTGTTTTGAGCTTGAATGAAAATTTAATTCTATTTTTAATAGAAATATGAAACTTTAAGTTAAAAAAAATCGATCAAGTCTGGAGAAAGGTCAGACTTTTGTTTTCAATTTAGATACTCAAACGCTTTTTCTTTTTCTTTTTTTTTTTTTTTTTTTAATCGAGTTAAAAACTTCGTTATCCGATAAAACGATACACAGATCGATGAATGTAAGACACGTATTCCTCTCCTGCAATAATTATCGAGAATTCTGAATTGGTCTAAATTGGTGAAACTTTCTGTGGCGATGGATAGGGGGAGGAGTAGGGAGAGGGGGAGAGCTCGATTCCGTCCTACGTAAATGACAAGAATTTTAGTCCTCTCTTTTCGTATATACCCGTATTTGATGCTACCATTGATCCTGAATAACGTAATATTAGATCGATGATGGTATTTATAAATCTACCATGGAGTTCTGTTTATAGTAGCAATCTATAATCAGAAACTAAAATCTCAGGTTCCCTGATCACACAACAAGACTCTCTAATTATACGTCTGATACTTTTACCCCCCTATCCAACGGAATATTTTTATCTTCAAACAAACGTGGAATATTCACCTTGAAATTATTTCAGTTTAAACTTGCATTCGACCAAATTAAAACATTCGACAAATATTTGCCGCGTCAACATTCAAGAAATTAATTTCGTCACGTGTCACCGTGTGTGACTTTATTACCGCGCTCAGCGCGTCCTTCAGGATTTAAATTATTCCTCGCCCTCCTTTCCCCCTCTCCCCTCTCCTCTTCCTTTCTACCGCAGAAAATTGTAGAAAATTTTCGGCATCCCTCGTATCAAACACGTTCAAAACTAATTTTCGAAAGTCGCTATTCATCTATTTTCCAAACACACTTGCGCAAACTCAGTTTTGTTTCCATTCCACTTTGTCTCTAATCATCGTCGTAACTCTGTCAACACTTTGCTTTCTGCGTACATGATTACGTCCCTTTTATGACGTTTCCTTTCGCCATTAACGCTGCATACTTTCCATTCTCCAAATATTGAGTAATCATCTTCTGAAAGACGTGTAACGCATTATAGAATTATTTTTATTTTTATCTATCCGTTATATATATGTATAATTAATACAGAGGAAGTAGTTAATTCTAATCTGGTCTTTATTCTGTTCTATCGATTAACACGTTCTTTTATTATTTACGAACGATGCAAAGAATTTTATACCTCGATTTTATATCTAATGAGAATTGTTGGTTATTTCAGAGATTAAAGCGATAAAAAAAAAATTACATGTGTAAGAATATCATCATTTGAGATTTATTCTTCAAGCTAGAAGAATTTAATTTTTTTAATAAAAATATTAAAAAAAAAAAAAGAAAACAATTACTAACCTTAACCTTAATATTAAATGTTAAAAATTTTATCAGCAATAATATGAATTTTTAGTAAGAGCTTTCAACTTTCAGAAAGTATCATAACAAAAGGGTTAATCCGCTTAAACATTCTACATGTATTGATTATTCGATTATTATTCAAATCTATTCAAAAGAGATCGAATTGAATCGTATTTCTTCGAGCTAAATCGAGAAAATGTTCGAATTCGATGAAGGAAAGATCGATCGATCAGTGAATACTTGATCTTGGATCAGAAACGAAAACTTTTCTTTTCTTTCCTTCTTTTCGTTCGTGCGAAAAATCGAAAAGGGACGACGAATGGAAATATCGATGCGAAGAGCAATTTCTGTATCTGCCATTATTGTTCGACGAGTATCGTTTATATGTCACCTCTTCGGGGACCAATTCTCCGTATACATTATCATTGCAAAGAAGAGAAAAAGAACCACGCTTCGAATTACAAAAATGCGATGCGATAATATTTTCGAAATGCCGAATCGAAAGAAGAATCGAGCTGATTTCGTGTAATCAGCGATGCGATAACAGTGGACATTTTAAATGTTTATCCATATTTAAATAACGTTATATACAAGCATTTTACGCTTAAATTGTTTTCGATTGCGATTCGATAAAAGTATCGTACTATCGCGCGATAATTTATTAATTAATTGACGTCAACAGCGGATAGTAGATTTCTCGTTTGACGAGGAGCAACTTTCGTATCAAAACAATCGTTCGAGCTAGCAGATATTCGTTTCGTTAAAGTTCATCGTATCAATCCTTTGCACTTTAGAACAACGTTTCCAACAACGTTTCGGTTTACCAACTCCGTAATTAAAAGCAGAATTCATAATGAGAGTTGTGTGTACGAATAAGAAACGCGATATTCTATCAATTTTTACACATTGAATTTTTCATTTCGCGTTTTTACATTTTACTATTGCGGCATTGGAAACAAACGTGTTATTACGTGTGATTTCTTTTTTTTCTCGAAAGAATTTATTATTGCATTATTTATCGCGAAAAACAATCGCTTCTCTTTCCCTTTTTTCCCCTCCAAGCTTTTAGCTCGACTACTTCTTGCGGGGGAAACATCGTCGAAGAATTATTTATTCAATCCGATGGAAAATATACGATAAACATCTTTATGAAATTTTATAAAAATCGATAGTGCTCGAGTATACGATATGATCCTAGGAAAAACGTAATTTAAAAAAAAAAGAGAGAGAAAGGTCTACTTAAATATTTGATCCAACAGCAACCAACGAGAGACAGAAAATTTCTATCCGAAACTTTAAAATCCAATTCAAATCTAATTAAATTTCTCTTAAAGAGTTAGAAATTTATCTTGGACAATAATGAATTATTACACATCGTTATTTATTTAACCAACAACGCGTATCATCATCCCTGTTGTTATCCATCCTAGAAAAACACAATGCGTCGGCGAATCGATATCGCGTAGTCTTCCAAACCTCCCCGGTTAACAACAACGCGTACTAACCTTTCACACAGGTTGAAAGGGTTAATTATGAGGTCGTGACGCGTAATTACTGTGGAACTTTTTTTTTTTTCCTTTTTTCCTTTTTTTTTTTCCATACTCATTACCACGGTATCGATTTTCAAACGGCGGGTGTACGACGATCTCGAGACACTTTAATGACTTTTATCGCGGCGGGTGATCGCGATGGCACGCCCTATGACCGATGTCCACCCGGATTACGGGGAAGCGACAATTTAATCGGCGATTCCGTTTCGTCGGTGCACACGTTTCCACGGAAAAAAAAAAAAAAAGAAAAAAAAGGAAAGAAAAAGGAAGAGAAGAAAAATTGGACAAAAGAGGACGCATGCGGTTCGCGGGAATTAATTCCATTCTTCGTGACCTTTCGTAGGAAATCGCGTAGAATAGGTGTTATATTGAGTTTCGACCGATGAATAGTTGATTTACGACGCGAGAGGTATCGCTGATTAAATAATCCTCTATCTCGCCACTCGTTCCGCCAACCCTCTTTTACATCTCTCGTGTGTTTGCTCGTAGATTAGATATTTAGGGGAGCTGTGATTAATTTCCTTGAACCGTTCTTTGATGAATTTTTGACGAAATTAAGGAGGATCCCCTCTTCTTTCTCTTTTTTCTTCTTTCGTAATTTTTGATCTCGACAATTTATAGTTCGATGTGTTGGAATATTTGATACAAGAATATAATCTCTTTGTTTATTTATTATTCCAGAATGGCAAATATTACGATTTTTAATATATCGTGACGAATGATTACTGTGATACTTGCAGTTTTATTATATTACGTTATATTATTCTGATATATATTGGTTTAAGGGATGAATGATCTATTGAGTTCATTTACTTGATCCACGATGATTAAATAATTCTTTCATCTCCCCATTTGCTCCTCCAATCCCTCCTTTCTATCTCTTATTTAATTTGGCAACGTAAAAAAATTTATTAATTCTTTCTTATAGTGAATAACTATATTTCGATGATTTTTATCTTTTTGACGAAATTAATGAGAATCCCTTTTTTTTTTTTAGTCATTTTTATCATGATTTATATTTTACATGCAACGAGATATTTTTGGGATATTTTAATTAAACCTTGAATATAAATCTGAGCGTTATTATTCGTTATTGAAAATAATGTATTAACACGAACGATTATTTGATATATTTATCTTGCATTTTTGTTGTATTATGTTGTGTTATTCTGATATATATATGTTAAATAAAATAATATATATATATTGGGGATTAATGATCTACTTTCATTTAGTTTATCCGTGGTTACTTGATGCGTGGTGGTGAAGGTATTGTTGATTAAATAATCCTCTACGTTTCACTATTTACTTTCTGCCTTTTGTTTGATTTTGTGGTGTAGAATTTGTTCGTGGGATCTGGCAAAGTTATATGTACGTACACACACACATATATATATACAACATAATACCTATATATACGATATAATTGTTCAAAAGATTAAAGGTTTATTGGGTTTCCTCTGGTTCCACGGCCACCTGTGGCCACATATCGCTGATTAAATAATCCTCCTCTACGTTCTACCATTTACTTTGCCAATTTTCCTTTCTACCTTTTGTTTGGTTTATGTAGAGTCTGATTGGAATCTGACGGTGTTATACGTATTTGGGGAACTTTGATTAACACGTTCAACCCTTACTGATTGGGCAACTACTTAAGTAGATAAGGAAAAAGGTAGGAGTAGATCTACCCCTAAGATATTTATTTCTTATCTTTGGACTTGGTGAATTTGTTTCAGAATAAATAAGAAAAAAAATCAAAGGAATAAAAATTTAGGGGTAAATTTCAAGGGTAGTAAAATATACTGCATAAAAAGTTAATTTTACGATTATAAAAAAAATACTGTGTGAAAATGATAAATGATGATAAATGTTGAGAGAAAATTTCAATATTAATATTCAATATTTTAATATTAAAATGATTCTTGACCTACTTAAGTCATTTTCGAGATAAATTTGTCTTGCACTGATTGTCTTCCTGTTATCTCATTCAATTCACTCGCGTCACGTATATCAATCATACGATCATACCCTTGCATTATATGAACTATAAATCATAAATCAAAACTCCTTCGCAACGATTAATTTCATTTATACAAATGAAATGTTTATAAATTTAATTCTAATCGAATTAAAATACTTTTAATTTAAAAAAAATCCTGTCAAAATTGTCATAAATTCATTATTCCTGCTATCATTACTATTTCACTATCATTATATTGATCATCACTTACAATTCTGTCATGACGTTTAGATATGATTGATGTACAATTTACTTTACAATTTCTTTTGTTATTTTAAGAAATATACTCATAATTTAAAAATAAATATTTTCTTAGAAGTAATTGAGAAATGATTAAAAGGGTTATTTGAAAAGGATGATTTTATTTCTTGTTAATAACTTCATATGAAAAAGTTAATGACAATTAATAGATATTTTCGATCAAATCGATATAGTAAAAACATAAATTCACTCGTTGAAAAATTTACATATTTTAAATATCGAAATAATAATTTGGAATGTTAATTTAGAATCGTGCAATGTCTTGTGCAATGTTTAAATTATTTTTCAAAATAATTGTCTCCTTTGTAGCAGATATATCTTTAATTTTCTACGAAATGTTAAAAAATTTTGTAAATTTTTAATCTTGATGTTTCTCTATCGCTCATATTTTTGTTGAAATTTCGATTTTTTTTAAGTCGAAATCAAATTTTACGATTTTTTTATCTATAGAGATTGAAATTACAAAATTTCAATTACTGTGTCCCAGATTGTATGTAAAATAGTTTTTGTTATACCGTATTGTTATTACATATAGGCTAGTAATGCCATGGTACCTTTAGTCCTTAATATTACACATGGTGCAGTAATATCAGCACTTTATATTGCTAGAGTCCAAAATGCTGATATGCAAATTTGAGTAATCCCATTCTTCAGTAACGTGTTATTATTAGCATTCACGTCAGCACGTTGTACCTACCATGGAAAATAATAGTACAGCATATTATTAACTTGTAACATTGGTATAGTTAGCAAATTGTTACCTTATAACATTGACATAATGTTTTGATCATATGATTAATCAAATTCGATCATTCACCACTCTTATTGCTGTTCTGATGTTAATCAAAGATTCAAGAATGTAAAATGGAATTAAAGAATTTTTATTAAAACTTTTTTTTTTTTTCACTGGAATTTGGTAAAAAAATTCAATAAGATGGAAGAGTAAAGACAAATCTATTATGAAATAAAATAAGTGAATAAATAATAAAAAATTGTAAATGTAATTTCTCTTTAAATGTGAAAATATTAAACTGGCATATGTTAAACTATTTGCATAAACTGGACAAATATTTAAAAATTTTTAAAAAATGATGAATTATGACTACTACAGTTTCGTCTTAAGGAAATTGAAGCCCAAGAAGGAATAAATAAGAAATATATGAAATAAAGAGGCGAAGAGGAACGAGGCATGTTAAGGTATAACCAGTTCTGACAAACTGACTATTTTGAAAGATTGAGCGTAAAACTTTTGAAAGATTGAAAACATTGAAAATAGAACTTTTAAAAGATTAATGAATTCAACGACGAAACACGACGACAGAAGCAGACTTGCATTCACTTGCCAAACATGACCGTCTCAAACGTTTTTCTATAAGCAAGTTTCATCGCGCGTCTTCATGTCGATGAAATATAAAAATCTCTCTTCATCGTTTCCTATTTACTTTCTATCCGCCATTGAAACGAATCTCGTATGAAATATTCATTTCTCGTATGATTTGAATGAAATTTCCTTTCTCGAAAACATTCTAGGTTCTACGTATCATGTGATAAATAATAATATTCATTTGAAAATAGAAGAAAATCATTTTTATCTATTCATCTCTTATTATCCATTATTATTATTATTATCATTTAAAACACAAAAATTTATACAATTTCCCAACAGTAAAATTTTTCTCTATCCTTGTCACGATACGTTTTATTTATAACATTGGATTATTATTAGAAATGACATATGAAACCCGAGAACGAACGTATCGTTGGAATCGATATTCGCCAATTCATCGAGATTAGTAAAAGTGACATATCAAACGCGAGAGTGATCGTACGATAGCATTAGAAATCGGTCGATGTAACCGCCGACTCGTCGAGTTAGTCCGGATAGATTTAAATGATGACAATTACCGGACGATTATTACCGATACCGAGAAATTCACACCTGTTGCGGGCCGCGCACACTATGTCGCGGTTACGCGTGACAACACGCGATAGCAATTTCTGCATCCACGTCATCCAGTTGAAAATCGGCGAAAATAGAAATGCTCACCAATTTCTAATCAAGGACGCGATCCCAATTACCTTTGCACGTATATTTCTTAATTATCCGAGCATCTATTTAACCCTTTCGTTACCAACATCGCAATATGCTTGGACTTGGATGATTCTATCCACGTTAAATTTTTCAAGATATGTCGATGAAATTTTGGAATTAATTATTGCGTGTGATGTTTTATCGTTTTGACTATGTCTTTTTGATAAAAGATTGATAAAAATGATAAAATTTGTAGAATTTTCTAATAGAATTGAATTAGAAAAATTGAAATCACTTGATGACTTATGTATGTGTGTGTATAAAAGATTTAATTGGAATAAAATATGGAATAATTTATATAGCATGCATACAATTGAATAATTAATAAATATGTATGTAACACTGATTAAAATGTGTAAAGTGTGGAATAGCATGCTATATATGGTCATTTTAAATTTATTTGAATTTGAATTATTAATCGTGTCTCGAAAATTATTAATTTTATAATGCATAATTTTATTAAACTATGTATGAGAAATTAATTATTTTTATTAAAGTTCAAGAATATTTTAAAATTATACGTATCACGTAGCTTGGAAAACGATTCTCTTGAAAAAGTTTCACATTAAAAATTTTCATTATTCTTCTGTAAAGAACCATCTTTATTTGCGCCACGATCTCCAATACACCCTCTGTGTATATAATTCACTGATCGCCAGCGTGAAAAGTTTGAAGTCTTTCCTCCTTTTTTCTTTCCTTTTTTTTTTTCCACGATCCTTCCTTTTTATTTCGTCTCATCTTTAGCTCGCTACCAACGATTCCACCATTGACTTTTATTGCCTCATAATAATGTTAAAATGTAATTACGGCGTATTACAATACGGAAGTTGTAAACGTTTTTACAAGAAGAATAAAAATTTTTTGTCTTTTCGATTCAATATTGAGATTAATATAATAATATATTACTTTTGCTATTTCGAGTAAAAATTGAATAAACAAGAATTTTCCAATAATAAAACACAAATATAATATTGTTAATTTTTAGTTATATAAGAAGAATAAAATAATTTTTTATATAGGTCATAGCCAATACAAAATTATAAAGTATTAATATCGTTGAATTACAGATATTTTTAACACAGAATAATTATATTTTATTTATTCATTCATTCTATGCTGTTACGATAAAAATGGATACAATATATAAGGAATTATTTTTCTATTCATCGTTTCTAAATTTTTAATTAAATACTTAATTTCGAAAATTTTCCTTTATATTTTATTCGTAAATAACACGAAACAAATTTATATTTTACCTTTGTGGAAGAATTTTTTAATTAATAATAATACTATATGACAAGTTGCAATTATATAAAATTTTAATAGTATTATTTTTCGACTTATAGAATTATAATTAAGTCATATAATTTTTATTTTCCGAACTTTGCTTGTTTTATTAACAAACTTGTACATAACTGTTCTTCAAGAAAATTTATCAACACTGGTGAAACTCAAAACTTATGTAAAATTTCTGTAATAATATTAGTTCAATTACGCTTGAGAGTTCAAGTCGATAGAAACTTTATGACTTTTTTTTTAACCTTTTACTTTGTGACTTTTTTTCTCTGGTTATGTCAAGCCAAGCTATTTAATCAAATCAGAATTAAAATTGATCTTTGATAGAGGAACAACTTTGTACAATTTGAATTTTAATCAATGTTGCAAGATTAATCTAACCACTTCAAACAAATTCACTTGTCATTTAAATAGCTACAAATTTTCTGTGTTAAAAAAGTTATCAGGAAACGCAATGTAATAAAAGAAAACGCAAAATAAAATTAATCAAAATGAAATATATTATAGAAATCAAACAGATTAATAATCAAGTATATTAATATCTTGAAAAATATTGAAAAAAAGCTGTGCAAAGAAAATATGATGTGATATGATATTAATTAATTAAAACAATATCAAAAATTTTCAATTTTCATTACACACACAATTTTCGTTATACTTGAATTCATTTGTATTTTGTAAAAATCTTTCAACAATTAACGAAAACAAAAAGGTTTGCTTCAAAATGGCGCACAGCTGTCACGTTCCCTCCGTTCCATTCCTCCTTCCATTTCACCCCTTTCTAAATCCCAAAGACTTGCAAAGCCTCTCATATTTACTGACGTTGGAATGGCGAGTACTGCGGATTTCAGTTTTAATCGCTCTTTAAGTGCATCCATGTTGCCTTTATCTCAAGGAGGAGATCCTTGTCCCGACTGAGCTCGAGGTATAACAAAGTGATTATTTAAATAAAAAAGAAGATCACCACCTGTTCGACCTGGAAACCCGTCGATCCTTTTAAAGTTTATTCAATATCCTCCTCTCCTCTTTCACCTTCTTTCACCTTTTCATTCGAGAAGAGTGGATTAATGAATTCAGTGGCGAGTTATATTCGATGATCGAGAAGGAAATAGAGTGAAATTGGTCGGGATAAAAGCGACAAAGATCAACGTTGCGTTAAAGCAACGTTTCCTTATTTTTTCTCTTTTTCTCAATATTGAAATTATAAAAAGAAATTTGAAAAAAAAACTTACACAACATTTTTTTCCTCCGCCTATTTCTTCTTCAAATTTTCATATAATATTTCTATTGTATAAATTTTTATCAAAGTTTGAAGGGAAAGTTGAAATATTATTATAATGACAAATCATCTTTTTTTTCACTAATAATAGAAATTGCGATTTGCATAGCAAATTTTCTATGAAGTATAAATTTCTCGAACCTTGAGACCGGAACAATATGTAAATTACTTTATTTAACGTGTTTGAATAATGTTACGTTTACGCAAATTGTACACATTATTTCTCTACTTGGACCTTAATGGGAGTTAACACATTTGCTGGAAATAATGCCATCTAGTGGCTTCGTTTGTTTTAATATGTAAACGTTGCCAACCCCCGTTTGTTAATATGCTTCTCGTCCATTAGTGAAAACACATTGTATTACGTATATCCAGAGCAAATTATAACAGCAAACTAAATGAAAATTATAATTTCTTCTCGCAAACTTTTTAGGTAATGTAAAAATTGTGCAAACATTTAATTAAAACTATTTTTGACGCCTTTGACATCCGTCTTTCTCCGATGAGAATTTAATTTCTATGTAAAAAGAATCGAAATTTATTAACACAAACCTCAAGTTAGCCCGATGGAACAAAATTGTTTACAAAAACGATTCTGAAAATCAAAAAATATATATATATATAAAAATTAATATCTATTAAATTATAAACAATTTATGTTTCCATTAAATGAAGTAAGACAGTGATATAGATAGAGACCTCTTTTATAATACATAACGTCAATCGACATTTCCGCATACCAACTTCTATATATATATTTGTTTTAACCTCTAGAATCAACTCTTCGAGCCATTTCCACAAATACATTGACATACCGTGCAAATCATCGATATTCCCTCGAACTTTGTGTGTAGATCTATATTCAACAAATTTAATAATATAATAATAATAAAGAAAAAGTACGTGACAAACTTCAAAGTAAACCTAAACGAATATATTGAAGTCAAGCTCGTGATACGGTTCACGATATTTCCGACCATTCCTTTTGAACGAGATCTGGTGAAGTGGTGGTGAAACTGCAGGAGTTAGTCGTGCATTGTTAAGCGGTCTCGTTCGTATGGAAAGTTGTCTTGAAATTTTCATCGGTGGAAATATGGGCAGAGGGGAAGACGTGCTCTTTTTATTCGACTATTGTCCCGCGTCCTAACAAAAGCTTCATTAGGGATCGATCCAGGGGGTACGGGTATGGAAATTAATAGAAATCTCACGTGCACGTGCGGTTGGATAATGTGCTTCGATCGACGAATATATTTTTTCGAAAAGAATATATTTCTCTTTTTGACGACAGAGAGAGAGAGGAAGGGAAGGATTGATGGTTGATAAACGAAGGTAGGGGGGTAACAGGAAGGGATAAATGAATTTTGTGCGGATATTGGAAAAGTTTTGGGAAGTAGAAATATAATGGAGCGGTTAAACGGTGGAGAAGTGAAATGTTTCGAAAGGTTTAAGAATATAGAAGAGTGATCGGAATTTGATTAATATTTTGAAGTTTAAAAATGGACATTGACGAGAAAAATTTCGAGAATTTAAGATAAAGAGAGAAATATGAATGAAACGATTTTATTTTTGCGCGGAAATTGAAAATTAGGAAATGGGAAAGTGGTGGAATAGATTGTTTTCGTGCGGGAAAGTTAAATATTGGAAAGATTTAAAAATAATAAAATGTAAGAATGGCGAACTGATTAATTTTAACGTTAAAAAAAAATGGATATTGGAAAATAAAAGAGATAAATTAATTTCAACGAAGAGAAAAGAGAAAATTAATTTTAATACAGATAACTTTGGAGAGAGAGAGAGTGAGAGAAGGAAGGTTGAAAAAAAAATTTAATAATAAAAAAATATGAAAATAATATGAGAGAGAGAATATGAAAAATAAATAACGAATAAAAAAACTTGTAATATATTTAAATTAATGGATTCAGCATATTATTTTAATTGTCTCTTTTTTTGGAGAATCTTCATTATTCAAGGTTTTGGAAATAATGTTATATTCTGAATTGTTCCGCCCTTATAGATCTTGAATAAATAAATTGATGATGCTCGAGTGAATAGGGAGAACAAATCGAGCGAACTGTTTGAAATAACTGCATTACTACGAAACATGTAACATATTTTCTTGCAGAGGAGAAAAATAATAAAACGGATTTAAAAATAAATTTTAAATTCATCAAGATCAACCCTTCGAAATTTATCTTCGAAAAAGACTCGAACAAGTTTATGAACTTTATACCTTAAATTTTATTATTCATGAGAAAATTATAAAATATTTACATTTAACTGTGAAACGCTGAAAAAATTTATTCTTCAGTGTTTCACGTGTTATACATTTTCGAAAATTTAGACGATAAGAGAATAACTATTTTATAAATTATTATTATTACTTTTTTTTTTAAATTTTAATTTATGCATAATGCAAATAGATCGTTTTAAAATTCATTTTCCTCAATACGCTCTTTCACCTGTGACATATAAAACAATTTCATCGAATTATTATTCATCGCAATAATATAATAATTTCTCAAGAGAATAACGCGTAAATTCCTCGTTTCCCGATACAATCGTATATCAAATTGGAACGAAAAGTTCGATATATACGTATAAACGTTAATCGTTGATATTGGACGGTGATACAAATAACAAAATAAATTGATCGAATTTGAGAATGCATATACATGCGCACACCGTGTATATTTTTACCGCACACACACGAAACAGTTCGCGTCGTTGAAGGCGAATCGATAGAAAGAAAACATTAACAAGAGCCTTGGTATTTTTCCGATGCCTTTCAATTCATACGATGCAGCCTTTGAAACTGTCGCAATCTTGCGAGAAAATTTCGCTCAAACGATGGTTTCGTTCTCAGACCTCTCTCCTCTTTTCGTTTCGAATAAAAATGAATTAACGATGGCGCGCACAATTTGATAGATTAAATTAAATTACGAAATGGAAATAATAATAAATTAACGGAAAGAAATAAGATGAATAATATCATAATTGCCTAAGAAAAAAAGAAGATGAAAATAATGTAAATAATAAACAAGAAATTCTTAAAAACGTATCAGAATTGAAAGATTATCGAGAAGTTAAATAAATAATCGAAATAAATATATGATAAATTATTTTTAGATCGAGGATATATAATTCAAAGAAATTAGGGAAACATTCGACGATGTTTAATAATAATAATTATAATTTAAAAAGCATTGCAATTAAGATAATCAATTTATTTTTTTTTAATCGTTCTCTTTACAGAATGTCCTATCTCAGAGGACGGGATGGAAAGGTTTGCGTGTCCCTCAGCGGACAGAATGGGTAGATACCATTGCA